>NC_081817.1:6600000-7800000 GCF_030704535.1 Vitis vinifera
AAATGGGTCCTGTTGGAGGAAGCCCATTGGAGACAGCACTCAAGGGAGATTTGGTTAAGGGAGGGGGATAGAAACACGGGGTTCTTCCATAGAATGGCAAGTGCTCACCGGAGAAACAACGTTATGGGCAGAATTAAGGTTAATGGGGAGTGGCTGGTAGAGGAGCAGGAGGTGAGAGAAGGAGTTGTGAATTCGTTTCAGCAGATGCTCTCTGAAGATATGGTTTGGCAGACGGATATTGGTAATATTCAGGTGGGTCGTATCAGCCAGCAAGAAGCAGAAAGTCTGGAAATCCCTTTTGTAGAGATTGAGATTCACTTGGCGCTGATGGAGATGAATGGGGATAAAGCCCCTGACCCGGATGGTTTTACTGTAGCCTTCTGGCAAAACACTTGGGATTTTACCAAAGAGGAGATCATGGAGATGTTTAAAGAATTTCATGAGCATAACTCCTTTGTTAGGAGCCTCAACAATACTTTTCTGGTGTTGATACCTAAGAACGGGGCGGAGGATCTGGGAGACTTTAGACCTATCAGTCTGTTGGGGGGTCTCTATAAACATTTGGCTAAAGTCTTAGCTAATAGGCTCAAAAAAGTGATCGGTAAGGTGGTCTCCATTGCTCAAAATGCCTTTGTTATGGGAAGACAAATTCTGGATGCGTCTTTAATAGCTAATGAGGTGATAGATTCGTGGCAAAAGAGAAAAGAAAAGGGCCTTATTTGCAAATTGGATATAGAAAAAGCTTATGACAGCATCAACTGGAACTTCTTAATGAAGGTCCTTCAAAAAATGGGCTTTGGGACCAAGTGGGTGGGATGGATGTGGAGCTGTGTGTCTTCTGCTAAATTCTCTATTCTTGTTAATGGAGTGTCAGCTGGTTTTTTCCCTAACACTAGAGGGCTTCGTCAAGGGGATCATCTTTCCCCTTACCTCTTTGTGATGGGAATGGAGATTCTGGACGTTCTTATCAGGAGAGCGGTGGAGGGAGGATATCTTATAGGGTGCAACATTCGGGGTGGTAGTAGAACCTCATTGAATATCTCCCACCTATTTTTTGCTGATGATACAATTGTGTTTTGTGAGGCGAATAAAGAACAAGTTTCTCATCTAAGCTGGATTCTCTTTTGGTTTGAAGCGGCTTCGGGTCTTCGTATTAATCTAGCCAAAAGCGAAATCATTCCAGTTGGAGAAGTGGAGGAGATTCTTGAGATAGCAGCTGAGCTAGGGTGCAAGGTGGGGTCTCTGCCCTCCCAGTATTTGGGTCTCCCTTTAGGAGTCCCCAATAGGGCTTCTTCTATGTGGGATGGAGTGGAAGAGAAGGTCAGGAGGAGACTCGCGCTTTGGAAAAGACAGTACATCTCTAAAGGGGGGAGGATCACTCTTATTAAGAGTACCTTGGCTAGTATGCCAATCTACCAAATGTCTATCTTCCGTATGCCCAAGTCCGTTGCTAAACGAGTGGAGAAAACCCAAAGAGACTTCCTAAGGGGGGGTGGAAACTTGGAGGGAAAAGTTCACCTAGTTAAATGGGATGTGGTTTGTATAGAAAAATTCAATGGAGGGCTAGGATTAAGGAGAATAGCCACTCTGAATAGAGCCTTACTGGGCAAGTGGATTTGGAGGTTTGCATGTGAAAAGGATAACCTTTGGAAACAAGTGATTTCTACGAAATATGGGCAAGAGGATTATGGTTGGAGGGTTAAGAAGGCTAGTGGGGCGGCTGGTGTAGGGGTCTGGAAGGAGATTATGAAAGAATCTGAATGGTGCTGGGAAAACTTGGCTTTTCTAGTTGGGAAGGGGTCCAAAATTAAATTTTGGAAAGATAGTTGGTGCACTGACACTCCGTTGTCCCAATGTTTCAACCACCTTTTTGTTCTTGCCGTGCATAGAGACGCCACGATTAAGGAGATGTGGGACCAACATTCGGGCCAAGGAGATTGGAATCTTGTTTTTGTGAGGGACTTCAATGACTGGGAAATGGATATGGTTGGTGATTTGCTCCATACTTTGAGGGGTCATAGGCCTTCCATGGAGGATGATTCAGTTATATGGAGGCAAGGAAGAAATGGTCTTTTCAGGGTTAAAGAAGCTTACAGGCTGTTGGACAAGCCTAATGCCACTGAGTTTCCCGCAAGGGGAATATGGGTGGATAGGGTGCCAACTAAAGTCTGCTTCTTTGCTTGGGAGGCTACATGGGGGAAGGTGCTCACTCTGGATAGGCTCCAGATAAGAGGGGTGCAACTCCCAAATTGTTGTTTTTTGTGTGGTTGTGAAGAAGAGAATGTAAATCATATTCTTTTACACTGTATAGTGACTAGAGCCCTATGGGATATTATTTTTGGGTTGATAGATATTAAATGGGTCCTCCCAGAAACTGTAAAGGAGACTTTAATCTCCTGGAGGGGTTCATTTGTAGGGAAGAAAAGGAAAAAGATTTGGAAATCCATTCCGTTGTGTATTTTTTGGACGGTTTGGAAGGAGAGGAATAGGTTAGCTTTTAGGGGGGGGGTGTGGTGAATATTCAGAGGTTAAAGAGTTCTTTTGTTTGTAATTTATGGAATTGGGCCAAAGTGTATTTAGGTGAGGAGTCTTTCTCCCTTATAGGTTTCCTGGAGTGGATAGCTTCCACTTGAGGGGAGGTAGTTTCTTTTTGGTCCTTCGTCTCTTTTTGAGGCTGTAGCCTTCTTGTATACTCCCTGTATGCTTTGTGGCGTTTAGCCTTTTCTAATGCATATCTTGTTTACTTATAAAATAAAAAAAAAAAAAATTACAGCTTTACAAGGTTATTTCTTTCCATATCAGTTTTGGTTTTCCAACACTCCCCCTCAAGCTGGCTTAAAGATATCTTCCATAGCCAGCTTGCCAACTAGAAAATTGAATAGCCTCTTGTGTAGTCCTTTGGTGAAGACATCGGCCACTTGTTCCTCAGTAGGAATATAGGTCATACAGACCAATCCGTTGTCTATCTTCTCTTTAATGAAATGCTTGTCCACTTCCACATGTTTGGTGCGGTCATGGAGAACCGGATTGTGAGCTACTGAAATTGCTACCTTGTTGTCAAATTACAACTTCATAGGAGATGAACCTGTCATCTTTAACTCTTCCAGTAATCTTCTTATCCACATAATCTCACAAATACCATGAGCTACAACTCTAAACTCTGCCTCAGCACTACTTCTAGCAACCACGTTCTGTTTTTTACTTCGCCACGTAACCAAGTTGCCACCTACAAATGAACAGCACCCAGAGATGGACCTTCGATCCACTATACTTCCAGCCCAGTCTGCATCGGTGTAGGTTTCAATTTGTAGGTGTCCTCGTGACTTGAACAAAAGACCTCTACTTGGTGTCCCTTTTAGATACCTTAGAATCCTGTAAACAGCTTCAAAATGCTCTGGTCCAGGCGCATGCATAAACTGACTAACCATACTCACTGAGAATGCTATGTCAGGGTGTGTATGGGATAGGTAAATCAATCTCCCAACAAGTCTCTGATAACGATCCCGGTCCTTCACATTCTTGGCTTTTGTAGGTTGCAGTTTTACATTCAGCTCTATAGGTGTTTCAGCAGGCTTACATCCTAACATACCTGTCTCATCAAGAAGATCAAGAACATACTTCCGTTGATTACCTTCTTTGGACCTAACAAACTCCATCCCAAGAAAGTATTTTAATGCCCCCAGGTCCTTAGTCTCAAATTCCTCAGCAAGTTTCCCTTTCAGCTTCTCTAGTTCATTGCAATCATCCCCAGTTAACACAATATCGTCAACATACACAATTAAGATGGCTACTTTACCTTCATTTGAATGTTTGTAGAACATCGTGTGATCAACTTGACTTTGAGTATATCCATAATGCTTTATTACTTTGTCAAAGTGCTCAAACCAAGCTCTAGGCGACTGCTTAAGTCCGTATAAGGACTTCTTCAATTTGCACACTTTCCCAACTCCAAAACTTTCTTCAAAACCTGGTGGAGGACTCATGAACACTTCCTCCTCTGGGTTTCCATTAAGAAAGCCATTTTTAACATCCAATTGGTGTAAGGGCCAATTGGAATTTACTACAAGGGACAACAAAACTCTAATCAAGTTTATTTTAGCTACAGGGGCGAAAGTCTCTTGGTAGTCTATCCCATAGGTTTGAGTAAAACCCTTTGCCACAAGTCTGGCTTTGTATCTCTCAATACTTCCATCTGTTTTACTCTTTATTGTAAACACCCATTTGCACCCTACAACCTTTTTTTCCCTTGGTAAATCTACAACCTCCCAAGTGCCATTCTTTTTTAAGGCATTCATTTCCTCAAACACTACTAATTTCCAACTCGGTTCATCTAGTGCTTCTTGAATATTTCTAGGTACCACAAGTTTTGAAATATTTGTAGTGAATGCTCTATAGTTGTCAAAAAGGTTACTATAGGAGATATATTTGGCAATGGGATGTTTAGTGCAGGCTCGGGTTCCCTTTCTAAGAGCAATAGGGAGATCAAGGTCAAGGTCCTGTGCAGGAACAATTGGGGCTAATCCTAAACCGGGTTCGAGTGCAGATATTTCTGGCCTTGGACCAAAGTGTGATGGTAAACTTAGATCAGTATCAGAATAAGAAGAAGCATGTATATGAGTAGGAATGGAAGGAGGGTTACCTGAGACATTTAGAAAGCCATTGCTCAGGGCTTTCGATTGACCATGTGCTGGGATGATCGGTTGGACTTTACTTCTTCCAGGGACTTTTTTCCTTGAATAAACCACAGGCTCAAGATTGTTTCTATTTTTTTTCATTTGTAGTATTTCTTCTTCTGATAGACCAATTTCAGATTTGGATTCAGTAGGCTTAGTTTCCTTATTTTTTTTTTCAAGAGAGATATCAAGAATTACACTAGGCAAAGGTTCAACAATTTCCTAAAAATTTGGTTCCACTAATTTCTCCCCTTGAAGTAATTTTTTGGTAAAATATGGGACATTTTCCATAAAGGAAACATCCATAGTTGTGAAAAAAACGTTTTGTAAGGGGATTAAAACATTTGTAACCCTTTTTATTAGGAGTATATCCTACAAAAACACATTTTTCTGCTCTTGGGTCTAACTTAGATCTTGACCTTTTTGGAATGTGTACATATGTAGTGCAACCAAATATTTTCAAGGGTAATTCAGAATTAATTCGAGATTCTGGAAATACCTTTTTCAAGCACTCCAAAGGAGTGGTATATTGCAAAATTTTTGTAGGTATCCTGTTGATTAGATATGAAGCAGTTAGTATGGCATACCCCCATAAGTATTTTGGAATATTCATGTAAAACATCATAGCCCGTGCTACTTCTAACAAGTGTTTATTTTTACGTTTAGCTATTCCATTCTGTTCAGGGGTATTAGAACACGAGGATTGATATAAAATTCATTTTTCGTTTGAAAAGGTTTCCAAAACTTTATTAAAGTACTCGGTCCCATTATCAGATCTCAAAATACTGATTTTTGTTTGAAATTGGTTTTCAATCATTCTGTAAAATTCTTTAAAAATCCTTTCGACTTCAGATTTTTCCCTCATTAAATATACCCAACAAAGACGTGTATGGTCGTCTATAAAGGTCACAAACCATTTTTTTCCTGAAATTGTGGTTATTTTTTAAGGTCCCCAAACATCACTGTGAAAAAAATAAAATGGTTTTGATGCATAGTAGGGTTTTGGAATGTAAGTTTTTCGTTGGCTCTTTGCCAATAAACAACTTTCACATTGAAATGATAAAGGATCAACCTTTTGAAATAACATTGGAAATAAATATTTTAAATAAGAGAAACTAGGATGGCCTAATCTGCAATGCCAAACCATTATTTGATCACGAACAGAAAGAGAACTAATACTACTTAGTCCTTGAGCAATTTTATTACTAGGTAAATTATCCTCGAAATAATAGAGACCATTGATCATCCTAGCACTGCCAATCGTCTTCCCCGAGCTCTGGTCCTGAAAAATACAATGGGATTCATAGAAGATAACACAACAATTAGAATCTCTAGATAATTTGCTAACAGACAAGAGATTACAAGTAAGTTTAGGAACATGGAGAACAGATTTAAGATCTATTCCCTTAGAGATTTTTATTAGACCTTTTCCTGCAATAGGTGAGAAATTACCATCAGCTATCCGAACCTTTTTATCTCCAGGGCACGGTGAATAGGATTCAAACATGTTTGAGGAATTGGTCATGTGGTCGGATGCTCCAGAATTGATTATCCATGGAGTAGATTTAAAACGACAAGATAGAGCATATAATTCATTACTTGTGTGTGCCAAAGAAACACTAGAAGTACCGGATGTCAAGTTGGACTTCAACAGTGCAAGAAGATGCTCCCCTTGTCGTATCTCACCAAGTTTGAGGGTTAATTCAAAGATCCGTGATTGATTCCCTAAATCAGAATACATCTGATTTACATTCTCCCAAAGCTCTTGTGTTGTTGGATAGCACATGTAATTAGAGCTAATGTCTTCTTCCATAGAATTCGCAAGCCATGTCATCACCATGGAATTCTCAGCATCCCATATAGCATAGTTCGGATCATCCACTGTAGGAGCCTTCTTTTCACCCGTCAGGTAGCCCATCTTTCCACGTCCTCGGATGTACATCCGAACTGATTGAGACCATCTCAGAAAGTTGTCACCATTCAAGCGAATTGTGGTGATTTGGACAGAGTGAGATTCCGAGGTGGTAGGACTAATTTTTGAAGAATCAGTGATGATGGGATTGTTCAGAGAAGGTTGAGGAACAGTAGTGGACTCATTTGAAATATCCGACATGGTTTCAGATAACAAGGATTGAAAGAGAGGAAGAAGGAGGATTTCGGCAAGCAAATTGCTAACTCTGATACCAAGTTGAAGAATAGGGTTTCACGGGAATAATATTCTTTCATTGAGATTATTCTTTTATAGAGTTTACAACATATACAAATCCTTCAAATTAGGAAACTAAATCACTAATTAAAAGGAAATAATAACTCCTAACAATTACTTTCTTAAAAATACAAAGATTGACAACTAATAAATAATTTACAGCTTTGCAAAGTTATTTCTTTCCATATCAGTTTCGGTTTTCCAACACTGCAAGATCCATGTGTTTCCTGTTAGAGAGGTGTGGCGCTCAGGGGTTCCCTTTAAGGTGTGTTTTCCTGTTTAGACAAGCTCGTCTTCGTTTGCATCTCTTGCTTTTCTTGTTTGGGTTTAAATGGGTGTTCTAGTGGTTAGCTAAAGAGCTATTATTAGGGCAGTATGGTAGTGGTATCGGCAAGCAGCTTAGGACGGTTTGGAAATTAACGTCTCTTTGCTTGTTCAGTCTATCCAGAGGGAGCGTAATGGAAGATAGTTGAAAAAAGAGTGCTCTAACCAGTTGCTTAAAAGTGGTTTTTCTCAATTTTTTATTTGAATGATTTAGGCTGTTTTTTTGGAAGTACAGATATCTTGCTTTTGGGTTTCATTGAAGGGATTGGTTAGGAGTTAGGGGGTGTAGGCTTTTGTATTCTCTTTTGTTCTTTTGATAAACATTATCTTTTTATTTGGAAAAGATGGAAAAAAACTCAAATCTTCATGATATTCCAATCAACCCAATGTCAGAAACAAACTAATCAAATATAAAAAGAATAAAAACAATCTCACAATGGATTTTTTATGTAGACCTTACAAAGAAATTTATATGAAATGTGATGGGGAAAAGAAAACCAGATTGGATTGAAGAAAAAGTGGCCAAGATCAAAGAATGACAATGAATGAAGATAAGCACAAGGGGAGAGTTGAGGAAGGGAGCTGAAGGTGGTGCAAGGCAGCTGCTAGGGGAGGGAAAAAGGAGGAAATGAGAAAATGAGGGGAAACATGATTGGGATCGATGAATTCCTAGGTTTTCCAATTAATGTTTAGATGATCCAATTTTGTATTAGTTGATTAACAAATTGGCTTTTTTTGTTTCATCCCAACAAAAGAATATGATGCAAATATGTAAATTTTAACCATTTATATATATGTATACACACACACACACACATAACCATAAGGTATTGCCATAATTTTAAGGCATTATTTACCAAGTTATCCATATTTTGGGACTTCGTTCATTTCTTGATCTCATTGTCTCACTAATTGGTTATTCAATATAGATTCTATATATATAGGAAACAAAGCAATTTTGTAGTAGCTTTTAAAGACGGAACCAAAGAACAAAAATCATTTAACTACAAATATCAATATATCAAATATGATAACATTGTAATTCATTGACATATTAAAAAATAAGTTATCAAGATGGCCTTTGGATGTATTTCTCATTTATCCAAAAACCATAAATTTACCTTCTGTTTTTAAAAACTCTTCAAAATTTCAAAAACTTGTGGAAGTGAAATTTTTTTATTTAAATTTAAAAATATTTTCAAGTACACAAAAGATGTAGAATTTCTATATTCTATATAAGACTTTTTTTGTTTTAAAAACAAAATCAAAAAAATATATCCAAACATGCTCTAAACATTATTTCTATATTTTTTGTATTCCTAAAAGGAAAACTAAGTCTTCCTTTTCAACTTCGAAGGGTTAACCTTCAAATTCTGTGAGAAAGTTGAGAAAGTGCCGATGTCAACCATGTGGGACCCATACATGGCATTCATGGTTTTTGGGAGATCACTCAAATTTATGATAAGTTTGTTTGTGACACTTGCAGAAGCAAAAATTTATGTCAGCTGATGGTCGGTCTGACAGTTTGAAGTGATGATCCTACTCGTGTGAGGGGCCAACATGTCTTAGGATTCCCACAGCCACCTATAAGATGTTCAAATAAATCAGAGCTTCTCAAGGCCGCATTCTGTATCATACCTCAGTTGGAGACTCTGAGCCACCTACAAGCCACCAAGCTGAGCACGGAGGAATCTGAGGCCTGATTATCTGGATCCAAGTTACTCTCAATTATTAGAATGAGAGTGTGTGGTCTGATCTTTCCTAGGTCCACCCCTCATCTCAGCCAATATGGAGAACCAACAAATTTCAATGGATTTGTAGGCATGCAGGATTTAACAGTTATATTTGTCTCAACCAATACAGAGAATTGACAAATTTCCTTGGATTTATTTAACTGTATGATTGAACTGTTAGTTCATCACAGAACATTAATGAGAAGACCATCTTTCATCTCAATCCAGCAAAGCTGCTGCATCAATTGTGGAGCATTGCTGCTTATGGGCATCTTTATTTAGCTATTAGGATCTGTGCTTCACTTTGAAGAGTGTTCAGTCCTTTGAGTATGACACAACTTGCACCTCCTGTCTGAAGATTAGATGGATGATTGGAAGCATATGTTTAAAATTGGGCAAATAATTGAAGAGGGGCTAATGTTTAATGGTATTTCTCTTCAGTTAAGCCTAGTATTTATTTACTTTTGGATGGTAATTGTACTATATGTATATTTTCTATTAATAAAAGTTTTTCTCCCTTCAAAGATGAAAATTGTTATTCCTTTATTTGATTTGTAAGCATATTCATTTGCCTCTGCCAAGATCGAAAGTTGTTGAGGTGTAGGCCATATAATTCATGGTGACAGTGAATTGGTTGGGGAGGAGGGGGGTGGTAGACATTCTCCTTTTCACCAAGTGGCAAAATCGCTTAGTTTAGTTTCTGCAACTTTATGATTTGGTTTGAAAGGCTAAAAGTAGCTCAACAATGATTTGATTTTAAATCTTATTGAAGGACATACTTTATGTGTCTGCCTCCTAGATCAGGCTCTGCATGAGAAAATAAACAGGTAAAAAGTTGGAAACAAAAGGAGGAGAATGGATTTCAGGTTGTAGCTTAAGGCAGTGAGCAGAAAGAACTCAGCTATGCATGCAGAATGCTGCTTGTTACAGCTGAACATGAATGGCAGGGTGCCCGTCTCCACTCTCCAGTATGTTATCTCTACTCTCGCTATTAGCATACTTTACCAAAAGCCTCTTTGGAAAACCTTCAAGTGCAGAATGCATTTGGTAAATAGCTCCTCAAATCTCATCACCAAAAGAATGCATTGGGAGATTGATGAGGAAAAAGGAAAAGAAGCATCAATACACCACAAACCACTTCACATTAACTGGTTTTGCTTCTTTGAGATGAATGGCATTGGCATTCCCATTATCCGTTAATATAATCCCAACCCAAAAACACAATTCTTGAGCATGGTTGAGAGATATTGCTTTAAACTGCAGGCTAGCATTCAAGTGAAAACATTTTTATTTTTATTTTTTTCAAGAACAATCAATTTTCCTTAGCCGTTAGCACCACAAATCATCATCTGCAGATAATTATATAATAAACAACATGATTTACAAGCTAAGACTTCTTCAATATCCAAGTCCACTCAAGCTAAAGCTCATTTGTATCATTTCTCGACGGCAGTTATTTGCCATTTGCTTCCCCGAAATTATCTGGATTGTCAACTCCTTCCAACCATTCTTCTAGTTTTGCTGCCCTGTCAGCCCTGAAAACATCATAGTTTTCGGAAGCTGATAATAAATTATGACTTGGCGAGTTCCCATCAAGAGGTGCTGGTTCTCCTGGTAGGTCATCTGCTGTGTGACTTGAGACAGGCAATTCATCAACTTCAGTATCTGGTATAGTTGAACCAGTGCTGGCAGCTACAACTAATGGGGGAACACTGGGAAAGGAATCTTGTTTCTTACCCCTGGTTTGCCCCAATTCTTTTGGATCAAGTTGTGGCCATTTAAAATTGCTGGCCTTCTGTTTTGCTGATTTTATAACAGTTGAAAAATAACCATCGCTCCTTTCACCCTCCTGCTGGGCAAAAACTGAACTACGGCCCCATGTGGCTGGACCCCAAGAACTAGTCCTTCCTGCCTGAAAATTTGAGTAAGGGCTTCGGATTAGCCCTCTTCTTGGTTGTTTCGTTGACATGATAGCTAGAGATTTCTTGATGTCTCTTATCATCTCATCTGCAATCGGTAAGCCACACTCTTTCATTGAATTCACCATGATAATAGAATCCTCCAAATCTTCAGTGTGCAAAGCTGTTTCATGAGACTTTTCCACAACATTGTTCTTGAGATTGATGAGGTTGGGCACTGCATTCTGTGTGTGCTGCTGAACATAGAAAAGTCCTACTGAGGGTTCGTTTGCCAAATACTTTATCATCTCTGCCAAGCCTTCAGTTATCTCCACAAAGCCATCAGCAGTGGAGAACCCATGCATCTTGTTGAGGTGGATGGCAGTTCATCACTGTTTCCATAAAAAATGATGAGAAAGATCAGCATATTTTGGGGGAAAGAGGCAGGAATAACTCAATTTTTATTTCTATAGTATACTAGTAAGTATAACAGTAATAACACAACAAGAACAGCAACAACAACACAGGAAACAATTCTCACTGCACAATCTTCTCCTCCCAATTCATATGCTCTGCATGCATTACCACAAAGTATATGTACCTTCATCTATATTGGTTAACAACGTGGAGTAGGAATCATGGTCTGACTAATTATGAAGTTCAGATACAAAAGAATTAGTACTTTTTTTTGGAAGGGTGCAACCAGAAAAGTTTAAAGACATTAAAATATGAGCACCTCTTACTTTGTAGGGATCAAATGCCATGTCTCTGGGATTTGGTAAGGACTCATTCCTCCACATGGTCATCCATTCTCTAGTTTGTGATAATTGTTAATCACTAGTTTACTATTTAATGTGTTCTACCCTTTCATCACACCACCTTCAATTTAGTGTCTCAGTCACAAATGAAAATTTCCAGGAGCATTACAAGTTGTTGGTGGTGGATTAACACTGGTCACTCAAGCATCAAGATCACAACTATGGAGCTTTACTTGTTCATGCAAACTGTATTACTTAAAAATTGATATTTTTTTAATCACTTCCACTGCTTCATTGGACTCTTTTAAGGATTTGACACTTTTGAATCAGTTTTAATAACAGGCCAAATACTGAAATTTTGCAAGAAGACAAAAGCTCATTATTGTGAGATATTGATGGTTAGAAATGGTTCCAAGTTGTAATATATATCATATAAGATGCTTACAAGATCTATGGTGCTTACATTCACTTCCTGTACAATATAAATTGTTAAATTGGTCATGTTATGAAAATTGATGTTTCACATACTCTTAACCAAATGGCTAGAAATATGCAGAAAATAGGTCTAATAATAGATGTTATCTGCTGATTGCATATTTTGAAGTAACAATACTAGTGTAGGGGCACTGGAAACTAAAGAAGTACTACTAAGCCAGAACTGCAATTTTAATAGATCTAGGATGTAAAGATTGTTGAGTTCAACAGAATTAGGAAACAAAAACCAAATATTAAAATCGGCAGACTATACGGTAAAAGTAACGGTATTCATTATCATGGTCCAAAATTATGAAGAAGATGAAAAAGGATTGCAGTTGACACAAATAGCTGGGATGTGACTTCAATGGGTTGAATTGACTTCATAGACATCAGTGTTGTACAGCCTGTTAACATTTATCATATATACCAACAGAAGCTGATCTGAAACTTTGATTTCATTAAAATATAGAACATTTCAATTGACCTGGTTTAGTAGTTATGCAACCTTCATAGTATTTCATTGTGATATTCAACTAGGCAGGCAGTTGCTCATGCTGACCACAGCCAGTTGGTAGATCTTTTTTAAGTGCAATTCTTTGCTAATTACATCAAGATTGGTTAGCTCTAAAGACCAGCAGAGCCCCATCAGACCATTCTTGCAAATCAGGATCACATATATGCTAAAAAAAGAAGAAGATGATGCTTGGTCTGCAAAAGTTATATGGGAGATACGGTAAGTCATTGAGCTGTGAACAACAGTGAAAACAGGTTAGTCCACCCAAACAGTCCCCTATCCCAACCCAAATACAAGAAAGAAACAAAATAGAGAGAAAGAAAAGAAGACAGAAGAGAAGTGAACCTGGTGGGTACTGGATTGCTGGGGCATTTCACAGTTGAGCTGGGTTTATCACCAACAAGTTTACCAAATTATCCATTTCATGGATGCAAAGGACTCATGGATTGATCACTAATTAGTTTAACAACTTATCCTTTTCATGGATGCAAAGTTAGGCTCATAAGGCTCATATAAAGAATTCCTTCTGGCTCATAAGGCTGAGAGAGAGGGAGAGAGTGAGTCATAAGGCTCATATCAAGAATTCTCTTTGGTGCATAAGGCTCATATAAAAAATATTTGAGACTCATGCCAAGATTTCTCTTTGGCTCGTAAGACTCTAGAGAGAGAGAGAGAGAGAGCCTTACGTGTTTTATACATCCTCATAACCTAAGTGGTGAAGCAGAAGGGAATTGGATTTCAATTAGAAGTGAATAAGTAGTTTCATTCACAAATCCTCACCTCCCTCTAATTTGTTTTGAAATTCTGTGGTATTATTACCAATTTCCAATGTATTTTCTCTATTTCATAATTGTGTTGCACAGGGGAAGGACTTATTAGTGTTATTTACTTATTAATTTACCCAAATAAAGAACAGAATCTCTTAAGAGAGGGCAACCAAGAAAGGAGTTGAGGTTGCAAGAATATTAATGAATCGACTATTCTGAGTAAGAACCTCCTTACTTATTATATATATATATATATATATATATATATATTTTTGATAAGTAAACAAGATATGCATTAAAAAGAGACTAAAAGCCACAAAACATACAGAGAGTATACAAGGCAGCTAAGGCCTTAAAAAAGAGCAACAAGACCAGAAAAGATTCACCTCCCCTTAAGTGGATGCTACCCACTCCAAAAAGCCTATAAGGGAGAGAGACTCCTCCCTTAAATACAATCTGGCCCAGCTCCATAAGTTACAAACAAAAAAATTCTTTAATTTCTGGATATTCAACACCCCCCACCCCACCCCCTAAAAGCTAGTCTATTCCTCTCCTTCCAAACCGTCCAAAAAATACACAACGGTATGAATTTCCAAACCTTTTTCCTTTTCTTCCCCACAAAGGGGCCCTTCCAGGTAGTTAAGACCTCCTTTACAGTTTCTGGAAAGAGCCATTTAACATCTACTAACCCAAGAATAATATCCCACAAAGCTCTAGCCACTATACAGTGTATAAGAATATGATTTACATTTTCTTTTTCACAACCACACAAAAAACAACAATTAGGAAGTTGCACCCCTCTTATTTGGAGCCTATCCAGAGTGAGCACCTTCCCCCACGTTGCCTCCCAAGCGAAAAAAACAACTTTGGTTGGCACCCTATCCACCCAGATGCACCTTGAAGGAAATACTGTGTCATTAGGATTGGCCAACAACCTATAAGCTTCCTTGACCCTGAACTGATCATTTCTTCTTCGCCTCCACATAACTGAATCTTCCTCCAAAGAAGGCCTATGACCCCTCAAGATATAAATCAAATCCCCAACCATATCCAACTCCCAATCATTAAAGTCTCTCAAAAAGTTTAGATTCCAGCCTCCTTGACCAAAATTTTGATCCCACATCTCCTCAATCGTTGCATCCCTATGCGCAGCCATAAAAAAGAGGTGAGTGAAGCAATGGGACAGCGGTGTATCAGTGCACCAAATATCTTTCCAAAATCTGATTTTGGTGCACTTCCCAGCTAGAAACACTAGATTATCCCAGCACCAATCAGATTCTTTCAAAATCTCATTCCAAACCCCTACTCCAACCGCCCCATTAGCCTTCTTTGACCTCCAACCACGATCCTCTTGCCCATACTTCGTTGTGATCACTTGCTTCCAAAGATTATTTTTTTCGCAAGCAAACCTCCAAATCCACTTACCAAGCAAGGATCTGTTCAGCATGACTATTTTCCTTAAGCCTAGCCCACCCTTGTTCTTGTCTGTGCCAACCACATCCCATTTAACTAGATGAATTTTCCCCTCCAAGTTTCCTCCCACCCATAGAAAGTCTCTTTGAACTTTCTCTATTCTTTTAGCAACAGTCTTGGGCATTCGGAAAATAGACATTTGGTATATTGGCATGCTAGCCAAGGTGCTTTTTATGAGAGTGATCCTCCCCCCTTTGGAAATGTACTGCCTTTTTCAAAGCGCAAGTCTCCTCCTTACTCTCTCTTCCACCCCATCCCACATAGAAGGAGCCCTATTAGGAGCCCCTAGTGGGAGTCCCAAATATTGAGAGGGCAAGGATCCCACCCTGCAACCTAACTCAACTGCCAACTCTTGAATCTCCTCCACTTCTCCAACTGGGATGATTTCGCTTTTGGTTAAATTAATTCTTAGGCCTGAAGCCGCTTCAAACCAAAGAAGAATCCAACTTATTATATTCTTTAGAATAATACACTCGAAAATTTAATATTTCTAGAAAAAAAAAAAAAGAAACAAACAAATATTCTTTTCACCATTGCGCTGCATGTTTGGCCTTGTTTGTTAAATAATAGACCAATGTCTTCTGTCAGACTCAATGCTCTTTACTGTCTCTCTCTGGCTCTCTTAGAACCTTCATCTAGTCTTGAACCAAACTCCTCCTCAATACTTCAGTACACACACATGCACACATAAGGATACTATCATCTATCTTATAATTGCTACCATAGTGGTCAATAACAGTCCAAGCTCCTGTTGTTATAATTTTTTTTTTTTGATAGGTATGACATAACAACTGTTAATAATGTTTCTCTAGACCTTGCTGATAACTCAGATTCTTTGTTTTTCATTAACAAAAAACTAATGCCATCTCTTGTACCCAGTCCAAACACTAGGGAAGCCTGAATCCTAACAAGATTTATCCTTTTCTATAATGAATAAACAAACTAAGCCTCTTCCATTAAACCAATGTTTTTTCCTTTTTCTTTTTTTGATCAGAAACAAGAGATGTATCTTCTATCAAACCACTGTTGGTTGGCATAAATCAATTAAATGGCTGTAAATATTAATTCCACATGGATATCTTATTATGTGAAAGTACTAATCCCAATACCACCCAAGGTTCTTCTTATAAAGCTACAAGGGTTTCTTCATCCTTCAAAACAAGTAACCTCATACTGCCCCTGAACTAATTAATACTGCATCTGAACTGATCAAACATTCACCATGATTCTTTACCAAGTGTTTTCAAGTAACATCATACTGCCTCTGATCCTAATCAAACATTCACCATGATGCTTTACCAAATATTTTCAATTCCAAATCCCGGCACATACACAACTAGTCCATCAACCATTGCCATCTCTACATCTTTGAACACAAATTAATTTCATCCAACTTGAACCTGGTCTATGATGGCTATGTTTCTAGTGTCAAACCAACAAGATAAGGTGTATACAAAAATGAATCTTGAGGCTTGAGCTATTACCACCAGCAATCCAGAGACTCCCTTGTGGCCTCAAACGAAACATCTATACATATACATATGATCCTATTGCAAGCAACAGAAAAATGGTGGAAACAGCTACCAACCAATTTTGTCAGCAAGATTTTTTCTTCAATATCGGTACTAAAAACCCAAATTTTAGCTTCTCAAAGCAGGTTCTTGGAAAAAAATGATCACTTCTTCCCCCCAGAAATTTACTCGGAAAATTTTTCAACTACAAATTTTCACAAGAAACAAAAGCAACATAAATCAATACCCACTTACAAAAGTAAAACACCCAATTCTCGAAATATTATCTTCAACTGATTTCTTCCATTTACGGCATCAAAGAGCACACAAGGAATTAAGGGAAAAACTTAAGAAGAAGAAGAAGAACAACAAAAAAAAGTAAGGGAAAATTACTCACAGGAAACCCTAGAAGAGCTGGTGTTCGCGAAGAAACATCTTCATAACTTTATCATTCCAGGCACACTTTTCTAGGTTGCCAAACAGAGTCTAAAGATGATTCTTTTTGGTAACTCGAACAGAAGACAAATACTAACAATTCAGTGGTCCCTACTTTCGACACGTAAGCATGAGAGTACATTGGGACCCACACTCTTGTTGTGGATTTTTATCATATTTAATTGAATTATGTTAAAAAGGAACTGTAGCCGTTCGATTTCATTTCACGATCAAAAACGAACAGAAAATTTTATTGAATCATTAAATGAAAGAGGGAAAAATGTCTTTTTATTACCCTTACATTTTTTGCTTTTAAATAGGATAATAATGATAGAATATATTTGGTTGCTGCAAAATTTAAGGGAAAATAACAAAGAAAAAAAATTGAGAGGAAAAGTAAAATGAAAGAAAAAGAAAAGAAAAATGAAAAATAAATTTAAATTCAATAAATTATTTTTATATATTTTTTTCAAATTCATTTTACTTATTTTTTTCTATTATATCAAGATTAAATAATTTAAAAATATATAAATTTTAAATTATATTTGATTTTTTTTTATATTTTTTTTAGAGTGAAATCAAATATGAAAAAAAAATCATTTTTCTTAATATTTTTTTTTTTACTTTTGTATTTATCTAGCCTATGAAGTTTTATTTTATAAAATATTAAAATGGGGAGAATGACCATTTTAATATATTTATGTTATATTTATAATAATATATTTATTATTATTATTATAATAATAATATTGATAATAATACATGTAAATAATATAATAATTAAATATAAATTATTATTTTATTAATTATTATTTTAAAAATATTATAAATAACTTATCCAAAATAATAATAATAATAATAATAAATAATATAAGAATTTTACAAATTATTGTTTCATTCCAATAATTAAAAATATAAAGTTATTGTATTATTTATTATATAAATTTCATAAATGTTGAAATGTTTAATTTTGCAATATAACTATTAACAATATATTACAATAAAAATATTTGTTTTTATATTTTTATTAAATAAATTTCATAAATTCATTACTAGTTTTACAAATATAACTATTAAAAAAATATTATAATTAAAATTTATTTTATAACTATTAAAAAGTTAAGGCATGGCATATTTCTAATATATTTATGTTATAAGTTCAATACATAAATATTATACCTACAGTTTGTAATAAATTAAGGCATGTTGTCATGTATTGTATTTTTAATTTGTTTATTTTTTAAGTACAATATATAAATATAGGAGTTTAAGCGTTACCAATTCTTCTAAAAACAATTGTTGTCGAGAAAGACGTATTCTTCAACCTTATAGTGCATTCACCTAAACGCCTACAACATTCGAACACAAAGAGAGTTGAGAGCGTCTGAAGTACTACAATAAATTTTGTACTAATATTTTACGACAAATCTAATAGCATCATAAACATTATTTTATTCTAGTATATTACTAAGATCAATGCATTTTCATCATACCTATAACTTGGATATAATATTAATTTATTAAGAATATTAATAATATAAAACTAATATCATCGATGATATTAATGATGTGTTAATAATAATAATAATAATAATAATAATTTAATTAGTCTTAATGTAACATATAAAGCACAAAAAGATAAAAAAATAATTTTTAATAAAATTTACAAGTCTTAAGAATTAAAAAATTGAAATTATCTTCTAGGGTTTCTTTGTAGTAGTATTAATAATAAAAATAATAGATAATGTTAATAAGAATGATATTAATAATAATATGAATAACTTAAAATACTCATATCATAAATAAAAAAATATTAAGAGTAATATTAATATTTAATAATAATAATAATAATGCCTAAAAACGTAGAAAGAGAGAGAGAGAGAGAAAAAAGCAAAGTTAGGTGGTAATAAGAGAAAAGGACAAAAAAAGAAAAAGAAAAAAAAAATAGAATTGGAATTTTGAAAGGGTCAATTTTGTTTATTATTACTTGAGGACTTGGCAAGAATTTGTAAACATGGTAACCTTGAAGGAAATTATCATTCTTGGCTCACCATTTTTGATAATTTTCCCTTTAAATAATAATAATAATAATAATAATAATTCTAGGTTTTAATATTTACATGATGTTCAACCATTCAAGTTCAAGACTTCATGGATTGAGTTTATATATATTGTCATGCCCCCAAGTGTAACACCCCAAAATAAATTTTAGGGGCAAAATTGTAAATTAAAAATTAACTAATTAATTAAACTCATTAAAGGTAAAAGAGTCCTTTTACAATTAAAAATTATAGGTATAAATTAGATTTTCCTCTTATATTCTTTATTTAAAAAACTCTATTAATAAAAAATCAAAGAATTGGAGAACGTAGGACTAAAGGTTTGGAGGTTTAGAATTTGAAGTTCAGATTTTTCCAAGTGAGAAGTAAATTCGTCAAACTAAATATTTCAAGTTTTTGACCGCTTCTTCAAGGTAAGGGAAATTAATGTAGATTTTTATAAAAGAAAATAATTTTTTTTTTATATTGTATTTTGAAATGTGTAAAAATATTATTTTTATCTTTTCGCATTGATCAAATATGTGTTTTGTATGGAAAGTATATTTGAGAATATTCTTTGTTTATGAAAAATGAAAATTTTTGAAGATATGATATTTTGTTTTGCAAGTTTAAATTAATAAAATAAAGTGTTTGACTCTGAATTATACGGCTCTAGTTAACAAGTTATAATAGTTGACTTTATGGTCCTAGTCAACGGGTTATAATTGTTGACATTTGGCTTTATTTACCTTAACTATAACAAGTTTGAAAACTAGCCACTCATTTGTGAAATCCCACCTAATTGGGCACCATTTGTTATTTGATAATCAGAGTAAAGATATTTTAAATGCATTCGATTTGGTTTTGATGAGAAATTGTTTTGAAATGAATATGAAAAAGTTTTGTTGAAAATTTTGAATGTATTAGTATTTTGAACTCAAAAGTTTTTATGAAAATAAGTATATGTTATATCTCCTATTTGCAAGCATGATTGAAAATGTTCGATCTATGAAACTGCGTTGATGTTCCTTATTGAGCTTTAAGCTCATGCCCCTTCGTTTATAATTTTTCAGGTACCCTTAGTTCGAGCGAGAAGTGATGGCTAGGTTAGAGAATTTTTCTTTGTTAGGATTTTGGTTCAAACTTTATTTGGAATATTGTTTAGATGTTAAAATTTAATTTCCATTTAAATTATTTGAATTTGGAGTTATTTGGACAATAATATTCTAGTTGATGTGTTTTTTTTTTTTTTTTTAAGTTGATACTTGGAGATTTTAGAATTTTGTCATACTACTTTGAACATGAATTTAGTAATTGGTAAATTTTTAGTTACAATATGAATGTTTGTGTTGTTTCCACTTTGAGCCTTTAGGCTTGAGGTGTAAAATGACCATCATGCCCTTGGAGTGAGTTTTGGGGTGTGACACTAAGGGCATGAAGTTTTTTCACACCTCAAGCCCAATGACTCAAAGTGAAAACGACACAAATATTCATATTGTAATTAGAAATTTACCAATTACCAAATTTCTGTTCAAAGTAGTAAGACAAAATTCTAAAATCTTCAAGTATTAAACTTTTTTAAAAAAAAACTAATACATTAATCAAAGTGTTATTGTCCAAATAACTCCAAACTCAAAATAATTCAAACGATAATTAAGTTTTAATATCTAAACAATGTCCAAAATAAAGAGAATTTAAACAAATATCCTAATAAAACCAAATTTCCCTCATAACGGTCACTCCTCGCCCAAACTAAGGTTACCTAAAAGATTATTAACAAAGAGGGATGAACTCAAAGCCCAATAAGAAATATTAATACAGTTTCATGAGTCAAATATTTTCAATCATGCTTGCAAATAGGAGATGTAACATATACTTATTTTCATAAAAACTTTTGAGTTCAAAATGCTAATACATTCAAATTTTTTAACAAAATTTTCTCATATCCATTTCAAAACAATTTCTCATCAAAACAAAATCGAATACATTCAAAATATTTTTACTATGGTTATCATATGAAAAATGTTACCCAATTAAGTGGGACTTTACAATTGAGTAACTAGTTTTAAATTTGTTCCATTTAAATTGAATAAAACCAAATGTCAACAATTATAACCCATTGACATAAGGTCAACTATTATAACTCGTTGACTAAGACCATAATGTCAACTATTATAAACCGTTAACTAGGGTCATATAATTTAAAGTCAAATACTTTATTTCATTAATTCAAATTTACAAAACAAAACATCATATCTCCTCAATTTTTCATTTTTCATAAACAAAGAAAATGCTTAAATATATTTTCCATACAAAACATATATTTGATCCATGTATAAAGATAAAAATAATATTTTTACACATTACAAAATACAATATAAAAATAAAATTATTTTATTTTATAAAAATCTACATTAATTTCCCTTGCCTCAAAAAAGCACTCAAAATCTTGAAGAATAATCTCGGAAGAGTCTACTCTTCTCTTAGCATAATATCATATGCAACATTTATTTTTTATTATTTATTTAAAGATATAAATTTGATAATACTAAAAATATTTTATTTAGTATTAGAGATCCTAATTAATTTCCCTTGTTAATATTATCACCATCTAATATTATTTTCAACTTATTAAACAATAATACATTAATTTAGTAAGTTTTCAAATTATTGTAAAATTCATTTTTTTTCCTACTCTTACTCTTACTATTTATTTATTTTATATACTTAAATTAAAATAAAACCCATATAACAAACTATTATTATTATTCCCATAATCACTTAACGAGACGTCCACCCACACCACATTATATAAATATATATTATTATTATTATTATTACCTTTAAAGACCCTGAAACACCACCACTCAAAGTGATCAACTACATATATATATATATATATATTATTATTATTATTATTACTTTTAAATACCTATAACACCACTACTCAAACCCATCAACTACACCCATTATTATTATTATAATAATAACACTACATATATTATATTATTATTACTTTTAAAGACCCTATAACACTACTATTCAAAACCATCAGCTACACCCATTATTATTATTATTATAATAATAACACTTTTTTTTTTTCCTTCTTCTTTTGTTTCTTCCTTCCTGTCCGTCCACTCTCATCCTTATTTTTTTCTCCTTTTAATCCCCATGCTACACACACGTATACATTATTATTTTTATTTTTATTTTTATTATTATTATTTTTTCTTCACTGTTCCAAAAAATCACGTGATTCTTACTTTATTTATTTATTTCTAAATCTACTCATTTGAGTAATCAAAATATATCAATCTCCGTTAATAAATCAAACTATATTTATAAATTTTTAATATTTTTGATCTATAAATTAATTAAATGAACTCTAATTAAAATTGGTATATTAAAAAAAAATCTAAATATTACAAAATAATTAATGAATATAAAATATTAATTTAAGGACTAAAATCTTACTTTTAATCTTTAGACCTTAAACCTCCAAATTTTCAGTCCTATACTCTCTAATTTTTTTGATCTTTATATAAAAGAGTTTTTTTTTTAATAGAAAAAATAGGAAAAATCTAATTTATACCTGAGTTTTAAATACGAAAAGAACTTTTTACCCTTATTAAATTAGTTTAATTAATAAATAATTTATAAATTACGATTCTACCCCTAAATTGGGTTTGAGCATTACATATATATAATTTCTTTTGCATTTTTCATAATTTCTCACTTTAAAATTATTTTTAATTATTCTTAATTGTTTTCCAAATTTTCTTATGGTAAGTTTGTTAAAATTTCTGAAAAGAATAAATCCTAAGGTTATGTTTGGTTCCCATAAATTTTGAAGGAAAATGTAAGGGAAATAAAATACAAAGGAAAAGTAAAAGGAAATAAAAAGTGAAGGAAAATAAAAAAATAGATTAAAAGTTGATAAACTATTTTTTTATTACTTCAAACTCATTTTATTTATTTTAACTCATCAATATAAATATTAAATAATTTAAAAATAAATAAGTTTTTTTTTTAGTTTTAATTATATTTGATTTTCTTTGATATTTTTCATAGGACAATCAAACATGAAAAAATCATTTTTTTTGGTGTTTTTTTTTCTTTCCTTGGTATTTTCCGGAACCCAAACATAACCTAAAGGATATATATATATTTTTAGGGTTTGTTACAAGCATGAAAAAAGTTAAGAAAAAAAGAAGAAGATGAATGAATGTTGTAGGTATATTAGAAATTTGTTGATGGATATATTAATAAGATTGATATTTTTAAGTGGATGTGTAAATAGAGTGAATGTAAAGATAAATTTGATGAATATAAATATAATTTCCTGGAGGATTATTCTCTTTTATTTTTTTATTTCCTCCTAATTTTATTATCTATTTTCTTTACAGTACATTTTCCTTTTTCTTTCCTCAAAATTTTTCCATCTAATTTTTTTTCCCACGCAATTTCCT
The DNA here is from genome assembly GCF_030704535.1 of Vitis vinifera. Lineage (NCBI taxonomy): Eukaryota > Viridiplantae > Streptophyta > Magnoliopsida > Vitales > Vitaceae > Vitis > Vitis vinifera. The sequence goes on from NC_081817.1 coordinate 6,623,278, forward strand.
TCAAATTTTTCCTAACCAAGGTGTAAATTAGTGGATGGGGCCTCACAGTAGCCGATCCCATCCCAATTCTAAGAATTTGGATTTGATAGCAGAAAGATTGAATTGTGGAGGATAAAGCAGAGAGGACAGTCATGCTGATGGCTTCGGCTCTCGTGCCACTTCAAAGCTTGTGCTTTGCCTCCTCTTCAAAGCATTTTCCGTTGAAGATATCTGTAGTTTCACAAATTTCAACATCTTCTTATTCTTCAGCAAAGAATGCTCATCCCTTGAAGCTCCAGCACCCACCAAGAGCATCTTCCGAAGGTGTGCTTTCCCTCATCACTTTCTTCATCTTTTCTATTTCGGTCTTGCATGGATTTTTTGGATAGTGGGTTGCTGTTGGATTGACTATTTAGCTCTTGGCGATGTTGAATTCTGCATTTATGGGCTGTTTCCCAGTTTGGGTTTTGGTTGAATATGATATTGAGTTTTTGTTGCTTGCTTGTTTCATTACGGAATATAATAATTCTGGAAGTTCCTATCTGGAGTGGAATAGGCCAAAAGGGCCTCTACATCGTAGCAATAATGATAGGTAAAATTCATGTTTGATTTTCATTTATTTATTTTTCAATATGCGCTAATGTGAATAACACTAGCAGCAAAATCACAATAGGGACTTCCATTGAAGGATAATGGTTTAGGGTTTTGAAGGCAGGTTGAGAGGCAGAGAGGGGCCTTGATTTTGAAAACAGAAATTAGATTTAAAAGAAGAAATACAGAATTATATTGGAGGTTTGGAGCCCTGGGAGACCCTGTATGATTGCTTTGATATTTAGAGATAGAATGGAATTGCTTGGCCTTTTTGCTGCTTCAAGGTTCTGAATGATAGGTGTTGATTGTTGCAGCAATTAATCTTTAGATAGCCATGTGTACTGAGGAAGTCAGCCGACCTTATTTCCTCTGATTGGTTCAACTGCATGTTGGTTGATGGCTTCTGAAGACTGTTGCATACGGCCAGAGGGTTTGATTCTTTGGGATGTTCATGGATTGCATTTGACAAATCATAAAACTATAATCAATGGAATCAATGATAAGCTCAAGCTGTCATTAATGGCATACTTACCCAGTGTTGGTCAAAACTCTAAACATCTGAGTTTGTGGCATCCATTTCCTGCATTCACCTCATGCTTCCGTGTATGCTAGGTACAATAGCTTAGATCACATACCTCTCAATTAATGGGTATCCTCCAAGCATATACAAAGATCAAACTTAGGATGCTATCTTAATGCAACTGTCTACCTGTGACAAGCAAGCCAGCTATGATAAATTTCTTGAATTAGGCTCCAATGGTTGAATAATTAATTGTTAGGTGACAACACCATTGAATTAACAATTCTCCTAAACGCCTAAGCATATAGGATTTGAGCTCACAATGTATGTTATGCACTTCAACACCTTCCCTCACATGCAGCCTCCTTTGGGCTTACATGTGGGTTTAACAAATTGGGAAAATAAAGTAGTCTTTTTTAAACTTAATAAATTAAGGAAATAAACATGTGGTGAGGTTCAAACATATGACCTTCTTGTCAAATAAGGCTTTGATACCATATTGAACTACCAATTTTCCTAAAAGTTTAAACTTGTAGGATTTGGGCTTACAATGTATATCATGCAATCTAACAACTACATGAGCAATGCTTAGAAGCATATGCAGAAAAACTCTCTCTTTACTACGAAAAGAATGGTAAAGAATTTCTGGGTAAGAGTAAGCTAGAACCAAATCCTAGGATGAAACTTCCCTTATGCAAGTGGAGTTAGAAACTATGCTCTTCATCATTGGATGTGACATTTTTAGAACCATGTTTTTATCTCATGCAAGCTTCATCATGCAAAGGATCTGTAATTTATTAATTTAGTATTGTAACTATTGTTTCTTTTATTTTATCAAAAACAAAAAATTTATTAAAATGAATTAGCAAGTACACTAACTGATGATATATTTGTTCAAAGGATACCAAACTGATAAAAGAGTAGAAGAACAAGTCAAAATACTACAAAATATAAAGGAGATGAGTTGTACAATTGAGGGACAAAAAGGAATATTTACAATACCTAATGTAACGACCCGCATCCAACTGTGTAGATATTGTTTGCTCTCAACCCAAAAGGGTTCTCACGGCTTTAAAACGCGTCTACATAGTTAAGAGAAGTCCATACTTATAGCGTTAAGTACTTTCTCCCCTATCCGATGTGGGATATCACAAATATCCTCCTATACAGACACAACGTCCTTATTGTGTTCTATGGGATTATAGGGTCAAACAAACAAACATCCCTCATGGGGCCAAACAAACCCCCACACTAGAGTTGGGGATTGACTCTGATATTATTTGTAATGACCCACACCCAATTGTGTAGATATTGTCTGCTTTGGACCCAAAGGGACTCTCACAATTTTAAACCGAATCTACTTAGTTAAGAGGAACTCATACTTATATAGTGTCAGGAACTTTCTCCCTCATTCGATGTGGGATATCACACCTAAAATCATCTACACAACTTAGGGAGGCAAAAACAAACCCTTTATAGAAGTAGTTGTTTGGAACTTTGCTTTCTTAAAAATTTGCATTCTGGTTGGCTAAGAGAGCAACCCAAGAACGCATCCCAACTCTTGAGCGATATCAACAATTTGACGAAACCACCCTTCATACTTTCAAAAACCCCTATCCTTATTGGCCATCCATGAGATGACAATAGCGGAATTGCCTTCATCCCAAAGATTAGAGACCCAAGGTCTTGGCTTGCAATAAATTGTCCAAAAGTGCTATCATCTCTGGTCCAATGGCAAAATCTTCTGCAGTAAGTTTCAAAAAATGTTCTCAGGGTGTTATCGGTATGACCTCTAAGCACTCTTCTAATCCCTAGCTGTCCTAGGTTAGCCACAAGCAACTATCAAAGTTTAACTTCTACAAAAGCTATAGGAGACTATCATCACTCAAGATGTATATTCCTAGCTGTCTTCTTGAACTGCAAGTTCCCATCTAGCAACCCACAACTGAAATGTCTATCCTTAAAGACATGAATGATGGAAACCTAAAGGGTAGCAAATAAGTGTGTCAATCCCAAACAGCCTCCAATGTCCTCCATCTTTTCTAGAAAATCTTGATGTTACTTCCTTGCTAGATAATCTATATCAAAGTGAGGCTAGCCACACACCAAATACCCTGCCTTTGAGATGAGCTCCAAAGTCCCTAACCCTAAAAGATTTGGCCATCATATCCATTACACTTTTAGGGGAAATCCAAACCATTCCATCACTCAATTACCAATACTTTTCAATAACCCATGTCATAGCTTTGGCACCATTGGCCAATGTAGAAAAGGGTGATCCATGGATTTGCTAGTCATCAAACACATACCTCAACTATCTAGATTGAGGTTTATGTAAAGCCTCCTTAATTGTAGCATATTGTTAGCATCAACATTCTAATTAGTCAGAAGCCACACAAAGATATAGTTCACTATTCCATTCTATTAGTGTCTAGAGACTTATGTCAAGAATAATCATATGCAAAAAAGAATTATTGCTCCATTTGAAGGAATTCTTTCTTTTTAACAAATGAAAGAAGATTTTGATTAGCCATAAGCTGCTTAAATATTATAGTTTATTATTCCATGCTATTAGTGTCTATAGACTTATGGCTAAGAGAATAATCATCTATAAATATAAAAATATTGCTTCATTAAAAGGAATTTTTCCCTTTTAACAAATAAAGGGAGACTTTACCTAAATTTCACACAATGAAGACATGAAGCATGGACATCAAGGTTTCCTCACCATGGAAGTTCTGCATTTCACTAGTTGTGCCCAAGTGTGACAAGGTAGATGATTTAGTTGTATTGTCTAAGGCATACTATCATTACAATTCTTTGTTTGGCCTTATTTGAAAGATTCCTTTTTTTCACAGGGTTTTCCCATTCGTTTTTGAAAAGTTTTCCAGTTAGAGCTCCGTATTTGTTTTGTTTTCCAATTATTTTGCCTTGAGCATGTTGTGTGCTATCGCTAAAATCTATGATACATAGATATGTTAATTTCAACAAAAATTCCAATGTCAACATAATATGACATGGGTGCAAGTGTGAGATCCATTTTGGATACGCTTATATTGTCTAAGGCATACTATCATTACAATTCTTTGTTTGGCCTTATTTGAAAGATTCCCTTTTTTCACAGGGTTTTCCCATTCGTTTTTGAAAAGTTTTCTAGTTATAGCTTCGTATTTGTTTTGTTTTCCAATTATTTTGCCTTGAGCATGTTGTGTGCTATAACTAAAATCTATGATACATAGATATGTTAATTTCAACAAAAATTCCAATGTCAACATAATATGACATGGGTGCAAGTGTGAGATCCATGTTGGATAGGCTTATATTGCATTGAATATAACTATTTGGCTCATTACTACTTTGTCACTTTCTTTAATTTGTTTTAAATTATACTTAAATTAATTTCTAACTTGTGTAATTGAAGAAGTGCTTCTCTTTCTTAATTTTTTAAAATTATAATAAATAAAATTTAATGATAAATATAATAAGTAATAGCTTAAAAAATCTTAAGATAAATATGTAAGTTAGTATCTTAAAAAATCTAAAGATAAATTATAATAATTAATATAAAAAATCAAAATTTGCATATGAATTTGTTTTAGAAGATTTTTATAATGAAATCAATATGAATTTTTAAAATTCTAGACTAAAAAATTTACTAATAATGTGTTATAATATTTTTTTTAAGGATTTTTATTGCATTCTATTAAAATAAAAGACCTATAATAAATAGTTTTTCATGTACAATTAGCAATAACATCAAAGTAAAATAATACTTAACATCTTATTAAAATAAAAAAGGAATAAAATATATTTTCTAACTACAATAACTATGTAGTATCATAGATAACTTGTACTTATCTTACTATGTTTATGTTTAACATTAATTTATTTTTCATTAATCTCATATTTAAGTAGCGACATCCATAGTTGAAATCTTTTTCAATTGAATCCACGTGCCTTATGATTTTGGGATGCAAAAGATCCAACACCTAGACGTACACTTGACATCCATATGTAAAACCATGTAACATAGGTTAAAATAATGTAGGCATGAGTATTATTTTAGGAAAATCCTAGGGCATGCATAATTGAATTTCTTGGAGAACCCATTTTTTTTTATCTTTTTATCTCTTTGACTAATTTGATGGTTTATTTTCCTTCCAAAAAAAAAAAAAAAAACCATCCTAAGAAAGGCACTTTGTGGGAATTAGGGAAAAAGCAAAACAAAATAGCATATTGCCATTTTGATGGTGCTTACTTGGAAGTTTGTGTTTTGGGAAGCAGGCTTGGTGAAGGGATGAACAAACAAAACTAGACTCTCATGATGTCATGTTAATGTTGTACCTTTTGGTGTTCATGGTTTTTTGAGATCCCACATCATCTTGGGAGAAAAATTCCGGATATTATATATGTAGTAGGTTCCTCCTCTTAACTATGTAGGTGCATTTTAAAACTATGCGATCTTCAACCTAATGCGAAAAATATTTACATGGGAAGGAGTAGTTCGACACAATGGAACATGATGAGGACATTGTGTTTACATAGGGGGAGGGTGGTGGCTATGAGATCCTACATTGACTAGGGAGACAAGTTTTTGACACTATATATGCAATAACCTCTCTTATAGGTTTATTTAAGATTATATTGACAACACCATCATCCTGGGCAATGCTTTATGAATGTAGAAAGATGACTTCTTGATGTGAATAAAGAGTTTAAAATATAGGGAACAAGGGAATTATAGGCATTCATTAGTAGTTTATAGACTAAAAACATGTGTAGAAACACCTTTATTTTTACTTGCACTTGTTCATTGGGGGAGAAACCTTCACCATTCCACATAATACAACATGTTCCTACATGTTGTATGAATTCTTGTATAAGATATTGAATTAGCCACATAAGTAGTTATTGTTTTATATAACTTTTATCTTATTATTCTAAGCTTTTTTTTTTTTTTCTTTTTTTTAAAATTTTTTTATTTGAAGTATTACATATGTAGAAGTTTCATTGAAAACATGTTAATGCAAGAAGAAAAATATAAAACAATCCACACAAAAAGGTACATAAGGTTTTAACGTGATATGATTGACCATGCCCACACCCACAAATGCGGGGGAATTATTCTACTGTACTATAGAGAATATTATCGAGGATAGAAACTAGATATAATTATTAGGTTTCAAAATATCTCATATTTCCCTACTCCTTGTACCTACACCTTGAATCATAGACTTCTTCACTCCACCAAATGTCTCTTATTCTTCCTCACATTTTTATTTGCCATATATAGTTTTTACAAGCCTATCTTCATCTCATAACTTTTTCCTTCATGAATTAGAATATTTATAGAGATGTTTCTAATAGTTTTCCTTATTTCGTAAGGAAATCTAATATTACAATGACATATCAATATAAGAAATATTCTAAACAATATTTTTTAGAAAATGGAAAATTAGGAATTTAATACACTTCTCAACAATCTCTACCTTGATCAAAGTCCATTAAGTCAATCTTCCATCTCTTTATGATACAAGAAACTTTTCTAAACCAAATCCTTACTTCACACCATCGCTTCCTTACGTGCCATACTTTTTCATGTGCCACGATTCCCTTTGTGTACCATGGTCTTGTCATGCGATACGATTCCCTCATGTGCTATGAATTCAAGCCGTTTAGACACTTTAGAGTTTCCACCTTCTAAGGTGAAATAAATATATAGGAGAAGCTACACTTATTATGGATGGCGAAAACATGCTTCTTGTATCACATTCAGATGAGGGAATAATTAATTCTACCTTGAACTAAAAATCCTTTTGTAATTCTCTTATATGCTTAATTCTCTTTAACTTCTCTAAAAATCTTTAACCAAGTTTTTAATACGTTATGCATACAGAAGCTTCAATTCAAACATGTTAATGCAAGATACAAAAACAAAACAATCTACAGAAAAGGTACATGAGGTTTTAACGTTGTTTAACCAACCATGTCTATATCCATGAATGATAGATAATCATTCTACTATACCATAGAGAATACCACAAAGCACAAAAACTAAATAAAACTATTGGCCTCAAAACATATTATGTTTTCCCATTCCTTGTATTTACATCATGAACCATAAACCCTCTTACTTTTTTTTTTTTTTGATAGGTAAATAAGAACTTGTATTAGAAATGCCTAGAAGCGGCGAAAATAGTACACATGAAGTATACTAACATCGCCCAAGAAACTAGGCAAAAAGAAAGACAAAAAACCTTTTCCCTAACTAAACAAACAATCACTCTATAAAATCAATCATAGACAAAGTATGATCTTCTAAATACATCTTAACCCAATTCACATAAGTATACAAAAAAAGAATGTTTTAAAGCTTGGTTGGACTGTTCGATATCATTGAACACTTTTTCATTTCTTTCTTTCCATAAATTTCACATTAAGCATAAAGGGGCAGCCTTCCATGCCTTTTCCCTTTTCTTGCCCACAAAAGCGCCATTCCAACTAAGCAAATTCCTTTTAATCGAGGAATGCAAGACCCATTGCACACCAAAAAGAGAGAAGATCAAACTCCATAACATTGTAGCCTTCTTGCAAAACAAGATTAGATGGTCACTAGTTTCCTCTTTCTCTTTACACAAGTAGCACCTATTCGGCATATTTCATCCCCTCCTTTTGAGCTGATCGATGGTCGAAATTTTGTTCCAAGATGCTTCCTAAGCAAAAAAACTCACCCTCATCGGAGCCCAAGACCTCTAAATAATACTCCAAGGAAAAGGATCACTAGAGGCTCTCATGAAGGAGCAGTAGAGGGATCTAATAGAAACAATGTCATTCCTACTTTTTTTCCAGCTCAAAACATCCTCCACATCTCTTCTCACGACCAAAGGTTGCAGTTTCGGGAACAAGCCCTCGACCTCTTCCATCTCCCAATCGTTCAAATGTCTTGAAAAGCGAGGACTCCAACTACCCAACTCCCCGCCCTCCTCCCAAGCATCTAACACCTACTCATCCTTGTTAACCGCCAACAAGAATAAATTAGGGAAAACTTCTCTCAATGTTTGGTCCTCACACCACAAGTCATTTCAAAACTTGACCTTTCTCCCATTCCCTACAATAAAGCGGGATCTACAACGAATACCTTCCCATTCTTTTCTAATGGCTTTCACACCCCCACACCGTAGCCTCCCCTCACTCCTCTCGAATACACTCCCTTGCTTTACCAAGTGTCTCCTATTCTTCTTTATCTATATCTACCATGTATAATATTTACAAACTTATCTTCATCTTATAACTTTTCTCCCTTTTGACAGAATATTTATAGAAATATTTCTAATATTTTTCTTTATTCCATAAGGAAATCTAATTTTGCAATGGCATATCAACAAAGGGAGGGAAGGGTATTGGTAATGTATTTTTATTATGTTTTAGACAATAGAGATTTAGAGAGGGTGGTTGCTTAGTTATTCTCTTCCTCAATATTCCTATTCTTTAATCATCTCTATGTTGTTTTGTCCATTTATATATTTTTTCTTATGTCATATTACAGGAATTCCTACGGAGTTAATTGAAGATTCAAAGTTTGTTCCTTTGAATTCTGACGATCCTATATATGGTCCACCTGTAAGTTTTGGTTAGTTCCTTGCCAATTGTGACATGTGTTTTCTCTATTCAATGGTTCCTCCTCTTTAGCTATGCAACTGCTTATGGTTTCTGTTGGTTGTAATGAATACATATTTCTCCTACAATCATCAGATGTATCAATACTTCAAAATAAACTTATTCAACTAAAAAACAAAACCCACATTTGTTTTGAGCCTTTTTTTATTTTTATATTTTAACATTTTGAAGCATCAGCCTATTTCAAGTTTCATCAATATAATATTTCCTTAATTTGATGAGAATTTAAAATTACAAATTGGATTCAATTTAGACCTGAACTGGAACTGATACTTGAATCAGATCTCATCTTTTCTTTGAATTGGGAGTAAAGACATAATCTGTTGTTAATAGACAACATCATCTTTATGAATTCAAATGACGTTCAAGATTCAATTTTTTTTTTCTTCATATGTAGGCCTTGTTGCTCTTGGGCTTTGAAGTGGAGGAGGAAGTGAAGGTAATTCCTAATTTTCCTTTCATACCATTATTTTGGATTACATCCTTAATTTGATCAGTAGCAAATAACCCTCTTCAGGCAGCACAAATATTTTGCATTTTCTTGTGAGTTATCTCTTCCCTTCTTTCGGAGCAGATATTTGTACAGGTTACTGCTCTACTTTGTTCAAGGGTTTTATAACAAAGAGTGCCCAACATATAATCTATTTTTTCTGTGTTGACCAAGTTCATGAGAATCTTAAGTCCAACATATAGTGATGTCATGTGGTAAGCTCTGGAAGCTTTTATGATTTTCCATTTATAGATATCAGTCAGCTTATATACTGAAGCGTCACCTAATTGCTGTGCCTTAGTTGCATATGTCATTTGGATATGTGTAGTTCTTTCGATCAAATTGTTTTCACTATTTGTCATACGTTGTCTTAAGTTCATTACTGCAACAGGAAAGAATGTTTTGTAAAATAGGTGTTCTGTGCTTGAGGATCTGTTTTAAGAAAAGTGGTAAGGGTAAAGATATAGTGCTTTTGTTGCGAATACTGAGATGTGCATCTATTCAGTAATTTTTAAAAGGAGATGATTTTTCTTCTTTAGGAATTACTTCAATAATGTTCCCTAGAGCACACGCATTTATTACCCTGAGCTGTCTTCTTAGTGCAGATACGGCAGCTTTTGAAAGAGTTGGATGGTGAATTCCTTCAGGTAACTATTTACTATTAGCCCTTTATGTGTCTTATGAGTTGACAAAAGAGGCCCAGAAGGAAAGTGGAAACTTATACAGAGATGTCCTTTTTTAAGTATAAAATGTTATTTTAACAAGTTTACCCCTTATGCAATTTTCAGAAAATGCATAGTAATAAATCTGAAAAAATTTTGATTTCCGAAATGCAATTCTTAAAAAGTGTAATACTTCTTGATTAGTATTTTCAATTATTGGGGTTTACTGTTGTGTCCATTTGTGCATGTGCTTGTCAGTATTTTCTTCTCTTTTGGATTTTGCATGGAGTGTGTTAAGCAGTTTTTAAGCTAAGAAGTTTAGGTATAGATCAATTCTTCAAAGTACTGTCTGGAAATTGATCAGAAGTTGTTTTGGCCCATTATGTTAGGTGATTTCTAACTTTCAAATAATCATAAACGGAAAGGATTTTTTGATTCTCCCTTCCATCATCTTGTTATTTGCTGGCATTGTTGCTGTAGGTGATCAAAAGGGTTTACCTTACCATGATTAATCCATATTGTAATATATGAGGATGATTATATATAATTATAACAAAGGTCTCTGCTTCGTTTTACCATATTACCTTTTTCTAATTTTAATCCAAATATTCATTATGTAGGTTATTTATTGCACTGAAGACATGATAACTCGTTCGCTTTGGGAAGCAATGAACACAGAACAGTCAAATTTGGAAGCACTGAAGGTTGAGTATTTTAACATCCTGGTTCTTTTTTCTTTCTTGCTAGTTGTCTTTATCATTGTGTTTGTCCACAATCTGCCTATGAATTAGAGATCATTTGTATGCCTGACTTCATCCAAATATTATAGTGAAAAGAAACCAATTGGTGAAAGAAAAGATCTTCTAATCAGTTTTGAAGAACTTATGAACAAATAAAGGGTGTTCATAGTTTTCAGGGGGTCCATTTATTTACAGCTGTTATCAACAAAATGAAAACAAGAAAATGGGAAACAAAATCATTCATATGTTGCTGCAGCTGAAGCATGAACCTCCACATTCTTTTAGGATACCATGAATTGTAAGTGTAAAAATAACCAAATAGCGATACAACTGATGTATTTTACAGTTTGAAGAGAAGACAATAAATTCTGAAAAACCTCGTCTTGATATATGAAACTACCTAGAAAGGGTGAATAGGTAGTCCAAGTGATCATACCCAAAATTAAATTTGTATTTCATTTATTCAATTAATATTTGATATGAATAATGTTCATCAATCCCATTCTCAAAAATTTCAATTGCACAAATAGACATAGGATTTAGCATGGAAATACCGCCTAAAAATCTCTAGGTGTAAAAAACCAAGGTTGGTCTATTGATGGTAAATGATCTACTAATTATGAGAAAAAGGTATACAAACCTAACCAAATGCTCCTACTTCCTAGGGTCTTATATAGTTAGTACCTATACTCTTCTTTTATGTCCCTGACACAACACTCCTTGTGCTCCTTAATGAATCCCTCAAACCCCTTATTGAGGTTTGAAGTGTTGCGAATCCTTGGCCCTTTTGATGGTTGAAAGATTTTTTTCAAGAATGGTCTTGAAAGGTTTGAGAGATGGAGTTTAGGGCTCTAAGAATGACTGTTCTTTTGTTTGCACATTTTTCATCAAAACATACCTTTTTACACTTGAAAAATCCTAGGACTTAATTGTGGAGAGTTTTGCTTTTGTAAACTTACCAAAAAAGAATTTTAGAAATAAAAAGAGAATCAAATTGTGGAAATGGAAGCCCGAATGTTTGAACATCCCAAAGAGGGCATTTGAATGCAGCATGGGATGTTTGAACTTCCTTAGGGATAGATTGAACGCCTAGAGGGATGTTTGAATGCCCTAGGGTATGTTTGAATGTTCTTCCCTATTTTTTCAAGCTCCCCAATTTTCATTTTTCAATCTTTTACCCATAATATGCATCCTTATTTCATGTATTAGCTATTATATTAGCTCTAACATTCCTAAATGCATGCATACCTCAAAAAACATCAACTCTAAAATAGTCTGAAGCTAACTCTGAAGTAGTCCGAAGTTGAATTGACATCAATAAGACCCAAGAAAGTATGTTGCATCCTAATCAATAAAAATATAACAAAATTGTCAACTAATCCTAATACATCAACAAATTCCTTTGTATCCAGATGCAGAAGGAAGAATTATGACCCTAGACTGAAGAATTGCTCTCATAAGATGTCACTAGCTCAATTATGACCCTTCACATATATTCTAGTGAAACCATACTCATTCTTTTTTTCTTTCTCTTTTTCTCTTTTTGATAGGATAATAAATGTATATTCTGTTCTGCAGATTGCAAAAGCACTGCCACGAATTTGCTTCTTATCTGGTCTTAGCGGGGAGGAGATGATGATGTTCATTGATGCCTTTCCAGAAACTGGTATTATGAATATTGAGTTACCGATTTTCCCAAAAGCTTAAACTATTCGGTTTTAGGCCTACAATGTATATCATGCTTAACACCCTCCCCCATGTACCCAACAAATAAGCAGATAGATATAAAGATGAGAGCTTTCATATCGCGTTTGAGTTACGAATTTACTTAAAAGCAAGTGATAAGGATTTAGGCCTACATTTATATCATGTTCTTTGTCTTGATGAATCGAATTTTCATTTAAGATACTTATGCTGCTGGAATATGCATTTTCAAATGCATTATGCAACAGATTTGATACTATTCATCTGGGTTGGATGCAGGATTAGAAGCAGCTGTATTTGCAGCTCTTGTTCCCAACAGTGCTGATAAACCCCTCCAAGAGTTGATAGAAGAGATTATGGGAGATCATGAAATGCTGGTAGGCTGATATTTCCTCACTGTATTTCATATGATTTTCTGCAAAGGAGTTTAATTTTTTTGCTGATAAACCTTCAACTTCCATGCAGTCTGGGAAACAAATGGATTAGACACTGGGAGCTGCAGACTAGAAGATTTTCTTTGACGATTGAAGAATCTAATTTCAGCCCATGCAATGGTTTGTAGTTTTTATTTGGGGTTGTGTCTCAAAGATAATCCTGATTTCATTTCAAACAATCTTTCTTTACCTGTCTGTGTGGGGAAATGGGTAGAGAAGTCTGATTTTCAATACATTTCTTCAACAACTAAAATTTAATCATATATAAATATGTGATCAAATAATTCAAGGCTTTCTTTTTATTGGGTAAAAATCGACAACCCTTTTAAAAATTTAATTTTCTTTGATAGAATTTCAAGTATGTCTAAAATCCCATAAAATTTATTTAAATATTAGAGAATTTTATTAACACTTTATTTTTTAAAGTAACTTGCTACAAAACCCTACATAGATTTAAAAGTTTCCATAATAGTTACACACTCTATTTGAATTTACAAATGCTACCTTGGCTCAAAATCTTTATCACATCTTGCCTACTTATGATTTGTTTGTCAACCCATCTAGTTTTTCTAGATCTTAGGAAAAGGGGGGGAAAAATAAATATGACTACCTCTTGTTGGATCAACCCCACACTCTCATCAAGTGGTGTCAACCTATCTAGGGACAACAAATTCTTTTTCAAAAATAATATGTTACAAATGTCACCATGTGATCACCCAATCAACCAAGGTTTTGCCCATCTAACCATCCACTAGGGACACAAAATTCTTTCTCAAATATAACATGTTACAAGTGCCACCATATGATCACTCATTAAACCATGGTTTTGGCTATTAAACATGGTTTGCTCTTCTTAATTAATCAAATTAAGCAAACTTCCTATGTTAGTATGCTTATTTATTATTTCATTCATTCATGACTAAGTTATGATTAAATGAATAGTAGAATGTTGCTTATGGTATAATGACCAACTATCTTCAAACCCTCCTTATGTAAGTGACAAATGTTTCCTATGAACTCAATTTTGCCATCATTCATAGTTTGTATTTTCATGCAAGTGAAGGACACATGATGCATTGGATTAATATATCAACTTTCGTTATCGGTCTCTGTGTTTCTTCTTACATATTACTAGATAGGGTTAATTTCATTCACATTTTTTGAGGTTTCAGTTAAATATATGTAGTTACCGTTAATTTGAAATTTTATTAAATATCTTACTTTTCCTTTTATTTTATTGTTTTCACTCACCTCGTCTTTAATTTAAAATAAGAAGTATTTGATAAAATTTTAAACTTAGGATAAGTGTATTTATCTCAAACTTTAAGGTAATGTTTGGTTGGTCGGATATAGTACGAGACAAAATAAGAGAAGAGATATTACATCTTATTCTCATGCTTGATTGATAAAATCACTTATCGTATTCATATTCATATGAGATATGTTAATTCCATACTAAGATATGAGATATGCATATCCCATGTATCATAATTTTTTTTTTTTATCATTTTTTTTATATACTCATTTTGTAAAATAATTTTTTTTTATTATTATAAATCAAATTTAACCTTATTAGATGACCTTGGCCAAAGCTTAATGAAAAAATCCACAATAATGTCCGTGTACGGCAATCCAATTGCTTGCAAACACCTCTCTAGCTGGCTGTTTTGGACTTCTTCACAACCCCAGAAAGGAGATACAAACAAAATACAGAAATACAGAAGCCTGTGTTGGCGTTTTTTAGGCTGACCGGACAGCAGGAAGGAACCAGGAAATTATAACTTCTGAAGCTGATTCATTTTTCTCTGTTTTCTTCCGTTTGGACCAGCAGACTGCCTACTTTGTGCCCTTTTTCCGCTTTTGATGGAACTGGCGCTGTCAGCTGGGCTTTCGCCATTCCACACTGCCTTTGTGTTACACATTGGTCGTTAAATTCCACTTGGATATTTATGAAGCAAGGTTGACTATCTCAGCATTGGAAGTGGACAAGAGAAATAAATAAAAAATAAAAAAAAATAAAAAAGGGAAATTTCTTGATAGAGAATATTTGATTAAAAGGATGATTAAAATATAAATTCTAAAAATTACCTTCCTTTCTCGAGAACATAAAATATAATTTTTTTCTAGATAAAAATACCATTTAAAGATTTTTTAATCCCTATCTCACATCAAATTTTGTATAAAAATTAGGATTAATTTTGCTAAATATAAGTATTATTTCATATCTTCCAATAAAATATTTCAAAATTAAAATATAATTTGAAATAAAAAAACTAGAGGAATAACCTTTCAATCAATGGTTATGAAAAAAAAAAAAACTTTAAAATAGTTTTATTATTGTCCGTGGTTGACACGGATCATCAGACATGGTAGGCTATTGTTTCCTATAGAAAGATCATCGTTCTTGACCTTACTACACCTGGGGAAGAAATTTAGTCTTAAAAGGACAACGATTACACGCTTCAGACAATTTTAATAAGTCTTCTTTTTCATATTTTAATCACGATCACCTTCATTGTTGTGATTTTGATATCAACAGCTGCATTCTAAGTAGAGTGATCTTCTAGAAGATCAAAGACTTGTATTGGTTGAGGATAAAGCAAAAGCTTGGCTTCCATGTTTCTCTGGTTGGATGTTTGGTTCATAAGTCAGATATTGTATGCCAAGTGAATATAAAATCCGGATGGAGATCAATTAGTTAACTGAGTCAAGTGACAATCCATAGACCTTAATATTAGCAGTACTTGTCCAGTTCACGCCTTTGATTTTTTCCTTTACTTATCTTTCAGGATTCACCCAATGAAAACATCTCCTAAAGTCCATTGACTTATGATTCTGGAAAGGTCTGGATCAAGCGACGACGACCTGTACGACTTCCACAACCTTTCCGCGTGAAGTGAAGCCTTTTACAATTGTAAAGCTCTCGGTGCCTAACTTTCAAAGCTGTCTGAAAGTTTAACTCCCACCAACGGTGAACCCACTTGTGGGGGAGGTGTCAGGTTCAAACCCATTATTACTCATCACTCATAACATTGAAATGGTTGGTATGGTCGATGTGGGATATCCATGACTCATTGTTTTAGTCAAATTTTAATCATCATTCTCCTTTACTTATCCTACATGCACATCAACCACTACACTCTATCACTTAAGTTGGCATCTTGCATTTTCATATTTTATTTGAGTTGATACGGAAAGGGTGTTGTTCTCCAACCCACCCACAAGCTTATTATTATTATTATTATTATTATTATTTTCTTTTGGAAAATGCTATGGTAGTGGTATATACAAATGAAGGAACCCAAATTGATGCGATAAGATTTAGGTCTTCCCACTACAAAATAAGATTCAAGTTTAAGATTACAATCCGATGAGATCAAGGTATAAATAATAAAACTGAAAAATGTATACATCACATCATCTAATCGAAGATGTCTTTTTTATAGATAGCGAAAAAATATATAGCCAAATCCTTTCCTTTTCGAGGAATGATATTTCAAAAGGAAAATTATCATAATTTATGATATTTGGAGTCATTCATGACAACATCCCATTATATTAAAGTTATGTTCATCATGGTTTATCCATATTCAATAAATGAGTGTGCTTAAAGCTTGACTTCAAAATCTAACTAACCTATACTATACCTATAAGAACATAGCTAGGCAAAAAAACAGGGTGGGGGGGGACCTAAGCATATCTTACATCTCCCAATTGTACACTTACCTTGTTATTTCAATGAAGTAATTATTAGTCTATTTAAGGTGGATTTGTGGGCTTTCTAGTGCAAGAAAATTTTCCTCTGCTCTACAAAATTTCCAAAATCCCACTTATAGGTGATTCTTGAACTACCATTTGGTTGGTATGCACTTTTTCTATATTCTTATTTCATGTAATACATAATCCAAAACACTACGACACAACATCCTATAAAAGCGTTTATGAAAAACAAACTATTAGTAAACGAACCATAACTTAAACATATTTATATTAATGTCATTGTTCAAATACAGAGAGTCTGATTTTTATAAACCCTTTTAATAGTGGTACTTACGATTATCAAATATTAGAAAATGTAAGCTTGGTTTGGCAGTGGGAATCATCTAAAGAGCAGTTGATAGTAAGTTAAAGTAGACAAGAAAGAGAAGAAATATAAAGAGAGCAATTTTTATTTAAATTTTGGCATATTTATGCAAATTGTAAGGGGAGAAAATGTATATAAATTTAGTTGTTAATATTTGAAGTTATTTAGCTATTATATTTATATATGCCAATTTACCTACATCATGTTTTGTGCTCCAAATAATTGTTTTGAAGGTCTAATAACTCTAGTTTTTGCCCTCAATTCAGAATTATTAAATCAGAAAAATACTATCTAAAAAGCAAGGTACAGAAGATGAGAGAAAGAAAGTGAATATGTTTTTTGGCTACTTGTGCCCAGCTTAAAATGATTACCCCTACACCTCCAACTTGAAAGAAACCTCTGACTGCTCCATTATTCAAGAGGGAATGAGGGAATCAGAACTACTGATGCAGATTCATTCTTCTTCTTTTGTTTTTATTTTTTTATGCTTTTCTTCTGGTTTTTTCAGCGTACCAAGTCAAGCAGATTGATTACATTGTCCCTTTTCCCCACTTTGGCAAGAGGGACAGTGTCAGGTAGATGTTCTCAATCTGCAAGCCAAAGTTCTAGATATGATTCACCTAGCTTTCTAACCAGACCTGGTGCCACTGGACTCTGGCCTATTAGCCATCAAGGCTAGGGAACAGGCTCAAATGAGCAGGCAAAAAGGAGTGAAGCCCAGGCTGTTCATTAGTTGGACTGCTCATTTTCCAATTCTTGGCAGTTTCATTAGTTGTTTTCGCCCTACCCCTCAAAGAAAAAGATAGATTTATCTGTCATTAGGTGCAATTGAACTTGGTCTGCACTCTGTTTTTCCCCTTTCAATACTCTTTATTGAATCCCATAACCCAAGTGGCCAAACCCCTTGTGACTGTTTCTGTCATGGATATGGGTTCAAAATTGAGTTCATCATCACACGAAATTGGAAAAAAATTAACAGGGTCAAGTCATTGTAGGGCACGCTATGCATATGCCTTATAGCTGGGAGTTCATCTGCTTGGCAAGGTAACCACAATCAAGTCATGCTATGGCCTATTCAGGAGTCCAAATTCAACAGCAGACCCTGCACGAGCCGGGGGACATGGTGGATCTTCTCCCCATCAGCATGTGTACTGCTTGGAAATGGCTTCGCCGAAAGCAACATCCATAAGTTTTTCCAGGTTCCTAGTTCTCCATTGACTAGAATGTGGAGTTATCAAGCAATGACTCCAACCTTTACATCCCCATCAGCATGTGCAGTGAACCACAATTGTTGAGTTGGTGCCAACTTTTCAAAGCTAGCTGGGCTAAGGGATAGAGGGAGAGTCAGTCAAGGGGTGAACCCTTTTGCGGGTTGTGTTAGTATATGGGGTTTTCTGTACAGAACCTAGTTTTCCATGATGTCTGGTTCAAATCCATTATAATTCATGATAGTGAAATGGCCAACACTCACCATGGATGGTAGGTACACCTCATGTGGGAGGATCTAATAATTACTTCTTCTGGTCTTACTAAGCATCATTACTCTAGTTGTATCATATCTGGGGCATAGGCAATAAGGTAAAGATAACAAGAAGTAGCAACCTTAGACTACTATTTTCAGATTATGGCATGGCTCCCTCATGTACCAACACACATACATACATATTGGAATTTCATACTAATTTGGAGAACTAAAATTCCATTTCAAGAAAATTAGAGTGGTTACAGTTCAAAAAAGAAGTTAAAGCTAAAGCTAAAGTTCTTAGAATAGGGTCAACCTCTCTGCTAGAGAAGTTAGGATCTTACATTTCTGAGGAAAATTATAGTACAAATTAATGCATGACAATCATCCATTTCAATTTCCCTTTTTCATGTCTAACAGTATGAAAAGGATGGACACGCTTGAGAACGATGGGGTGAGGAAACTGGGAGTAGGGTCAATGGTGAACAACCCTTTGATACTTTTTGTTGGGGGAAGACTCGGAGTCTTCATATGGCGCCTGACCTCTCTTCTTGCAGAAGCTAGCATTCACATTGACACATGAGTCTGGGTGTAGGAGGGGAGGGGTAGGAGGAGAAGGGATGGCCACTGGTGGAATCTCAATGGAATCAAGTTGGGGTGGGGGGTGTTGCCACTGAGGGAGAGGCCCGGCCAGGAGTAGTGTCTGGAGGAGAGGCCCTGCTTCCAACACTGCCTGCAAGAGCTTCCCCTTCTCAGGCAGTGGCTTCTCAGCCAGCAACTTGAGGTTTGCTTGGGGTTGAGAAATTGGTTCCTTGCGAGGAGACAAACTGATGTATTCATCAGAATTGGAAGGCGAAAAACCATTGTAGGAGTCACCCCCTCTTTGCTCATCATCACTGCTGCAAGTTCCTGCAGAAAGTGGAGGTGCAGCAGCAGCAGCAGCCTCTTGCTGGTTCTGGAGCATGATCAGCTTCTCCAACATTAGCTTTTGGCACCTGGCTTGGGCTTCATCTCTCTCCTTGATGGTCCTGCTCAGGAGATCATTGATACGAATCACTTCATACTCTCTTCTTCTAATCTCCTCCTGAGCTGATAAAACTGTTGTCTCTAGCTCCAAAGTTGTGCAGAGGAGGGTATGCTTTAGCTCCTCAATGTCCTGCCCATCAAAGATAAAAACAAACACCCATTACTCCAAAATCAAAACACACAACACAGGAAAGAGGAAAAGACCCCAATTCAGCTTTAACAAGAGAGAATAAGCTCCAACTCGATAGCAGTTTCTCACCTCTTCTTGCTGGCAGTAAACCCAGCTAGGAGTGCTGCATTGATCCTCCATGGCAATTGTGTGAATCCTACCACAAGAGAGGGAAGAAGACACAGAGAAAAAGGGGGAGAGGCCTGTATAAGAGGTAGTTTCAATTCTTATAATAAATTGAACTAGTTTGATGTCAAAAATTCCTTGTCGTTTTACTTCATGGGACATGGGGGGTTGGACAAAGGCACAAAAGGCCAAAGGGTATACAAAAGCCAAGAAACCCAAAGTGCTTGATGTCTATATGCTCTTAGATTCTATGCATGCAATGACAAAACTTTCAGATGTATGGATGGGAATGTGAAATGGGTCAAAAGCCCTAAACCCTAAACCCCTTTCATAACTTCATAATAGTCTTCCCATCACAAATTCACACCTGCATGCTAGTGTAAAACCAAGTAATAAAAAATTAAATAAAGACTAAAAAGATGGATTATAATGCATATTTCCTCCATTCTTTTCCAACATTGCCTAATTTACTAACATCTAATATCATTTCAGTCCTTATATATAAAGGCCATATTGACTTGTAAGATTTTTGGGCCAAGTGAAGAAACACAAATTAACCCTCCAACTAAAAATTCTGTTTTTATTATTTTTTTTAATGAAAAATTAATGCCAAGCTTAAAATTCAATGATTGAAATTGATTTTTGAACACTTCAACATGATACTCGCTCTTAAGAAACCATGAACTCTCTATTATTGCAATAAATAAATATAAACATTTATACAGTAAAACTGAAATACTTTTTTGAGAAAATTATGAGATACTGATTTGATATCTATCAAACTAGCGATTTTGATTATTAAAAATATATGATGAAATTTAAGTAATCGGATATACACATAAATAAAATGAAAATACGAAAGAATGAGATCAAGATAAACCAATAGAATAAAACTGTATATATGACATATTATGATTGGTCTTGTTTTCAATAGTTGCAAATTCAATACCTACTTTTTGCTTCTAGGAAACCCTAAGGGAACCGAATTATATCCCATCAATATATTGAAATAGGGTCCACAATAACCCAATTGTGGACACAAAATGAACCTTATAATACAAACAAATTCACCTTCCATTTGACCATTTCAACTCTTAACTCGTAAGTTATTCTCCCTCTTGTCAACAATTTCTCATGCCTTGCGTGTGGATCCCACTTTTTATTCTTCTAATTTCACATTTTTATTTAATTAATCATTCTTTTTAAAATGGGAAAAATATGAAAGTTAATGAGATACTTTAATTTTATTTATTTATTATTTAAGCATGCAATGCCGTATCCGATTTCTAAAGCTCTTTCATCCGCATGCCCTACCATGCATACGTTGTCATCATATTTTGAATATCACTAGAATTCTTCTATCATATGATTGATGTGTTAAAAAAATGTTGTAAACAAAAATTTTGGTTAAATATTATGATGTTTCTTTGCCTTTTATACTCAAAATTTAGCATTTGCCTCTCAAAATGATTATTTTTACTTATAAAGATAAGAAAAAAAAATTACAGATCTATTTGAGAGCTGCTTTTGAAAACAATTTTCTATTTTTCAAAACAGAAAATATAGAAAACACTTTTGATAACCAAAAACTTTTTTTTTATATTCTTAAGAACTAAAAACTTGATGCTTTCACTTGTTTTTTTAGAGTTATTTTAAAAAATAATTATATAAATATGTAGAATCATTAAAAATAAAACAGTAGATATAAAAATTATTTTTAAAACATATTTAAAAAATATATTAAAAACATTTTAGGTTTTTAAATATGTTTTTGTTTTAAAAAATGAAAGAACAGTTTTCAAAAACTATTTTTTAGAATTGTTTTAAAAAAAAGTTAACAAACAGGCTCTACAATTCTCTCATATTTTGAATTTTAACTTCTTTTAGTGACTATTATCCACTTCTTTCTTTCTTTCTTTTCCCACAATTCGCATAAAAAAAGTATGAACCAATATTGTGTAAGCAAATTCGAAAGGAAATTATTAAATTTTGAATACAAAAGAAGAAAGTGACAAAAAAGGAAACCTAAAGCTAAGGACAAAGTGTATTTAATTCATAAAAAAAGAAAAAAAAAGGTGATACAATGAATATGAATTTTAGTATACTATATATGACATGATATAATAATAGTAATGCTTTAGAATCTATTGATTGAAAAATGTGATGTGTCTAATAGCTTTGATGTTTGATTTTAGTGGGGTTTTTTTTTTCAAAGTTTGATAAATTGTGATTGCAAATATAGAAATAAAGCAGAGATGATGTAGTGTTGGTTTTGTGACGGTAGAAAAAGTAATTGAGTCCCTTTTTCAACTGTAAAAAGAGGGACCGAAAGAATCATTTTAACGTACCTTTCACCAACATACTCTTAGAATTTTTAAAGTCCAAGTATATGAAACATTGTAGTCCTTAACTGCAGCATAATTCCCGTTGGTCCCCTCACCTAATCTCTAAGACCCTCCTACCTTCGCGTCTTTGGCCTTTTTGATCAAAGTCTCATAAAATATATATTTCGACGTGTCCGATTACGATACCGGTTTAGTAGGTGCGAAAAAAACATGTACAATTAGCTCATATCATGTATATATTTAGGTTTAATTGTTCTACATTAAGTTTAATTTTATTGTTTTGTAATTTGATCACATGATTTGTACTTGATTGACTCTTATGTACACTCTGGTCTTATCATTTGAGACTTTATATAACGGTTTAGATTTTATCATATACTTTCAATGGTCATGATTGAGAATGTTATAAATATATTTTCGGTGCCTTGAAATTTTACTTTATGGATTCATCCATCCTTTATGTTCAATTGAGCAAACATTAAAAAAAAAAAAAAAATACCCGACATTCAGAAAAGTTTTGTACATTTGCATTTTCAAACTTATTTGAAAACGTGTTCATTCTACTTTTTTTTTCTTCATATAAGCCAAAAATAAGCATTTACATTGATTATATATCCCTGGTTTGGCGGTACAATTAGACTTTTACGAACTTTTGAGATTTAAAAATTTTGATATGATAAAGTTTTTGAAAGTATAATAAGAGTAACTTTAAATTGAACTTTATGATAAAATTTATTCCAAAGTTTTCTCAAAATATGAAACAATATTACCCGAATTGAAGGTGGTTGTTGATTGAAGCAAAGAGGGTAGTTTGAGTACTCAATTGCATCTTTTTTATCATATCATTTGTGTTTTTGTGCATGCTCCCCACTAAAATCTCAAAAAGGAGCTCACCCCTTTTCTTTACATGTATATATTTTTAATGATTATTTTACCCTAACCAAAGTTGATGTCCAATCGACTTCTCAATGATATCTAAAACCATGATATCAACTGCCTTTTTATTTTTATTTTTATTTTTTTGAAAAAAAATATACATATATTTACATATAATTTGAGCGATTTTTTTAAGGATTGTGATTATGAGTATTATTATTTTTATTATTATTATTAATATAATTATAAGGTGGCTCCACGCGGTTTCCAATTGTGGGAGAAAAAAGGTAGTGGGGCTTGTCCCCTTTCTTTTTTCTCTTTGCATGTGAGATGGTGATTGATGCTAGCCCCACCTCTTTCTTTTCTTTTGCCCTTTTCTTCCTTTTCCTTTTGGAAAAGTAGTGATTGGGTCACCGGGGATGCATGGACCATTCAACCACGGCCAAATAGAGTTTTGGGGTCTAAATTTTAAATAAATTATACCCACAAAAATATATTTATATAGATAGATAGAGGTCAATAGGCTATGTCCAAATCCAGCCCAACCCGAGTGAGAAAATTCAGGCCCAAATTTGAGGCCAAGCCCTGCACATGATTTCCATCCTAATGATTCATAATCATGTTAGGCTTCAAAAAGACATTCAGGGGAAAGTGGGTTCACTTTTAGTACATAAAATTTTCTTAATTCCACATACACATGATTCATGTCCAATGACATTCACAAACTAAATTTGGTTGTTATGTAGGGTTCGACATAGATCATAACAACCTATGTTAGATTAAGGTTTGATCAATTTCGATTTTGATGATAACAAAATAAAGGTTAAAGATATTAATAATTTTTTCTGTCTAAGTGCATGGGTTTAAAAAAAATCACATCATTCCATATGCTAAAACTTAAGTATTTCTCTCATCTCCAAGAAGTAAGAGAAAGTGTAATTAAAGAAGATGATCCATAATAAGAAGATTTCCTTAGAACAATTAAGAAGAAGATATAATCAAGATTAATCAAATTTATTTTTAAGATATTTCATTATAAGATTGTGGGTGCACTAAGTTAGGATTGCATGGATATTTTCATTAAAACACCTAACACTCTAAATTTCATTCAATTGAAATCAAACGGTCTTAAATCCATTCAAAAGTTGGATGAAGTATTTTATATATATATATATATGAAAATCACAAAAAATTTATGTATTTCATACATAAAAGGTATGGAATCAAAGAGTTTCAAGTGTAAATGTTATTTTTTTATAAAATGAGTTCAATTGGAGGCTAAGGGACCTTGGGTAGTCGACCCATAATGCCTTGGTAGGTGCATCCAAGTTTTCCAAAGTGGTAGTGAGTTATAGAGACATTTCTAATTCAACTAGGAGATCAACCAATTGAATTGTAAGTTTCCCATGTGGTCAATTGTGAGCACATTAATTATATAATTGCTAACTAGGTGGTTGATTGAGCAATCGATCGAATCGACAACTAGCTGCCTTTGACAATTAGTTTGCTCCTAAATTATATATAAATGCCTCTCAAACTTTATTTATGATCTTCTAATGACCCATCATTAATTATCATTCATTAGGATAGTGATTTTTACTACACTTTGATTTACTAGGAAATAATCTCATGCTCCAATGGAAATAATCAAACTTACTAAACATATTACCTTGATCTAATCGAAGTGACTTCAATAGGATATCCGATCTTGCCTTAAATTCAATGAATGTATGCAAGGCATCAGATCTCCTATGTACATATTCAAACCCAGAGTAATCATCACTAAAAGTGATGAAATACCCATACCCTTCCCAAGCCTGGACACTAAAAGTTCCATACATGTTAGTATGCACTAACTCCAAACATTCCTTGGCTTTAGTCATCTTAGTAATTTTACCATCTATACAAGATTCGTAGACTAAAAGATCTTCTGGAATCAAAGAGCCTAAACTTTACCAGTCTTTGGATCCTATTTAGATTAATATGACCTAGGTCTAAAAAACAAATGTTTAATTAGTACTAGGTTTAATCCTGAGATCTGACTGTTTTCATCACTTGGCAAAGTAATAATGGAATACATATAAAAGAAGATGATATTATCTCCCACTCACTTGCATAACTATCTTTGCATTTGAAGCTAAGGTAAGTATAATCTCATTATTTAATCTTCTCACTTGTTGAATATCCTATAAGGACTTACAAACAATGAACTTGGAATCTATCCACCATAAATGATGAAATCCACCACTAAATATTCAACAATGAGAAAATGAGGTATACTTTTTTTTTTCCTTTAGGTAAACTAGGCACTGCTTTTCTAGTGTCCTAAAAGGTCACAAAGGAATCTCTCACCCTTGAGTTTGCTCTCTTATTCCTTCTTTTGAACTTTCCTTATTTGGTATTGTTTTTCTTCTTCTTGAGAGAATAACCTGAAGAACCTTTGACTTCCATATGAACACCCTATAATCTTTGAGAATCCCTTTAGTCATCCAGAAAGAAAATGGCAAGATCTCTAAGATCATATGAATATTGGTGTTCATAACAGTCCTAAGAATAGCTTGTCAAAGCTAACCTACCCTTATCACCAAATAACCATTGTAAACTAGAAAGAGAATATCAAAGTATCTGGTAATATACATGTGTTATTATTGCAACACATTATCCAAAGATCCAAGTATTAAACACTTGATCTTTTAATCTGTCTAATGCCACTTTGATATACCACTCTTTTCTTTTACTAAGTTAGTTCATAAGGAATAACTAGCTCTACGTAAACTAGTTTCCATGCAATTAGTTACTATATCTAGAATCAAATTAGTCCAATTGATTAATTGGGCTTAGCCTATTGTGAGAAAGAGAGTGACAATAGAACTAATATGATATCTATAAAAATAATATAACAAAAAATATGACATAATTGAACATTCATGACATCTGATAATTAATTTAGCAAAAATGTAGTGCTCTTAAGCTACATATCCTTTTGTAAGATATCCTAGTATCATAAGAATCAAGCCTACATGAGGCATGTCATGACCTTATTACTAGTTAGAGACTTTCTCACATTGATCTCCCTACCTTAACTATAAAGTTATCAAAGTCAAAATCAACATATTTTTTATTTGGCCCATGGACTATCCAAGTAGGACCGCGTGGGGTGATTCTACCATTTCATATCCAATGTCAAATGAATAACCATTGTCCTTGAACTATCAATGTCACCAAGTAAAAAACCCCATCGTGGGGTTGGTCGCTCTCACTACAAACATATCTAGTCTCGTCCATATGGAAAGTCCATATCTCATGATTTTTAGGGCTAACCTACCATGGGGGTGGTGATGAACCCAAATCAAGATGGGCTCGACAATGGAGGTTGTGGGCTCACCTAAGACCCTTTCTCACTTAGTCTTTTGAGATAAATAAGAGCATTTTAAAACCATTAGTAATTTCCTTGATGAATAAATTATTTACTTTGAAAATTTCCAAAAATATTTATTTCCTAAGTAGAAACCTAGTGTAATAGGAGAATACCAACATGGAAATTTTACAATTCCATTGAGAGTAATTTTCAAAAAGAATTTTGATAAAATATTCACTCTCAAAATTTTAAAATCTATTTTCATAAAATTTTCATTCTATACACAATTCCAATTAATAAATATTTTATCTAGCAAATGTTTCAAAGAAATTTATTTCCATCAAATTACTAAGCCTTTTGGTAATAACCTTTTAATGATAAATTATCTCTAATGAAAATTTTCAAAATATTTATTTTCCAAATTGGAAACTCTTGTGTAATAAGGAAATGACTAATTTATGAGATTTTGAATAATTTTGAAAGCAGATGATCCAAGAAAGGAACTTTGCTTCTCATATTCAAAAATCCTCATAAGATTTACTTTCCTTATTTCTTACACTTTTCCAACTTAATAAATATTTCCATGGAAATTCTATAATAATTTATTCCATTAAATACTACAAAAAATAGAACCTTTTAGTAATTCCTTAATAGATAAAATATCCTCTATAAAAAAACTCTAAAAATATTTATTTCCAAAAATGAATTAAACAAACAATTTTGGAAAGTATTTTGAAAATATTTCATATCTCTATTAAATTACTAAAACTTTCCAAAGTTATTTTGGTAAACCTTCTTATCATAAATTCTCTATCATGAGATTTTTCAAATCCATTATTTACTTTTAAATTGGGACTCATATGCTAAAAGAATTGCTTCTTTATTCCTTATCATTGATCCAAACATAATGGTTTCCTTATTTTTCTTTAGGGGAGAGAGTCTGGAGAACCAACTATAGGTATAATTTTCTTCTCTCATCGAGAAAGAACATGAAAACCTCATAAAATTTAATAAATAGATAGTTCTAAAGAAATAACAACCTTCTTAGTAACAACCAGTTTAAAAAGATAATCTTGGAAAATATTTTCTCATGAAAATTTACTAAGAATACTGTGGACCCGCATTTCTCACGTGCGTCTCCACTCGATCGGCGAGACTCGCTTTTTATTTTGGAAAAGTGATTTAAGAAAAGTCGGAGTCGCCACTTATTTTTATTTTTATTTTAAAGAGAAAATAAAACAAGAAAGAAAAACCCTAAAAAATGACTCCATAATTTTTGGAAAAAGGCATGTCTTTGAAAAACTCGAGTCTATGTACGGGGATCAGGTTACCTATCAGGAAGGTACCTTTAAAAGGTAGCACCCTTCTAAGCCCTATAGAGGTCTCTACTAACTAAGTTGAGGGAAATGTAGCAATTAATCGATTAATTATAGATACCTAAGTAAGCTAGATGGTTCCAAAAAATAGCATGCCAAATAAGATCAAATCATAATAAAGGAAGGTTAGGATGCGTACCTAGACCGCTTCTCAAGCGCTTGCTTGCAACTACCCTCTTTCACGGTTGTGTCACTTTTTCTTCTCAGTCTAGTTGTGTCTGCTTCTTCGATCTAGCTCGTGTGTTCCTTCACCACAAAGAGTCCCCAAATCAGCTTATGCGTTCTTTAGAAGTTCCACCCG
This sequence comes from Vitis vinifera, assembly GCF_030704535.1. NCBI lineage: Eukaryota > Viridiplantae > Streptophyta > Magnoliopsida > Vitales > Vitaceae > Vitis > Vitis vinifera. Next base: position 6,651,198 of record NC_081817.1, read on the forward strand.
GAAACGTGATCTCCATGTTTACAATTTTCTTCTGAATCTCGTTCAAAAAATCAACCAAAATTCTTCCAGAACTCTCTTTTTTCTCTCCCTAAGACCTCCCCCATCTATCTTCAGGCTCTCCTCTAAAAAAAAAATCCCTCTCCTCTCTCCTCAATTGTTTTTCTCATATTCCCAAAAAAAAAACCTAAATCCCCTTCATCACGCCTCTCCTCCCTTTTTTGCATGTGAGTTGACTTTTCTTTCCTTCTCTGAATTCCCCCTACTCTATTTCTTGCAAAATACAGTCTGTCTATTCAATATGCCACCTCAATTCTTCCTAAAATATATCATCTCTTTTCCTTTTCTGTTTAAAATATGCTTTGACCCAAAACACTACTGAATCCTTCTTCCATCATCACGTGATTCTTTTTCCAAAAGACAAATTACATTACCTTCTTTGTTGATCATCATTTCTTTTTTCATACATAAGCTGAATCTTCCCTATAACATGGCTCCATTCATTTTTTCCATATGTCTACTCTTGGAACCAATATGGTAGCTACCCACTCCAAGCTTCACATCATAGGCACTTTCTTATCTTTCTATTGGTGGACTTCCTACAAAATTTCAAAGTTAATAAAGTAATAGTAATAATAATAATAATAATAATAATAATAATAATAATAATAATAATAATAATAATAATAATAATAATAATAATAATAATAATAATAATAATGAAAACTTTTAAACAAAATTATTAAATTAAACTAAATAAGTAAAGACAAGTATTAGGGAAAAGTGATAAAATAATAGGAAAATAAAATAAATGAAGAAATATACAAAATAATAAATAAAATAAAATAAACAAAAATATGAGGGTAAAAAAAAATTCAAGCAATGTAATTTCACAAAAACGAGTCTTGCAAGTCATACAAGCCGTGCAACCATGCAAACCATGCCCATGTAAAAAATGATCTAAATGGGCCTAAGGTGCCTAAATGGGCCTAGAATGCCTAAATTGGCCTAAGGTGCCTAAGTGGGCCTAAGGTGCCTAAGGTGCCTAAATGGGCCTAAGGTGACTAAAAGGGCCTATGGTGCCTAAATTGACTTAAGGTGCCTAAGTGGGCCTAAAGTGCCTAAATCGTCCTAGGGTGCCTAAGTGGGCTTAGGGTGGTGCTTAAGTAGGTCTAAGGTGCCAAGGGTGTATCTAAGTGAACCTAAAGTGCCTAAGTGGGCTTAGGGTGACGCCAAATGGGCTAGGTGCGTCTAATGGGCTTAGGGTGTATTAAGTGGGCCTAGGGTGCCTAAATGGGCCTAAAGTGATCTAAGTGGGCCTAGGGTAACTAAGTGGGCTTAAAGTGTCTAAATGGGCCTAAAGTAATGCCTAATGGGCCAAGTGTACCTAAATGGGCCTAGGGTTACCTAAATGGGCCTAGGGTGGCTAAATGGGCCTAAAGTGATCTAAGTGGGCCTAAGGTAACTAAGTGGGCCTAAAGTGTCTAAATGGGTCTAAAGTGATGCCTAATGGGCCAAGTGTACCTAAATGGCCCTAGGGATACCTAAATGGGCCTAGGGTGCCTAAGTGGGCCTAGAGTGCCTAAAAGCTATCCTAAAAAAAAAAAACAAGAAAAACCTAAGTCTAAGTTAGGGCTGCCAAGGGTCACAATAAGGGGTCAGATAATCCCTCAACCAAAGTCTCCGAGGTGGCTTAGAAAAGATAGGTTACACGAGTATTAATGGGCCACCAGGGAATTGCTATAAACGACATGTGCGAGGAAGACAAAATAGAGGGTCTACAAATACCCAAAAAAAAAAAATTCTTCGGGTTCTAATCTTTATTTTGGTAACCATTCTTAACAATAAATTATCTATTATGAATTTCCAAAATTAACTTTCTTTCTTTAAATCGAAATCCTGTGCCAAATAGAAAAACTACTATTTTATAGAGATTTGGAAAAACAAAAGTTTTTCCTTAAAAGAAAGATTTTATTCTTAGAGATCTCAAAGATTTGAGAAGATTTTAAATAAAATTAAAACCTCTAAGGATATTGGCACCGACTCAATATCCTTTCAAGATTGAGAGTCTATACAGTATAATAACTTGGTGAATCGTGACAATTGATAATCTTGCATCATGATTCATCATAGGTCTTGTCCAGTGTACATCATATACACTAGTGCACTCACCATGTGAAACCCATCCCGACGGCCAAGACAAGTCATCCCTCCAATTAGGAGGTGATGCACTATAATCTTTATTGGATTGCCCAAATCCATGAATTGATTGTGGACAACTTATCTACTTACAAGGAACCCATGACTTGTATATTTTGTGCAACTCCTAATGCACCCAATTCAAATACAATGTAAGAGACATGGATTGAATGTTCAAATCAATGTCAATATACCAAAGAGATAGTAAGGAGATGGTTAAGTCTAATTTCGTTACATCATGTCTTACTTTTTAGGGCTTAATCCCAACAGTATGATTGTTGTTAATTGTGTCTAATCTCCTCGTTTGCCACTGGTTTAGCTTTGGAGGGACTTACATTCACAATTCATCCACCAGTTTACTATTCAATGGTTACCTAAGTGTACCTAAATTCTTTGTATCTTTGATTAATACATTGTTTGCTCTATTGTTACTCAAAATCTTTGGTATCCTCGCCAAAATTTGTGGATATAAACTGTTTTCTTTTTTATGTACTATTTAGCTAAATATCTAGTGAGAGTTTTTAGGATTTAGGGTTTAAGTTTTTTAGGGGGTTTAGGGTTTGTAGGAGGTCTAGGGTTTAGGATTTAAGGTTTAGGGTTTGACATTTAGGGTTTAAGGTTTAGGTTTACAATTTAGGGTTTAGGGTTTGGGATTTAGAATTTGGGGTTTAGGGTTTAAAGTTTGAGGTTTAAGGTTTTGGGTTAAGGTTTCAATTTGGGATTTAGGGTTTAGGGTTTGGGGTTTAGGTTTTAGGGTTTAGGGCTTATGGTTTGGGGTTTAGGGTTTAGGGTTTGGGGTTTAAGTTTTAGGGTTTAGGATTTAGGGTTTAGGGTGTTAGATTTAAGGTTTGGGGTTTAGAGTTTAAGGTTTAGTGTTTAGGGTTTGGGGTTTGGGGTTTGGGGTTTAGGGTTTAGGGTGTGTTTGGTTGGTGGGATAAGATATGATAGGATATGTGTATCCTATGATATACATAAGAGACATAGGTTGAATGCTTAAATCAATGACAATATACCAAAGGAATAGCAAGGGGATAGTTAAGTCTAACTTTGTAACATCATGTCTTGCTTTTGGGGGCTCAATCTCAATAGTATGATTGTTGTTAATTGTGTCTAACCTCCTCGTTTGCCACTGGTCTAGCTTTGGAGGACTTATATTCACAATTCATCCACTAGTTTACTATTCAGTGCTTACCTAAGTGTACCTAAATTCTTTGTATCTTTGATTAATACAATGTTTGTTCTATTGTTACTCAAAATCTTTGGTGATATTCCATTAATGTACTAAAGTATCATTGCTAAAATTTGTAGAGATAAACTTTTTCCCTCTTGATGTAGCGTTTAGCTAAATATCTAGTGAGGGTTTTTAGGATTTAGGGTTGAGGTTTTTAGGGGGTTTTGGGTTTAGGATTTAGAATCAAGTTTAGAGTTTAGGGTTTAGGGTTTTGAGCTTAGGGATTGGAGTTAGGGTTTAGGGTTTGGGGTTTAGGGTTTCAGGGTTTAGGTTTAGGGTTTGGAGTTAGGGTTTAGGGTTTGGGGTTTAGGGTTTAGGATTTGGAGTTTAGGGTTTGGGGTTTGGGGTTTAGGGTTTAGGGTTTAAGGTTTGGTGTTTAAGGTTTTAGAGTTTGGGGTTTAGGGTTTGGAGTTAAGGTTTAAGGTTTAGGGTTTAGGGTTTGAGGTTTAGGGTTTTAGGTTTAGGGTTTAGTGTTTGAAGGTTTGGGGTTTAGGGTTTGGAGTTTAGGGGTTTGAGGGTTTAGAGTTTGGAGTTTAGGGTTTTAAGGTGTGTTTGGTTTGTGGGATTGAGCCCCAAAAAGCAAGACATGATGTAACAAAGTTAAACTTAACTATCCTCTTACTATCCCCTTGGTATATTGACATTGATTTGAGTATTCAGCCCATATCTCTAACATTGTACATGACTTGGGTGCATTAGGAGTTGCACATAAGATACAAGTCAAGGGTTCCCTGTAAGTAGATAAGTTGTCCACAATTGGTTCATGGATTTGGGTAATCCAGTTGAGACTATAGTGCACCACCTCTTAATTGAAGGGATGACTTGTCTTGACCATCAGGATGAGTTTCTTATGGTGAGTGTAATAATGTATGTGATGCACACTAGATAGGACCTATGGTAAATCATGATGTAAGACTATCAATTACCATGATTCACCAAGTTACTATATTGCATGGACTCTCAACCTTGAGAGGATATTAAGTATGTGCCAAAATCAACAAGAGGCTTTGACTTATGGGTGAGACCTTAAAGTGGTCATATATCTCTATGGATTGGGTCACTGTTGATGCAGGTTGATGACAACAAGTATTCTCAATATAGGCACCATGATATCTCATGGGATTGAGCCAGAGTGTCCTCTTAGGTGATCCAAATGACATGTGATCATAAAATCTATGGCTAAAGTAATTCCTTTAGTGGAATTTGACATATGCTTCTTGAAGTTAAAGTATGTTAGTTGATTAAATAATAAGTGAGATATGTAACTCAAGGATTTGAAAGGTAATCTTGATAGGTGATAACACTACCTTGTTATATTACAAACACCAATTCATAGGGAGTCTACATGCAATGAATAATAGGTCATGGATCTAAGCATTTGATGTCTCGTTGTAATTTGCATAGGGTATTGAAGTGCAGTTGACTCTCTGTAGTAGGATGTTGAGTCAATTTCAAAATTTGATTATGAAGGAGCCAGTATTCTTATGGGTCCTAATGGTCTCCACTCTAACCTCATATTCCTTGATGACACAGTTTATGAGGATTAGATGAGTTTTTAGTTCACTTTTGTGCATAAGAGCATTTTGATAATTACACAAGGTTGCATAGGGATAAGTGAGTGGCTTCTTTGGACTAAACTAATTGATTAATTAGGACCTTGTATGGTTAATTAATCAATTAGCAACTTTTTTGGGCTAGATTAAGTGATTCAAGCCCATGGTAGGCTTAAGTCACTTAAGCCTAGTAGTAAGCCTATAAATACCTCTTTAGGGGTTAAGGTTTCATTGTCTTGTCATTCTCCCCTTTAGTCTAGAAAGAGAACCTTAGGGCCTGTTTGTTTAGTGTTTTCAAGAATTGTTTTCTGTTCTTGAAAACAAAAAACACCAAAAACTTGTTTGGTTGAGAGAGTCATTTTTGTTTTTATTGTTCCCCGTGTTCTCAAAATGGCACTGTTTAGAGAACAACAAAATGTTGTTTTCCCCGTTTTTTTACTGTTTATAGAACAAAATTAAACAACAAAAAAACCATTTGTTCTCCGTGTTTTTTTTTTCTTCCCGTTCTCATCTCTTTTCCAGCACAGTCGCGTCGCTTCTTTTCCAGCACAATCGCGACATCTCCAGTAGCAAGAAACGAAGGTAATTTCCACATATGTTGAAGTTATTTTTTATAGATCTAGTAAAATAGGCTTTTTTTGGCAATATTTGTTGAGAGAAATGTTAGATCTGGGTAAAGAGATATCAGTTATGTTATTCGAATGAGATTTGAGTTTTTTTTTTTTTTTTATCACCTACTGTTAGTTTCTTTTTTTCCTATTTATATTTTCTTGTTTGGATGCTGAGAAAAGTGGGGAATGAGAATGAAAATAGAATGAGATCTGAGCTTTTTTTTTATCACCTGTTGTTAGTTTTTTTTTTTTTTTTTTTTTTCCGTTTATATTTTCCTGTTTGGATACTGAGAAAAGTGGGGAACGAGAATGAAAATAGAAAAAAAAATTCCTGATTTTTTCCCGTTTTGATTTTTCTTGAGTTGTTCTGTTAAAAAAAAACAAAAACCTTACTTAAAGACATGGAAATCAAATGGGGAAATCCAAGCTTGAAGGGTAAAATACCTCGAGGAAAATGGAAAAAATGAAGAGAATCAGAAGAAGATGAGGTGTTGAATCACCAAGAACCCTTTCTCTCTGTAGATCTGCTCTTCCTCTCTCTCATCCAGACTCCAAAGCTTAGGTAAAATACCTCAAGGAAAATGGAAAAAATGAAGAGAATCAGAAGAAGATGAGGTGTTGAATCACCAAGAACCCTTTCTCTCTGTAGATCTGCTCTTCCTCTCTCTCATCCAGACTCCAAAGCCCGGTTAACCTCTACTCTTTGCTTCTTCCCTTCTTCCCACCTCCCGATTTCATGAAAGCAAAAATAATTAAAAAATTATAATAAAGTAAAAAATAAAAATAAAAAATAAAATCAAAATTATTAAATTATTTTCTATATACTACTTCAAACTTATTTTAATTTTTTCATATGATTATATAATTTAAAATACATAAATTTTAATTAATTTTAATGGTATATTTTTGTAATAAATCAAACATTAAAAAATTAATTTTTTAACATTATTGAAATCAAACGGTCAAAGGGGAATATCCATCAGCATATTTTGAGGGCTAGGTCAGTCTTGAACTCGGACTTTGCACTGATTAGCTCTTGAATGTTACTCATCTATTTTCTTGGGGTGGTGGAGAATAAGTGGAAAGAGATGTGACCATCTCCTTACTTGCATTTATTTTGATGTCTTATTTATTTTATTTAGATTAGTTATAAATATTAAATTAATTCTTTTTAAATTTTTTTATCTCATCTTAATAGAATATACTATAATTTTTAATAAAATTAAATATTAAATCAATAAAAATAATAATAAAAATGATTTTATCATGTTTGATTTATTTTAAAAAAATATAAAAAAATATTTTAATTTTAAAATTAATCAAATATAAAATTAATCAAACTTACTTTTCTTTCATTTTTTCCCCAATTTTTGTTTCAAATTTTATAAAAACTAAAGAAAAAAGTCTTTAAAATCTAATTAATATCAAATCTATTTTTATTTTTATTTATTTTTCTTTCATATTTTTATACACTACACTATACGTCAACAATCTTAATTCTCATTTAAACATAGCCTTAAGTTCTATTGGTGGTTTTAAAAGCTGTCTCCTCATAGAATTCTTATTTGTGATGGGATTGTACAGATGACAATTGAGATAACAGATGTTGAGGATGCAGGAACATGGAGAGGTAATATAGAGAAAATCTTTATTGACATCATAGTAAATGAAGTTAATAAAGGTAACATGGATAGTGGTACATTTAGTACCAACACATGGATAAGGATCTTACTTGAGGTCAATAGTCAAGGGAAAAGAAATTTCAACTTGAAGCAGCTTAAACAAAAGTTTAATAGACTACGTGCAATGCACCGTGAGTTCTCTGATCTTTTAAAGCATACTGGATTTGGTTGGGATGCTAAAACTAACACAGTGCATACTCTAGAGGAAACCTGGCAAAATTACATTCGGGTAAAAATAACTTTTAAACTAATTACTTTTTAATTTAAATATTTGGTAAACACTAAGAGTGAATTTTCTTTTCCTTCTATTAGGCACACCCAAATGCAAAAAGATTCCGCTCAAAGGGATGCCCAAACTACAACTTGCTGGGATTGATCTTTAATCCATCAATAGCAACCGGTGCCCTCCACTACTTTTCCACCCAAGATCCACCAAACACTGATGATGAAGATGAGATGGATGACAATTTGGAACATGGTGGAGTGCATGTGGATGTAGATACTGAGATCCCTGATGATCCTCCACAACTAGAAATGGCAGGAGAAGTGACCATCCATTCTGGAAAGCGTGTAACTGATTCTCTATTAGAGCGTAGAGGTAAGAAAGAATCCAGATTAAGTCAAATGGGAAATGCTTTGAAAGCTTGGGTTGAGGCATCAAAGGCTAGAACAGAAACATCTTGAGCTAGAACTGAGGCATTATTGGCTAGAGTGGACAGATATAAGAGTGGAACTAGTAGTGAAGCTACTAGTGGAGGTACCACTAATTTTAGCATAATAAGGTGCATGGCAGCCTTACAAACCATTGAATTGTTAGATAATGACAAATATTTAAAAGCTGTTGAGAAATTCACAATGCCAGAGTGGAAAGAGATATTTATGAATATGCCTGATGAGAGGAAAATGGCATGGCTTGATAGACTTTAAATGTGAATGTTTGGATGCATAACTATTATGATGACATTGTAATATGTACTATTTATCTTTTGGTTAGAATCTTTTCCCATGCTCTTTAGTTTGTCATTGTATGGATGTTATTTATGGTTATGAAACTTATATTATAACTACTTTAATATTCATTTCGTGCTATTTTATATTGTGAGTTCATTTGTTTTATGTAGTAACCAATGGATGATAATAGCACAAGCAGTGGTTCACTATATGAGTCAACTTCATCTTCTGAAGAGGGTGATGATTTAGATGAAATTTTTATTGCTCACATTATGAATGAGTATGAGGAAATATTTTTATGCAAGACACCTCAAAGGACATCAATGTTAAGTGGTGCACAATTTGTAAGAGATATGATAGAAGGTCATCCTCAGACATGCTATGAACTATTTTGGATGGATAAAGAAACATTTATGAACCTTTGTGATCATCTTAAGAGACATGAAAACTTACAGGATACACGATTTGTCACAGTTGAAGAGGCAGTGGCTATGTTCTTACTAATCGTAGGACATAATGTGAGAATGAGGGTTGTAGTAGACCGTTTTCAACACTCCACAGAGACTATCGCTCGACACTTTAAAGAAGTTAGACGTGCATTATGTCGACTTGGCAAAATTCTCATATGTCCTAACAATATGACCAATGAGGTGTCTTCATATGTTGCTAGTAATCCTAAATATTTTCCATGGTTTAAGGTAAGAGTTTATAAAAAAATATTTATAAATGTGAATTTCATGACGATTATTTAATTTATTTCCTTAATAATAATAAATGTTTGTTGTTGTAGGACTGTATTGGTGCAATTGATGGCACTCATATTAGTGCATGGGTCCCAGCTGATAGACAAACCAGTTTTAAAGGTAGAAAAACAGTTATAACACAAAATGTTATGTGTGCATGTAATTTTGACATGATGTTTACATTTGTTTATGCTGGTTGGGAAGGAACAACAAACGATGCACGTGTCTTTTTAGATGCATTGACTAGACCAAAATTCAATTTTCCTTGGTCAAGTGAAGGAAAATATTATGTAGTTGATTCTGGTTATCCTTGTATATCTGGATTTTTGCCACCATATCGAGGTGAGCGATATCATTTACAAGAATATTGGGGTAGACGTAATCAACCTATCAGGTATAAAGAACTTTTTAATTATAGACATTCATCTCTTCGGAATATTATTGAAAGATGTTTTGGTGTTTTAAAGACCCGATTTCCAATATTAAGGATGATGCCTTGTTATAAGCCAAGTAGGCAACCATCAATTGTTGTTGCATGTTGTACCCTTCATAATTGGATTCGTCTATCAACTCGGAATGATCAATTGTTTAGAGAATATGAGGTAGAAAACCTTTCAATCGAAGGTGAAAAAGAGAGCACAAGTAGCAGAAACCATTCAATTGATTTATCAGATGAGAGTGCAGCAGCTATGGTAGCTTGTAGAGATCAAATTGCTGAAGTGATGTGGGCAAATTATATTAATGTCAATCCATGACTTATCTTATTTTTAATTTTAATATTTGTCAACACTTTAGTGTTTTGTTAGAATTTATATATATTTGTTAACTTAACTAGTTCTCATTAGTGTTATGTGATGTTTGTTTTAATTTCTAATGATTAAATATTGCTTATAAATTTAATTTATAATTGTAAAAGTAGGATGGACAAAAGACCCATGTGAAATACATATATCATATTTTATTTTATTTTTAATAATTTATCAACTTATATAAAAAATTTAAAATTAAATAATTTTTTTAATTTAAATGAAATGTGTATTTAAAAATATTTATAAATTTATAATATAAAGTTACTTGAAGAAAATATTTTGTTAATTGGAAAAGAAAAAAAAAATCTTTCAAACATGTTTTTTTATTAACTAAGCCAAACATGTTTTTTTTTTTGTTTTTGAGAACAAAAACTGTTTTTCAAATTTCAGTTCCCAAACACAATTTTTTTTCTAAAAACACCAAAAATTGTTCTTAAAATCTGTTCTCAAAAATTGTTTTCCAGAACAGTTTTAAAAAACAGCAACCAAACAGGCCCTTAGTCTCCACCCTTGAGATCTCCACCATCTTAGTGCTTAAACACAAATAAGAGTCATCGGGCGGAAGATCATGGTGTTTATGAGATCTATTAGGACTTTGGGGTTATCTACATCGATTGGAATTGATCTGAAAACATTTAGATTAAAGGTATGTGGCTTTATTCTCTAGATCTATGTTTTCTATGATATTCTCATTATTTTTGAAAACCTGTTTATTCACTGCGTTAGATTTAGAAAGTCTATGATAGATTTCCATGCACCCTACACAATCCAAGGCATGGGAATGGAGTAATTTGGGGTTCCCAACAACTGGTATCAGAACCCTAGGGTAGGTTCTAACATGTTAGATTTGTTCTAGGGTGTGTTAACTCTATTTTGCGTGGTTGTTTTATTCATCTCATGGCCTAAATGGATAAATGAATGTAATTATAGTGGTTATAATTTTCTTTTTGATTGTTATAATTAATTTTGGGTTATTATTATATTTGGATTTGTTGACAATATTTGATTATTGTTCTCTAGATTGGGTTGTACACCCTATAAGGGGTATAGGATTTTTATTTGATTGTAAAAATTTTTACTTTTTCAATAGATGAGTTGTAAGCCCCATTAAAGAAGCATAGGATTTTTTATTGTTGTAAAAATTTTAGTTTTTTGCATCCATCTATAGTGACCCAAGAGAAAAGATGGAATCTTAAAAGTTCTTTTTGAGATTCAATTATGGTTAAAGAAAAAAAAAATCTTGGAAGTTCTTTGTTTAAGATCCATGGCAGCACACTGATGTTGACTTGAACTCAAAATCGGGACTACCTCCTAGTAGTTTCTTGGGGCAAGCCACATATGAATTTGAAGCTTAGGAAGTCACGAATCCAATGGTTCAAGCAAATTGCAATTCGAAGTTAAAATAAGGGAGATATGATCGAATGAAGCAAAGCTATGCAAAGTGCATGGCAGCAGAGTGTTGTCAACTTTGAGCCAAAATTGCGGCCACTTCTAGTAGGTTTCTTAGGGAAAATCACATTGAAGCTCAGGAAGTCAGGAATCCAATGCTTCAAACATAATGCAATTGGGAGTTGAAATGAAGGAGATATGGCTTATTGAAGCAATGCTACGCAAATAGCATGTTGTTACAGGATTGTTATGAGCCCAATTCTTTTTTGTTGTTTGGGCTAAATTTTGGGCCTCTTAATGGGCTCAAATTTTATGGCAATTGAGCCATTTGGGTTTTCTATTTTCACTAACCCATTTTTTGGTTGTAGGGTTATTTTTTGTAATTTGGATTTTATCCAAATATGCAATAGGATCCCTAAAGGTCATGGGAAAAGTATTTATTTATTTATTCCTTTGTTTTTTATTATATACTTTTGATTGATTATATATGTGGCCTCAAAATATTTTGGTATTCTTAATTAAAAATAATTTTTCATGTTTTTTTTTTAAATCGGAAAACTTATTTAAATTGGAATGTGCATGGTTAAGAAATTTTATCTTAAAGAAAAAATAAGTTGGAGAAAGGATTAAGAGTTTTCTTACCTTTTTAAAAATTATTTCTTAGATATTTTAATTTTATTTAAAATCTTCTCAAATCTTTGAGATCTCTAAGAATAAAATCATTAATTTATAATTAAGAATGGTTACCAAAATAAGTATTAGAACAAAAAAAAAAAAGTTTTTTTGGTATTCTTAGTATATTTTCATGAGAAGATATTTTCCAAGATTATCTTTTTAAACTAATTGTTGCCAAGAAGATTATTATTTCTTTAGAACTATCTATTTTTTAAAAACTATCTATTTTTTGAACTTTAGGAGGTTTTCCTGTTCTTTTTCGGTGAGATAAGGAAAATTATACCTATAGTTGGTCCTCCAAGCTCTTCCCCGCAGAGAATGAGGAAATTGTTTTGTGATAGTTCAATGATAAGGAATAAGAGAACAATTCTTTTAACATAGGAGTCTCGGTTTAAAAAGCAATATTTAACCCTATAAAGCATTAAAGTTCTATTTAAAATTAAGTAAAAAAAAAACCAAATACCACCTTAATGTGTTAGATTTGTTAATAAATCTAATAATTTTTTTAAATAATTTTAAAACTCAAATACTAAATCAACTAATGCTAGAAATTTATGGAATAAAATTGGTTTAAAATGATTATGATTTTCTCTTTTATAAAGAACCATATTTTTCCGAACATTCTCATTAAACAAATATACTACTTCAAATTAAGTACTAAAAGACTTAATGCGTTCAAAAAAAAAAATTTAATAGGTAAATAAAAGATTGTATTAGAAAAACCTAGAAGAGACAAAATGAGTACACACGAAGTATACAAGCAACACCCAAGAACTTAGGATAAAAGAATGATTCTAAGACAAAGAATGATTCTCTAAATACACCTTACCCCAATTCACAAAAGTGTACAAAAAAAGAAGTTTTAAAGCTTGATTGGATCGTTCAGTGTCATTGAACACTCTTTCATTTCTTTCCTTCCATAAGGTTCACATTAAACAAAAGGGGGCAACCCTCCAAGCCTTTTCTTTTCTCTTATTCACAAAAGCACTATGTCAACCTATCAAATTCCTTTTGATTGAGGAATGTAGGACCCATTGCACATCAAAAAGAGAGAAAAGCAAGCTTCATAGCAATATAGCCTTCTTACAAAAAAGGATCAAGTGGTCATTGGTTTCCTCGTCCACTTTACACAAGTAACACCTATTTGGCATATTTCAACCCCTTCTTTTGAGCTGATCAATGGTCAAGATTCTGTTCCAAGACGCTTCCCAAGCAAAAAGCTTACCCTCATGGAGCCCAAGATCTCCAAATAATACTCAAGGAAAAGGGTCACTAGAGGCTTTTGTGAGGAAGCGGTAAAGAAATCTAACAAAAAATGATCCGTTCTCGCTATTCTTCCAACTCAAAACATCCTCTACATCTATATTCAAAACCAAATGATGGAGTTTCCGAAGCAAGCCCTTCACCTCTTCCATTTCCCAATCGTTAAAGTGTCTTGAAAACAAAGGATTCCAACTACCCACCTATCCACCCTCCTCCCAAACATCAAACACCCATTGATCCTTATTGATCGCCAATCGGAACAAATTAGGGAAAACATCTTTACAATTTTAAAAAATAATTTAGAACTTAAAACCCAACCCAATCACCATTACTTAAATATGTAGATATAATAAAAAAAATCTAACTAATTTATATTTAAAAAATTAACCATACTTGTTTTTAAATTCATTTTAAATAAAATATTATTAGCCATAATTACTTTTAGTTATAAAAAAAAAATCAAATATATCTTTACAAAGATGTTAATAACCATATTCTATAATATGTTTAAAATAGTATCATTTTTTAATACAAACAATTTATTTTTTTTGTTTTAATTAAATATGTAGAACCTTTTTTATTTTTAATCAGATTTGAATTAAATTTCATTAATATTTTATATTTATTGAATTTACAAATTTTTAAGAAAATTCAAGTAAAAATTTTATTTTTAAAAACAACTAAAATTCATTTATCCAAAAGAATTTTTGGTTTTGTTTTGTTTTTTTTTTTTTTTTTGAGAAATGTTTTTAAAAACAACTTCCCAAACACCCTTGTTTTTTAAAAAACATAAAATAAAAAATAAAAATAAATGAAGAGTTTTTTTTTTTTTTTTTTTGTTCTTTTAACTTAAAAACAAGTTTTTAAGAGACATGATCCTATGATTCTTAGTTGAATAAGGTTCTCAAGTTCACAATAATCATGGTATGATGCTCAAGCAAGTGCTTGAAAGTTGAAAATGCAGTGTCAAAAATTCGTTAAAATGAAAAAGCCTTCTTGAAACAAACACACCTAAAGCTTAAAGGATGGAGTGGATGGGAGATGTTTTGAATTCAATTTCAAAATGGTGTTTGTGAGTGGGAGATGTTTTGAATTCAATTTCAAAAAGGTGTTTGTGAGGGATGTCTCTTGGTTCTGCCAGGATTTAATAGGCAAATGAAGAAATTATATTAATAGAACCAAAGCACACACGTTGTATACAACAGACGCCAAAAGGCAAAAATAGAAAAGGTAGGGCAACAAAGACAAAAGTCTCTTCATGACAACCCTAGCCAATCTATAAACTCTATCATAGATAAGGCAACCACCCCCCATCAGGATATACAATTTCACCCACATCAGAAGGTTACAAAGAAAACTAAGATTTAATGCTACAACCAGTTTTAATGTGTTTACGAGAGAGCATGCTTTGCCAGGAAATCTAGTCTGTTTCAATACATTTCAATGAAATACAACTATGTCAACCTACGCATTTTCGTAAGCATCATCCGCAGATGATAGAGAAAGAATATATGATATGAAAGTTACAGTTAGGTTAGAAGCATGCATCCCAGGAATGTCAGTTGAACAAAAATACATGAAAGCAACAATATCACAGGGCACAAGAAACAGTGGATGCAAGAAAAGAAAAATTAGTCTTCTCCATTCTCTTCCGCTACTCTTTTCAACAATATTCTCAGGGGGAAGAATTGACTCACTCTGATCTCCGCATCTTTACATTAATTGGAATTTCCTTGTAGGACTGAACCTTCTCAGCTGCTCGACGTAAGGGCCTTCCAATAGATGATCTTCGAAATTCTGGAGTTGCAACTTCAAGGGCACCATCTCCATTGGCTTTTTTTCCAGATGAACCCAAGGAAGTTGGACAATTATCATGCATTGGATCATCATGCAGCTGGGAGGCAGGAAATTTGGCATCATCTATCTCAAACAAGTCTTCAGTGGGTTCAGATTTCACAGATATAAACCTAGTAGATTGCCGTCTTGACTGCAGCCTGTTTTGTAAACACAAAAAACACACGAGTTTGTTTTTGTTTTTATTCTTTTCCTTTTCTTTTTCTTTTTTTCAATCTTGGTGAAAGAAAAGGGAAAAGAAGGAGAAAGCATTTGTCAACATTAACTAGCATGCACAAACCTACTTTTTGTTTTCAGCTTTATCTTTTTCTTGGACTTGTTTGCTAGAAGACGGGCTAACGATAGCTGCAAGCAATCAATGAAGTATAGAGATCACTCTTAAGTCAGAAAGAAATTCATTCAGGAATTCTCAATGGGCTACCAGATTTCAGTACTTACACTGGTTTTTTGATTGCCGCCTCTTTGTAGTACAAGGTTTATCATCACTTTTATCTTCTTGTAAGGATTCCCCTGCCTCCTCACACTTGATTGTTCCCACCTTATAGTAGGAAAAAGAGAAATGTACAAATAACATATGATGCTGAGATCAAAAAACAAATTTTGAAATGTATAGGGTAACCACTAATGCAATTTTCTTAAATACCTGATTGCCAGTTTTTTTATATGTTTTCTTCTTCGCCTTCTCCTGGGAAAAACAACCATTAAATAAAAGTCAATGGTGCAATTTATTATACTACTGATCTTATTCACACACGTGTATAGCAATAATGGCTACACCGACCTCCAATTCTGAATTTCTCACTTGAAGTATGCCGTTTTTGCAGCCAAGCTCGTGATGTAGTACTCTTAACTGAAAAATGCATAAAAAATGAACTGTAATAGGAATCAAATAGGACGGCCATTTCTAATCCAATGGGTTGTCTAGTAAAGCTTACCCTATCTTTGCCTGAATTAAGTTCCTGCACAATTATTGAAATATGAATCAGTACCATCACTTACCAAGAACCAATATCTGTCATAAGCAAACTAATATACACTCAAAACAAAATGAACACCAGGGTTTTGAAAATGGGTTGGGGACACAGACCGCCAACATCTGGCTGTTTGCTTGTGCAAGCTGCAAGTTCTGTTGCTGAAGTTTCTGCAAACAGATTCGCAGTTTCTGCAACTCAATTCCAGTCACTTCAATGATTTTACTGATAACTGAATTAAGAAAATCCAGCCAAAAAAATTCCAAAGAAATTGAATAACAAAGTCAATGTAAACAATAAAAAACCATGACACTTTCATTCCAACATGAAGAACACAATTTCCAAAAAAATTGAATAACAAAGGTAAAGGATACTTTCGGTCTGCAAGAAGCTTTGCCAATGCCATATTTTCCTGGATCACAATTTCCAAAGAACCAAATAAGGTAAAGTAGCCACTTCACATGAAGAACACAATAACCCCAGAAGCAAAATAGTTGAAAGCAATGTAGCAATACCTGGTGAAGATGCTCGATATACTCTTTAGTAGTAGGGGGAATGGTCAGCGGTTTTTCAACTTGGGTTGTGGGTTTAGATTTTTTCTCTTGAAAGTTGCTAATGTCAGCGAGCCTTTTCCTTGGTGTGTTCCCAAAAGATCCTTTCACCATTTTTTCTCTTTTTGCTTTATTATCTGATATCCACAACAATTTTCTCTTCATTCAGCAAACCCTATGCCTAAAAACCCTTAACAATCCATTTGGCTAAAGAGCAATTTAGAAAAGAAGATAGGAATTATAGGAGCTGGAATCTAGATTTTCAGGACATGAGAAAACAATAAAATCTCTAACTCATCAAACCCTACCAACAAAACTTTCTTAGCAATTCAAAAAAAAAAAGGAAAAAAAAAATGAAGGATTAAGACTGTAAGGCAACAGGGATTAGCACATGGCAAGCCTAGAACAACCTAAAAATATAAAGATTACAAAGAAGCAAGAAAACCCTAGAAAAATTCATCAAGAAATGGAGAAAAATCTAGTAAAATGTAGTACCTTCAACTCCCGGATCGAGAACCAATAAACCCTCCATGGTGAAGACAGATTAAACAACTCTCAAGGGCCCCAATCCGCCAATTCTCTCTCTCCCTCTCTCGCTCTCGCTCGCTGAAACTCTGATGCCAAGTTTCAACTTCCAACTTAGTGTCCATCAAAGGTAGAGAACAGTAATGGGAGTTGTTTGAGGGTAAAAGAGTAAAATCATATGGAAAGACCTTAGCTTCGGAAACCCAACGTCTTCCCGAGCCTATTTTGAATCTATGCATTGACAAGGAATTTGGCTCCCTTTACCCAAACCTGAAGGCAAGTGACAGGTGGCATGAGATCGTAGGACAATTAAGATCAGGGAACTTTGGTACATTTCATACACTTACAATTTTCAAAAAGTGCACTATATAAAATCTAAGTCTGAAATAAAAATGCAAAAAATAAAATCATGTATAAATAATAAAATTAAAATAAAAAATAATAAATTTAAGGAATAAAGTGATGTGATAGATTTAGGTTAAAAAAAATCAAAATTAATTGTGTATATGAATTAATATAATTAATCCCATTTTTCGTTATGTACCAATAAAGGACTAATATTTCATTTAGAAAGTCACCTTTGATTTACATTAAAAACACTATAAGTATTTTTTTTTCATAATAGAAGTGGTTTTTCAAAATTTTAAAAGTATTTTTAGAATTTCGTCAAATAAATTTTTTTTTAATGATAAGAGCACTTCCTAAAATTATTATCATAATGAGCGTAAGTAAAGCATTTTGTTATTTATTCCTTAGAAAGTTTCTATTCACGTATTATTTCTATAAATAATCATAACAACTTGAATTTAGGTTAATATTATAAATAATCAATCTTTTGAAAATCAGATAGTGTGTTTGGTAATGATTATAGGAAATGTTTTTATTCTTTTTAATACTTGAAAAATAAAAATTTTCAAATGTTATAAAATTTAAAAACACTTTATAAAATCATTACCAAACGTATTCTTAGAGTGTATTTGACAGTAATTGTAAAAAATATTTATAATTTTTATAATACTTGAAAATTTTTATCTATCAAGTATTAAAGATATTAGAAATACTTTTTAAAATCATTACTAAACATACTCTAAGAGTCTGTTTGAGCATGATTCTAAAAGGTGTTTTTAACTAAAAAAATATTTTTGAAAAAACATTAGATGTATGAAAAAATTTAGGAAACATTTTTTAAAATTTAAAAAATCACTTATAGCATTGAAAAATCACTTAGAACTCAGTTGATAGTGATTATATGAAGCATTTTTAATATTTCTAATACTTAGAAAAATTTTATCATTCAACTGTTAGAAATGTTAAAAACTCTTCCTAGAATTACTCTTAAACAGACTCTAAATCCACTTATGTGTTGATCTTTTTCCAATTCCGTTAAAATTGGTTTCAACTTTCTAATAATATTTTTAAAATTTTATATATTTAATAACATAGTTTTATTTTAGAATAAAACTAATTATATTATTAGAAAAAAGTAAAAACTGAGAATAGAAAACATTTATGCATAGCATTGGCATACATTTTAAGATATTTTGAGCCCATATATCTACAGAGTCTGATGGGCTTTAAATTCTGGGCCTTATAGGGTCCATTTTGGGCCTACGCCCAAAATATTGGGCTAATTATTTCAATACGCACTGCATAAAGATTTTGAACATCATGAAAAACAATTTGATTTCCAAAAAATAAAATTAATGAGTACTTTAGTTTTTATGATATTTAGTTGCTAAAGTTTTTTTATTTTTATTTTGAAACTGGAAGATAATATTTTAATTTTTTGAAAAAGTAACTTATTTTAGAAAACATTCGGAAAATAACTTTATTTAAAAAAATCGAGAACAATTCTCATTTTTAATACCAAACAAGCACTAAAATTTTGATAAAATTTAATAATTAATTTTAAGGTTTAATACACTTTACCCCCTCAACCTATCACCTATTTTGCATATTGCCTTTTCAAGTTTAAAATCCAACAAAATTCCTTTAAACTTTTTAAAAATCAGCATTATGCATTTTTTGTTGGACGATGTTAACTTGATTGAACGAAAATGTCATATGCTTTGTACGTGACTTAATAAGTGAGGAAAGATTTGTTTGAATCACCGAAACAAAGCTTTCTCCCTCTTCATTCCTCTTCATTCTTCCTTTGAAACCCTAAATCCTTAAACACCTAAAAATTCAAAACCCTAAAATCCTAAAACTCAAGCTTTGTGAAAAAAAAATGTTGGGAGATTAATAGATCTTATTGTTTATTGTTACGAGGGTAAAGTGTATTAAACCTTTAATTTTATTAGTTGTATATGAAATTCGACACCTTTTTTCTTGTTGCCAATACTAAGCAATTTTTGCAAAAAAATTCTTAAGGAGGTAAAAACATTTTCCCTCCAAATTCAAGCCTAATTAACACATCCTAATAGTTACAAATTCTAGTTCCTAAAAAATATCAAGAAAAGAAAAAAAATATTAAAAAATAAATTTCTTACCGTTTGACTATAAAAAAAAATAAATATAACTAAAATTAATTAAAAGTTTTTATATATTTAAATTATTTAATTTATATATATATATATATATATATATATATATATATATATATAAAAGAGTTAAATAAGTTCAAAATCACATAAAAAATAATTTATTAATTTTAAATTTTTTTGCCTTGTTTTTCTCTCTATTACCAAACAAAACCTTAAAGTGGTTTCCATTTGTCTTTTTCTTCTTTCTTGTCACTAGAAAAAGGAAGAAAGATGAAAGTGTAAGTTGCTAAAAGCATATTATAACAATAATAATTAAAAAAAAAGGGATGCGTAATAAAAACCACTGAATTTACTATATAATACAAACGTAATGTTCAAAGTATGTCTTCAATTTGGATAACATTATTAAACATACTATCCTCTCATGTCTCGCCTTCAAACTCAGAAGTCAAGAGTCGGTCCATTCAAATACCCGGAAATTGCATCATTGAAAAAAAGTAAACAAAAACAAAAAGAAAGAAAGATTCCATCCATTATAAAAAATAAAAAATAAAAAATAAATAAAAGAAAGTAAGGGACCCATGATAGACAGATTGATAAATCTGTTAGATACGTATGGGAGTGGTTAATTGACCATTGATGCCCACAACAAATAAGATGGAATAAATCCAAAATAAAAGTTTTCTTCCCCTCGTTGGCCAAGAACCTTTCCACTTCAAACATGGGCCTTCCACTTCCTTCCACTTCCATTTCCACTTCAATACTTTTGATTTTCTTACATTTAAGATTCAAGGTGGGAAAAAGCAGATTTTATTTTATTTTTTTAATTTTGGGTTCTCCATTTCAACAAAAACTTTGGAGCCATGCAAAGCATATAAACAAACTTTAAACAATCTAACGCGACTTTTTGGGTGCGGAGGCAATGTATCCGGGCTTTGCTTCCTGCCCTCATACACCTTATCCGATATCTTTGCGGCCCCCCGTGTTTACACCATGCGGTTGAGGTTTGTGGAAGCAAATATCAATCGAATGGTATCGCTTTCGTATTGGATCGGAATCAATCTAATAACGGGACTTGGAGGTGTTAAGCTTCTTATCATCCCGATATCGAGCTATTTTTCGGCAGGACCGTAGAGTTTTAACCACCAAGATATGGATGAATTGATGTGTGTATTATTACTTTGTATATTACTTATGTTTTACAAGTTTTAATCTTGAATATATTTGTTTTGTACTCGATGTTTAGAAGTACTTTGATTTTATGTATGCTTTCATCGTGGAATATGACTCGGTGCCTTTTGGACATACTTCTTATTTTCTATTTTTAAAATAAAAAAGTAGTAATAATTGTTGTATAAGAGATTAGAATTTTCAAAGATTTATATTAGAAAAGTAATGATTAAAAATTATTTAAAAAATTTAACATTTAAAAAAATTATTGTTTCAAGTTTTACAATATCTAGAAGTAATTTTTAAAAACATAAAGTAATTTTCTATTTTTTTTATAAGATATTATACGTTTATATAGAAATTTTTGATTTTGAAAATAGAAAATAAGAAATATATTCGAACAGACATTTAGGCTGTGTTTTTTTTTTTTTACTTAATTTTAAACAAAAACTTGAAATTAAATAATCTTTAATAGTGTTAAGAATTAAGTTATTTTTTTTTTTAATATGAGACAATTATATGCAAATTTATAATAAACAAAATAAACACAATTGCATATAATTTAAAAAAATTAGGGAAGAGAAAGTGCAAACACGAGAGTTTATAGTGGTTCGGCACTTCCTTGCCTACGTCCACTCTCCTCAACCTCCTAATCGAATGAGGGTTCCACTATCTTGAAGCTTCAACCAAGCTTCCAATCTCTTTACAATTGGATTATAGTTCCAATTCACCCTCTTGGATTTTTGGCTCCAAGCACCCTTTACACTTCTTCAAGAGATATCCCTCTTTTGAACAACCTCTCTAGTGATACCCCTCACTTGAGAAAATTTCTCACAAAGATATACAAATAATGATATCTCAAAATCCTAGTAATAGAACTTTAGGTTCAAAGATACAAGAAAAACTAGGATTGAATGGTGTACTAAAGATATGCAAGTTATGAAACAATGGTGCACTCAAAAACACTCTTCCAAGGCTCAAATATAATCAAGATTGATTTGGGAAGGTTTAGCTTATGAAACAATGAAGTTTGGAGACTTTTTATAGAAGAAAAAAGTCATACTAGCCGTTGGGGGTTCGACCGGTCGAGCTAGGGGTCGACCGGTTGACTAGCCGTTAGGAAAAGTGACCGTTGGGCCTCAACCGGACCTCAACCGGTCCTCGACTGGACCTCAACCTTGATCGGGAAGAGAAGGCCACTGGGAGAGAGAGAAAATTTTTTGTCTCGCTCAACCGATCCTCGACCGGACGAGCACAACCGGTTGATTGGTTGAACCGGTTGAGCCATTCTTTTGGCTCAACACTCAACCTTTTTCAACTTAAAACCTTTTAACATAAGTTTGAAAATCATTTAACACAAGGTTTTAGTTGAAAACATGAAATCATCCAATTCTTAAGATATTTAAAACAATATTACTCTTGGATGATTTTGGTGCATAAATAAAGAATGAAATGCATGAAAGTCTTAATGCACCAACAACCTTACAAAGAGATCTTAAGAAGCTGTGGTCTTGAAAAACTCTTCTCTTTGAGGTGGTCTTCTTCTTCATGATTTCTCCTTGGTTTGATTTGTCTTTGGATTGTCACTTTGGAAGTTGTCTTGCCTAATCACACTTGAAATATGATCATTAGTTCTAAACCTTATTTTGTTATCATCAAAATCAAGATTAATCAAACCTTGGTTTCACAAGAAATAAAGAAAAATCAATATATTTCTTTTAACATTGAGAAAAATGCCAAATATTTTAATTTTTTTCTACTCAATAAAAAATTTAAAACATAAATAATAAGTCAACAAAAAGTAAAATAAAAATAAAAATAATTTAAAATCTAAAAGTAAGTTGTTTTTAGTAAATAATTAAAAAAACAAATACCACCTTAAACTTTTTTTTTTGTAACTATTTTGTTTTTTTTTTTTGTTCTTACAAATAGAAAATAAGGTATTTTCATAAAAACATTTTTGACTTATTTTTAATTATTTTTGTTTGCTTTTGAAAAAT
This sequence comes from Vitis vinifera, assembly GCF_030704535.1. NCBI lineage: Eukaryota > Viridiplantae > Streptophyta > Magnoliopsida > Vitales > Vitaceae > Vitis > Vitis vinifera. Next base: position 6,673,858 of record NC_081817.1, read on the forward strand.
TGTTTTTGAAAATTGTTTTAAAAAATAATTATATAACCATAAAGAAAAAATAAAAATAAAGTACCACATATAAAATTTATTTTTAAAAACATACTTGAAATTTGAAAAAAAAAAAAAAGTTAAAACCCTTTTAGATTCCCAAATAAAATTTTCTTTTACAAAATATCGTATATCAATTTGTAAATTGTTTTCAGAAATGTTTTATAAAAAAAAATACTTTCCACTTTCCAAATAAAGTCTTACATTTCATTATACACTTGAAATGATCGAGATTGTAAGTTTAACAATCGAAACAACGCTGCATCGTTTGCCATTGGGTATGGGCTTGAAAAATGGAGCATATATGAAGAGATCTATATATGGGCTTGGCATAGTGGGGCTAAATGGTGGGGTATGGACAAGCCATTGGGGTTTAGAAATAATGTCGGAGGGTTAGTTTGATATTGATGGCACACCGGACACAAGGATCCAAAGCGGATTGGATGAAAACGACAGAGTAGGGAAGATTAGATGATGAATTTTTCAGTTCAAGCAAGCTATATATTCCTCTTTGTATCATTCCTTGAATAATATTGCCTTTTGCCAAGCTCTTATACTTACCAAGACTGGTTTATCTTCTAGTAAATTCAATTTTAATTGTGCCAAAACAAACTCAATTACGGTAGAAATTGATTGACCTTTTGATAAAGTATGGTTTAAAAATTAATGTAAGTTTATCTTCTAGTAAATTCAATTTTAATTGTGCCAAAACAAACTCAATTATTGTAGAAATTGATTGAGCTTTTGATAAAGTATGGTTTAAAATTTACTTTAAGTTTTCAATTGTGACAACAATTCTGAAAAATAGTTTTCGAGAATCATTTTTTAAAAATTGTTTTAAAATATTTTGTAAAACAGAAGTCTCTTTAAGAAGTTGAAATGATATTAATTTATTTTATATGTTTTTAAATATGGTTTAAAAATAATTTGGGACAATTGTGTTTTGGATCTAGTTGGACACAAAAATATGATATTAATCTTTAAGAAGTTTCTTTCTTTCTTTCTTTCTTTTCTTTTCTTTTTCTTTTTTTTTTTCTTTCTTTTCCTTTTTTTTTCTTTTTTTTTTAAAAGAGCTTTTTATGTAAAATTATTTTCTAAAAATAATGTAAAAAAAGACTAAAAAATCAACATGTTGAGACTATTAAACTTGTAGACATATCACCATGTAAAATAAAATTGTGTTGAAAAGTGATTTTATAAAATATTTTAAATATTTTTAACACTCAAATGATAAAAATTTTGAGATGTTAAAAAATGATAAAAATATTGAAGTGTTAGAAAAGTAAAAAAAACGCTTCCTAAAATCACCACCAAAGAGGCAACCTCTTTGGTAGTGAATTTGGAAAGTGTTTTTACCACTTCTAATATTTGAAAGATAAAAACTTTCAAGTGCTAGAAATATTAGAAGTACTTCTTAAAATCACTATTAAGTAGGCTTTTAAGAATGTATTTAATAGTGATTTTAGTATAATCACTATCAAACGCACTTTATAAGAAGTGTTTATAATATTTTTAATACTTGAAGTATGAAATTTTTTAAGTATTACAAAGGTTAAAAACACTTTCTAAAATCACCATCAAATACAATTTAAGAGCTCATTTGACAGTGATTTTAAGAAGTGCTTCTAATATTTTTATTATTTGAAAATTTTTATCATTCAAGTATTAGAATGATTAAAAATATTTTTTTGAATCATTATCAAACATACTCTAAAAGTGTATTTGACAGTAGTTCTAGAAAGTGTTTTTACCATTTTTAGTATTTAAAAAATTTATTTTTTAAGTATTAAAAAATGAAAAATATTTATTAAAATTATTGTGAAATACATTCTAAGAGTGCCTGATTTTAAAAAATATTTATAATATTTTAAATATTTTAATAATAATAAATTTTAAATATTAAAAATATTAAACGTTTTCTAAAATTATTAACAAACGTACTCTAATTATATAATAAAAACGATATTAAGTAGCCGGAGTCACTCAAGGCACGAAAGCTTACGCAAATATTTTGGAGCTTTATACAGATGAAAGTCGTTAAAAATATGGAATTTTGTCAAAGCATAGATTCTGAAAGCTCTTCTTCATATTTGGAAAATACTTTATACTTCAAATCACTACTCCTTGGGATTTGTTCCTAAATGGGTCTTTTAATCTAAAGGGGCCTGTGAACGGTTGTGTGTTTGTTCTCTTTGATCCTAACAATGGTTTAAACCCCTTTTGTCAGCTCAGACAGAAGTAACCTCTTTTTCAGAAGAAGTTGGTCCCTAGGATTGCCCTGGAATGATTTTTCGACAAGTAAAGAATATATGAAGATATCACTTTATCCATCTTCTTTTTGTTGAGATAACATTAACATATCCATTTCATGTTACAGTGTTGCAATCTTCTTCTTATATAAACACATCAAGTTTTTTTCTCAAAGTTTACAGCTTTCCGTATGCGTTTTCACTGGACGCTGGGATTTATTTGCTGGGGAAGATGCTTCGTAACACCCACATTGTCTTTATATGCCTTCTGGGCTGCCTCTGCCCCGTTATAACAGCCACTGATCTCCCCCATCAACACCCCAATCCTGAAGCTGTGGTTCTACAAGTTCAAAGGTAAAGTGTAGCTTAATCTTTGACAGTTGACAGTATACCCCATTTTGTTTGTCCATTGTTTATGTTGATTGTTGCAGGAGACTGAATGCGTCTCTTGCAAGGAGGGGCTTACTGGGTGTCCATGAAAATGACCAGGTTTCATGTCTCACCGGCAACCCCATCGATGACTGTTGGAGGTGCGACCCCAATTGGGAGGCTGATCGCCAACATCTGGCCGAATGTGGGATTGGGTTCGGTCAGCAAGCAGTTGGTGGCAAAGGTGGTCAAGTCTATGTGGTCACTGACCACTCCGACTCAGGGAATCCGGGTTCGCTCCGATACGCTGTCACCAAACCCGAGCCACTTTGGATTATTTTCTCCAGTGATATGCTGATAAAACTCAAGAGAGAGCTTATAGTAAACAGCTACAAGACTATCGATGGACGAGGCGCAAATGTTCAAATCACGGGCGGTGGCTGCATTGGCCTCAAATACGTTACAAATGTTATCATACACAACATTCAGCTTCATCATTGTGTCCCCTCGGAATCGGACGGTGATGGGATATCCATCATGGGGTCAAGGTACATCTGGATAGACCACTGCTCCCTCTCCTATTGCAAGGATGGCCTGATCGATGCCACATTGGGTTCCACCGCCATCACCCTATCAAACAACTACTTCTCGCATCATGACAAAGTGATGCTCCTGGGTCGAAGCGACGGCGACGAGATGGATGATGGGATGCAAGTGACGGTGGCCTTCAATCGCTTCGGTGAGGCGCTGGAGCAGAGGATGCCAAGGTGCCGGCGGGGGTACTTCCACGTGGTGAATAACGATTACACGCAATGGGGGATTTATGCCATTGGCGGCAGCGCAAGCCCTACTATTAATAGCCAAGGCAACCGTTACACAGCACCACCGTCCACAAATGCCAAGGAGGTAGACTCAAGTCACCTGGTTCATCACTTTGTTTTTTTCTACTAATCCTAGTCGATCATTTTCATTTATAAAATGTGGATATGTATACAAGGTGACGAGGCGTATGGATGCAAAAGATGGAGATTGGGCACGTTGGAATTGGAGAACAGAGGGAGACATAATGGTCAACGGCGCATACTTTGTGCCCTCTGGCGATGGTTTGGGTGCTCAGTTTGCTATGGCTTCTAGCGTGGAGCCCAAATCTGCAGGCTTCATTGATCAACTCACCATGAATGCCGGTGCCCTTCCTCCCACCAGGTATGTCAATGTCAGCCTCTTCCAAGCTTCTCACCTTCTTAAATTTAATTCGTTTCTTCAAAATGTGTGAAATAATTGTTTTATTTATTTTTTGGATAAGCAGTGTAGTTGGAAGCATACCAAATGGTCAAGTACCCAATAGCATACCGAATAGTCAAGTACCCAATGGCGTACCAAATGATCCAGTACCCAATGTTGGCGGAACTAACGGGGATAATGGTGGTCTAGGGTCCTACAGTGGTGGTGCTGGGGCTAATTCCGGTTATGCTGGTGGTGGTGCTGCTTCTGGGTCCAATTATGGTGATGGTGGTGGTGCTGCTGCTGCTGGGGCTAATCCCGGTTATGCTGGTGGTGGTGCTGCTTCTGGGTCCAATTATGGTGATGGTGGTGGTGCTGCTGCTTCTGGGTCCAATTATGGTGATTGGAATTTCTTTGGAATGACACATGGGAGCGGTGCACCGCGGCTGCCACCTCCATCAACCACCTCCGTTCTTTCAGCTCCTTTTGTTACTTTATTCCTGTACTTTATTATCAACTATGGTTGTTGTATATTACCATTGTAACCTAGACATTAAAAGGATGGATCTGATTTAAAAGATTAGAATTGTGAATTTGAATTGTAAATATAACGACTTGCACCTAATTATGAAAATATTATCCGCTTTAAATCCAAAAAGAACTTCATCACTTTAAAACATGTCTACAAGATTAAAAGGAGTTCATATTTATATAATATCAAGAACTTTTCCCCCAAACCCCTGTACTGGGATTGTGATCGACTTTAATACCATTTGTAACGATCTGCATCCAGCCATAAAATATTATTCGCTTTAAACCCAAAAAAGACTCTCACGACTTTAAAATGCATCAATAAGATTAAAAGGAGTCTATACTTATATAACGTCAAAAAATTTTTCCCTATCTTATGCGAGATGTCATAATAAATCAATTATGTTCCTCTTTTTTAACAAAAAATTATTTATATAAAACCAAATCTCGGTTTTACTAAAATTTGATTTTCCTTCATCATCGCACAATGATTTATCTTCATTCTCGTCCTATTTTTACTTTTATTCCTATGTACTAAAGGATCCATTATTAAAATTAGAAAAATTAAAGTTTCTTATAAAGACATGAAACACGTATTATAAAATGTTTAATTAAAAACTTTCCGTCAAACAAGCATCGTTTGAGAACATGCTTTATCTTTGATTTAAAAAATAAGTAGTGGAAATGGAAAGAAAATGAGGTAGAAAAGCAACATTTTGACAACAAAGAAAAATCGATTTGCATGTGAAATCAAACGCAACTTGAACATGCAAATAGGCAAAAAGGGAATAATCCGAGTATGAAAAATCAAAGCCACCGAGGATGAAGAAGAAACCAACCATGTGGATGAACCTTTAAAATTAAAAGCAATCTTTTTTATTACCCAAAAGTCAAAGATTTCTCCCAAATCTCATCTTAAATTCAAATTTTAAGCCTAACTTTTGATTGTATTGCTTTGTATATTTATTGAGGAGGGAGGCCAACCAATAAAAGAGGAAAATGACGTAGATTATGGGTATATCTTCTAAGTTCTATCAGACTTTTACATATAGGATTGATGGCAACTTGTCTGGTTACAAATAAGAGCTCTCATCACTCTAGTCACCAAACTCCATTATGGAAAAGGGAAAAAGGAAAAATATGATAAGAAAAGAAAACCCTTTTCATTAGGCAAATGGCACCTCCCTATGTTTCTTAAAAGTTATGATTTGGTACCTTTAAACCACACCCATAAGTCATAACCCATCTAACGTCTAACTCCCCTCTTTCTTTTTTTCCATCATTTTTTTGTGTCTCTAGGCAATGCATCTCACCTTTGCTTCACATTTGCCACTTTTATTGACGTCTCGAGTCCTTATCCTAAACTTCATCTACCTATTAAAGAATAATTCTTGATTTTGTATGAAATTAATCATTTTGAAGAAAATTTAAATATGATATACAAATTTATGTCTAAATTTTAGTATAGAAGTAAGAATATAGATTATCTCCTACACTCGGCCTCTCTTTGTCTTGTTTGTATCATAATAATTATCACTTCAAAGCCGATTGGATAAGATCGGGTAGCAGAAGAGACCTAGGACTTTGATTGGGCTCAATATGCATATTATACTCTCTAGCATCCTCGCTCGCATGTGGTTTCATACTTACACGTGAAAAGATACCATAGAACTACAAGTTAGAGAAAAAAAATATCAAATGAAAAACAAATATGTAAATTGCGGAAATATGATTCGATCTGCTGACAAATCAAACTCTGATATCATATTAAATTATCAATTTTTAAAAAAACTTAAAACTTACAAAATTTGGATTCAATATACATATCATATTGCTTCACAAATATAATATATTAATAAATAAATAAAATTTTATTTATACATAAAAAATTAAATTATTTTTTATTTTGTTATATTGCTATCTAGTGAAACAAAGGCTAATAATTTCTTTCTTTTTGTGGGAGCGCATGGGTGGGAAGTGGGGTATGAACCAAGCATATGATGGTTGTTTGAATGTTAAGATATCCCCAAAATCGCGATCTTTTGCCCAAAAATCAAGGCCTGAAAGAAAAAATATGGGACATCATTCCATGCTTTTTCAACCCTATGAATCAATGTTGAACTCAGTGTCCTATTATAAAACAAAACACATCATTACCCACTATGTATTACTTCTTTTACGTTACAATTATTTATGCGTCAGCTTGCCTTTATGCCTTATTTTTATCTTACTACCTCATTTTTCACATTTAAAGAATTATTATTATTTCTTTTTTGCTTTTAGAGGATATGATAAAAAAAAATTGTTAAAAATTAATTAAATGGTCATATGATAAAAAATTATTAAGAATAAATTAAAAGGTCATATTTTATGTTTACCTTAAAATTCTAGAAAATAACGATACCATTTGGATGAGTTATAAGCCTAAATGCAAATGAGAGAATTATCCAAAAGGGTGAGTTAGAAAAAATAATGATTATGAAGACTCACTCTTTTAAAAAACAATTTTACCCTTTAATATGTTTTTTATATTATTTATAAATAAATTGAAATTGTCAATAATGTGGGGCCCATATATGATGATAAGTACAAGTTGATAAATGATGTGGGACCCATACATGATGATAAGTACATGTTGATAGGCAATCAACGGTATATTTTTCAACTTGAAAAAATTGTTATCACTTTTGAACAATTAACTATTTAAAAATTTGTTATTTTTTTTTAAATTGAGATTTTTTTTAAAATCTTGTAAAAAAAATAATTTTTAATATCTCATAAATAAAAATCATATCCTAAAGTTATTATATCGTTTTATATATAAAACATGCAATTAAAAACTTTGTTATCATAATATAATAAATAATTATTTTTTACAAGCACTCATCAATTGAATAATATATAAATATTCAATTGACTAACACACACCTATTAAATGGAATAACTCACAATTATTCATTGGGTGATATAGCACGTGAAAAAATTAAATAAAAATAAATTAAATTATGTTATAATATATTGTAATGATATTATATTTATATTGTAAGTATAATGCATTTATGTCGTACCTATATTTCATTATAAAAGTAATAATTTTAAAAATGTTTATTCATACCCTATAAACACATCGTATTAATATATTAACAACATTTATTTAGTATTTTGAAATTATTTAATAATTTATATATATATAAACTACGTGAATTCAAATTAGTATTTTATTTGATTTCAGAAATTATTTATGATATAGGTATGTTGTGAAATATGGTATGATCATACAAAATTACCATTTTTATAAAAAAATTCATAAATTTCTTAATTAGGTTTTGTTGTAATGTATTGTAATGTAAGTGTATTTATATTGTAATTATAACATATTTTTGTTGTGCTTGTATTATATAATAAAAGTAATAATCTTAAGGATCACCTTTTATACCTTATTAATATTCAACATATCAAATATATTAACATCATCCACTCGATACATTGAGAAAAAAAATTTATATGAAAATTAAAAAAAAAACACTATGCAAAGGAAAAAAAATCATATAAATTTTTTAAAATTATTTTATTATAAAAATAAAAAATGATTAAACATTTTCTATCATTTTTTTATTATTTTTAGAGAATCTGAATGAAAAATTAAATATTTTATCTTCCTTAAATTTAATACAAAAACATAATTTATCAATTTAAAATTATAATATATATATATATATATATATATATATATATATGAAAAAATCATCATTTTTATTATATAATTATAAAACTTATTTTTTTCTTCATAAAATTAAAAATTAGAATAAAAATAAAAAAGGTAAAAAAACAATAAATGATATTTTGAAAATATTTTTAAAAAGTATTTTTGTTTTAAATAGTAAATTTAAATAAAAAATTATATATAATTGTAAGGGTTAAACCCAAAATTTTGATTTAAAATTTAAATATCAATAATTACAATAAATGTGGGACCCATGTACCATAAATATATTGACAAATAAAGTGAAGTGCTTTAAATGCTTTGAATTTTAAAAGTTTTAGTTAAAGGACAGTTTTGGTATATTAAGCTTACTAAAGTCCTCCCCAATAATTATTGAAAGATACCACCTTTTCTAATAATTGTTTTACCCAGCCTACCCTTTTGGGTAATTCTCCCAATGCAAATTAACATAAAAGGGAGGGATAACGGATCGAGGATGATCATAGGTAGATTGGAAATGAGTCATTCCCATCCCAATCCCGTTCCAATTATTTAAATTCAATTTTTTCCAAAGTTTTTTAAAAAAAAGGTAGAATCAACTAGACAAATACTTGAACCTAATTTAAGATTTTTTTAAAAAAAATAAAAAAGTCAAATATCTTTCTAATCCGTTTATATTCATTCCAAACTTTATCTTATTGAAGATAAGACATATATTTATACAAAACATGTTCCACCATTTTTATGAAACAAAAAAATCAAGAAAATGACATTGTATAGAAAATGAACCCAAGCCTCTTAAATTGAATCTTTTGTCAAGCCATCGGTTTGGAAAAGAAAAAAATAATACCAACAATAAATTCAAAGACGCCAGCATTAGAAAGAATGTGTATCACAGAAGTCTTGGCGATATCTCCATAGTCAAGAAAAGCACTTATCCTTTGGACTAGAGCTTTAATTGCAGTCATCTGCCTAACCACAATTCTTCAATGCTCTGTTTCTATCAATTTGCCCTTTAGGAGGTGAGAAGCATTTCTCTGCATTTCTCCTAAAATGAAGCATCAATCATTTTTTTTTATTACCCTTTTCTTCTCCTCTCTGTCTAAATATTATTCCATAGTATTTTTTTTATATAAATTTAATATATATAATAAAAATATGGATAGGGAAAAAAAAAATATTATCATTATCAACACTTTGCAATAATGGAACAAAGCATCAATAATAGCTTCATAAGCTGCAAAAAAAATTCCTCTGACCCCATATGCAATCGAATAGCCCTTCACTTGAAAATAATAGAAAAAGACTGGACATTAGTTGCATCATTGTTACCAACCAATCAATTTACTCTTATTTATAATTTGCAATGCTTTAGACTACGTTGATATGTAAATCATAATAACATGAAAAATAAAATTTTAATTTCCATAATATTTTTATTTTTATTTTTATTTTTATTTTTATTACCGTTTTAAAGAATAATTCAAATATTCATTCTTATTCTCTATTCCAGTGTTCAAAATATGACTTCGGATTAAACCCGATGTTCCATATCATAGCATTGCCTAACCATCCACATTACAAGAAGGTTAAGGGACATAATTATGAGCTTAAGACCACATTACCATGCAGTATTACTTTAATTTTCAACTCCATGAAGTCAAGTGCCTCTGGGCTCTGAGGAGGATGATACGAAATCATCATATGCAAGTCCAAGCAGCACATGACCAAAATAAAACAGGAAGTAGGTGGATGGATCCTGCCCACCAGGCAAATTTCGGTTGACAAAAGTAGTTTAATTAGCTTGGTCCCATTTCATTGATTAGTGTTTGATTTTTTTATTTTTTATTTTAATTTCTTTTTTGGTTTTAAGGCACATTTCAAAGACTAATAATAATCACAACTACTCCATGTGCTAGGTAATACAAAAATGTGTAAACTATAAAAACGGGTGAAAGTGGATTGTCCCACACTAGCACTTCTGCATAATAACTCTACCAAAGGTGGTCATACTACAGGAATAACTTCAGGTACATCTGTTACAATTTTGACTGCCCAATAACCAATTTGGTCCCGAGGTAAAGAATAACCAGTAACACCAAAAGATGGGGTCAATATAGCCAGAATCACACCTGTAACCCAAGTCAATTCGTGAAGTTTTTTAAATCCACCGGTGAGATATACACGAAATACGTGAAGGATCATCATTAGGACCATCATACTTGCCGACCATTGATGAACTGATCAGATTAACCAACCGAAGTTCTCTTAAGTCACTATGTATTGAATAGAAGCAAAAGCCTCAATAAACGTCGGATGATAGTAAAAAGTCATAGCAAACCTCGTAGCTACTTGTACTAAAAAAATAAGTAAGCGTAATTCCGAGAAAGTATAAGGTTTCTTGAATTGAATATTTTGTTAGAAATATATTATGGTTGATTCCAAGAAAGTATTAAGGAAACAAAAATGTTATCAGCTATGCATTTTTTTTTTGTATTTGATTTTATTATAGAAAATAAGAAAGAAAAATAAAATATAATTCAAATTAGTTAAATTTTTTATGTATTTTTAAATTATTTAAATTTTACATATAAGAATTAAAATGAATGAAATGAATTTAAAATAGCATATACAAATAATTTATTAATTTAAAATTTATTTCCAATTTTATTGTTTTCAATGAATTATTCAAAGCTCAATATATTGCAATCTTATACTATGTTTGATTAATAAAAATATTAAGAAAAGGAAAAAAGTGTCAATAAAAATGATTTTTTTATGTTTACTTTTATGATGAAAAATATAAAATAAATAAATAAATAAATAAAATTAAAGTTGGTTAGAAGTTTATATATTTTTAAATTATTTAATTTTTATATAAATAAAATATATTTAATATAATGTACAAAAAATAATTTATTAAATTTAAATTTATTTTTTTAATTTTCATTTGAATTTCTCTTTTACTTTTTTTTCTTCTTGTACTTTCCCATTTTAGGAAAGGAAACAAACATATCCTGAGGACTACATAGGGTCCCAACTAGCAACTTTGGGTTTATTTCTTTGACTGAATTGTATAGGATCCACAACCTTTGCCACTCACATAGCTTTGTTTTTAGAGTACTTTTGTTTCATTTTTTATACTAAAGGGAAGATATATTTCTAAATAATTTTTCTTCCCAAATTATAGAAAAGTACATGTAGGCAAATTTTCAGTGACTTGAAAATAAAATAAAATATAGTTTTAACTTTACAATTATTTTACTTTTCTTGCTTAAAAAAACAAAATCTTTGAAATATGTGAAAAACCTTTTGTGCAATAAGATCATATCATGAGATGAATAAGTGTTTTTAAAGATTATAATATACGAGTTGAATAAATTTAGCCAAATTAAAACTTAAAGATATTAAGGATAATCAAAGTATTCAAAGATCAATGAAGGACACAATAATTTTTAAGTAGAAAATCTTCATGCTAACTACGGAAATAAATAAATAAAAATTATAAGGTTTAAAATCGCTAATCCACTATCCACCATTTAAAATCAAAGTATACAAATTTATGTGACCGTTCTACCATAAATATTTATTCTTTAACACTTTTATTTTGATTCATGTTCGCATAGTACCTTCATATTCCTCCCAACCTTTGAGGGAATATAAATCAACACCTTTAGATTCCTCTTAGCCTCCAAGGGGATGCAGATTCTTCTAATAATTCATAATTCAATCCAATTCTTTCTTAAGAAATTAGGAATGATGTGGTAAATTTGTTAGTTCTCTTAAAGTGTTTAACATAAAAAAATATTTAGATAGAGTATATATAGGACTAAGAGCAGTTGAATTTTTTTTTAAATTAAAATATTAATTTATCAAAAATTGATTAAGAAAATAATTTTTTTTAAAAATAAAATATCAATTTTCTAAAAATTAATTAAGAATTTTTAAAAAATAAAAATAAAATCTCAAAGTTACCAAAAATTAATTAAGACGTTTTAGTTATATTTTAAAATTTCCTATTTAACCCTATCTTATTAAAATAAAATAACAATTTTTTTCAAATTTACCTATGATAATATTCAAATCTTCAATGGAAAAAATAACTCACTGTCTTGAAATGGTCAAATGAAAAAAACAAAATTGTCAACAAACACAATACAGTAGCTCAAAGCATTCTCAATAAAGCTAATGTTTCATACATCTTTGATCTTCCCAATGTTTCTTTGGAAGAAATCCAAAATTTTCCAAATAAACTAATGCCTCTTTGAATTATTTTTTGAGAAGCTCAAAACTAAATTTTAAACTTAGTAAGAGTTTTTGTAAGTTTTGGATTGGTTTTTTAAAAAAAATTAAGATTAAAAATTTTAAAATAATAATTAAAAGATTATTACTTTTTTTTTACAAGTAATATTTTATTTTATATTTAATGAAAATTTTATAATATAAATTATTTGTTTGAAAATGATAATCTTGACTTTGATTGCAGCTTTTGATTATTTTTTTCCATGTACATAATATATCAAAATAGAAGCATCCCAAAAAAAAAAAAAAACTGGTAATTAAGAAAAATCCTCCCAAAGGCATTTCAAAATATTACATCCATGAGATGGAAGAGTCTTGAACAGAAGGAAAATTTAACAGCAGCAAAACGAGAGTTGGGGGAGAATGTTCACCATTTTGGATAAGCCACCTTCTCACTCTCTCGCTCCTTTGGCTTGCGTCTCCCAGAATGTTTAGGAAGCAAGATAGGAATGTGAATTACTGAGGGAAACTGCAAGCTTAGGGAGAGAGAAGCCTCCCTCTCTCTCCTCCTACCTCGCTAACCTCCATGGGTGTCCATCATCGCACCTTAGGGCCCTCTTTTGTTCCTTTCTTCTTATTCTTCTTCGACAAATAAATTAAACCCACAAAACGCTGCGATTGCTTACATGGGTTTTGTATTTTTTTTTTATATTTGTTTTAAATTGATTTCACTATTTTAAAATTATTTTTCTCTAAGAACTTCACGTTCTCCCAAAAATTGTAGCCTCCTGAGGTGCATTTCTACGGCGGAACGTCTCTTTCTGAGTCCTTTGCACAGCAGGAGGAAACGGGAGCAACAGTAATCATATACCCATCGCCATTGTTGTTGTGCCAAGGATGCTTCCTAATACCTGCATTCTGCTATTATGCCTCCTCTGCTCTCTCTCCCCTCTTATCAGAGCCACTCTCAACCTCAATCTCACTCTCCCCCATCAGCACCCCAACCCTGAAGTTGTTGTTGACGAAGTTCAAAGGTAGTATTCGTAAGAAATCCCACCTGGGTTTTGCACATTGCAGGGTTTTACATTCTGGGTTTTGATCCAGGAGAAGGGAAATGTTTCTTTGGCGTTTGGCTTATTCTAGGTTTTGATGCTCTGTTTTCCCCTGTTTTTCCCCAAAATCTGAAGACCATCTGGGTTTGGCTCATTTTTACCATTTTAGTTGCGGGGAAAACAGGGGAAGAAAACACTCAAGTTCAATTTTCGTAGTCTCTCATTGAATGGTGTTGCTTTCTAGTACGATTTGAGTCCCGTTTCCATTTATTTTCCAACACTTTCTTACCAACCAAACGGGCCATTTATTAACTTATGTTTTTTTCCTTGCAGGAGACTCAATGTATCCATATCGAGAAGACAAGTGCTCTCTGTACAGGAAAACGATGGGTCGTCGTGTCTCACCGGTAACCCCGTTGACGACTGCTGGCGGTGCGACCCCAACTGGCAAAACAACCGGCAGCGCCTCGCCGACTGCGGCATTGGGTTCGGCCTAGACGCTATGGGCGGCAAGGGCGGTCAGTTCTATGTGGTCACCGACTCCTCCGACGAGGACCCCATCAACCCCGCTCCGGGCACTCTCCGGCACGCTGTGATCCAGACTCAACCCCTGTGGATTACCTTCTCCACCAACATGCTCATCAAACTCAAGTACGAGCTCATCGTCAACAGCTTCAAGACCATAGACGGGCGCGGAGCCAATGTGCACATCACCGGCAGGGGCTGCATGACCCTGCAGTACGTGAGCAACGTCATCATCCACGGCGTCCACGTTCACCACTGTGTGCCCTCTGGGAACGCCGACATCCGATCATCCCCCACACACGTGGGATGGCGTGGGAAATCGGACGGCGACGGAATCTCCATATTTGGGTCGAGGAAGATCTGGATCGACCATTGCTCGCTGTCATACTGTAGGGATGGATTGATTGATGCAATAATGGGTTCGACCGGGATCACCATATCGAACAACTACTTCTCCCATCATGACGAGGTGATGCTTTTAGGGCACGACGACAAGTACTCGCCGGACTCCGGGATGCAGGTGACAATAGCCTTCAACCACTTCGGTGAGGGGCTGGTGCAGCGTATGCCTCGCTGCCGGCGTGGCTACATCCACGTGGTCAACAACGACTTCACCCAGTGGGAGATGTATGCCATTGGCGGCAGCGCCAACCCCACCATCAACAGCCAGGGTAATCGCTATACTGCGCCTGGGGACATCAACGCCAAGGAGGTAAAAAAAAAAATAACAATTATAACTAATAATTTTTATATCCCGGAAAAGGGGTAATTATTCTTTAATGATAGCAGGAAAGTATCGTGACCCCTGTGTTTTGACTGTGTTCCAACGTAACATTATCTATCCCACACGACAATTCGGCGCTTGACGTCCACTCGCTCCGGCGCCCTACTTAAGAATCCTCACTGCACCACCCCTGTTCTGTTCTTTAGGAATTGGTCTGCTATCTGGCGTGTGGGTAACACGCGCCAGTAGTGGTTATTAATTGATCGGTACTGGCGATTTGATAAATAAATGAGGAGGCAGTGCGGACTGAGGAGGGTGGCGCGGGTGCATGTATGATAGCGGTGGAAATAGTTGTCTTGAGTGAGAGAGGGAGCGTTGGATCTTGTTGATGATACTTTTTGCTTATAATAATAATTTTATTAATTTATTAATTTAATGATGATGTGGGTGGGGGAACAGGTGACAAAGCGCGTGGAGACAGACGAGGAGGATTGGGCAGAATGGAACTGGAGGACAGAAGGGGACGTAATGGTAAATGGAGCTTTCTTTGTGCCATCAGGGGTAGGGCTGAGCACTCAGTACGCCAAGGCTTCCAGTGTGGAGCCCAAGTCCGCCGCTCTCATTCAGCAGCTCACCATGAACGCCGGCGCCCTCAGTGGCTCCAGGTACCCACCCTACTTCCCCCCCTTAACCCCCCTCTTCTCTATCTCTCTCTTTTCTTCTCTATTTTATAACCGAATTACCTGTCACTTTAATTGTCTCTCCAAGTTCTAAATTTTACCTCCTGTGGTTCTCAACGGTCTAGTTTCAAGGGTGTTTGTTGTCTTTTCCATCCCTGCTGGCCGTACTTCCTTAGCAGCTTTCATGTCTGGATTTGTCAGGCAAGTGGGTGGGGGTTTGCGGTTGGAATCATTATGTTATGTCCACTCTTATTTTCAACCTGGGCGCACCTCATAGAAATATTACTCCTATTCGATTTTTAGGTTTTTTACTTCCATGGGAACACGTGACCATGCGTGTTTTGGGAATCCAACTGATCAAACAGCAGAGTTACAGTAGAGTCGTCTTAGTCCCCCTGCTCTGTCCTGTTGTTCCCATGTAAAAAAATTAAATGCCAGTCTTTTCATATTCTTGGGAGTACACTCGCGCCCACCCCAGTGGCTTCTGTTCCTAATGACCCACTCTCTCTCCCCTTTAAAAGAAGGGACCTTAATGCCCTACAGGGGCTATAAACCCTCGAAAAGAGTAAATCTAAAGGTCCCTTTTTTTTCATGTTCCCAAAGCACCCATTTTGGGTGGAAAATCACTAAGATGTTCAAAAAGGGGTGAGGTTGAATTTGGACTAGGACTGGGATGGCCATGCCATAAACTGTGAAAATAGAGAGAGAGAGAGAACAGGGCATGCATGCATGTGTATAAACAGAGAAAAAGTGGGTGAAGAGCGAGGTGGGTAGGATTGGCCTTTTGCTTTGAATATTATAGGGCAAAAGCCCAGGTCAGAATTTGGGTGGTTAGTAGGGGAGTATGACTCATTAGATTCTTTACAATTTGCTTTCCAGCCAATTGATGTGGGATCCACTTATTCTATGCAACTGCATTGGACCCCCCCCCACCCCCACGTCTGAAATTAACTGGACTCTACACAACTTGGGTTCAAGGTCCTGTACTCAACCTACTGATTGCTTTAAAAATGGGTGAGGAGAGTACTTGTTTGTGGACTTTTTGCCCCTCGAGTCCTGGACTTTGTTCATTGCCCTTTAAAACCCTTCCCTATTTCCATACTCTTGTGTCTAGGTGGTATTATTGTTCAAAACAGTGTTATTCTTCATACTCTGTTTCAAGACTTGGTTATTTGTCACTAGGTTAGTGTTCCCCCCTACCCAGAAGATATGAACATGATATTTGTTACCTTACGGAAAAATCCCAGTAACCTTTACTAAAATGAATTGAACCACTTTACTTCAAAATGCTTTTGTGTAGTATGAGCGTTGAAGGAGGCCGGGGGGTGGGGGGGTTATATGGGGGAACATAAGACATCTGACACGAATATTCTAAGCCTGTCAACTCTCCTACTAACAAAGATTTGATGTTTTCATATTGATGCTTTCGACTCATCACATTCAAAACCCCCTTTTCCTGTGGGGGGTTATATGGAGGAACATAAGACATCTGACAAGAATATTCTAAGCCTTTCAACTCTCCTACTAACAAAGATTTGATAATGCTTTTCTCTTGTTTTCCTATTGATGCTTTCGACTCATCGCATTCAAAACCCCCTTTTCCTGTGGTTGTTTTGAATCAATGCAAGTGCCTCCAGAGGAGCAATTTGTTAAATGAGAAATTCTTTTGCAACATTCAGATTCTTTTTGCACATATACTTGTCAACTTTTCACAAGTTTTCCCACTGGGTTCCTCTTCAAATTTCGATCACCCCAACTTCTCTTTAACTCTCTGTTTTTCATAATCCTATACCCTTTATTTTAAGTGTGGGATTCAATTGAGAATGAAGTATACTCATATGATGGCATGCATAGAGCTTCCTTGTATGAAAATCAGGGACATTCAAAAAAGTATTAACATCTTCAAAAGCAGACTTGTGTACTGAATCACATGAGAGACCCCCATCAATTTATTGTCATTTTATTCAGAAAAAAATGTCCACAAAAGGGCAAGAGAATCTGTTGTACACTTGTTATTTTTACTGTGAAGCCCACCAGATGTCATCATTTGTCATACAGGGATGACTCCATGGGCGTATCGTATCCGGGGTTCAGCAGTGGGGGGACCAGCAGCAGCATAAGCAACAATGGTGGTCACGGGTCCAGCGATGATCCTGATTACTTTGGGATGATATTCGGGAGTGGGAGCGGGAGCGGCGCACCACCGCCACCCTCAGTTACAATCCCTATGTTTTTTTCTCTTTTAATTATCTTAATTTTGTACGTTACCATCAACCATGGTGGTGTATTATTATTTCTCTAATGGAAGCTTAAAGAAAAGCAAATGATTTTAAAGGAACAGAAAAAAGAAAAAAAAAAAAAAACCTAATATGATGAATGGCATGTGGGAAGGAAATGGGCGGCATTAACAAGCTTATTTTTATTGTGGGTCTTTTCACACTGAATCTGGTTTTTGTGGGAAGGAAAGATGGGGGATAAGGGGTTTAATTATGGGTGGGCATTCACCTCAAATGTCAAATTCAGATCACTTTTTCTTCCATTTTTATTTGTTTTTTCTTTTATGCAATAATGGGGTAACAAGTAACAACATGGGGTGTTTGGATGTCGGCGGGAATGGACAAACCGGCAACAGCAACACATGGGCATAAATAAATAGATGGAGGCTCGTTCGCGAATCACAATACATGATGCACATGACCACTTACCGCGTTATTTGACTTTCTTCCCTCGGGTGGGATATGACTCTTATTTACAAATACAATACAAGACTCCAAGCAAACTAAACATGAATTTGCCTTGAATTTGAATCTGAATTTCATGCTCTCAACACTTGGGATGGATTGTTTTTAACTTTTTATCAAGCACTCTATACACTGAAATCAAATAGCATTATGCCGCAATTCCATCTCCCATCCACCCAAAAGTAGAAAGGAATATAGATTGGATAAAAAAGTTAAAGCACTTCTCCACCAAAGAGAAAAAAACAAAATAAATTGATGCCTTTTCCCTTGTGGGAGAAGTGAAATAATAGAAAAAGAATATTCATAAACATTCATAATCTGCCCAGACACGTCCGCACACAAACTTTGTTACATTTTTTTTTTCCCCTTCTAACTTACATCACTCACTGCTTTTTCATGCATCTTCAATGGCCGGAACAAGCAGATATAAAAGAATACCCACCAAAATGAAAAAAAAAAAAAGTTAAAAAAAAAGGGCTTTTTTTTTTCTTTTTCCTTGTCCTAATTAAATCAGTTAACCATGACCATATCCTCTCCCCCAGTCTCTGCAGCAACAGCTTCCAGTCTCTTCCATGTCAACTGCCGCTGCTCTTCCAATTCTTGGGCCCTGGCTTCTTTTTCTAAATACTGCCTGTGACACTCTTCAAACAGTTCAGCATCCATCTCAAGGAACATCCTTCGCACATTAGCAGTCATCCCATGGACCGCCTGGTTCCAGTGACCCCTTATGTTCTTCTCCAAAGACTCAAATATGATTGGGAAAATCACATCCCTGTTCTGGGCAATCAAGCTCACGATGTGGTCATTGTTCCATAAGAAGAAGGTTCGTTCAGCCACCTGTCACGCAGCTTTGGATTAGAAACATTGAAATCACACTCCACAGTAAACAATAATAACTTCTTTCTAGTTATCTATATTCAATTTAAAAAGATTGAAATGAATTCAATAATTATCTGAACAGACGACATCATATAACAGAATTCAAATTCAAAGAAAATCATTGATAGGAACCAAGACAATTGCAAAAACTTGTAGAATAGTTCCCAACAACAAAAGCCCCAACTACTTAGCTTGGCAAAGACTATAAATGGATTGACTTTGAGTAAGCAAGGCATGCATATTCACAAGAGCATGATTATAGTCTCTCCCTTTCATCCTAATATTAGATAGTGTGGCAATCTGCAAAACAATGACTGTGGCCAGGTTATAGAACAAGTGAAGGGGTGTAACCATTTCCAGCAGTGAACTAAGCTTCAATGGCCTGTCCAAATGAGAGTCCAAGGTTTGGCAAAGACTAAGACGGGCCCAGAACTCCTAAGTTCAACAAAAGCTCTATTAGCTGAAGAACAGATGAAAGTCTCAGACTCATCAAGTATTAGAAGAAAAAACTCAAGCCCACACTACAGAGATTCAAATGGAAGGAAAGGAAAAATAAACTAAGAAATGACAAAAACTAGCAATGAAGTGGATAAAATGGTCATGAGCAAACATGTGCTCTTCCAGTTTCGTGCAGGAACTTTGGTAGTATCCAGTGGAATAAATTGTTAGGTTATTTAGTTAAGTTGAAAATTTAACTCCTTTCATTTTGGTTTGTGACATTACATGTTTTCATGTGATCTACACTGCCCTAGAAGACTCAGGATCACTGAAGAGTACAGTTTTGGACAATCCAATAAGGTTTATCCAATATAAATATTCCTCTTGGCAGAGTTCTTCACTCCTCTACATGTCCTAAGCATATAACGTCACTATTCTTTGCACTTAACCAACACTAACAAAAGAAAGATTACTCTTTGTTGAGTTCCGTGGTAGCAGATCACATCCCTTAAAGTCGTTAAGAAGTCCACTAAGGAGCACAAAGGTACTGTGTCGCAGAGGAGCTAGTACAAATGCTCACGGAACTTGGAAAGTGGCGGCCTAGTACAAATGGTCTAGATTTTGATAGGTTAGGAGCTGAAGATGCTGCAAGGCTGGAGGAGCTATTCTCAGTGGAAGAGGTTTTGTTTGCCTTGCTAGAGATGAGTGGGGACAAAGTGCCTGGCTTGGATGGGTTCTCTTTGACATTTTGGCAATTCAATTAGGAGTTTGTGAAGGAAGAGGCTATGGGATTTTCAAGAGAATTCCATGAGTAGGGCAGATTTGTAAGGAGCTTGAATGCTACATTTTTTGTTTTAATTCCAACTTAGAGACTTTAGGCCTATTAGTTTGGTGGGTGGCATGTATAAGTTGTTGGCCAAAGTGCTAGCTAATAGGTTAAAGAAGGTGGTGTCCATATGTCCTAAAATGCTTTTGTTGAGGAGAGATAGATTCATGATGCAGCATTGATTACTAATGAGACTATAAATTCTTTGCTGAAAAGGAATGAACATAGTGTGCTTTGCAAGCTTGACATAGAGAAGATGTATGATCACATAAATTGGAACTACTTGCTTCTTGTAATACAAAAATGGGTTTCAAGGAGAAGTGGGCTGGTTGGATAAGGCGGTGCATCTCTACTACAAGGTTTTCTGTTCTTGTCAATTGCACCCTATCAAGCTTTTTTCACAGCTCTAGGGGATTGAGGCAAAGGGACCCTCTCTCACCCTATTTATTTGTGATTTTGGTATGGAGGCTCTCAGTAATCTCATCAAGAGAGCTATGGGTGGGGTTTTTTTGTCAAGATGTAGGGTGAAAGGGAAGAGAGGAGGTGAAGGGGTCCAAATCTCATATTTGTTGTTTGCTAATGATATTCTTGTTTTCTGCGATGCTTTGCATGATTAGATGACTTACTTAAGTTGGTTGCTAATGTGGTTTGGATAAAAGTGAGATTTTATCGATGGGAAGGGTTGAGAACTTATAGATGTTTTGGCTCTTGAGCTAGGTTGGTTGTCAGGTGGGAGCTTTTCCTTCCTCTTACTTGGGGCTTGCTTTAGGCGCTCTGTGGAAAGAGAGGTTTCGCAAGAGATTAGTCATGTGGAGAAGTCATTTTATCTCTAAAGGAGGGAGAATCACCCTTATTCGGAGCACTTTATCCATTATGCCTATTTACCTTATGTTCTTATTGCGCATGCCAAGGGCGATCAAATTGAGATTAAGGCAGATTTAGAGGGATTTCCTTTGGGGCAGGGGATCCCTTGAGCAAAAGCTTCACTTAGTTAAGTGGACGATTGTTTGTTCAGATAGGAGGAAGAGTGGATTGGGTGTTAGATGTCTTTCTTCGCTCAGTAAGGCCCTTCCATGTAAATGTTTTGGTGCTTTGTGAACAAAATGGGGACTCTTTGGAAGCAAATCATTAGTGGGAAGTATGGGGTAAAAGAAGGGGGATGGAACACTCGTGCAGTCAGAGAGGGGTATGGTGTGGGCTTATGGAAAGCAATTAGGAAGGAAGGAAATTTCCTAATTAATAGGATTGTGTTCTCAATGGGTATAGAAGGGTGAGGTTTTGAAAGGATAAGTGGTGTGGAGACGATACTTTGTGTGTTTCTTTCCACTCTTTCTATGCCTAAGTGGTTTCAAAAGAGCTGTGAGTGGTGGATGTTTAGGATTCGACAATTGAGGACAGTGGTTGGAATCCTCGTATCTCTAGACCTTTCAATGATCAAGAGGTGGATTTGGTGGAGCGGTTTCTTTTGAGAATCCAAGAGAAGAGGGTGTCTATAGACTTGGAAGATAGGGTGCTTTGAACATAGACTAAAAACAGGAAGTTTAGGGTGCTTTGGACAAAAAGCAAGAAGTTTTCTGTCAAGTCCCTTTATATTGCATTGGAGTCAGGAGGTGCAGCCCTTTTTCCAAGGAGCATCATTTGGAGCCCCCATGTACCTCCCAAGGTGGGTTTTTTCCGCTTAGGAAGCGTCGTGGGGTAAAGCCTTAACTTTGGATTAAGTGAAGAGGAGGGAGTGGTCATTAACAAACAAATGTTTCATTTGCTTCATCAAAGAAGAATCCATAGACCACATTCTAATTCACCGCATGTAGGCTAAGGTTTTGTGGTAGTTACTTTTTGCTCTCTTTACTAGGGTCCTACCCTTGAGGTTAGAGAAAATCTTCTTGGATGACATGGCTCTTGTATGGGCAAGAAGCACAAAAAGGCATGAAAGACAACCCCTTTATGTCTCTTCTAGACAATTTGGAAGGAAAGAAATAAAATTGCTTTTGATAATGAGGAGTTATCGACTCAAAGGCTGAAAAACTCTTTTGCTTATAGTTTCTAATCTTGGACTAAGTTGTTTATAGATGATGGACTTTTACTTTTAATCAACTTTTTTTTTATTGGATGGGCTCTAGGTGAGGGCGGATGAGGTTTTTTGCAACCCCTCTTTTCTTTTGGTTATGCTTGTAGGCATCTACTATATACTTCTTGTATGTTTTGGGTCATCCTTTGGGCGCCCTTTTCTTTTTATATATACTATCCTAATTTTACCTGTAAAAAAAAAGGTGTAGGTTCTAGTCGTGTAGGTCTCAGGGAAAGTAACATCTATTAGGTAAATTTGTATATTTGATCATTCATATTTAGTGGATTTTGCTTTATAATATATCAAACTCGTGGTTTTTATATCCACAGTCTCTACGAGGTTTTGTGGGTGGTTTTCCAGGTAAATCCCATGTCCCTATGTGCAATTGGAAGTCCTTGGATTTGTTAATTGAGAATATTCTAACCAATGAACTTACAAAAAAATTAAGAAGGTTGAATTTTTTGGGCGAATAACAAAGGACTACCTATGCATACCCTCCACCCTTCGCACCTCTAGGTAGTTCTATGACACAAAATCTCAAACTTTCATAAAGAATAAGCAAAAATAAGCCAAAAAGGAAAAACAAATTTGCTACAAGAGAAGGGATAAAAAGGACAATGGTCATTTGTCATTATAAAATCTATCCATCAATAGGAAAAATTCATGTTGACTATAATGGGAAAAATAAAAAATAAAAATTGACTAAAAGCTGAGGGAAAAAAAATCTGTGCATATGCCATCAAGTGGTCTTATAAAATCAATCAAACTCAATGAAATGAAATTTGCCATGTTGAGGATTAACATGAGTATTAGAACAAAAGAGCAATTTGCATTGACTGCATGGAACAACAATCAATCTGAGTTTTTAAGAAATGGAACTTGCACTCAAAACGACAAAGTAAATGACCAAAAGAGGAAAGATGAGAGTCTGAGGATGGTAATCTGGGATCATCAAGAGTTGAGCATAGACAACTGCGGTAAGAAGTTCATGCAGTTCAATCAAGGTAGCATTGATAATCACTAACCCACAAGGATTGGTAGACTAGAAAATTCCATTAATATAGCACGAGACACAATTGGCAACTCAAAGTCACTCCTAACATAAATTTCAAACTACATTATAATTTAGTTCTCGATTAAGAGAATCATTCTCTTAAGGTGGGATTGCTCTGCTAAACTTCCTAACATATATATATATATATATATATATATATATATATGTATATATATATATAATCTTTTGATAACATATCAGTCTTCATAGAGATGAAAGAGGAAAAAGAGGTTCCTACAGGCAGTGCAACTGGTATTGATTATGATTTGCAATAATTATCAGAATATTATGATACATAAAAATGTAGAAAGGATAAATTAAAGCACCCATAGAAAAGGAAAAAAGAAATAGAGCAGAAAGGTTCCCATTGTCATGCAAGAATACAACTGAACCATCACCCTAAATTTGAGAGTACAAGACTGATCAAAGATTAAGCAAAGCTTGAAAACATATCTTTGACAACCCCTCAACACCAAATCCATCAGTTAAAGGACACAGATGACAATATAATAGAAAGAAATAAAGATATTTGTAAATATAAGATACAAGAGATTCCATACATCAAACCCAAACCAAACAATTCCCAGCCCCCCACCACCAAACAAAATGAAAAAAGGAAAAAAGAAAAAAGAAACAAACAAAAAGATGCCCACCACACAATCCCACAAACTTCAACACCATAATTTTATCAGAAACTATTCATAAAAATACCAATCCCCTCCACCATATTTGTTTGCTGTTATAGAGATCAAAATATTGTTGTCTTCCCTAGAAGATCAGGTATAATGTCATACTCATGTTACTTGATGAGCAAAAGGATAATTTGTGGAACTTTTTCTCCTCCTTTCTTTGTTGGATATGAAGGATATATCAAAAGAGCGCCAGAGAGGGCACACCCATGTGCATGGGAGCATACTTGGACTTCCGCTAAGTGCAGCAACCCAAGGAGGGATAATTTGTGGAACACTTGATGCTATCATAGTTATCATTTCATGTCTCTTCCAGATTTTTTCCCCATATCATGTAGTATATAGTGAATCATAACCCTTTTCATCGTTACAAATCGAAGAAAACTTCATTTGAGATAGCTTTTTGCTTGACTTTAGCAAAAAGCAGAAGCTAAAGTCATGAGACAGTTAAACATTTGATTGAACATGGTATTACAAAAGTTTCATACCATTAAACATGGTATTATATAAGTTTCATTAAACAAGAAACATTTCTCTAACTAAGATAAAAAGGGTTTCCACAAGAAGCCACACCATTCTTACTTCCATGTTAACTCTTTTTAAAGCCAGGAGCACTATTATTGGATTATGATAAACATATGCATTAAAGTTATAAACCCTGAGGGGTAGCTCAGTTGGTCCGGCCTTGGGTTTGCTCCCCAATGATCACCAATTCGAGTCCCCTCAGGGCCACTGGAGGTTTACCCGGTCGTTAACTTCAGAGCCCCGTGGGATTAGTCGAGGTGTGCGTAAGCTGGTCCGGACATCCACGGTTATCAAAAAAGAAAAAATATGCATTAAAGTTATATTTTATTATATTGAACTTTTCAAAACTCTAGTATTCAATGTCTTCATATGGAATGGCATATAACTCTTTAAATCCTACCATTTTTCATGAAATTGCTTATATATTACTCTATACTTCATCTTCTAATATATATGTACATGTATGCATATTTTTTTAATTTATTTCTCATCATATAAAAAAGCTTAGGATACACGATACATTTATGAATTTAACAACTATGGCCAAATAGGTTACACGAAACAAATACACATACATTGAGCAAGAAATACAACATAAAAGATGTATAACCAATTTCATGAAAGAAAACAATACTCAAAGGAGCAAAAACTTGCACAATTGTTGTATATATGTAAACTTAAAGGTAAACTTTAACAAAATTGCACTAAATTCATTATAAAATCCATAAAATAAACTTTCTAAAACTTCAAACTATACTTCAAATTTCAATTAGTCTACCATTAACTACTAATATAATTGAAGTTACGACTAGTCCCTAATCAACATAGCAAAAAGAAATCATTGAACTTCTCAAAACTCTAGTATTCAATGTCTTTCATATGGTACAACATGATTTAACTTTTTAGATCTTACTATCTTTCATGAAATTGGTTATATATTACTCTCTACTTATGCCTCTAATATAGATGTACATGTGTGCATATTCTTTTATTTATTTTTCACTATATAAAACACTTATGCTACACAATATGAAAACGATACACAATACAAAAAAATAGAAAAATGATATAAGAAATGTTTTACAAGTTAAACGATTGTGGCTGGAATAGGTTACACAAAACGATGTACATACATTGAGCAATAAATAAAAGTAAAGAGCACATAACCAATTTTGTGAAAGAAAAAGGCTCAAAGAAGCATAAACATGCACAATCACCAAATATACATAAAGGAAAAGACTTGAATCCTTAAGCACACAAATGGTCTTAACTTCTAAATTCCATAAAGGAAAACTACTTTTTAGGGAACAAAAGAAAGCAAAATAGAGTTTCCTGAAGGTCTTTTTTATTTATAAGTTAATTTCATTCACCTTCCTTGATGTTTTGGCTAAATACACTTGATTGGTATTCCCTTATCCTTTTTATTTGTTATTTTAACTCAACTCTCCTTTTGCTTAAAATAAGGGAGGTATTTGATGAAATTTCAAACCAATGGAGATCAAGCATATTTAACTAAAACCTCAAGGGAGGTTAATGAAATTAACCCTTAATTTTTTAATACACAAAGTTCTTTGATGGTCTATTTTAACCTTAGGGGGGAAAAAAGATTCACTAGCTTTTTCCTTCGAAACAAGGGAAAAAACAGTCAAGTGAAATCAAGACCACCATGTCTTGTTTGTATCATATATCATATGCACAATGAATTTATTTTTAAAATATAATTCGGATGTGATACACATTGGTGAAACATATAATTTATACATATATAAGGAGAGGGAGTTTGTTTTTTCTTTTCCCTTTCCTTGATTAGCCTGTAGGAATATTCTATGTACATTGTGTGTACTTCAATGTACCTCCTCTTAGGTGCTTCTAATATATTTTCTTATTAGCCTATCAAAAAACAACCAAGGAGAAAAATTGTCTAGGTCACACAACACCATGTCTTGCTTCAAACTCGACTCAAGTTTTCAAAAAGTACCCAAACATGCAACATCCCAAATTTCCTCTTTCCCATACTTGATCAATAAGGGGTAGGATGAGGCAAGTTACCTAAAAAACCCACCCCTTTGCCATTCACAATTTTTAACCTTTTGCCTTGGTATTAGATAGTATGTATGTACATTTTGGACTTGAATTATAACTTATATTTTAAATGTTCCCTAAGTCTAATTTTTGCTTACCAATAGTGGACCATGGGCCTTATGTGATGTTCCCTCAACATATTAAATATTTTTGGATGTTTACTATGGAATACCATTTTTTATGATCTTTGTAATCTCATAAAGGTCCTAATTTGGAAAACATTCTTTAAATGAGCACAATTCTCCAATCCTTAGATTCTCACATGGATCAACCCAATACATACACACACACACCCTAACATTTCTTAGCTTTTGGGTCGTGGAACCATGAGTACAATCCAACTGTGAAGGATTAATTAGAAAGTTTGGAATCTAACGCATGAAACACATACACTTTTTTTTTATTTTATAAGCAAGCACAGAATTCAATAAAAAGAGGCAAACTAGCCACAAAGTATACAGGGGGTGTACAAGGCTACTAAGGCCTCCCAAGCAAAAAAAGACCAAAAAAACCCTCCACCCCTTATCTGGAGGCTAACCACTCCAGAAAGCTTATTAGGGAATGCGGCTCTTCTCCAATATACAATTTAGCCCAACCCCATATGCTACAAACAAAAGAATATTTAAGTCTTTGAATTGCTAACTCCCCCCCCCCCCCCCCCCCTAAAAGCTAGTTTATTCTTTTCCTTCCAAACCGTCCAAAAAATAAATAACGGAATGAAATTCCAAAGTTTTTTCCATTTTTTCCCCACAAAGGAACCCCTCCAACTAAATAAAACCTCCTTTACAGTTTCTGAAAACATCCACTGAACCCCAAACAATCCCAAAACTAAGTCCCACAACACTCTGGCCATTGTACAATGTAAGAGAATATGATTTACATTTTCCTCTTCACAACCACACAAAAAACAACGATTGGGGAGCTGCCACCCTCTCTTCTGGAGTCTATCAAGAGTCATAATCTTCCCCCAAGCGGCTTCCCACGCAAAGAACACAATTTTAATTGGAACTCTCTCCACCCAAATTTTATTGTTTGGAAAAACGACCGTCAAAGGGCTATCCAGCAAGCTGTATGCTTCCTTTACTCTAAACTGCCATTCCTTCCTTCCTTCCTTCCAAAAAACCGAGTCTTTCTCCAAAGTTATCCTATGACCCCTCAAATCATGAAGCAAGTTGCCTATCATATCCAATTCCCAATCGTTAAAATCCCTAATAAACCTCAAATTCCATCCTCCTACGCCAAAATTTTGATCCCACATTTCTTCTATTGTCGCATTCCTATGAGCTACCAAAGTGAAAAGGTGCGGGAATCTTTGGGACAGCATTGTATCCCCACACCAAAGATCAGTCCAGAACCTGATTTTATTGCCTTTCCCCACTTTAAACACCAATTTTTCCCAGCACCATCCAGCTTCCTTCAAAATCTCCTTCCAAACCCCCACTCCAAACGCACCCACAACCTTTTTTGTCCTCCATCCAAAATCCTCTTACCCATACTTCGCCATAAGCACTTGCTTCCAAATAATCACAAGCAAATCTTCAAATCCATTTGCCAAGCAAGGCTTTGTTCAAGAGGGTTAGCTTCCTTATTCCAAGCCCCCCTTTCTCCTTATCCCCACAAACCATCTCCCATTTGACAAGGTGAGCTTTCCTCTCTAGATTTCTCCCTCCCCACAAAAAATCTCTTTGCAGTTTTTCTAGCCTCCTTGCCACAGATTTGGGCATACGGAAAAGGGACATTTGATAAACACATACACATTCAAAACAAAACATAAAGGAATATTCAATTTTATGAAAGTTGCTAAAGCTCAAAGAAAGAAAAGCATGCATACATCACTTCCTACATAGGTAAACATCGGATGCTAGAGAAAAGCCTAAACTCTAAAATACACAAATAACATTGCATCCTAAATGCCATAGAGAATATTTTGTTTAGAAGAAGTAGAAGAGAGCAAATAAAGTTATTTTATTTATTTATTTTTAATAGGAAAACAGAAAATATGTATAAAGCACTTAATAGAAGGGCACACAAAAGCATGCCCAACAAAAACAAAGTAATTTTAATGCTTCATTTTAACCTCCAGTTACATTTTAAATACTTTTTTTTTCCTTTGTTTTTTTTACAGCAAAAAAGAAAGAAAAAGACTCAAATGCGCATGAAAATATATATCACATGTACCACATCCTATGAACATCCTATTTCATAATAAGATCAAGATGCAATTCATGTTAGTGGAATGTGTTGACACAAAATGTCTCATATCATACAGTTGTGCCATTTATTGGACAATATCTCATGCACAATTTTAAAATGTGGGGCAAGATTGAAGTCCCTTTGTTATCCCACGTGGCTTATACAGAAGGGAATAGGTATCATAAAACTTAAGTTATATTTAAATCATAAGTGAAGTGCAGGATTAGGTGGCATTTGTTCTTCTATTTGGAATTTGAATAGACCTAAACTTTAACTTAATGCATTCATTTGGATCATATCTTTTTTTTAATTGATATTTGAAAGTTGCTAACTATTACGTATATTTTTACATGCTAAAAAAAAAATCAGAAAATTGGTAACTATAGATGCCTTAGCCCTTGCAAACAAATAATAACTATGTTTTGACAAAAAATAGTAATCTAACATATTTCCAAGTATCCAAAGATACTGAAATTTATCATTAGAAAATGACAAAATCAATTAAATACCTTAAAGAACACATCTGTAATTTGGTCTTGCATGAACACTTGCAAAAAGTCTAAAGAAAGTAAAAAATAAAAAATAAATAAAATTCACTTCTTTCATTCAAACATGATTTCTTTTTTTAATAACAACTTTAAAAATAGTCAATAGTAAAAAGTCTGAAATCTCAAAAAAGTTACCTTTCAGACTGAGTTTCAAAAAAATAAGCAAGGTCTTGGTTTTAATAAAACTGATCAAACATATTTCATGAGTAAGAGCACCACAACATCAAGTTTACGCATAATATAGGAAAAAATAACACTATTATTGATATTA
The DNA here is from genome assembly GCF_030704535.1 of Vitis vinifera. NCBI lineage: Eukaryota > Viridiplantae > Streptophyta > Magnoliopsida > Vitales > Vitaceae > Vitis > Vitis vinifera. The sequence goes on from NC_081817.1 coordinate 6,703,507, forward strand.
GAGGAGATGAGAATTATTTGTGAACCTGGAACTGAGGGCTATTGAGGCAGCGTCCTATCTGTCTGAAGAGAGGAACCATGCAGCGTTGGAACTCTGCAGATTGTGTTCCCTCCAAAACTTCTTCTAATTCTCCAAGAAAGAGAATCTCCTTTTGACAGTTGATGACAGGCCAATACTTCAATAAACCCCTAATTACAATATCGGCCAGCTTGTAGTCTTTCTCAATAAACTGAGTAATGCAATAGGACAACTGCTGGTGGTACATGGAAATTGACTTTGGCTTATGCAGTGGTATAAGTGCTCGAACAAGGAACAATTTATGTTCCTCTTTCATTGGCAATGCAAACCCATTGATTATACTCCCAAGAATCTCCAACAACTCACCAATCCCACTATGCCTCTGTGTCTCAAATATAAACCGATAAAAAATATTATTAATTGCCTTTCTTATAAAGGGGCGATGAACCATAAACTTTCCATATATTCGATGGAGTATAGTTTTCAAATACTCCCGTTCTCTGTGATCCTCTGAGGCAAACAAATCAAGTAGTTTCAAACCAAATGTATGATCAATATACCGCTTTGCAACCTTAGTGTCAGTCTCAGATGACACAACATACCTCAAAAGTAATTCATACACAATTTGCAAGTGAGGCCATGAGGGGTCCAAAGATGTTTCATCCTCTTCAAGTTCCAAATTCTCTGAGCCAGTATTTTCATGAGAAGCAGGGGGTAAACACCGGAAAATATTTACTGAAATCATCCCAATTAACTCCTCTTGCATGATTTCAGACAGTTTACCCGTTCCCGATTGCACAAAATCAACAAGCTCAACAAGGATTTGTCGCTTGATTTCCTTCTCACGAAGAGAATTCATTGGGTCCGAAAAATCAAACAAAAAGCAACAGATTTGAATTTTCCTTGAAAACATGTTGGGGCGCTCCGAAACGGGAATATCTCTCAACAAGGGTAAGGGTTCAATCACAGCAGAGGAGGGTGGAGCAACTGCTACAGCCACCGCCTGTTGCACCGAATTGGCGACAGACGAAGAAACCATGGTTCGTGAGGCGTGGTTGACAACAACATTCGATGTAGGAATTGATCCGGTATTTCGATTCCCGGGTGTTCCATACCCATACAAAGCATCTTCGTTAGCCTCTGCTTTGGATACTTTTCGATTACCCCGCTTTATGATTTTGTTAAACATCTCAAACCCCAGCCCAAAACCCTAACCCTAGATTCCGGCCTACACAGAACCGTTAAAAGAAAGCAACCAACCGGTCAAAACCCTTAATTTTTTTTTTTAAGTACGAATAATTGAAAGAAAAAAAAAAAGCAATAGAATTTGAAAATTTTCTCAGCAGACAAACAGGAAAAAGAAATTAAATTATTAAAAAAAAAAAAAAGAAGAGTACCTTCTTCGGATCGAATCTGTAAGGAATCAGAACGCGGATAAATTGAAAATTGGAAACCATCAGTGAAGGGAAACGAGTTGGATGTGAATTTTGTCGGAAAAAGGCAGAAAATTTGAGGGCGATATGTATCCGTATAAGAAGATTACGTGTAATTAACTTCAAACCGAGGCCCCAAATTGGGGAATTTTGTTAGATGCCCCAAAACGTGTTCTGGGACACCTATGTGAGCGGGCTTCATTCCTGAACGACGTCGTTCGATCAACCACTCTTCCCCTCCTTTTTAAGCCTAAAGTTAACGACTGCACCCTTCCATCAAGGAAGATTAGGTCTTTTATTAATTGACTAAGAGGATTAAATAATGCTCGTATTTATGAATTTAACATCTTCCATTATTTTTACTTGAAAATTAATCAATTTTTACCATAAACACCCTTAATTATTTGAAGTATTTACACAGATTTTAAAAAAAATTATTATTTTTATAAATAAAAAAAAGAAGGGTATTTTTGTCAAATAAAAGAACTATCATCATTCCAAACAATTTTTAAAGTACCTATAAATAAGTGTGGGTCAATGCACCACTTAATTAATCAAGCAAGTGAAAGCTTTCGAGAAATTAATTTTTGTTACGTGTATTTGTTGTTGCATTAAATAAAATTTCTTAAAAGAATAAAACAATAAAATAAAAATAAAAATGTGTAAATATTGCAAATAATATTTTATTGTGCCTTTTTTGTTGTCTTCATTTGATAAAATATTTCATTATATCTGGGAAGATGTCACTTACTCTTTACAAAATAATAATATATAATATTCATTTATTTTAATTTTATTCATTTATATTAATTTTTTTTAGTAATAATAGTATGACTCAATTAATCTCAACAACCTTCCTTTTTTTTTTTTTCTTCTTGAATTTTTATTAGTTTTTTCATAATAATTTAATTTTAAGATACTAATTTTAGCTTTTTATTTAAAAAATCAATAATTCCAACAAACTGAAATTAGCATTTTTTTTTTTTTAAATCTAACAACCTTGACTTATTTTATAATATTTGTTATTTTATAATTTAGTACTTGTAAAAATAATTAATTTATAATCTTAATTTATTATTATTTATAAATGATTTTATTTTGGAAATATTATCAAACACAAAATTGATAAAAAAAAAAGTTGATTATTTTTTCAATTCATAAAATCAACGCAATTAATTTATATATATATATATATATATGATAGTATAATTATAAATTTGTAATATAAAATTATGTATTTTTAAAATCTATATTTTTTTATCTTTGGATAATAAAACTACTATTTTAAAAATATATAAATGTATGAAATCATATTACAATCACGTAAAATTAAATTTTATGTGATAAAATTAAAAATAATTATTTAATTAAAATAATAATTGAAAACTCAAATTTAAAAATCTAATTTTTTTAACTTTAATTTGACAAAAATATTATTATGTTTTTTCTTATAAAATAAATTATTTAAAAAAAAATATTTAAAACAATTAAAAATTATTTATGCTTCAAATAAAAATATTGAAGGGATTAAATTCACAAATAGATAAATTATTTAGTCCTTTTAACCTATTGATTCAATTAAAAATGCTCTCTTAAATGATTACTTTAAATTTATTTATTTATTTTCTGTTTAAGCAGTAGCCATAGACTCAGAGCAAAGTGAACCCTTTTGAATCCCACCCCAAAACCCTAGGATTTCTGAGCGATCAAAACCCTAGAAGACGGAATATGTTAAGAAGAAGACTCCCTTCACTCCTCTCAACTTCACTCTTCAATGCTTCTCCAATCGTCTCCTCCAAATGCGTCGGTACCAAATTCCCATTGTCATCACCATTTCTTCCATTACACTCCCTACAATGCGCTAATCCAAGCCCTACCCTTAAGGGGATTTGGGCTGTTGATCGTGTTAGAGCCTATAGCCTTCTAAGCTTGAACGATCTTCGGGATAACAAGGGGGCCAGGAAGCAGAAGAAAAGGAAGGGTCGTGGGATTGGGTCGGGTTTGGGCAAGACGGCAGGGAGGGGTCACAAGGGTCAGAAGGCCAGAGGGACAATGAAATTTGGGTTCGAAGGTGGTCAAACGCCGTTGCGTCGTCGCATGCCCAAACGGGGGTTTAAGAATCCCTTTAGCCTCACATTTCAGGTGTGCCTTCCCTTTTTTTAATTGTTTTTTTTTATTTATGTATCGCTGTTTGGTTGGTGAGAAAATATGTCAAAAGGACAAGAAGATGGGCAACTGATAATTTGGGTCTTGTAGTTTTTGTTAGCGTGCGGAAATGGAAAAGCTGGGTTTTGCTAAACCAAACTGTTTGGGTACGTTTAGTCACTTCTGGGAATTTTTTTTTTAAGACAGGAGCTTGCCCTTCTGGTTGCTGAGTATGGGCACTTCATATCACCGTATTGCAATGACTAGGTTTGATGGATTTGATAGTCTATTTTATCTGGTCGTGAACACTAAAAGATCAATTTTGAAAATCTGACCTCTCTTGAATCCCATCCCCCCCCCCCCCCCCCCCCCCCCCCCCCCCCCCCCCCCCCCTTTTTTCCCCACAGTGACTGAACAGAGCATTGCAGAAATGATCTACCGTTTGTTAGGAATATGGGTTTATAGTTCAATTTATAAACATTTAAAGGATCTTGGTGAAATTGGGAATTTTATGGTACGGATTCCCGGATTTGATAAGGGATTTGTCTGGAAGGAATTCTCCTTCCTTCTCATTAAAAAGATTCATCTTGTGGTTTCTCACAAAAAAAGAAAAAAAAAAAAGGATATTTGTGGGTGGAATTTATCACTACTCTGGTAGTGGCTCTTATTATCATATTTTCATATTCACTTCTCACCAGATGATTAAATCGCTCTTCTATTCTTTATGGCAGCCTGTTGGATTGGGAAAGATAGCAAAACTTATAAATGCGGGAAAAATAGACTCTTCTGAGTTGATTACCATGAAGACTCTCAAGGTATGTTAACCTTTTATTCCCTAATCCCCTACCATCAGTGCTTCACTTTGTCAACTTTGTTTGCGAGTCCTGTTGTTTTCTATCTCTGTAGGATGCAGGTGCAATAGGGAAGCAAATTAAAGATGGGGTAAGATTGATGGGGCGTGGTGCTGATGAGATAAAGTGGCCAATTCATTTTGAGGTAATTTTCATTCCAAAGCTTCCTGCCATGTTCACATCAATTTATCTACTTTATTCCTGAACCGTCATTTTTTCTGTGCCTTCTTTTTTTACCTGATTTTTCATTTTTGTTTTGGAATTAAATTCTTTGCTTCTTGGTGGTTGAAAACTATGGATGCTTATGACACCAATCTACTGGTGGGCATATGAATGTTCTTCAATACTGATTGTTTATTAAAGAATCAGGATAGCCAGCTGAGGCATGCTTTTCACCTTATGTTGAAATTAAATTTATTGCTCTGGAATTACCTAGGCGCTTCAATGCTGACTCTGGAATCATAGCATAGCTGCACCATCTGTGTCATTTATGATTCAATTATTCCTTAGTCCCACACATTGGATTAATGTGATATGATAATGCTTTACAATTGTGTTATGATGGTTTGTTTCCTAATTTCTCTAATTATGTTTTATTTTCTTTTTGCATAAACTGGGAGAGGTCAATTTAACCAAAGCATGACAAGAAATATTCCATTGACACTTGAACTGTCCAAAAGAGGCCATGACTTTTCTGTGAAGTTCAGTACTGGATGAAAATTATTATGTTTTAGAATTCCCCACTAGGTTATTGAGTTTATCATAGGATTCCTTCTACATGATTGTTCCATTAAAGAAATAATTATAAGCCATTAAACTCCATCTCCCCCATCTTCAATAGAGTTTAAAGCGCATATGCTCCTTACTTTTTGGATGCTACACAAAACTGGACTAAATCAACTTTACAGGTCTCAAGGGTGACAGTCAGGGCGAAGGAAGCAGTTGAAGCAGCAGGTGGTTCGGTCAGGAGAGTTTACTACAACAAGTTGGGTTTTCAGGCATTGCTCAAGCCTGAGTGGTTTGAAAAGAAGGGCAGGTTGCTGCCAAAAGCTGCTAGACCTCCCCCAAAACAGAGAGATAAAGTTGATAGCATTGGGCGCCTTCCTGCCCCTACCAAACCTATTCCGTTTTTGCCTGAAGAAAAGGAGGCAGCATTCACTCCATCTGTCTGATAACTCAAGAGACCAGTTTTGATGGTTTCATTTTTGAGTTTGTAGAATAATGATGAATTACTATTTAAGCAAATTTTGTTTCTTATAACATTGAATTTGTTTTGCATTAGTATGAATGCGTTTAGAAACAAATGGACTCTTGCATAAGGCCAATTCTTTTGAGGGGGCCTCAACTGGAATCAAGAAACTCTCTACTTAGGTAAATTATTTTTTGAAATGTGCATGCATTTCTTTCTATAATTTTACTATTGAGATGGATCTCCATACTTTGGTACTTTAGGAACCAAAATTTGTGGCACCTTTTACAATTTTTCTTCAGGACAGCACAATAGGTTGCCTAAGTTGCCACAGGAGCACTTGGATGACCAATGGGATTAACCAAATTGCCATAGAAGATAGTGCCATGAGCCCCCTCCTATATCAGTTGCCTTTAGCATAGTTCAATGAGAAGTTGCCATCTGCAAGAACTCTGACATTGAAGCTCTGGACAAGCTGCTGGAGTCTGAAAATTAAACTCCAGAACCGACTCCAAATTTGACAAGGTAAAACCACTTCTGCTATCAGTTCTTTATGGGCTGGCAAGTTTTTTTGGATATTTTTCTACAATTCAAAGGTAAATAGATGCTGGCAGCTTGTTCAAGAGAACCAGGCTAAGATTGTGAGATTTCATCACTTTGGGAGACTTTTTGCAGATTATTGATGCGAATGAGGTATAACTTCTCTCACCTTGTAATATGATTTTATTATAATTTCTTCAGACATTTCAACCGTTGGAGTCACATATTAAATGATTTTTTTGGATTGGAACACATGGAAATTACTCATTTAAAGTGATATACACGACTGAAAATCCCCAAGAAACCCAAACCTGCATTTAGTGAATTAAGATATTTATTTGGAATGTCCTTATTTGTTGTTCAAACTTCAGCTTTTACACACCTTTGATAGTGTTTTTTTAACTAAATTTTAACATTTGGTGATACAAAAATGGAGGGTAAAGCAATTAACATGATTTGCTTAGTTAAACATGCTGCCAAGCAGCCAAGTAGATGGATACAAAAATGTATGAGTTGTGCATTGTTGTATATTTTGTATGTGTTATTGTCTCATAGTTGTTTGCATATTTATTTTGCTTTCCCTTATATTTTCTATTTTGATTATCCTTTGTATTTCAGAAGGATTTCTCATCCTTAGCTTGTATCTAAAATTTTGTATCAATGAATAGTTAGTTGTCTGATAAAAAATGGCTGTTAATATGATCAGTTTCATTGCAAGGGGATTCATTTTGTTGAATGGAGAGCTGACAATTGAGGCCTTCTTCAAGATAGCATCCAAATATTCCAATATTGTTTGAGGTATTTACTACACTCATACACTCACATGTTCACCAGAATCTCTCTTACTCTCAGCACAGCCACCACGCAACAATGTCAGGAATCTTAGACACAGAGTAGAGAGAGAATGGCCGTCAGATGTACGGATTTTGGGGTGAGAAGTTGGGTTTTCACTGTCAGATGCTTCTCAGGTGCCTCTTCCACAGCCACTGGTAACACTCAAAGTTTCTCTTCTCCCTTCTCCTTTTGTTTCCTTGTAAATGGTGGAATTTTCCTTTTGAGTGATTCAACAACTCTGTTTGCCTCCTGAGGAAACTGGAGGAAACAAATTTCATTTTAATATTCATTTTTTGTTATTTTGTTTCTGTACAACTTGATAACTTCAGTATATAAATTCAAACATAATAGTATTAACCAAGACTTGACTTAGGAACATAAATCAATAGGTTTTAATATATTGTTTAGTGTTTAACCAATTGAAGACTTCGCCCAATAAGTTGAAAGTTTTCTGGTTAACAATTCTTGTAGAAAACGAATCACTCTGAGAGTTTGAGATTTATGTGTATAGGAAAAAAGTTGTGTGATTCCAGCATGTTGGGGTGATGGATATTTCTAAACATGCATTATTTAGTGAACAATACAAAAACATATATTCAGGTCCGTCTGGCTATTACTACCACAAAATTTATCATGTAGTGGAGTGCAATTTTCTGGCATGTATATAGAAATAGAACAGGTATCTGCTGGTGCTAGTTGAACAGTCCAGATTGGGGCCAGCTAGATTTTATGTTGTGTAGACTACCAATGAAGTAGTAGGTTTCTGGATCTTAAGTTATATGCTTTTATGGTTGTTTAATAGAATTACTAAAAGAGTAAGGAAATGCTGCAAAAATGACAGGTCCCACATCCTTTTCATGACCTCTACAACTAACAACCCTTCACTTTTTGGCCATTTGTAGTCTCATAACTGCACAATCCATCATTTGGGACTACTAAAATACCGCTCCAATTTTCAACAAACAACTACATTTTTACTCTTCTCACATAGTCTCTAATCTACAGGACTTCCATACCTGTACAGTAGTACTACATCTCCTAGTAAAAACATTGAACAAGCCTAGGGTACACTGTATTGAATGAGCTTACCAAAAATAACCATCCCATCTTAGAGAACAACTCAACAAAATTAAAATACTTTAAATCCATAAAATCAATATTTCTACCCAGAACACTAGGCCTAGAGGAGGATAGTTGTGAAAATCGGGCTTGCTACTCTACTGATGCCGATAAAGGACCATACCTATCTTTTCTCCTGGTTTCCTGAGAAGTCTCTTCAGCTACTCTCTTCCCTTTTCCTTTGTCACCAAAATTCTTCTTTGGGGTCATTTGGTGCAGATATGAGGTTTGGAAGTGGTTTATGGGGCCTTTAGGCTTTACAAGAAGAAAAGTGGATTGGAAGAAAAATGGAGGGTTTTAGAATTTGGATGGTGAAGCAAAGTAGGCTTCAGGTATTTGAGGGATAAGAAGTGGAGGGAAGGAGAAATATAGCGAAAAATGTGGTCAATCACTAGGGTCCACTAGTCGATCAGTTCAGTTATAAGTTATAACCAGTCAACTGGTCAACTAGCTCTCTATCTAAGCTGAAATGTGCTCTCGGGGGATCTTAATTTTGGTTTATGTACCATTTGTATGCAAGTTTTTTTGGCTAAAAAATGTGGCATGACGAGTATCAGGCACAAATTTACTAAAATTAAGTAATCAATTGGCTTCCATATGAATGTTAGCTAAGATAAGGTGCACGTCGAATTCAAGAAAAAAGTGGGTGGAATCAAGTGATATCTTTAAATTTGAATTAGTTGTGATTCCTTTTCAATTTTGACAAATCTATCTTCATTTAGTGGTTTTGTGAAAATATCCACTAATTGATCACTAGTGTTAGCAAATTCTAGTGTGATATTATCTTTTTGTGCATGGTCTCTAAGGAAGTAATATCTAATCTCAATGGGGTTGGTCTTCGAGCATTGAATCAGATTTTTAGAAATGCTTATGACATTGGTGTTACCACATTTTATAGCACATAATCATAGGAGAAATTGAAATAATTCCAAGTTTTCTTCATCCATAAAATCTGAGAACAACACAAATTGAGGACTTTATATGCGACTTCCAGCATATGTAGTGCAACAAAATTCTGTCTTTGCCTAAGGTAGTGAGTGACCTAGAGTGATAGGTTCTACTAATGTTTTCTTTACTCAATTTAACAATTAACAAAATATGCATTTGAATAGCTCGAATCAGAATGTGTGCAATTAAGATACCATAAGGCTAGATCGATTGTACCCTTTACATATCAAAGAATTCTTTTAATGACACACTAAGATAGATTTGTCAAGACATGATTGAAATTTAACACATAAACATACATTAAATATAATATCTAGCCTCTCGGTAGTAAGGTAAATTAATGATTCTATCATGTTCCTATATGAAGTTCGGTCAATGGATTTTTATCCTTCTTGTCCTTAAGCTTGGTGGATGAACTCATTAGAGAGTCATTGTTTTTTCATTTTCTATCTTGAAGCTTTTGAAATGGTCTTTAATGAACTTGGTTCAATTTATGAAGATCCTTTACTTTGACTACTTGATTTGAAGTCCAAGAAAACAATCAAGCTCTTTTATCATGGTCATCTCGAAGTTATTATGTACCTAAAATTTTTGACAGAGAGATATAGTTGCATAAAATATAATGTCATTAACATATATTTGTGTTAGCAGCATATTTTCACCTTTGATTTTAATAAAGCATATAGCATCCGAAAGTTTGGATTTTGGTTTATAAAACTATATAAAAAAGGGAAAAGGGGTAGGCGAATAGGTCATCCTCTTGATATAGTCCAAAAATTTGATTTTAAATACTTTTACTAGTTCTTTAATCAATGTCAACATTCAATTATTGAAGTAAAGAGCAATTGCATAATTAACAAGTGACGGATGTGGAAAACTATGTACAGTCTCCTAGAAACCCTATGGATGTAAAATCATCAATCGTAAAACAAATTCGCTAAATTTGAAAGAATGAGTACATGGTTTTACTTAGACCGGTCACAACTTTCTCCGATGGGTCTTACATTGGCTAGTACCTATACTCAGTCTTCATGTCTATGATGCACATAGACAGTATTCGTATGCTTCTTAATGAACTCAACAACTTGAGAGGATATATCTTGATTTGTTGATCGAAGTATTAGTTTTAAGAGTGTCAACAACTTAAGGGGATATGATCAAATCTTGATCAAAGTATTAGTTTTAAGAGCGTTTGGAATATGTAGAGAATAATGATAATCAGATCTAAGGTTTACTCAAAATCATAGAACGATAGTAGGAGAATAGATCAGTTGTGATTAGAGCTCGTTAGGGTGGCCCAAGGTAAATACCTTGATTTACCTAGTGCTGGTTGTTGCAGCCGTGGTTAGCACCTCAAAGATTGGGTCTCCATGGAGAGTCCAAGGCCAAACAAATGAGAAATGGATAGAGAAGTAAATGATTTTAAAATAACTGATTTTCTGCTATTGATGGTCTTATGACTAGCCCAAATTATCCATGCTCCTATAGATAAAAGGAGGCCAACATAATCCAAAAAAAAAAAAAAAAAGGAAGAATAAAGTAGCTGTAGAGCTAGGTGTGATGTTGATGATTATACTGAACAATTTTCCTAAAATTAAAGAGACTAAAGCTGAAAAATATGTATCTTGCAACTACTTTGGTGCTGTCACCTAACATTACTTGCCACACGGACCACCATTTTTTCCCATAATCAAATTGTCTCTTTCAGATTCCTAAATATTTGATGCAGCCCTTATTATGGCCTATTTTGAATTTAGTTCAAATTCAAACTATTAACGGCGGGTTTTGCTTGATAAATGAAGTTTAACCATAGCTTTTAATCGAGTAACCACCAACCTCCAACCATTATGCATCTTATTGGGCCAGGTTTCCATGTCTTCTTCAACACCCGTTTTTCCCATACAAATTTCCGGAGCTCACTTCGAGTCTTTTCTGGGTAATATCTCCTCGTTTAACTGCACTTAACATTTTCTAATTAAAATAGAACAAGAGAGCCTAATCATCTTTTTGCCAAACTTCACTTCTCACATGTATCCATGCACCCTAACACACTCTCTATCTTCATATTTTGTTTACCTAACAATGTGGCAAAATATGTTTTTCGATTCAAACACAACTGCTTCAAACTTGGTCCCCTATACTGGTCCATAATTTGTTATTCGAGGCTGAAGGCTACAAGAGTAATAAATCCACCACAAAGAAGCCCTCCAGGCTCCAGCCGCTAATGCAATTTCAATTTGATTCATGCTAGTCACCGGAGGTCGATGCAATTCTTACCAGCAACAAATTCAAGGCTCCAAGTGGACACCTTGAAGCATTTAACTAAACAAGTTAATCATAATCTTCATGCTTGATAATGCAACTTGTTCGATATTTGGCAATTGTGAAATTTCACCCACAGCTTCAATGGCATTGATGCTCGGCAGTTGTCAACTCATCTGCTAAGGGAGTTGGTATTAGCTACCAGCAAATTGTACCTTGTACTGGAACACGCATATGGACACAAGTCATAAAATTGCATAAAAACTTCTGTGCATCTATTGTCTGGGAACCATAATGCCCCTTGTTAAGAGATCCGCCCACAAGGCTAATCCTCCCATGCACTGCAACGGGGCTACTAGTTCAAACCAAAACCATGGTAAGAGATTGTGGTTCAAAACCTTTCCTTGCTGCCCAAAACAAAACCCAAAAGAGGAAAAAAGAAAAAAGGTACGTTATCTACATAGCCCCAAACCTCCCGAACACCAAATTTTAAGAGTGATCACCACCCTCCTTTGCTACTTCCGTCTTTCTCCTTGCTCCAAGAATTTGCTGCAGCTTTACCCCATGAATCAGTCGCTTCCCTAAAATTGCTGGTTCCTTCTTTTGAATTTTTTGTTTGATTCCATGCAGATGATTGAGCTCCATCAGGGGCCTTCGATTGATTCCAAGTTTCAGCCCCATCTCTTGTCATGCTCCCACTTCCTGTACTTGTTTCTCTATTCCAACCTGATCCCTGTTTATCCCAGGCATCAGCTTGGGCACCAGCTATTGACTGGTTCCCTGCAGACCACTGGCCTTTACCAGAAGCATTTGATTGTTTCCAATCATTTCCTTGATCATTACTCACCACTGCAACACTTGTCTGAGCTGACCCTTTGTTCCAACCAGAACTCTGGCTGTTTAAATTGCTGGCTTCAACACTACTTCCACCATAATCTTTAGCAGGGCTAGCTCCCTTGTTCCAAGATCCAGCTTGAGAGCCTGTACCACTACTTTCTACGACCCCTTTTGATTGGTTCCAACCCCCATATTGATTGCTAGTTCCGCCAGTCCCAGAATTCCAATTCCTTGGCCCCTTATCACCACCTCCTTGGCCCCAACTGACAGCACCATCATGACCTTTCCACCCTTCCCCATTATTGTTTGACCCTTTGTTCCATTCAAAGGATTTATTATTCTCACCAGAATTGTTTCTGTTGTTCCAGCCACCACTTTGATCCCTCCTTCCACGGCCCCTACCTCCAAAACCACCCCTGTCTGAATCACCTCCACCTCCAAAACCACCCCTGTCAGAACGACCTCTACCTCCAAAGCCACCTCTGTCTGAACGGCCTCTACCTCTAAAGCCTCCTCTGTCTGAACCCCCTCTTCCTCCAAAGCCTCCTCTGTCTGAACCCCCTCTTCCTCCAAAGCCTCCTCTGTCTGAACCACCTCTACCTCCAAAGCCTCCTCTTTCTGAACCACCTCTACCTCCAAAGCCTCCTCTCCCTGAATTACCTCTACCTCCCCTCCAATTCCCACCTCTCTCCCTATTATCAGAAGTATCATTTTCATATTCATTTCCACCTCCTGGGTTCCAATTGCTCTTTCTTCCCCAGTCGGAATCCTGGTTTCCCCCTGCGTCACTACTTATCCCATTTTTCCAACCACTACTCTGCCCCCATCTACTTGCAGAGCTGGCATCTGAAGTTTTTCTACTGTTCCAACCATCTCCTTGATCTTTACCATCACCATCTTTTTCATTATCAATGGATTTATGATTCCAACCAGAGGATTTATCTTGTGGAGGTTTAGGAGTACCCCAATGATCTTGGCCCTGAAAACCAGAGGGGTTTCCATCCAAATTACTCTCATTAGTTTTCCATGGTGTTTTTTGATGTTCACCAGGAGCTTTTCTTTTATTCCAACCACCGTCATGATCTCCAGTCCCACCAGTTTCTTCATTTGCATTGAATTTATTATTCCAACCAGATGACATACCCTTGTTGGAAGCATTTGGATTACTCCAATCACTGGATTTGCTATGTTTTTCCCCACTTTCACTAGTCTCTTTACCACCACCCCATTTTTTGCTCCAACTGGATCCATTATCCTCATGAGATGCATTTTCTCTTTTCCAACCACCATCTTTTCTACCTTCATCAAAAGTCTTGCCTTGACCCCAGCCACTAGCTCGATCATGGCTCCAACTAGATTGATTACCTGAAGAAGCCCCATCACCAGTCCAAGTGTTTTCTTGACTCTCCTTATTCCAACCAGAAGATTGCCCACGACCAAATGATCTTCCTATTCCAAATTGATCCCTACCTCCTCGGCGGCCTCCTCTTCCCCATCTCCCACCTGACCCATTACCCCTATCAAATTCTCTGTCCCCGCTAAAACCATTTGGTTTACCCCAGCTGCCATTTTGATCACTCCCTCCTTTGAAATCTTCGTTAGTTCCATCAGCTTGTTGATTCCAAGCAGATCCTCTGGTCACATCAAAGGTCTTTGGTTTGTTCCAACTGCCTTTCTGATCCTGGCTGCTAAATCCACCTTTTCTCCATCCAGATTCATCTTCACCTACACCTTCTTGCTGGGCCCAGCCTCCAGTCTGATTTTCTGGCCTAGCTGCTGAACTTTTCCAGTCCACTTTACTTGCACTTGAACCACTGCCTTTTTCTTGGGACTCCAAAGCTTTGCCCCAAGTGGATCCATCACCTCCACCAGTGTCTTCCCTTTTGTCCCCAGATTTCTGTTGATTCCACCCAGGACCACCATTGTTCCAACGGTCCTCACCAATACTGGGGCTTTTACTCTTCTCCCAACAGCTTGCTTCACCAACATTTTTTCCTTTGCCCCAAGCATCTAGTTGATCATTCCCAGTAGTTGCATCATTCCAACCATTTGATGGCGTCCCAGCAACATTCTTTCCTTTACCCCAATTGTCTCCAGCATCTTTCAGAGAGCCTGCCTGATTACTATCAGATACTTTTGATTTCTCCCAGCTATCAGATGCGCTGCTGCCAAAGCCAGTTGTAACAGCAGACCTGTTCCAACAGTTTTCACTTTTTCCCCAGCCACCAACCTGATCACCATCAGCAACAATTTTATTATCCCAGTTACCTCCAGCACCTTTTGAAGAGCCTGCCTGACCACTGCTGGATAGTTTTGCTTTCCCCCAGTTATCAGTTGCACTGCTGCCAAAGTTGGTTGTGGCTGCAGACTTGTCCAAACAGTTTTCACCTTTTCCCCAGCTTCCACCCTGATCACTATCAGCAACAGTTTTATCACCCCAGTTGTTTCCAGCACCTTTTGAAGAGCCTGCCTGATCAACATTGGATAGTTTTGCTTTCTCCCAGCCATCAGCCACACTGCTGCCTAAGGCAGTAGTAGCAGACTTGTTCCAACTGTTTTCACTTTTTCCCCAGCCTCCAACTTGATCACTATCAGCAACAGTTTTACTAGTAGTTGCTGCACCCCAAGATGATTTTTGATTTGGGGTTGATTTGATCTCCCAGGAAGCGTCACCCATGTCTTCACATCATAACAGAAGAAGAATCAGTCTCAGATTTGTAATGAATCAACCATTAAACATGTTGCCTAGTTGACAACTTGGTACTCTTACTTACCTTTTTTGGAATCATTATCCACAGAACCAAAAGGATTTGCAGAATTGGATTCTGGCTGAAGCTACAACCATAAAAATGGTTCATGAACTTACAAAGTTTGTCATCCATAGAGAGAGAGAGAGAGAGAGAGAGGGAGAGAGAGAGAGAGAGAGAGAACAAAAAAAAAAAGGCAAAATGAGCACAACAATATTTAGAGCAAGAACTGACCGAAAAGTTTGAGGCAGGGAAACTTGGCCAAGAGCTCCTGCATGAAAGCGCTCACTGTTAGTTGCATGTTATACAGACTAACATCAGCATATGAATGATTAACAGCCAAAAGGTACACTGTTAGTTGCATGTTAGATCTGATAATTTTATGACAACACATGAATAAGATACCAGGGCACTCAAGACTTCCATGCCATAAATTTATTTCCATCCAAAAAGACATAAAACTCCATCTCACAACCAAACCTATCAACAAGTAGAATGCAAATGTGGTCCATAAAAATGATATTAACAGAGAAACACAATGACCCTCCTCCATGCTCAATAGAAGAGGAAGACTCATTAATAGTTCCCTCTTATTTTAAATATTTGCTCACCCCATATAATAAGAAGTTGTCATCAGGGAATACAGCATGGAGGTGCTACTGGTGTGCTTTAAATCCCAATTTCACCATTTGAAAATTTCTTTTATTTCCCTTGCCATAAAAGCTTCACCCTTAGGAAATACAGCATGTATGTTTTAAATCCCAATTTCACCATCAAAATCTTTACCTAATAAATTTTAAAACATCCCTTTGTTGACAAATTTTCTCAGAAGCATTAATAAAAATGTGTTTTAAACAAGACAGAGGTTGGGTCATTGACTTTGATTAACAAAACAAAAACTTAGGTGTCATTTGGATACACTTTTTATTTTTCAATTCTAAAAATAAAAATTTGTAGCAACTCCTATATAAAATTTAGGAATTCTAGAGGACTATGATCTGAAAAGTATGGACTTAATGTTCTTAAAAATTGCTTCCAAAATTTTTAAAATTTGAGGTATTAAAAGGTTTTAATACCCTAATTTTTTAAACAGCTTTTAAAAATCATTAAGATAAACCTACAAAAGTTCCTATGCGTTAAGAATTACAATAATTTTCTGTTTTCCAACATAAAGAATAAAAAATGTATCCAAACGAGACCTTCATGATTCATTATGCAAGTTATGTATTTCCAAATTTAACATGAACTGTTCAGCATGCAGTCAAATCTCTAAGATGATTCATCCTCAAATAAATATAACTAACTTCACCGGCCCACCCTATTCACAAGACGATATAATTTGACATCCACACAAGGCATAAGCATCAGCTCTAAATCGCATACAAACAGAAGAAGGTGGGCAGCAGGCCGGTAACTTTGACTAATTGGGCATAATGCGCCAAGGATTAAAATATTAGATGGAGCAAAAAATTATCATAACTCAGCAGTTCCAAAAACCAGACTGCACAACTAGAAGTTGACAACCATTCTAGGACATGAAATGTGTGGTGAGGACAAACTTCAAGTGACATTATTACAGAGTCATGTGGCAACGTGAATTTGATGCCACATGCTCCCAGATGTCACTTGAGCACAGTTGGGGTTAATCCATCTCAGTTCCCAGTATGGGTACTATCCTAAGCATCACCTTGATATAGTATTACAGTCGCCCACTAGTTGGCAATGTCGCCACAGGACTTACACAACCATTAGCAATATGCCCTATATAAGGGCCAAGTACCCACTGTTAAACAGATTCAGGATTGAAACCCAGCTTTCAAGAATCTCCAATCCCAGGGCTCACAGTCAATTCTCCAATCTTAGCCTTCGTCTCAAACCTATCCACTCAACACTTTCCATCCAAGGCATCTCATCAACTGCTTGGCTGACTACCTAGGTAAGGAAACACCTCCTTTTCCCAAACACCCAGTATATCAAATTAACTAATAAAGGATTGAACATTACTTAACTGAAAACCAATACTAAATTGAAAGCAAACACAGTATACACAGAGTTCATGGCAAAAATGGCCCTTTTGGTAAAAAAAATATATACAATTTAGACACCATGAAAGAATATTATTCAATCTTGCCTTTCTTGTCCAGTTAGAGAGGAGCTTTCAAAATTGCAAATTTGACACTCAATCCACAAAAACTGAGTTCAGATTTAGGAGTTGCATCTTGATTATGCAGGCTCTTTGTTACTCTTTACTTGAATTCCCTCATAATGACACCTTTAAAACTTAGTGCTCATCTAAATTTTTATTCCACCACAAATAATATTAAAATTCAACATTCATTTAATTTTAGGATAAAAATTAAAATTCAGTGATAATTTTTTATTTTTTTTTGATAGGCAAACTGAATCATTTTATAAAAAGATCATCAAAAAACAACATTCCAAAGTACACAAGATGTATACAAAGAAACACCTTAAGGCAACACAAAAACAAAGAGGGATACCAACAACCCCTTAGCCAGAACCCAATCACTCCACAAAGTCTACAAAAGAAAGAGGACTAGGAACTATGTACAACTTGTACCACGCCCAAAGATTACAAATGAAGGAGAATTTGAACCCTTGATCGACTACCTCTCATTGTCAAATGCCCTACTATTTCTTTAATTCCAAACAGTCCAAAAAAGGCATAGAAGAGCAACCCACCATGCCTTTTTCCTTTTCTTACCCACAAAAAAACCATGTCCTCCTAGCAAAGCCTATCTAACTGAGGGGAGCACCCAAGACACACCAAAAAGGGAGAACAAAAGATGCCATAAAACTTGTGTTCTATTACAATGAAGGAGAATGTAAAGGCTACTCACCAAGCTTATGGACCTAAAGTCCTTAATGTCTTCAGCCTCCCTTTCTTAGGAATCAACACCAGAAAAGCAGCTTTCAAACTCTTAATGAATCTTCCATGCTCATGAAAACCCCTAAAAAAACCCATCACCTCTCCCTTCAAAAAGTCCCAAGTGACTTGCCAAAAAGCCATAGAGAAGCCATCAGGGCTTGGAGCCTTATCCCCACTAAGAGCTGAGAGGGCATTTAACACCTCCTCCTCAGAGAATGATGCTTCCAGCATAGTTGCATCATCCCCTCCTAAAGCCTTAATGGAAAGCCCATCACAGCGGGGTCTCCACTCCCTTGTTTCAAACAAAAGGGAGTGAAAAGCCAAGCCACCCCATCTTTAATCTCACTCTCCTCTGATACCGAAGTCCCATTTAATTTAATCTTCACTAGGGCATTCCTTCTCCTGTGAACACTAGCCATTTTGTGGAAAAAAATTGATATTCCTATCCCCCTCCTTCAACCAAGACTCCGTTGATTTTTGCCTCCGGGAAGTTTCTTCCATCAGAACCCACTTCTTATACTCCTCAGCCTGCAGCCTAACATTCTGCTCCTCCAAAGACAAAGCCCTTGTCCCTTCCTCAGCATCCCAAAAATCCACTTGATTCAAGGCGAATTTCTTGTGAACAGTAACATTGGCAAAGACCTCTTTGTTCCACCTTTTTAGACTTTAGAGCTTTCAGTTTTTCAGTCAAAATGAAACTAAAGGAACCTCTAATACTAAAACCCTCCCACCAAGTTTTTAACAAATCTTTAAAACCCTCTTCCTTCAACCACATATTCTCTAATCTGAAAGGGGACGACCCTCTCCTCAAACCACCACTGTCCAACACAACTGGAAAATGGCCAAAAACAGGTCTAGGTAATAGACACTGTACAGCCCTGTTGAAATGGCATTCCCAACCCTCGGAGACTAAGAATCTATCCAATCCTTACTATGACTGATTATTTATACTCCTCCAAGTGAAAAGGCCCCCCTGCAGTGGCAGGTCCCAAAGCTCCAAATCCTCAATAACCTCTGAGGACCTTTTCATAGCTGAGGACAACCTTGAGGCCTTGCTCCGCTCTCTTGGAAATCTGACCGAATTAAAGTCTCCGCCTAGACACCAAGTGTTTTACCACAACCTCTTACCGCCCCTAATTCCTCCCAGAAAACCTCTCTGGCTCTTCTGTCTAAAGGGCCATACACCCCTGTAAGGACCCAACAGAAACCATCCTCACAGTTTTTAAACAAACAGGAAATCGAAAATGCTCCAATCTCCATTCCACTCAATTCTAACACCCTACTGTCCCAAAAAACCAAAATTCCTCCTACTGACCCCCACGAATTCAGAGCACCCCACTCCAAGGATCTGCCTACCCCCAACTAACGAACCAAATTATTAGACATTACTTGAATCTTGGTTTCCTGGATGCAAACCAAATCTGCCCTTTGAGACTTAACCACTGACTTGATGACTCTTCTTTTATTGCTATCATCAGCCCCTCTTACATTCCAACAGAGAATCTTCAACTTCATTTACCACCAGAAACATGGTCCCAGCTTTCCTTTCCGTTACCTCTTCTGCCTCCTTTACCATTAAAATTTACTGAGCACTCCAACCTTCAAAATTCTCTTTCAAACCTTGAAAATCCAATCTTTTTCCCCTTAGAACCAACCTCCTGGGCCTTCAGACCCTTTCTCTTCAACATCTTTTTGAGGAGGGCTAAAATTTCCTCCTTGAAGCCCTTCGTCAGCATGCCCAGAAAACTGCTGAACTGAACAAGGCAACTTGAGGACCAGTCCTCATCAGGCCTCCCCTCATCCTCTAAAGACCTTGCGTTGAGAAGACTAACCCCTTGATTCACATCTCCATCCACCACCAGCACCCTCTCCACCCCATAGGAACACCCCACGATACTGCCATCAACCAACATCATACTCAGTGGGTTTTGATTGCCTTCCCCTTTCACTCCCTCATAGTCCATGGACCCGTCAAAAACAAATTCAGTGATAAAATAATTAAATGTATTTTAATTTAAAGAACAAATTTTTATAAAATATATTTAACCCTCTGTAGGAGAGGATTTCAAACATTAAAAGCATTTTTTAAAGGTCAATCATAATGCGTAAGTTTTAAGAGTACTTGGATAGAGCTTTTAACCATGGGTCTCACACTTAATAAGATGGTTTTTCTTCATGTTGGAGGAGTATCAAGACCCATGTTTTTTTCTCAAAGGTAATGCAAGAGGCAAATTTTTATTTAATTAAAATTTTAAAAATGACATAATTACTCTTATCATTAATGAAAACATTTTTAAAATATAGTTCCCAAATATAAAATTTAATTACCCAGTGTCAGTAATTATTTCAACTTATATTGTTAACCATAGAAGTTAAACAATACTCCTAACAAGACTACCACTATGTCAAACAAGGCTCTAATAGTTGGTGACCAATTCGAAACGTTTAGTTTATCAAATCAAAGTTATACTAAAAATGTCAACATTTCATCTAAATAAAAACTTAAAATAAACATTTTAAAGCTTTGATAAATTAAATTTTAAAGAATCACTATTTATTTAAAATTAAATAAGAAACAGCATCATTGCTATGATGCTTGTAGTTACAGTTTCATTATTATACCACTTGAGTGTTAAAAGAAGGCTTCACGGGTTTCTTTTTACTTATTAAAAAAATAAATAAATAAAAATGCCCCTCTTTGGCAACCATGTGGAAAAAAGAGCAAGATTGAACATTCTTTTCTCAAGCTGCCCAGATTCTCTCCCCCCTTCTATATAATATTACACATATTTTACCAAAAGGGTCATTTTGTTTTGAACTTGCATACCAAGGTGCAGGAGTAAATAATTGACATCAATGAAAATTTACCTTTCAGCAGATGTCTCTCCAGTATTCCACCTATCACTTTCAGCTGATGTGCCAGCACCATCAACCCAATCTTCAGAAAAAATATTAAAAAAAGGGACAAAAATTGTCACAAGATAAGATAGTACAATGATTTCCAGAAACAAAGCATAGGCATAACTAAAGAAGCCTTAATAAAGATAGACCAAGTTAAGACAAAATCTATTGACCAGAACTTCAATGTTGAAGTTACAGCTGCATATATGCAATATACACCTTAAGGAGTTATGGGCAATAAAAGCTAGGGAAAAAAGTTGAAAACTCGTATCATCTATCCCTGAGAACAAATATTACAAATTAAAATTGAAGAACAAAATGATATTGTTCATACTATGAAACGGAATAGAACCATACCTCTGGCACTGTCTTGAGTTCCAAGCAGACCAAAGGATTTTAGGGAACTGGACTCTGGATTGTCACTTTCGAAAGAGAAAATCAGCATATTAGAATAATTTCCAGAAACAGTTCCAACTAAAAAAAAAAGAGAGAGAGAAAAGAGAGAAATATAATAAAAACTGATTTAGATAGATAAACAGTTCCAACTAAAAAAAAAAGAGAGAAGAGAGAAATATAATAAAAACTGATTTAGATAGATAAAAAGCACCTTATAGAAACGGAAAAACCCTTCCCACGAACCTCAGAAAGATGCTCACATTTAACTGCAGAACAAAATGAGAGAATTTTATAGCATTATTTGAAAAAACACTAAACAAAACAATAATGTATGAGATTATATCAAACCTGTAAGAACTTTATGCTGAGAATCAAGCTTCACTGTAACATCAGAATATCGTATGGCTAAGACACGGCAGAGGTATCCTTTCAGTGGACCAACTCGGATTCTCAATGTCTGACCAACAGAGAACATTCCATCTTTATCCCCTCGGTTGACTGCAATTAAAATCATAAATTAGTAGAGAAATAGATGGATAGAGAGAGAGAGAGAGAGAGAGAGAGAGAGAGAGAGAGGACTGAACATACAGTCACGGTTATTTTCCCTTGCTTGCCATGGTTTCTTAGGTGATAGAGGGGACTGAGGAGATGAAGTAAAATCTTCAAAACCTGAGGGACCTGATTCACCACCCTGAATCGGAGAGAAATACCAAAAGAAAACAAAATCAGAAACCTGCAGGCAGAGAGAGAGGGAGACCTGCTACTGCTAGATTATGAGTCACAACCTTTTCGTTACAAGCATCACCATATAGCTTAATTTTCTCACACATCTGAGATTTAGAGCAGAAATAACCATTATTTTCCGTTTCATTTTCATCATATAAAAAGATGACCCCTCTGTAAATTTTCTTAACAAGTCCTTGCCTACCCTGCAAAGTAAGACAAACAATCATAAAAAAAGAAAATTCAAGCCATTAAATGCTTATACATTAAAATAAACTACATAAAAACAGATGACTTCAGGCGGTTATCTTAGATAGTGTCAAACCTTTAATGGACCTTCCAAAACCTTGAGAGTATCGTTGATAGATATGGTTTTCATGTGCTGATCTAAAGCAGTAAATTTATTCTCAAAGAGCGGATTCTTTAACTCGTGCAATACAACAGTCTGTACCACTGGTCCTTCTGGACCATCTTTTAGAATCTAGAACAAATAATAAACCACAACAAGTAAGTACAAAAGAAGAAAGAGGATGAATATAAGCTAAATTTTTTTTTTTTTATAAGTAAACGCAGAATATATTAACAGGAGGCAAAAATATAAGCTAAATTATATACCTTGTAATTATCATCTTTCTCCATGCCTATGACAATTCCAAAATCCTTCCGGCTGCGATGGTGTCAAACATGAATTAAAAGCACATTAATATAAAGAGTTGTTACAGAATCACAAATGCTGCTTTATCTGTATCATACTTACCCAAAACAAACAAGATCATGCAGCTCAAAGCTATTCACCATACTAGAACCAGATGAACCCTCTCCTTTCTCACCCCCTTTGTCACTTTTTGTGGTGCGTTTTTGCTTTCGTTCACCATAGAGCTGTGAAAGCCACTCCAAATCAACAGATTCCTCATTACTAGAAGGCGTAAACTTGTGAAGCTCCTCTTCAGAAGGTGTCACACCCCAGCAGCTTAACGAATCTATGGACACTTTTTTGTACAAATATCCATCCTTGAGCATTTGACCATCAAGAATCTCAAAAAGCTTGCCAGTATCACGGTCACGTCTGTATTGAATCAGAGGCCGAAACTCCCTTCACAAATGGAAGACAAACTATCAGAAAATGTGACATCCAAAAACAAGCTTTAAAAGATGAGATTATGCATATTACTCAAGTTCACTAGAGCTTATCAATCTTGGTGCTGGGTTATTTCTCTTCTTGGCAGAAACTCCCCCACCCTGTAGTTGTATTTGCAACATGTATCATTTCATGATGTATATATATAGATATATACATATATTTATATTAAAAAGATAAAGAGAAAAAAAAAATAACTGAGGCAGATAATTTCATGAATTTAAAGAACCAAAAAGTTTCTAGTCAGAAAAGATTTTCAGAACAAAATAATTTTAATACATGCTGGTCTCATCCCACATCCACAGCTTCTTTATAATCAAGAACCACACTAACCAGTAACTTTGTATAGATACTTGCATTCTAGTATAGAAATACCAATCAATGATGCCTGTGTTCGGACCAAACTCCTACTAATAAAGGCACATAACTGAACTTGCCTGATCATTTATACCTATGCAAGCTTCTTTATGATTAAGCACCAACACAACCAGTAATTTTGTATGGATACTTGGATATGAACTTTGATATAGCAGTCAGTGATGCCTGTGTTTGGACCAAACTCCTACCACTAGATGTGCATGGAACAAAAGGGTGAGCTCTTCGATTCTTTCTAGATAAAAACACATAGAACAATTTTTAACATCTAGCTTTTTATTGACTCTTATTCATTAAGAAATTAGAACCTTTCAAAAAACACAAGTTTAAGACATCTAATTGCATAAAGCTACCCTTGCAAGTAAACTTGTGTAAAAAGACAAGGATAGCACATTCAGAGGGGTAGAGGGGAGAGAGATTTTTATGTTTTCTATATGAGAATTAATATAACAATTACCATTTGTATTCATAGTAGTTAACTTAAAACGTATCATATAATGTTTTTCTATTTTTTGTATCGTATTGTATATCATAAGTTTTTGATATAACAAAAAATTAAATAAAAAAATATATACATGCATGCAGATATGCACTGGAAGCATTAAGTATAAAATAATATATAACCAATTTCATGAAAAATAGTAGGATTTAAAGATTTTAAACCATATCATACCATATGAAAACATTGAATGCTAGAATTTTAAAAAGTTCAATTGACAACATATGAGTTGAATGTATAGGTTATTAAAAAAATTCACAGAATAAACTTTTTAAAATTTTTAGATATAATTTTTAGTTCCAAATTTTACTAGGCATTTGCACATCTATGTGTTGTTGATATATGTCTTTATGTGTCATCTTCAAAGTTTCAATTCTTTTATATTTGTAATCTTTTCTAAACATACATCCAGAATACATATACTTTTTCAATATGATACATCATAGACCAATCACTACTTCCATACAATTTTCACTTTCATCTATGACAAAGTCCAAACCTTGAATAAAAAATAATAAAAACGAGTTTAACATATTTAATAACATAAAGCTACCCATGAAAATAAACTTGTGTGTGTATATATATATTGGATAGGCAAAGAGAATATATTACCAGCACCAAAAAAGAGGGTGCACAAAGGTACAAAGACAAAGCCAGCAGATAAGTGTGCATGTGTGTGTATGTGTGAGAGAAAGAAGAGGGAGGAGGTAAACTTTCCTAAACAGACATCCAGAATACTCATAATGGTTATACCCTTCTTTAGGTCATTTTAGAATGTTTAGAGTAGGCAAAACAGTAAATCATGACATCCAATTTTGTATTATTTAGTTCCTGTGACCATAGAGTGAGGAGGCTTGTGGTTCTAAGTGAAGCTGTCAAATGACAAGATAAAGGAGGAGCAGATAGGATTAGTAAGGTAGAACAGGTGTTTAAAAAAAAAATATCACCCTAATATAGATAAAGCTAAGTTGAGTGGTTCAATTTATCTGTTTGTTGTCAACCATATATGAAGTCACTAGTATAGACTGATCAACCAAGTGGTTAAACCAAAAATAAAAATCATTTTAAAGTAAATCTATAACATTAGCTTTTGCTTCCATTGCTTCACAATTCAAGCTTCAGCATGCTCTTTTTTCCTTTTTAATAAATAATATTTTTACTTCCTCTCTCTATCCTCCCTTTTTTTAGGTCCCTGGTAGGACTCAAACATGGAAACTCCCACATCCCACCCCAACCCTTTGTCACTTGAGCCAATCCTCAAGGCCACAAACAATCCAGACTACTGTGTTGCAACACTAGAAATGTCAGTTAGGCTAGGACCTTGGATAACAGTTTACCATATGTTATATACCATTGTTTGTATAAAGAGGGATCCAAGCATAGCATTGGTTATGGTTTTCAACTAATCAAGATATTTATACAAAGAGATGTATAAAGTTTCTTGTCGTAGTTTATTATTGATTAACTAGCAATAACTCTAGAAGGTAGCACATAAACATTCAGTTTCTGTAATTTATCAGCATCTTGTATACATTTTTTCAAGGCAGTAGCTCAAGTAAAATGCACATAACAAAAAAATATCATGAATAGTTGGGTATTAGTTTTTGTTTCAGATATTTGGATTCCATAAAGGAAAAAAAAATCTATTTATGGAGTCAAAGCAATAGTACAACACATCCACATATAATAATTTCATAGAAGAAAATGTCACATCCAACAAAATAAATTCAGAAGAAAAAGACAAAATTTTGTGCAATAAGTAAATTACAAATTTTTCTGCCATCGCCTGCAGATCAATTCTTGGGATCAGCTTTACTGTTGCTTTCTTTTGAGCATCACTCACCACCACAATCTACAGAAATGACACAGAAAATAAGTATTACAACCAGCAAGAAACTAGCATGGTCAATCTGGGAAAATAGTACCTGAGCTAGGTCCCCCTTGTATTTCCCATTCTTCATGCGGGCCCATGTGCCCTCAGAAATTTCATTGCATTTGCTTCGTACAGAGAGCAAATGGGTAACTTCATTTTTTGGAACTGGTGCCACTCGGCTTGTGTATATACTACAAAGACCTTTGCATGCCTGAAGTTAAAATTGAATAGATTCATATTAGTCCACTTACAACACTATCAGCAACATGGGTACTAATAATATCAAATCATCAATTTCTCCAGTAACAGAGAATGGCAATGTGTGTGTGTGTGTGTGTGTGTGTGTGTGTGAGAGAGAGAGAGAGAGAGAGAGAGGACACCTCATTAATGTCACACTGCTTATCAGCTTCAATATAAATAAAACCCTTTACATGCTCGACAGAAAAAGCAGATATTATCTGCAGCTTAGTTCCTAGTGACTGCAAGTCAACGTACTTCTGCATAAGACAGAAAGCTGAAAGCCTCTCCCGTCCAACCTACAGCCAAGATATTCTTCAGGTCAACTCAAGCAAATGAAAGGAGTGCAAAAGAGGAGGGATTGCTCAAGGCATTCCAAATTCAGATCTCAAATTATTAAACATTGTACCATGCACTTGACTTTCCAGATGGTTGGATCCTTAATAGAAGGGATAAGCGAGTTTCTTTGAACTGATCTTTTCGTCTCATAATCATCTTCAGCATAGGTAACAAATTTAGAACCATCCTTGTAACGTTCTTCTAGCATCTTTTCAAGTTCTTCCTCGCTCAGCTCCTCTTCTTTGGGGAAAAATGGAAGGTTATGGGCTTTTCCAGGTTCGTTCTTAACTTTTAGCCCTGTATTGAATCCATCCTCCAAAAAATCTGTTCCCAAAGTCAAAAAAATAGAATTATCAATCTATATAACACATTGATAGGATGAAGTAATGCAAGATAAACCAAAACTATCCCCTACCGGAACAAGGAAACATGATGCCTAAACATCAGCACATCCACTAATTATTTTTTTTTATATAAGTAAGAAATTGTATTAAAAAGGCACGAAAAGAGCGCAAGAGTATCAGCACATCCATTAATATAATCCATGGACTCTAGAACTTTCTTTTTTTTTTTAGGTAAAATTGAGATACTATTGAATAAGAACTTGAGTGATGCAAAACAACAAACCAACTAAAAAATAACCAAAAACTAGTAAGGCTGACATAGATAAAAAAGAATACTTCTTTTAATGAGAACCTAAAATTTTATTAAAATTAGAACAGAAAAAAGAATGACGAGAGATCCTCCAAAACAACACTATATACAATAAAAGGAAACAAATGAAAACTACAATATAAGAACATCATTGAAGAGGAGTAAGTCAAAAGCTTCCATAATTTGCACACCACTCTAAGAAAACTCTTCTCGTTAATAACCATCATGAGCTCCATCTCAAGTACATATGTCTAAGCCCCTAGGAAAGGCCTCTCTTAGGCTTGCTACAAAAGATAAGAAATCAGCACAATATCCAGGACAACAACCAAGGAAATATACTCTTGACTTCTAAAAAGGCTTCCAATACCCATCAGGCATTGCTGAAGTATCTTAATCTCCTTCCAGAGACAAGATCCAAGGTTTAGTAGTCATCTTCTTACCAAAACACCCCAAAAGCTACCAAGCTTCAATATGAGAAATTCATAAAATCCAAAAAGAAATTTAAAATGCAATTCTCCACAGTCAAATTAAACGGACCTTGGACAAAATGTAAATTATCTATTGACACTTGGAATATGGAAGGGTTCACCAATGAAGTGTATAAAACTTTAATCATGAAAGGTTATTCGTCAAAAGCCAAAACATGATATAGATCATAAGCCAGCAGTTCAGTGAACTTTGCACTGCAAATGCTGCCATATCCCATCTTATAAATATGCTTTTGTCTAAAAATTCAGACTAGCCAGCTAGAATTTACATCTTCCATGGGTAGTGGTTCACAAGAAATTCATTATCCAGTGAAGTACTAGTATTCCTGCACCATAAAATCTAACTCAACATAGTTTGTAGAGAAAAACGTTTGTTTCCACTAGTAGACAACAACTAAAGAGGGAAGGACAAGATATGATTTGTGAAAGATAGGAACTTTATGAAAATTGTGACTAGGCCAGCATGACATTTTAGGCTTTAGAAGATTCTTGAGAACTGCTTAATTTCAGATTCTTGTTTAGATATATATGAAACCATGACATTTTAATGAATCCAATTGCTCCACTATGGTGTGTTGGATATAAAATTGTACAAAATCAGTTAGATATCCACATTTTCTTTATTTGCTTATGCTTCATAGATTGGTTCCATCTTTCCTTCTTTTCCTTTGAAAGCATGAATATAGGATAGATTTTTTTATTATCATTTTTTTTATAAGTAAAAAGGCAAAAGTATATTATATATAAAGACAAAAGGGCACCCAAAGGTCAACCCCAAAGCATACCGGGAGTACACAAGAGGCACCTCAAGGCGGAAGCCAAGAAGAAGAGGGGATACAAAAAACTTACCTACCCTCATCTGGAACCCAACCAATCAAAAAAGTTAATCAAGGATGATGGACCTACATCTATAAACAACTTAGCCTAGGACCAATAATCACAAACAAAAGAATTTTTCATTCTTTGAACCGAAAACTCCACATTTTCGAATGCAATCCTGTTTCTTTCCTTCCAAACTATTCAAAAGATACATAAAGGGGCTGCCTTCCACACCTTTTGACACTTCTTGCCCACAAAGGAACCATTCCAACAAAGAAGGGTCTCTTTAACCAACGAAGGAAGAACCCATGTCACACCAAGGAGAGCAAAATTAACTCCCACAAAACCCTAGCCTTAGAGCAATGAATTAGGATGTGGTCTATAAACTCTTCTTCAACAAGGCAAAGGAAGCACCTATTGGCTAGAGTCCACCCCCTCCTCTTTAACTAATCCAATATTAAGACCTTACCCCATGATGCTTCTCAAGCAAAAAAGCCCACTTTGGAAGGCACACAAGGGCTCCATATGATGTTCCACGGAAATGGGGTTGCATTCCTTGTCCTCAAAGCACCATAAAGGGACTTAACAGAAAATTCCCCATTCTTAGTCATTTTCCACGGCATCTTATCCTCCAAATCCACAAACATCCTCTTCCCTTGAATTGTCGAAAGGAATCGCTTGACCAAATTCACCTCCCAATCATTAAAAGGTCTTGAGAATCAAGGATTCCATCCCCCTTCCTCACTTGAAGAATCCCACACCTCCACCATCCAAACCTCGTTAGAGTCCGCCAAGGCATACAAAGAAGGGAAAGAACCACAAGAAGCGACATCACCACACCACTTATCCTTCCAGAATATCATTAGTTAGCCTAAAATATTCCATATGGCATGACAAGATATTTACGCATGTTTATGGAACCAAATATCATACTAGATGTTAAGATCTCTTATCTGTATATCCAACATCTACATGTAATCATATAAGTAAAAATATCATATCAAAATTTCAAATATCCATAAAAATACAATATTAGAATAAAATTGTATTATTTTTATAACATGCAAACCCATTCACACTGCTTCGAAGAACCAAAGAAACAATGGATATACCGATATTTATCTTAACATTGGTAACAATATTGTTCTTAATATATATATATATATATATATATATATATATATATATATATATATTAAATTGGATAATTACTGAAAGATTGATTCTTTCATCATTGCCACTGACCTTTTTTTACCCAATAGTAAGATAAAATTTTTGAAAAAATATGATATCAAATCCTATAAAAATAAATAAATATGATACCAAAAGTTCAAATATCTATTGGTAAATTTTATACCTCATAGTAGGACTTCAGAAAATTATAAAAGTGTAGTGACATTATATTCTATAAAAAAAATGGTACCAAAAGTTGATATATATATTAGTAAATATAAGGCTTTAGAAAATTATAAAAGTATTGATTATATCATTTCTTATCATAAATTTTTATTTAACAGAACATAACACTAAAAGGAAAAAAATTGCCAACAAATTATAAAATTGTAAATGTGACATGTCATGGTTCCTATCAGGAGAAGACAAGGATGATAGTTTCAAAATCCATAAGAACTTTATGTATTTATTTACGTTTGAAATATAAAGCGCCTAACAAAAGGAGGAATACCCTGTGTTCACAGGGGGTAGACAAGATGCACCATAAAGATGTAAAAAGAGAAGAGGGGAAGAAGAGAGGGAGAGAGGGAGAGAGGGAGAGGGAGAGAGAGAGAGAGACCTATATTGAAAACAGCAACACAAACAAAGCCACCTAGCCTCAATTAAACTGTCAATGGAATCCAATAATGAGCAGTTTGGGCATTCCCAATGACACCCTTGATTAAATCCGTAAGAACTTTATGTGACAAAATTTCATTGATTGGTGCATTAAACTAACACTAGTACATGAATGTTGGCTTATCATGGCTGTTTATTTGGATCCTAGAATTAAAATATGAATGATATGATATTGCAAGATGTATATGTACTTAAAAGCTACTTTATAGGCACTACACATGCCTCACCTTGCACCCTTCCTCAAACACTGCTAAAAAAAGGACATATCCAGCAGTTGAAAGATGCTAGAGTAACTTTTCCTACATCAGTCTTTCATTCAAAACAAACTTTTTTTTTTTGATAGGTAAATAGATTTCATTAAGAGCCAATGGCTAGAGAAAGGCATACACGAAGTATACCAAAGACAAAGAAGCAAAAAAACAAAGGGACAAAACAAAACAACCCTTACTTAGTGGCTAGCCAGTCTATAAAATCTATCAAGGACAAAGTGTGTTCTCCTATATACACCCTAGCCCAATTCACAAAAGTGTACAAAAAAATGGATTTAATGTCTTGATCATTCCTCTCCATATCATCGAATGCTCTCCTATTTCTTTCTCTCCAAATGGTCCACATCAAGCAGAGGGGGGCAGCTCTCCAAGCTTTCTTCCTTTTCTTGCCCACAAAGGAACCATGCCAACCTAGGAGGTGATTTTTCATAGTGGAGTGCATCACCCATTGCACCCCAAACAGGGAGAAAATTAGGAGCCATAACATTCTGGCTTTCTCACAAAACAGTAGAAGGTGATCTGTGGTTTCCTCCTTATGTTTACACAAAAAGCATCTGTTGGGGATGCTCCAACCAATTCTCTTCAGGCGGTCTGTGGTGAGCAATCTATTCCAAGCCGCCTCCCAACCAAAGAAACTAGCCCTAATTGGAACCCAAGGCGTCCAAATAGTTCTAGCCGGGAAGGGGGGTTTGGAATCCCTTGAGAAGGAGCTATAAAAGGACTTGACAGAAAAGGTTCCAATCTTGTTCTCTTTCCACCGAAACATATCCTCCACGCCTCTTCTAATGGTCAATGGATGAAGCTTACTTAATAAGCTTTCGACTTCTCCCACCTCCCAATCATTAAGGTGTCTGTTAAAACGAAGCCCCCAGCTACCTCCACCTTCGTCTTCCTCCCAAGCCTCAGCAACCCATCCTTCTTTGTTGACAGAGAGGTTAAACAAGATGGGGAAAGTTTCCTTCAGAGATTGATTTCCACACCACAAATCCTTCCAAAACTTCACTTTGGTGCCGTCCCCAATGATGAAGCGGGAATGAGAACGAAAATTCTCCCAACCTTTTCTGATGGCCTTCCAGACCCCCACCCCATACCGGTTTCTTGCATCTTTGGAGCACCATCCTCCCTCTTGAAGATCATACTTACTAAGGATAATTTGCTTCCATAGGGGCTCATTCTCATTAGCGAATCTCCACAACCATTTCCCCAGAAGGGCCTTATTAAAAGTAGCTAGGCTACGAATGCCCAAGCCACCTTTCTTTTTATCGGCACAAACAACCTTCCAACTCACCAAGTGGGGTTTTTTCTCTAAGGCTCCACCGCCCCATAAGAAATCCCTTTGGATCTTTTCAAGCCTTGCACACACTCTCTTGGGGATCACAAAGAGAGAGAGAAAGTAGGTTGGGAGGCTTGAGAGGGTGCTTTTCAACAGGGTAAGACGACCGCCTTTGGAGAGGTATTGCCTTTTCCAGAGAGATAACCTTTTCCTGAATCTTTCTTCCACTGCATCCCACACCCTAATTGATTTGTAAGGGGCTCCAAGGGGAAGACCCAAGTAGGATGTAGGTAAGCTACCTATCTTACCACCCAAGACCGCTGCGAGAGTCTCCATAGGAATGTCTTCCCCCACTGGTATGGCCTCTGTTTTATTCAGATTGACTTTTAAACCTGAAATCGCCTCAAACCACATGAAGGTCCAGCTAAGGTATTGCAACTGATCTGCATCGGCGTCACAGAAAATTAAGGTGTCATCGGCAAACAAGAGATGGGACACGACCAGCCCCTCACTTCCTCTTCCTCCCACTCTGAAACCGGAAATAAAGTTACCATTTCTTGCACGGGACAACAATTGGCTAAGAGCTTCCATGGCCAAAAGGAAAAGATAGGGGGATAGAGGGTCGCCCTGTCTCAGTCCCCTAGAGCTACGAAAGAAACCCGAGGGGCTTCCATTGATAAGGATCGAGAAGGAGGTCGTGGAGCAACACCATTTTATCCAATTAATCCATCTGTGCCCAAATCCCATCTTGGACATCACCTCCATAAGAAAGTTCCAATTGACATGGTCAAAGGCCTTCTCAATGTCCATCTTGAGAAGGAGACCCGGGATGTTGTCTTTCAATCTAGAATCAAGGGCTTCGTTAGCAATAAGAACAGCGTCCAAAATCTGCCTCCCATGGACGAAAGCATGCTGAGAATCAGAGATCACCTCCCCCATCACTGTTTTCAGTCTATTGGCTAGGACCTTGGCAAGCAATTTGTACACGCTCCCTACCAAGCTGATTGGTCTGAAATCTTTTAGATCTTCGGTCCCCTCCTTCTTTGGAATGAGCAAGAGGAACGTGGAGTTTAAGCTTCTTTGGAAGGTCCCATGGAGGTAGAACTCCCTAAAGAGGCCTATAATTTCTGGTTTAACAACGTCCCAACAGAATAACCAGAAGGCCATTGTGAAGCCATCCGGACCTGGGGCTTTGTCCCCACAGAAACTGCTTAGGGCTGCGAAAATTTCTTCCTCAGAAAACATAACTTCTAGGCTGCTGGCCAAGCCTTCTCCCAACTCCTTAAAGTTAAGGCCATTAATACTGGGCCTCCAATCCCCAGGATCAGAGAGAAGGGTTTGGTAGGCATTGCAAACACCTTCTTTTATCTCTGCCAAGGAAGAGAGATACACCCCATTTACTTTAATTTTGGATAGGAAATTCCTCCTTGCCCTAGCATTGGCCATTTTGTGGAAATACTTGGTATTTTTATCCCCCTCTCTTAACCATATTTCTCTTGACTTCTGTCTCCAAGAAGTTTCTTCAAGAAGGGCCCATTTCTTATATTCCTCAAGATCCAGATTCTTAGCTTCTAGATCTTCAGGAGTAAGAGCGTTTTCATTCTCCTTGGCCTCCCACTGCTGCAAGCGGGAGAGGGCCTCTGCTCTGTTGAAAGAGACGTTGCCTACCACCTCCTTGTTCCATTTTTTCAGGTCCTTCTTAAGAGCTTTGAGCTTCTCAGCGATGCAGTGGCTGCTGAAGCCTTCAACCGAATATCCATTCCACCAGCTTTTTACTAGGTCTTTGAAACCTTCAATTTTCAGCCACATATTTTCAAAGCGGAAGGGGTTTTTGCCTGAAGAGAAACCCCCAGCTTCTAGAATAATGGGGCTGTGGTCAGAGACCAGGCGAGGGAGAGCAGATTGTGAGATGGCTGAGAAGTGGTCCTCCCATTGGTCAGAGATTAAAAAACGATCCAATCTGGAGGCAGCTTGAGAGTTCAAGCCCCCTATCCAAGTGAAAGGACCTCCAGCCAGTGGTATATCCCTCAGCCCCAGCTCCCCGATCACCTCTGAAAATCTCCTCATATCGGCTGTGAGTCTCGGGGCATTTCTTCTTTCCTCTGGATATCTAACAGCATTAAAATCTCCTCCTATGCACCAAGGGTCTTCCCAGAGGCCACGGATGGCTCCAAGCTCTTCCCAAAAGTCTTCCTTTTCGCTCCCTATCACTGGCCCGTACACTCCAGAGAAGACCCAAGAGAATCCGTCACTGCAGTTTCTAAAACGAACAGAGATGGAGTACCCCCCACTTTCCACCTCCAAATTCTCCAAGACTCTGTTATCCCATATGAGAAGGAGTCCTCCTGCCGTGCCCCTTGCGTCCACTGAAGCCCAATTGAGAAATCTTCCTACTCCCACACTATTCACCAATTGCGTAGAAACATCTTTCACCTTTGTCTCCAAGAGACAAACCAAATCAGCCTTCTGGTTCCTCACCACTCCCTTGATCAGTTTTCTTTTATCACAATCATGAAGCCCTCGAACGTTCCAGCAAAGAATTTTAATCCTCATTAATCAACTGGAATCAAGTCCCAGGAACTCTGACCAGATCTTTTGGATATCCCTGATGTCCCCTTGTAACTAACAGAGCATTCCAATCTTTTTAACTCTCGTTCAAATCGGGTGGAACAGGATTTTTTCTTCTTCCTTCTCTTGCGTAGAGAGTTACTTCCAGTCCTCAGCTTCAATTTCGAAAGCAGCTCCAGAATTTCGACTTCATGCCCTTCAACAGGCATTCCCAAGACTTGACTAAAGTGTAATAATTTGGAGAGCTCCTCTTCTGACCAACCTTCTTCATCCGGGGGGTAATCTGACGAGTCTCTCTGCTTTGCCATGTTGTTTTCCAGATCAGAGGTCGGGGTTGTAGACAAAATCACTGTCGACCCATCTCTAAGCATGATGGACAGGGGGTTCGGTGTCACTTCTACGTCCCTTGCCATTGGAGATAAAGGACGAGAGCCAGGTTCCCTTCCCCTCTCAAGCCCCGTGTCCCAGAAAGAAGAAGAAGAAGAGGATGGGTCCCCTCTCAAGGAGATCGGGGGAAGAGCAGGCGTACCTTTTTTATTACGAGCTTCGGCGGGGGAGGGAAGCTCCTTCACAGCTGTCGGCACTTCCACAAGGTGCGACGCTTCCAACTGGGTCGACTTGCGAGCTTTGACAGGGAGGGAAAGCTCAAAAGCATGCATCGGCGATTCCACAGGGGAAGACGCTTCCATCTGGGGGGTTTTGCTAGCTTCGACGGGACGGGATGCCGTCGGCGCATCCAAAAGAGGCGACGCAACCTTCTGGGTAGCCCTAGAGAAGGAAGGTGTCGCGGAGGGAGCTCCACTTCGACGCAGCGAGCAGCTAGGGCTTTCTTGCCTTAAAGCTTTGGAAGGGGCTGGGTCGAGGGGTTTAAGAGAAGAACCCATAGGGACTTGGGCCTTCCCTAGCCCAGGCCCAAAGGGCCTTCCACAGGCCAAGCTCGAATGGGCCAAGGCATCTAGAAGCTGGCCTGATTCCTCAACGCGGGCTTGGGAAAGGGGATACTGGCCCTTCTCCATGGCGCGGGCAGGAGATGAGGGAGTAGCTTCACCCGTCAAGTCTGAAGTAGGTGCAACAGTCCCCAGGGTCGGCGAAAGCAGCTTTTCAGGTTGCAGAGTGACAGAGGCAGGGGTCTGAGGGTCCACGCTCCCCATAGCGCGTGAGGGGGCCACCACATCATCCCCAATCTTCCAAGCACCGGACCTGCAGGCGGGGATCACAGAGGAAAGGCAGGGCTCTTCTTCCCACCATAGTTGCAGAGCATAACAGGTGGCGCCAGCGACTACCTGCAGTGAGCTTGGGTGTTGCCATCCACTGGTTTCGACTAGGACTTTGGCCCACTTGAGGTTCCGACGCTCAGCTGTGTTTTCATCCACAGCTACGTACCTCCCACAGGCGTCTCCGAACTGCTTGAAGAGGCTTCTTCCCCAGAGATGGAGAGGGAGTCCTAAAATTCTAACCCACACATGGCGCGTCTCCTCATTATCTCCCTCAAGACATCCCACAGATGGCTTCCATTTTTCTAGGCGGAAGCTTCTTCCTCTGAAACTTCTTGTGCCTGAGCTATACACCCTTTCTGCTTCGTCCTCAAATTCAAACTCCAGGAGCATGAGATTTTCTCTCACGTTTGAAAGCCAGAGGTTTCCTTCCAAGAACCATGAGTTCTTCGCCCATGACCCGAAAGAAACGGGGTCAGGAAGGCGATCAGCGTCCCCCACCCAAGAGCCCACAAGACACCTGCCCAGCAGCTCCTCATTCCTATCCAAAGTTTCTTTCTCAATTTCTAGCCAGACGGCATCTCGAGGCTCGGGGCGATTCCGAAGAGGGCATAAGCCTCTGCCTACGCTACTGCTGGGTGAGGCTTGGGAAGGCGATTGTTTATCCAGCAAAACACCACTCCATTGGAGGGGGGCGACACCCACACTTCTCAGTTTACTAGCCAGCATTTTCCATCCTCCAACAAGCCCCCTTCCTTCAGGGAAAGCCAAGGAAAATCTTTTGTTTTCCGCATCTCTTACAACGCAGAACAAAAATCTTCCTGCTCTATTACCTCTGAGTTCCAAACTATAAACTCTATCACCTTCTGACCAAAACTTCCTGAAAGGGGTTCTTTCCTTTAGCCCACAAACTGATTCAACCCCTTCTAGCAACAGGGATAGGCCTTTTCCTCCAAATCTGATCCATGACGAGAACTTGGGGCCTCTTTCACAGATCTTTCCACGCACTTTTCCTTTGTGATCTTCTATGTTAATCTCAAAGGACTTCAAATCAATGCCAAACCAGCACTTACCACCAGGGGAAGATACCGGCGTTTTTACTGGCATCATTCCCGGCCAAATGAACAGCCCGAGACAGATTATAAAATTCTTATCAAGAGCTGGAAAGATGACCTACCTTCCCCCATTCATCAATTTTCATTCAAAACAAACTGCAAGCCCGCTCTCAAGTAATTTATGATTAAGTTTTTCTTTTGAACAGGTAACATTGTCAGAACACTACATTGGGTTTAATCTATCACCAACCTTAGTACAGAAATAAGAAAATATAATAATACAAACTAAAACTCTCAAATGATTAAATATCATAGTGATAACTTCTTTTTAAACGCCACCGCCGCCTTGCTAAGCTCAGGGCAAAACCAAAGCTCAAACAGCCCTATATTTAACTCAACTAGACTCATCCCCTTGAATGCATATCCAATAGAAAAATACTATCAGACAGTCAGTAGCAGTCAACCAGATTATTTAAGGCATTGGAAACCCAATATTTTGATGTGACCAATTTAAGATACCCGTTCTGAAAAGATTATACATGGTTAGATACTTCCATCTGTTAGATATTTCCATCATTCGGTTTTGCGGTTTTGCTCAAGTTTTCTAATAGTGAAAAGTGAAAACCCATATTGAAATGTTTTCACAAGAGAATTAGAGGCACTACACGTGAAAATAATTGTTTGTGTCACCAGTTGGTGACATTAAATACTAAGGTGGCCGAATTCCTGTGTTTTTCATTTCTAAAACTTTTGAGAACTCAACTCAGAAAATTTACTTCCAACTTGTTAACATTTACATGAATCCTTTTTCACCAGTCACCACTACAAGATCAATGTATCACTAAAACCTCCTTAAAATACTTTACCAAAACCACCTCAAGTTAGAGTAAAATTATAAATCTCCTAGACCTTCCTATTTGCATAATACTTCAATAGGAATTCAAGTAATTTGAGACATCTCTGACATGGTTCTTCAAATTTTGTTTCCATTATATTCTTAAGATTTCTTACCCACTTATGCCCATAAAACTAAAAATAAATAAGCAAATAATATTTCTTACCCAGTAATGTTCACCATTCATTTACCTCTCCAGCTTGCAGAAGTAGCAAGTGTTAATTATGATTAGAACTCCATTAACGCTGACATTTACCAAACAGATGATTTAATGGAACAAACTTGACAATGGAACCCAGGTTTCTATACATACAAGCCTCATGTCATGAAGGGGCCTGAAAATCTCTGGCCTCAGGAAATACCTCCATTTCTATGAGTGATTCCAAAATCAATGGATGTTCTTATAGGATAGTTAGCCGAATGGATGATACATTAATGGCAACAAAACATTGCCCAAAAATGTCTATTGCTAACATGCATCCACATGTAGAAATTTCACCAGCATTAACCAGAAAAGAACTGTCCACTTTGACCAGAAAGTTCAATCCATGATATGGAAGAGGAAAAAAGGAAAGAAAAAGAAAGGTAGGATAAACCATCGCTCGGAAGATACAATATTCAAAAACACGCCAACAGAACCACATGTAAACACAAATTCCCTCGATACTCTCAAAACAAAAAATGCTGACACCTAAGAAATATAGACCTGTTCATATAAACCCTAAATCATTTGGCACTTGCGGTAAATCATTTCAAAAAAATGACAGAATTACATACCAGAAAATAAACCATAAGATACATCAAATCTGTGTATATATCCGTGTGTGTATGTGTGCATAAACCAACACTCCAATTTTCCTCAAACTACATACACACAGAGTAAGAAACCTCAATGTAGCAAATAAACCCTAAAGTCTTCCATATTGGAGGCAAGTCCAAAAAGATACATCAAATCCCTAGTTCTACAAGGAAATTCCCACCCAAAAATATAAAATATAAAAAACATCAATGCCCTAAATCCAAGCTATATCACCTTACACAACCTCAATTCCCCACTCCCTTCCCCCTTTCCCCCACCCCACAAAAACAAAAACAAAAGAGAGAGAGAGAGAAACCCAGATTCTTCAGCATTTGCAGAAAATTACCACGAAAAACTAACACCAAAAACCCTTAAAGATCCTCACAAACACATGCACAAACTCAAAGCCACAATGAAGATAGACGTAGTTTATACCATCACCAGAAATGCTGTCATCGCTCGAATCATTGTCCACTTCTGCAGCATCTTCGAAGAACTGAAGCACGGCGGAGTTCTTCCGCTTCCGGCTACCAGACTTGTCGTCGTCGTCGCGCTTTCTCTTGCCGGAAGATCCCTTCCCGGCGATCTCCTTTCCCTTATACGACATTTTCTGACGGTAATGAGATATCAGAGCAGGACGGACATGGCGAGAGTGAGACTTTTGGTGTGACTTGAGAACCCCCACCCCGGCCAGAGATCCTTATAGTGGAAGTGGAATGTAGATACGTGAAGTTACAGTTGTACCCTTTCTCCTTTCTCGGATCTGAGAAAAATGAAATTCAAATTAATTGATGTTTCATATCCTTATGTCTTGTTTGGAATCCCTGCAAAACCAATAACACTTTCTTTAAAAAAACTCAAAAAGGATTGTGAATTTATTTGGCTAATTTTCATTTTAAAACTTATTATTTTAAAATGATTTTTTTTATAGGTAAGATTAAAAATTATATATTTAAAAAATGTGAGGCTAACACAACATCCCAAAAGCTCACTCAAAAGGGACAAGGAAGTAAACAAAAAGCATTCACTAGTCTTCACTTAGAACTCAGTCGATCAATATAGCTAACAAGAGAAAAATGACCCTAAATCAAGATTACAAATTACATGCAAAATAATTTATCATTCTTTGGATCAAGAAATCCGCATTATAAAAGATAACATGTTTCATGCCTTGCACACTATCCACAAAATACATAAATGAGTCACCTTTTAAGACTTTTTCCGGGCTTTATTCATAAAGGAACCATGTTATCTAAGGAGTGTTTCCTTAACCAAGTAAGAAAGAACGCAAGCCAACCCAAAGAGAGAAAACAATCATTGTCATAGGATTCTCGTCTTTATACAGTGAATCCACATCTTATTATTGTAAAAAGATAAATTTGATAAAACTTCCTATTTTAAGTTTGGACCTACCTAAAAAGGTCATATTTAAAGAATATGTTTAAAAATATTTATGGTTTCATCTTCAATAACTAATTGTTTGAAATAATTTTTAAAATTTTTGCTTTTAGAAGAAGCAAAATAACTACTTTTATTATGGAACTAATTTTATAAATATTTTTATAAAAAAAAATAGAATTTTTTTTAATTTTTTAATTTAATTAAATAAAAAATTTTCAATAAAAGAAAGTAAAGGGATCTTTTTGCACCTTAAGAAGTGTAGTCACATTTGGTAGTTTTATCAGTATTTTTTAAATGACAAATTTTTGTTTTTGTTTTTTTTGCTTTTAAAGTAACTATGCCATGCTTAAAGAAAATAACTACGAGGAATTGATTTTCCATTTATTGGGGCATGTATGTATAATAATGCCTTACATAAGTATGGATATTTGCATTATGAATGTTTGTATCATAGATGGTTGAATTTCTATTTATTTGATAAAAACTATATTTCTTTAATTTTAAAAATTAAAATTAAAAATATCATTAAATGTGTGTTTAAAAATAATTTTCTTCCCATTGTATAAAATATAGTTCTATTTTTTTTGCTGTTTTTCCAAAATAAATAAATCAATTTCCATTTTATAAGTCAAACAAAGCTCTTCACATATGGATAAGTTTAATCCAAAGTTTCTAATATTGGATTCCCATATCAATCTTTTCTTTTTTTTTTTGGCTTTTTATCTTCATTTGATGTAAAATTTAATTTAATAATGTTAGTTTTCTATGACATCTAAATATATCTAAGTATTGTTTAAGTGTGATCTATTAGGTGTTGCATATATGATATATTAAGCCATTAGGTGAGGTTTGCAATTCGAGCAAATTGGTAAAGATAAAAAAGGAGCCCGAGTTTAATCTAATCATATTTTGAGTTAAAGATTTTTTATTCTTTATTAATTTGGAATCATTTCATCCTTTGAAGATCAAGGTTTAAAATGTTGGGATATATTGAGGATTCTTCACTAAAATATCACATGTCAGAAGGGTATAATACTTTTTCGTTTGTTATACCACTTTTTCATCAATATTCCTAATATTTCATCAACTTTGCCAATTTTTGTGGATATTCCACTACTATGTCATGTTTCTTTCCTTCAAAACATTTAGGGCTAGTGAAATGGGCCTTGGAGCCCAACCATGTTATTCCCTTCTAATTTAAGTAACAAGTCTTCATAATCATTCTCCTCATGAAGAGGAGTATTAAAAAAAATCTGAGCTTAAAAAAATGACATCCATAGTAATAAAAAATTTCTTTGTTTTTGGATCAAAATAATGGTATCCCTTTGTGTTGGAAAATATCCAAGAAAAACACATTTTAATGCTCATGAGTCTAACTTACTATGATGATGATTATGCACATATACAAAAGCAACACAACCGAAAAATTTAAGAGATAAATCAAAGATTAGATGTGACATTGGAAAACATTCTTTAAACATTTTTATTGGTGTCTTACTTCTAGTGTTACTAATTGGAGCCAAAATATGTATTATAATGGTACATATTCGATATGATTTGTGTACCAAAGGACATTTGAATCATTCAACTTGACCTAAATTGATGCTAAAGCCCTAGCCATGAGTTTAACTTGTATTTTGGAGATTTATCTCACATTCAAAGGAAGAAAAGGATGTAAGTTGAGTCACTTTAAATTTTGAAAGATGAAGAAATGGTTAAATGAGAAAATAAGTGAGTCAAGACTCATGTACCATAAGGAAATATAAGACGAGGATGTCATGAGTTTGGAAGATGAGAAATGATCATTATGGAGTAAGAAAGAAGGCAAGAAAACATGGGAAATAAGGCATGAAGCAAGATTTTGTTGCATGGAAATTTAGAACACAAAATCTGGTGGTAACATATACTCTAACTTTGATGACAAATTTTGGAAAACTTCCTAGAGTCTATTTTAGACATACTAATATCATTTTGAATCTCGAGAAGTTAGGAGTCCAATGCTTCAAACGATATACAAATTGGAGTTGAAAAGAAGTTATGACCATTTGAAAACAACTGTGCAAAGTTGAAAGACCATTTTGAAATTCAACTTATGAACTCGAAATGACCTTGATTTCGAATTCACCCATTGCCACTTTGATGTTTCGCTTCCTCTACCTCAGGAATCACATTTAGGGCACTCCATCTGCCCTAAATGGACCCTACACGACTAGAAATCATAATTTTATTATTTTTTTGAATCATTTTTAGGTAATTATTTTGTAATAAGTGGCCAATGAGAGTGTGTCATATGTTAGGTAATTGATGATATTATATAAACTCTCTTAGTTCTAGGTTTTAGAGATCTTTGATATTTTTTCGGAGAGTTTGGCATTGAAGGTGGAAGAAGACAAGAACTTTGGTTTGTTTTCTTTTTCTTCTTTATTAAATATATTGTTTTAAATTTTTTTGATTCAAATTATTAATTTTTACCCTATTATGGATTGTGAATGTGACATCACCCCCATGAGAGACTAAAAAGCCAACTTGGGGCTTGAAGCATAAAAACCTAAGAGCTAGGAAACCAATAAGGACAATGTGTAAATTATTATAACAATGAAATTAATTATTGGTTGTGTGACAATTTATCAT
Source organism: Vitis vinifera (assembly GCF_030704535.1). NCBI lineage: Eukaryota > Viridiplantae > Streptophyta > Magnoliopsida > Vitales > Vitaceae > Vitis > Vitis vinifera. The sequence continues at coordinate 6,745,718 of NC_081817.1, forward strand.
TTTTTTTTTATTCTATCATTGTGAGTTAGTTTAGGGAATGATACAATAGGTTATTACCCGATGCTAATGATTCTTGGTAATTCTTGATCATTAGTTATCATTGTTTTCCCTATCGTTATTTGCCCCAAAACAAAGCTAAATGGAGTAAGAATGGTTAAAAGGACAAATCTTAAACTAGTTATCGATTTAATTCATTTGATGGTTTTAGAAATCTACTTTAAAAAAAGAAAAATTAGGTTTCATATGTAATTTTGAGTTACAAAACTCAAGTTAATCGTGAGCGACTAAGAATCCTAAAACCTTAAGATCACTTTACTTAAGAAACTCTTATTCTCTTTATTTCTATACCTTAAGTTGGCTTGTAAAAAACCCCAAACTTGAATTGATTGAATTAAAAATCAATATTCATTTTGTTATTAATTTAGTTTCATTCACTCAATCCCATTTCATAGAAGATAATTCCCAAATTGTTTTTCACTTTAAGATTTAAACAAAAGCAATTCATTTATTCTAGTATTGACAATTTCCATAAGTCAACCCTTGAGGATGATATCCGGAGTACTACAAAAGCCGCAATGACTCTTTCTCTAGTTTTCCTTGACTAAAGTGACCACGTAAAAAGACTAAGTATCTTGGTACAATAAAAAAGTTCAGTCAGTTACTATAGGTGTTGAAAATTAAATCCATCATATTTTTCTCTTGCACTTTTGATGTGGGATTGCTCATCTTAAACCCATACAAAGTTCTCTTAAGCTCACCCACAAGGCTAGGGATTGAACCTGGTGCTCTAGCATGGGGTAGGTTGCACTTACCACATTTAAATGGACATACATATATACATAAATATATTATAAATTAATTAAGTTAATTTTAATCATATTATTGATAATTGAATATAAAACAAATATAAATTTATAAATGAAATTATGAATATTTTTAAATAAAAAATATTTATATGTATATATATATATACCTTTTTTTTTTATATCCTTCAATATATCCAAATTAGATATCTTATAATTTTAATATTAATTTTTTTATATTATTTCAAAAATTTTAAAACAACTTAAATATGTATCTTATCTTATTTTATCTTTCTTGAAGTTTTTAAACATTTCTATGGGTTTGCATCAATTTCTATTTTATCAATAGTTTTTGTCAAAATTTTCACTGATATATTCATAAAATCTAACTACTAATATATCCATAAAAACTGATAATTTCATCATTGTTGAAGACAAGGCAAGCCTTGTCTTACTTGTGACCTTTTTAACAATATAAGAATAGGTGATTAAAAGTAAGGTGTGTATGGATGAAGAGTTTTATTTCTTGGCTTAGAATTGTGGATTCAATTTCTAGGCCATTGAAGATATATTATGACAATTCAGTTGCAATTTTTATGGTTGAAAACAACCAAAGTGGTAGTCGAGGCAAACCCATTGACATCAAGTATTTAGTCATAAGGGAACATGTTAAGGAGAAAACAATTGTTATTGAACACATCAACACTAAATTGATGATAGTTGATCCTTTGATAAAAGGTATGCCACCATCAAAATTCAAGGATCATGTGGATAGAATGAGACTTGGTTCCTTTGTATGATTTTCATTGTAAGGACGAACATTATTTGTAATGAAACTCTATTTATGTGATAATATTTTCTTATATTTGTTTCTAATTTGTGTACACATGAAGGGAACAACCCGGATCTCTCCATTTCCCAAGTTTGGATCAAGTTAAGAACATGCTTAACTATCTTAAGTTTTTTTCTAAATCCTATGCTAAAAAAAAAAAGAAAAAAAAACATTTTTATACTTTAAAAGGATCCAAAAAGTGATAACGAAAACCATACCTCATATTCAGATGTTCCCGAATCAAATCCACATGGTGAAGATGAAGATCGAAATTGCAAAAGTCTTGTAAACCCAAAGTCTTCTGTCTGATGACTTGAACCTTGATCTTGGCACACTTTCGGTGGGGAGGAAAATAGAGTGGAAGTTATGACTCTCTATCTCTCTGGATGTTGGATGACAAAGGTTATGGAAACCCTAACTCCTATGGGGTATTTATAGGATTCCTAAGTGGGCTTAAGTGACTTGAGCCCACATGGGCTTGAGTCACTTAATCTTGCTTAAAATGGTTCTAATTGATTAATTAATCCAATAGGATCTACTAATTAATTAATTAACCCAATCTAGAGACCTTGTTCACTTACCCCTATGCAACCTTGTGTAATTACCAAAATGCCCTTATGCATAAAAGTGAATATAGAGTCAGTCCAACCATCACAACCTATGCCAACAAGGTATATGAACTCAGAGCGAAGACCACTAGGACCTATTGGCATACTGGCTTTCTCATAGTCCAATTGTAAAATTGATTCAACATCTCACTATAGAGAATCAATTGAACTCTAATATCCTATGTAAATACTCCATCAATAATGATTCAATCCATAGGGAATATATGATTAGCTTATGATCTCACCCGTAGGTCAAAGCCACTGCTAATATCAACACAAGCAATATTCTCTCAAGGTTGAGAGACAATACAATGAAGCAGCTTGGTGGAGTTAGGACCACTTGATAGCCTTAAGTCATAACTCAACATATGTCCTATCCAATGTACAACCATACACACTAGTGCACTCACCATGAGAAACTCATCCCAATAGCCAAGACCAACCATCCCTCCAATTAAGAGGTAGTGCACTGCAATCTCTAATGTATTTCCTAGGCTCATGAACTGACTGTGAATAAGTCATCTATTTATAAGGAACTCATGACTTAGATCTTATGTACAACTCCTAATACATCTAAGTCATGTCCAATGCAAAAAATGCAGACTTAGAATGCTAATAAAGTATAATACATAGAATAAGGATAAATAAAAGTGAAACTAGAACATTATTAAATAAATAATAAATTTCCAAATCTATTACATCATATCATGCTTTTAAAGATTCTATCATAGCAACACATTCATTCAATTGAAAAATATTACTTATGTTTGGACCAAGAATAAACATGGGGTTTATTCGTTAAGTAATGAAGGCAAGTGTTTAAGAGACATAATGCATTGTGATACATGGAAGATGACACTCGTTTTAGGGAACCTAATGCCATGATTTGTGTATTTTGTTTCTTACTATGGTGAATAATGGAATATATGGACCAAGTGGGAGAATGTTAGATCTTTCTAAACGGGTTGAGAAATCTAGCCTATAATCTTCCATTAATTTTGAGAATAATGCTAGATTTTTCCTAGATGGGTTTGATCCATAATGTTTTGGGATTTTTGGTGATTTAGTTTTCCTTTTTGATTGTCATTAACAACCATAAATGATGACATTAACTCTATGATGGGTAGAGTAAATATAAATAGAGTTTTATGGTTAGGTCTTTAAGCCTCCATTCAAACATATATATACACTCTCGTTTGAGATTGATTAAGGGTTTGAAAGCACCTCAACCTATCTAAATATCAAATTTGATTTTCAGATTCTCAAGCTATCAATGGTCGGAGGTATGTTTCAGATTTTCCTTTATTTTCGAGGCATGTTTCAATTCTTCCTTTATTTCTGCATTTAATATATGAGCATGTTTAGATTGGTTTTAACACTAACAAGTGAAAATATGATATATAAATAATCATTAAAAGATACAACTTTAACCAGTTATATTATTGACATATTCTAAATGCACGGAAGTCACAATTGTAGAAGCAACAAATGAGTATCCATTTGGATGTACATTTTGTTTTTTGCTTTCAAAATCATAAACAGAACTTTTAGAAGTTTATATTGGAAAAGTAATAATTTTTAAAACTATTTTTAAAAATTGAGGTATCAAAAAAATTTATTATGACAATTTAAAAATTTTTTGAAGTAATTTTTTAAAATATAAAATAAATCTATACTTTTTATAGAAAATGTTATACTTTTTATAAATAATTTTGTGGACCCCGCATATCCGTTGCTCGAATGCGTTTCCCACTCGATGGCGAGCTCGATTTTTTATCTTGAAAAATGGATTTTATTTATTTGAAAAGAAAATGACTTGGAGTCGTCACTTATTTTTGTTTTATTTTTAAAAGGGTAAACAAAATAAGAAAGAAAAACCCTAAGTGTGACCCCTTATTTGGAAAAGGTGATCTACGAAAAACCGGATCGGGTTCGGGGTCAGGTTACTTATCGGGAAGGTACGGTAAAGACCGTAGCACCCCTCTAAGTCCCTAAAGTCGGGTCTCTACTAATAGACTGAAGCTGACGTGGCAATCAATGAGGAAATCAACGGATACTCAAATCAAACTTGCACATATGAGAATAAGAGCATGCATAGAGAATAATCAAAATGAGAATGAGTGCGTACCTGGACCTCCAGTGACAAATGCGCTATCATGAATCAGTGAACAATGGATATGTACATATACTTATACGCATGTCGAGGAACAGAATAAATCGATCATACATGACAATTAAATCAATCAATCAGTTAATCATAAGGAAATCACTTATGTAGGGCCCCCACCAAAACCCATTTATTTTAGCATGAATTAATTTCGTAAATTCCATTAATTGGAATTACAAAATTAAAGTCTTGCTTATTTTAAAATGTTTTAAAACGAAGGAGGTGTGAAAATTGTCTACCAGAAGGAAAAATGGCAACAAAATTTTATTGGAAATGAGATTTTTGAGTGGTCCTAAAAATTCTAAAGATGAAAATTTGAAAAATAAATAGATAAATAAAAATAAAATAAATTATTTGATAGAAATGGAATTTGGAAAAAAAAACTATTTGAAAGCTAGAATTTGATGGATTATTTTAAAATCAACAAGGATAAAATAATAATGATAATAAAGAAAGTAATAATAATAATAATAAAAAAGATAAAATAAATGAAATAAAATAAAATAAATAAATAAAAGAGATGAAAATAAATATAGTAAAAATAATAGGAAAGAGAATAACAAGAGTTGATTTATTGAAATTAGACTTATTTAAGATCAAGAAATAATGAGAGATAAAAAAATTAAAACCCAATAAGAATAAGATTTTTATGAAAGCCATTTTGAAAGAGTGCATGGGAATAGAGGAATGAGACACGTGGGTTTCAGAAGTGGGTCATCAAAGTTGATTTCCAAGGGTCTTCTGGATTTCCTTTTGCATGCTGCCCTTTCGCAGTTTCAAATTTCATACCATCAAGCCCATTTACCGCGCAACGCATCTCCTTCTTTCTTGTATTGAAGCCATTGTTCTCAGAATCTCCAGATGAAACTGCGAGGAAGCAGTCAAGCGACTCAAGAGAGCTTGTCGCGGAAACACCAGCTGCGCCATCTTGGAAGCCATTAACGACTTGAAATTGTTGGGTTTTGGAGCGCCCTTTAAAGCTGTAGGGACTTCTTTATGGAGCTTGGCAACGTCCGAGAGATGCGGGATGATGTACTTGGAAAAACCTCTGGCTCTGACTGTGATGAATCGGAATCCACTGGAGCTCGCCTTCGCAACTGCTGCGTGCTTCTGCTTGGGATTCTCTTGCTGTGGCTGCTGATGGTGAACTGACCTCATCCCCACCGAGATGCCTAGAGGCACGTTCTGCAGCGGCAACGGCGTGGCGGTGGCGAGACTGACAAGGGCGATCCTCGCTGTGAGTCCGATCAAATGATCGAGGCATTGATAGAACGGCCATTTGCTCGGATCACCGCCGGCAGCGATCTTCGCCTTCTCAAGCTTGTTTCAACTTTTACAGTAGCAATCGGGACAGCTCCAACAGCAATTACCATCAACACCAACAGGCCAATGTGGAGCATCCAAACGTTGCAAAATTGTTTGATCTGCCTTCATGACAGAAATTGAAAATCCCGATGTCTGTAATGCATGGTCAATCTTTTCCTTCAACAAATGCTCCCGAAACAACAATAATGCCGACTGTTAAAGTATATTGTATTGTGGGCTCTAGGCCCAGGGTCCTAGTTAGGTTACTTGTATAGTACTTGTACTATACACTTGTACTACACCTTTGTACTACACTTATACTACACCTTTGTACTGCACCCTTGTACTACACATATATGCCTCCTATATAAAGGCACTGATGTATACTCTTTTATTCACAGAATAGAATACAATTATTCTATATTTCTAACATGGTATCAGAGCCACTGCTCTGACCTCTTTTTTTTTTTTTTTTTTTTCTTCTTAGCAGTCTTGTCTTCATTAGTGTGACTTCCTTTTTCACTAAGCGCTTCCGCCATCACAACTGCCGCTGTAGCCTCTTGCCGTTGAACCTCCGACGTCATCCAGTCGTCATCCCTGGGTTCCGGACCTGCAACCGCAGTCATTAAGAAGTCTCACACTGCACAGACCACTGCCCCTTTGCATCATCGCTGCGAATATTGCTCCGATTTCACTTTTGAAGGTACCACTGAGATCGTCCAGCGCCGATCTACACATTAGTGGATATCTCGCCGCCATCGGAGACCGCACGCGCCCCCACGCACCCCTCAAAGATTCTGCAGCGCCTCTACGCGCCCCCCACGTGCTTCCACGCGCCTCCACGCGCTGCCACATCAGCACTAGCTCGTCAGGCCTCCACGCGCTGCCACGTCAGGCCTCCACGCGCTGCCACGTCAGCCCTAGCTGCGTCAGCATCCACTGATCTGCTGACGTCATCTCCAGTCGTTGACCGTTGACCGTTGACCATTGACAGTTGACCGTTGACCGTTGACCAGCGTTGACCAGCGTTGACCGAACATTGACCATTGACTTTGACCGTTGACCGTCCAGTTGACTTTTCCCCCGGCCAGGTTCTCCTTACCCAGTTTTTCGTATAGATTTCATTTCTGCAGTCGGTTTTTGCATATTGCGTCCCTAAATGGATAAGAAGGATGTTTTTCTTCCTCGCCCCATCCATACTGTATTGGAGGGGACTAAAAATTACTTATCCTGGTCTCAAGCTATGCATAGTTTTTTTAAGAGCCGCATGCTCTGGCATTATTGTACTGGTGCAATGACTATTCCTGTCAAAGGAGCAAGTGAAGAAGATGTTGTCTTTCTTAGTCGCATGATTGAATGGGATAGTCATAACCACATGATCCTCACATGGATCCGGAACACTTCCATTCCCTCTATTTCCAACCTATTGGGCAGCTTTGACGATGCAAAATCTGCATGGGATATGTTGACCAAAAGGTACTCCACTACTCATGGATCCATGAAATATCAGTTAGTGGTTGAATTGCATCAACTCAGGCAAGAACCGGGACAATCCATCAATGACTATTATGATTAGCTTCGCTTCATTTGGGACCAAATTGACCTTTCTGATCCAACTTGGGGATGCTCCACAGATGCTCAGCAATATGCTACCATTAGAGATGAATTTCGCCTCTATGAATTCTTGATGTCACTTCACAAGGACTTTGAGCCCATTCGTGGTCAGCTGTTAAATCGCAGTCCTGCTCCCTCTCTTGATACTGCTGTGAATGAGTTGGTTAGAGAAGAAGCTCGTCTTGCAACCCTTCAAGCCCAGAATAAGCTCAATATTTTGGCTATTACTCCATCTACTCCACTCATAGAGCAACCTCAGCAATTAGGTGATTTTTCTGGCTCTAGCAATCGTCGCAAGCAAACCAACAAGAAGTTCTGCAACTATTGCAAGCGTCCTGGCCACACCATTGAGACTTGTTACCGTCGTAACAAATCTACTGCTGCTGTTGCTAATACTGCACCTACTCCGCCAACGGTTTCCACGTCCCAGTCTTCTGGATCTACTATCAACCTCTCTTCCACTGAACTACAGGAGATCATAGCTCAGGCTGTTCGTATGGTTGGTAATGCATCTCTTTCCACTGCCTTATCTGTTCTACCTGGTAAGTCTCAAACTTGGCTCTTTGATTCTGCCTGCTGCAATCACATGACACCTCACTCATCCCTGTTCACCAACCTTGACCCTGCACCACATCCTCTAAATATTCATATAGCCGATGGTTCCACCATGCATGGAAATAGTCTAGGTTTTGTTTCAACCTCTACCCTTTCTGTTCCTGGAGTCTTTCACGTACCTGACATATCCTATAATTTGTGCTCTGTGGGACAATTAGCTGAACTCGGTTATCGCCTTATTTTTGACTATTCTGGGTGTATTGTACAGGATCCGAGGACGGGGCAGGAGCTTGGGATCGGTCCTAGAGTTGGGCGTATGTTTCCCGTGAACAATCTTCATCTTCCACCTGTTGCTCCTGTTTCTGTTGCTGCTGCAACAGCTGCAGTTTCTTCCTTACCTTCTCTTGCGCTTTGGCATTCTCGTCTTGGTCATGCACCATCTTCTCGGGTACAACAGTTAGTGTCTAGAGGTCTGTTGGGTTCTGTGTCTAAAGACAATTTTGATTGCACTTCATGTCAGTTAGGAAAACAACCAGCTTTGCCTTTCAATAACAGTGACTCCATTTCTAAAAGTATTTTTGAGTTAATTCATTCTGATGTTTGGGGACCTTCTCTTGTTGCTAGTATTGGTGGATCTCGATATTTTGTTGTTTTTATTGATGATTACTCTCGTTATAGTTGGATTTTTCCTATGAAATCTCGTTCTGAAATTTTATCAATATATAGCAACTTTGCAAAAATGGTTGAAACTCAATTCTCCAAACGTATCAAAACCTTTCGATCTGATAATGCTCTTGAATATACTCAACATGCATTTCAAACTCTGTTACATTCCTATGGCACTATCCATCATCTAACCTGTCCAGGTACCTCTCAGCAAAATGGTCGAGCCGAAAGAAAACTTCGTCATATTCTTGACACTGTTCGTGCTTTACTTCTTTCTGCCAAAATTCCTGCCCCATTTTGGGGTGAAGCCAGTCTTCATGCTGTTCATGCAATTAATCGCATTCCAAGTACTGTCATCCATAATCAGACTCCATATGAGCGTCTCTTTGGGTCACCCCCTAACTATCATCACCTTCGCTCCTTTGGATCCGCTTGCTTTGTTCTTCTTCAGCCTCATGAGCACAACAAACTTGAGCCTCGATCTAGACTCTGTTGTTTTCTTGGTTATGGCGAAACTCAAAAGGGGTATAGGTGTTATGATCCTGTTTCTCATCGTCTTCGCGTTTCTCGTAATGTTATCTTTTGGGAACATCGATTGTTTGTTGAACTCTCTCACTTTCGTTCTTCCTTGACTAACTCCTCTGTTTTAGAAATCTTTCCCGATGAGTCTCTTGTTCCTTCTGCAAATACTTTTGATCTTCATTTAGACTTCTCTCCAGATATCTTTGATGCTTCTCCTAGACAGGTTGCAGATGAACAGATTATTCACGAGCTACCCCACTTTGAGCCTGGGTCCCCTGCTCCTGCTCTGCCTGAAGATCCTCCACAAGACATTCCACCTCGCCACTCAACCCGGGTAAGATCCATTCCTCCACACCTCCTTGACTATCATTGTTACACTGCCCTTGCTACACTTCACGAGCCTCAAACCTATCGTGAGGCCTCTACTGACCCTTTATGGCAGATTGCAATGAAAGAGGAACTTGATGCATTAACCAAAAACCATACTTGGGACCTGGTTACTCTTCCTCCTGGACAGTCTGTGGTTGGTTGTAAGTGGATCTATAAGATCAAGACTCGCTCTGATGGATCCGTTGAGCGCTATAAGGCTCGTCTTGTTGCCAAAGGTTTTACACAAGAGTATAGGATTGATTATGAAGAGACGTTTGCTCCAGTTGCTCGTATCTCATCTGTTCGTGCTCTCTTAGCTGTTGCTGCTGCTCGTAAATGGGATCTTTTTCAGATGGATGTTAAAAATGCATTCCTTAATGGGGATCTGAGTGAAGAAGTCTATATGCAACCTCCTCCTGGTCTCTCTATTGAATCAAACAAGGTTCGTCATCTTCGACGTGCACTTTATGGTCTCAAACAAGCCCCACGTGCTTGGTTTGCCAAGTTCAGCTCCACTATTTTTCGCTTGGGTTACACCGCCAGTCCATATGATTCTGCCTTATTTCTTCGTCGTACTGATAAAGGCACTATTTTGCTTCTTCTCTATGTGGATGATATGATCATAACTGGTGATGACCTTAGTGGCATTCAAGAACTCAAGGATTTTCTCAGTCAGCAGTTTGAGATGAAAGATCTTGGACATCTCAGCTATTTCTTGGGTCTTGAAATTACTCATTCCACAGATGGTCTTTATATTACTCAAGCCAAGTATGCTTCTAACCTGTTGTCTCAAGCTGGGCTCACTGACAGCAAAACAGTTGACACTCCAGTTGAACTTAATGCGCATCTGACACCCTTGGGGGGGAAACCATTGTCTAATCCTTCTCTTTATAGACGATTGGTTGGCAGCTTAGTTTACCTCACAGTTACTCGTCCAGACATCTCCTATGCTGTTCATCAGGTGAGCCAGTATTTGTCTGCTCCACGATCAACTCACTATGCTGCTGTTCTGCGCATTCTTCGATACCTGAAGGGTACCCTTTTTCATGGCCTTTTCTACTCAGCCCAGTCTCCTCTTGTACTCCGTGCATTCTCAGATGCTGATTGGGCAGGAGATCCTACTGATCGCAGGTCCACTACAGGTTATTGCTTCCTCCTTGGTTCTTCTTTGATTTCTTGGCGAAGTAAGAAACAAACCTTTGTGGCCCGCTCCAGTACTGAAGCAGAATATCGTGCCCTTGCTGATACCACATCTGAGCTCCTTTGGCTAAGATGGCTCCTTAAGGATTTGGGTGTATCCACCTCCTCTGCTACTCCTCTTTATTGTGACAACCAGAGTGCTATTCATATTGCTCACAATGATGTCTTTCATGAACGGACTAAACACATCGAGATTGATTGTCATTTTATCCGTTATCATCTTCTCCATGGTGCTCTTAAGCTTTTCTCCGTCTCCTCCAAAGATCAACTTGCAGATATCTTCACCAAGTCTCTTCCTAAGAGACGCACTCGTGATTTAGTTGACAACCTCAAGTTGGTCTCACATCCACCTTGAAGTTGAGGGGGGCTGTTAAAGTATATTGTATTGTGGGCTCTAGGCCCAGGGGCCCAGTTAGGTTACTTGTATAGTACTTGTACTATACACTTGTACTACACCTTTGTACTACACTTATACTACACCTTTGTACTGCACCCTTGTACTACACATATATGCCTCCTATATAAAGGCACTGATGTATACTCTTTTATTCACAGAATAGAATACAATTATTCTATATTTCTAACACCGACAAGGATGCTTATAGGAAAGGCGAGCTTCTCAACTTTTGCAGCCCTATGAACCCAAGCTACTGATTTCTTGCCATAAATCAACAGAAAGACGCTCCAAAAGCAGTGAACTAAGCCCAGAGCCAGTACCACCACTAACAGCATTGAAAACAAGGAAACCTTGGAGAGCAGTACAATTGTCAGCCAGTTTTCGGATCTGGTCCAAGCATAGAACAAGATCCAAAAACGAGAATGTAACCACAACAGAGAAGAAACCATGGAGGCATAGCATGAAAGAAACAGGTAAAAATATCTTCAAAAGGGGCTTCAATGGCCGCTTGGCGTTCCGGTGATGGCGGAGGCGTTTCGCCGCCGGCGGCTGGACAACTTTGCTTGCTCCATTTCTTTCTCAAGTTCATTTTCCTTCACTCTAGCTTCCCCCTTAACCAGCCTGCCATCCTCTGCCACACGGATCACTGGCAATAATGGTATCCCCTGTGTAGACCACTCTCTGTTCATATGCTCCAACACTGATCTACCAAGCCCTTAGTAGCCTCTACAGGATAAACGGATTCAAGGTGTCCAAATCCCTCACTGTCTCGTCATCCCATAGCCTCACTCCCCATTATGGCTTCATATCCAAGAAAGTCCAAACACGAAGAGCAAAGAGAAAAGTAGCAAAAAAAACAGAGCCATGGAGGAAGAAAAATGAGATGAAGCATTAAGAACTATGCTTCACCTCTTCATTAGTGGGTTTGCAGATGGGTGAATTAAAAGGTCTTTTTCTTTCTTTAAAATGCAACAAAGAATGTAAAAATGGAGTTAAATCAATTTTCAGCCATAAACAGAAGCAAAAGGGGAGCAGTCAACCATGAAGAACAGAGTATAACCCATCCAAAGATCAACAACAATGCATCTCAACAACAATATATGAAGAGAAAAAAGAAAGAACAAGAACACAGTGGAAAACTTACCCCTGAAAAAGAACCTGGAGGCCTTTTTCTTCTGGTTCTTGGTAACCTCCTCTACCTAAAACCGTCTCCTCTGATTTCTCTGTTTTTCTTCTTAGTGTTCTTTTTTTTTTTTTTTTTTTTCTCTCTCTCTTGTCCCTCACTTCCTCTAAGCTAAAACTATTCTTCTCTGCAGCTCCCCGAATCTCCCTTCTCTCTCCTTCCCTAAGCTCTCCCCCCTGCAGCAGCCTCTCCTCTCTAGCAGAAAAGCACCTTCCTCTCTGAAAATATCTCCAACGGCAGCCGCCAAGACCACCCTCCTACAGCAATGGAAAACTCCTCCCCTCTAGCTTTCTCCCCTCTCTCTGTGGTCCCTCTCAGCTTCAGCAATCCCCTCTGAAAAGCACCTTCCTCTCTGAAAATATCTCCAACGGCAGCCGCCAAGACCACCCTCCTACAGCAATGGAAAACTCCTCCCCTCTAGCTTACTCCCCTCTCTCTGTGGTCCCTCTCTGCTTCAGCAATCCCCTCTGAAAAGCACCTTCCTCTTGCAGATACGCTCCTCCTCCAACAGAAAAAGGCACCTCTCTCTCCTGCAGCTCCCCACTCCCTTGCAACGGCCTGACGTGTCAACCTCTCGTTGATCCTCCAAACCACTAACCTGATTCCTCACCAACCAACCATGCATGGACACGTGGCTCCTTGAGATCGTGACACTTGGCAAAATTGGGCTGCACAAAAACGAGCCCCAAATGGGGGTCTACAAATTTATTACTACTTTTTATTTTAAAAACAAAAATAAGAACTTCTAGCTACTGTTAAGCAAAATAATTTGCCTATAACTCAATTTTGTATATAATATAATTTAGAAGAAGAAAATAATTAATTGTCTATAAGCAATTAATAAATTATGCAAAATCCCCTTTATGTTTGTTGATAATATTTTAAGTTAAGTTAAAGCAATATTTGTTTTTCGAAAACATAAGGAAAGAAAATAGAGAAAAAGGTATAAAATAAGAAAAAGTAAAAAATAAAAAATAAAAGTAAATTTAAAATTAATAAATTATTGTTATATACTACTTAAAACTAATTTAATCTTTTATAAGATTAAATAATTTAAAAAATATAAAATTTTAATTATATTTGATTTGATTTTATATTTTTTCATATGATAAAATATCTTTTTTAGCGTCATTTTTCTTTCATTAATTACTTTGGGAACCAAACACTTTTCTATAAATTTTTTTTATGGGCAAAGGATAGCCCATCCTTTGACAATTTCCATATGCAAGGCATGCAGGTACACCATGCCTTTTAGTTTGATGCATACTTTCACTGAGAAAAAAAAATACCATTGCTTGATGGTTTTGATAAAAGGATACAAAGGCTAACCAAAATGATAAAGAAAGATAGAGAGAAGAAAAAAGAAAAAGAAAGAAGGAATAGGAAGAAAGTGTAAACAATATTCAGATCTCCTATTTTAATCCGTTGCTGCCACTTCTTGCTGCTTTCTGGTGCCAGCAGTCACAGCCATTTCCTTTTCCTTTTCATTCTCATTCTTCTCCGTCTCGCCTCTAAACTTCTTATAGATATCCCCGCTGTAGAACTTCCTAGTTCGACAAACCAGAATCAGCGAAACGAAAGCTGCAAAGACGTTTGTACAAGCCAATATAAGATAAGAAATCTTGTAACATTTTGTTCCAATGCATGTCAATTCCTCGGTCATTGATCTTTTCACACTCTTTTGCCCCAGCTGCTTTATAGCCTCTCTATCGTAAAGCTTTCCCACCACTAGCACACTCAGGACATAAGATCCCAGAGGGGCGGAAAGTTGGCCGCAATTGAAGAGAGTAGAGTAGTACTTCAGTCCGAAAAGCTCAGACACAACGGTGAAAACCAGTGTCAATTGGGCTCCATGAGAGAACCCGACTACCAGCGATGCAATGTACACTGAATTAGGGAATGGGAAGGCGATCATGAGCTGACCAACGGCGGACAATAGCAGGAAGATTGTCATGAAAAGGGTTCTGGGAACTTTTTTCTTCAGGAGTAGGGTTTCAGATATGAATCCCGTGAAAACTCTCCCGAAAAAGCCCCAGATGCTGGCCAGTGAGACAGAGATGCCGATTGTGTTCTTTTTATAGCCTAAGGATTCCCCGATCTGGCCGAGGTTGTTCATTGTGGTTAAATTGCAGCCCAGTCCGCAACACATAGCCACGAACATAATTATCATATCGGCACTCAGAAGGGCCTGAAAGATGGAATAATCTTCGCCTCTACTGGGCTTGTTGCAGACGTTTGTACATGAATAGCATGGCATTTCCTCTGTAGCCCCCTCTTTTTCCTTTTGTGTATCAGTCTGAGGACTTTCCGGCAATGTCTTAGACTCTTTCGCAATCACAATATCAGTGGGCGCTGCCACTGGCTGCTTCTTCTCCCTCCAAACGAGAAGCTCCTCCCTCACAGCTATACCAAAGGGCAGTAAAATTAGGACAATGACAGCGATGGCGCTTCCAATATAGGCAGTCTGTGAGAATTGAACTTGTTTCTGAGCGATTATTAAGCCCATGAGAAACGCAGCTAGACCCACGGTCACATACATATTTTGATACAAAACATTGAGCACACGCGGATGAGTGGAGGCCTTCATTGGCCTAAGAGTGGTAAGGAAAACAATAGATATCACCGACGGAAGCCACCCAATGAGAAGAATCATGGATGTGGAGTCGTTCCCATAGATTGCATAGTAGAGCTGTGTGAACAGCGCTCCACTCAACCCCACGAAACCCTTCATGAGACCCAACATCATTCCTCGGGCCTCCGGGAAGTTCTTGACGCAGGTGACGAGTGCACCGGTGTTGGAGAAATTCTGGGAATTAGCTCCCAGGCAGATGTACACGCACATATGCCACACCGCCGGTTTCGGTATTTTTCCAACGACGGCGAGCCATATGAGAAAGTATCCGCCGAAATTCATTATGGAGCCAACGAGGAGGACGACCCAGGTGGGTGCCACCTCCGCTAAAAGGCCCGCGGGGATACCAACATTGGCACCCAGATCCTTCATCGAGGCCAAGAGATTGAGCGTCGATTGATCGTAGCCCAGCCTGGCTTTGATGTCTTTGGAGTAGACTCCATAGAGGTAAGTTGCACCGGCACCCGCCATGACCAAGAACGCCGCGGGTATCATGAACCACCCCCCACGGAGGACTTGCCACGCGAACCTACAGCAGCCTCCGCCGCCTCCCACCGTTGCTGCATCACCCATCTTCTTCCTGATCTTTTCGCTTGTTCTCAAGGCTGAGACTGAAAAAAAAAATTCAGAACAGGCTGTTTAGTTATCTTATACGAGGATTACAGGGAGAGGATAATGGCGTTCCTACAGACCCGGTTGTTGCTCGTTGGAATTTCTCGTAATTAATTTTTCGTCCAATTAATTCAAATAATTTATCATCGTATTCCTTCCAAAAATTAAGGATGAAGCACTAATTAACATCCTATTTAATTATAAAAACTCAAATTTATTAATCAGATTTCAAAATATAAGACTGAGGTTTTGAAAATTATTTTTTTTCTGAAAAAAAAATTACTCCTTTTAAACTATAGCTTATTTATTAATTAATTGACTTTTTCTTTACCTCTAATTACTCTTTGAAATTCTTAGATTGGTTTTAACCATCATTTGGATTGATTTTATCCTAGGAAGTGTTTTTATATTTTTTGCACTTAAGTTTAATTAATGATAGATATGTTTTTAGAAACACGTAATTTTGTTTCATTAATATTCTTCATAAATTCAAAAAAATTAAATAAATGTAAAAATTAAATTAGATTTTTGGTTGTTTCCTTCTTTATTTTTAGTTAGAAACCATGAGCTTGTTTGCCATTTAAAAACAGTTTTCTATGTGTAAAAACAAAAAAATAATTTTAAAATTTTCTAATACTTTATAATTGTTTAACTGTTATTCTCTTAAAATAATTTTAAGAAAAACAGAGAATAAGAATTGTTTTAATTGATTTTTAAAAACAAAAGGCCAAAATCATGATCCGTGTAAAAATAGTTTTCAGAATTAAGTTTCAGAAAACATAACCGAACAGACCCTCTAATATTAAAAAATGGATTGACTTAAAAAGTTTTTATTGTCTGTTATCCATTTTTCATTTTAGACATATGCGGCGAGACACAAAAATAGTTGATAGGGTCAAAGGATGGATAAGGTAAAGAGTTGAGTTGATTGAGTAAAAGCCTAAAAGGTTCCTATCCACAAGGTAAAAAGGTTAGATCTAAGAAAGCTCGTGTTATAACAATTTGGTAGTTTCTTCGTGTAACAAAAGTAATTTTTTTTTTATATATAAAAAAAAATCTATTTTTATTCATTTATGAGAATTATATTAAACCAAAATCTATGTTAAATTGATTTATGTTTCAAGCCAATTTTTTATTTATTTTATAATAATAGCTTATATAAAGTCAGAATTCAAAATAAACTATATTTCTATAATAAATTATACTTTATTCATTTATAAAAACTAATTTTTATTAAATGGTTATTGAGAAATTAAAAAAAAATTACGATTATATTTCTTTAAATGATTTTTATAAAAAGAAAAAAAAATGGCGTTGAAATTAGGTAATTCATTATTTTTATTTATTATAAGTTGTTTATGTATATAATTTTTTTTCTTTTCTATTGTAATCTTTTAGCCTATTTTTGAGTTTGATTAGATTTATTTAGGAAAATTGTGATAATTTATTTACTTACCCTGTAATTCTTAACAAAAGTAGGCAATAAAAAGTCTTATGCAAACCTTTTTTTTCTTAATAAATTGTGATAATTTATACATGTTTAACCATTCAAGGTGGAAAAAGGAAATTTTTTAAAAATAGTTTTCTTCGAATTTGTAATTGATGCAAATATAAATAATAAAAAATTAAGTTTTCACACTCATAAAAAAATAATCATAAAATAAAAATCTTCTAAAAATAATTCAAATTTCATATCTTCTTATATCAAAGGTAGTATTTGAATGGTCAAATGTAATATTTTTGACAAAAAAAAAATGAAATATTAATTATTTTTGGATCAGTATTTCATAAACTCAGGTTCCTATTTTATAGTCTTTTTCATGTAAATGTTTAGAAACACACTTTTCCCGATATAAATTAGTTGTGATAAGTTATGTATAATTGGGTAATTAGGTAGAGGAACACTATGAAATAGGAAAAAAGAGGTAGAATAAATATAGGATAAAAGAACTCCATTAAGTAGGGAAAAAGAGGTAGAAAAAGTATATAAATATATGGAAAAGGAGTATGTGGATACATAAAAAGGAGGAACCATACACCAAATAAGGAGATTATGTTGTGTTGAACAAAAAATTGAATCAATGTAAATAATGCACTCTAAGACCCTCCCTCAAGTGTAGCTTCCATTTTTGAGTTTATATATGAGTTTAATGAATTGAGTAAATAAAGCCATATGTTAAATAACTAATTTTTCTAAAGGATTAGGTTTATAAGATTTAGGGTTACAATATATATCATGTACTCTAACAAATATATGAAGAGTTTCAGCTTGCCCTTCCCATTGCCTTTGCCTTTTGTGTCTCGGTTTTTGACCTTTTATCATTGAGAAGTGTAGAGTATCTATAGCTTTCGTACGGTTTTTTTTTTTCTTCATAGTTTTACATATGGGTTAGTTAATCCTACTTAAATATGCATATATTTGAAATTTGATGTGATTTAAAGAACTTTAGTTGAAAGAATTTTGTAATTTTCTTTCATGTGTTTTTTTTTTAACTGTAGATGAATTATGTAAATTTGTGCTATTGGGCAAGTTGATAGCACAAGTTGTGACAACCTATTTGAAGAAAGATTTATGGGATAATGATATATTTTTTGTTTATTTTTATCTTTTTCATTTTCATATGCTCTATGTAAATTTGTGCTATTATTCAAGTTCTTACCATTAGATTTTTGGGTCATATTTTTTTTTTAATAATAATGATAGTAATAAACAAAATAAGTAAAAAATAAATAAATAAACAACTACATTTTATTATAAATAGTTTAGAATTAGTGAAAATATGACAAAATACAAATAATATGATAAAAGTATAAAAATTATGACAAGTGAAAAAAAAAAAAAAATGACCAATGTACTAAGGTACAAAAATTATAATATAAGCAAGCATGAAAAAAGTAACAAGCGAGTCAAAAAAATATGGTCAAGTACAAAGCATGAGATAAGGATATAAAGAATGTGACTCAGCTACTAAGGTTTAAAAATGTGACCTAGGTTGAGTAATGTGACCCCAACATGAAGTTTTTTTTTATCAAGATAATAAAGTACAAAAAATGTGACCAAGTTATATAAAATGTGACTAATATATTAAGGTATAAAAAATGTAATCAAGGTATTAAGATACAAAAAAAATGTGATCTAAATATGATGATGTGATCAAGTTATGAAAAATGTAACAAAGGTACAAAATATGTAACTAAGATACTAAGGTATTAAGGCCAAATATTTTAGATATGATGACATATAATAATGCCCATTAAGCTCCAAGACAGAAGTCAATGATTATGAAAGCTACATAAAGAGAGTTTTAGATGTTGAAGGTGATGAGGAGATGACCAACATATCAGAGGAGTAAGATGAACATGAACATCAAAGGTCGAGGGAATTTGTACTTGGTCAAGAGGGCTTCTAATATGGAACACTCTACTCTTCCTAGATAGTTCCATATGCTAAGGAGTAAGGATTTATCCAACCATTCCCTTAAATAGTTGTGGATAGCACATACAATATGATTTGTATTCTATATATACTAGAGCTTCTATTAGAATGGATGTCGCACTATGTCGTGTGAAACTTAACCTAGTTACCTCCCCTAGGTGTTTGACCTTAGTTTCTTAGTGTAGTCACTCATTAAGTGTCTATCTAAGATCTCACATTCAACATTGTGCAATCTACACGAAATCGAGGATATATTTCATATTCAACTATAAAGTCTTATCTTAGTTTAGCTAAGGCAATGTTTCAAATGTAGTTTATTTTGAATTTTTTTCAAATGAATAAATAAATATTATCTCATTGATTGGCTCAAAAATCATTCATTCTATCTTGGCTAGATCATATAAACTCTCATCATTTTATAAACAAGGGCACTCAATGTATTAAGTTTTATAAATATAAGGTGCCTTGACCCCAATAACTAGTCCAACAGACTACTGAATTTGCTACCCTTTGACCAAACAAACTTAAGATCTACCTATTTTTCTTGCATTTTCTCATGCTCATTTTTACTTTTTCCCCCTTGAATCTCTCTACAACTCCTCAAGACACATTAATTTCTCTCATTTCACCCTTTTAAATTGAGAATCCAAGCTTTGTTCAACTTCAACTCTCATCCTTACTCTTTTCTACTTAATCTTCACAACCCTTAACATCAACACCGTGGGAAGAGGCATAATCAAGCTATTAGAGTCCCAATTTTCATGACATGCATGACATCTCACACTTGCAACTTGGTTAGTCGACCATCCCATTCTTGTTGTTATTGAATGACCGAAAGTGAGGGGACATCCTAAATCTTCTTTTGATTACCCTCTACAGTAGCTCTCCAAGCTCCTTTTATAAATAGTAGTCTTGGGATGAAGGAAGTGGGATAATGAGAAGAAGCAAGCAAGAAGCATAATAGTACGAAGTTTTTTTAGTTTTTAGTAGCAACAAGGCAACACCATCTCAACCATACCTCGAAGATGAGCCACTTAGGTGTTTTTATGTAAAGGCTTGACTTTTTGTATTTTTTGTTTTGTTTTTGTTTTTTTTAATTCCCTTACCATTTCAATGAATGTTCTTTTTAATTTCAATCAAAGTATTTTAGTCCTTCAGGTTTCAAGTTCAAATCAACACTTCAGTTTTTAACTCTTCTTCATTCAAGTTTAGTTGTCATAGCGTAAATGAGGGCATTAAAAGAGGTGAGTTGAGTATGTTTTTTTTTCTTCATTATTGTATAATAAATGTACAACACCCCGGTCTCTAAAATAGATTCCAAGATAACTAAGTTGAGGAATTTTTTACGCTACTTAAGATACCTCAATTCAAAGCGTTACATAGAGATTGGAAAGGTAATGTAGAGACTAAAAAAAATGCTACTATTTTTTTTTTTTTTAATCTAGGAACAAGAGCATTCTCATGATCATAAAAAAAACCAATAAGTTATAGTATTATCAAATGTAAAAGTTGGATACATGGTAGTGCTTACACAACAAGTCAAATACTTTAACTTTGTAGGATAGTCAATAAGTTGAGGCATGAACAAAAATGTCCTACAAAGATTTTATGTAATAATTAATAGATACGTTATTACATTGACAAAGAATACAATGTTTTATAATAGAAGTAAACACATAAGTACGAGGCTTCTTTATATTAGAAAACTTTTGAAAAATAATAAGAGTCTGCTTAAGTTTTATAAATCACAAGATCAAATTGCATGTATTTTGTAAAGCTATTAAAAGATATGTGTTTCAGATGTCAATTAAAAATCATGCTTAATATAATTGACTTTAAAGCTCAACTTAAGGGAGATGGGTGAAATTAATAATTTGACTTGAAGCCAAATCGAAAGAATTTTAAGAATTTGAGATTTCTTATGTTAATTAAAAGTACTAGTTTAATAACAAATTAAACTTAGGGGGTAAGTATGATCAATTTATTGTAAAGATAGGCTTATCATTATGTTGATAGAGAATTGAATTAAATAAAATATTACTATGAGTGTAAGGGGTATAACAAAAGCAAGAACATGGGAGCGCTTTTGATTTTTTTTTTTTTTTCATTATTTAAAAAATAAAAATTTAAAAATAAATAAATGAAAATTGGGCTCGCTTGAAAGAGAGTTTTGGGTGATGTGCTCAACATTTTCCAAAGTGAATCCACGTAGGAAGCCAACAAAAATAATTCAATCCACTTTGATGTTGGATTGGCCCATGGTGTCCCATTTCTAAGCATAGCAATCAATATCATAATCATTACATCCATCATTCAATTTTTGTCTTCCTTAGGCTAACAAGTCTAACCATTAGTGACTGTCACCGTCTTGGCCTCATCGGCTTTGGCCTCCTCCCGGAACTTCTTGTAAATGTCAGTCTGGTAAAACCTCCTAGTCCTAATCACTAGCATGAATGAAACCAGAGAACCAAAAATGGTGACCCCTGTGATTATAATGAAAGCCAATTTGAAGCACTCCACACCACTGCAGTTCAATTCCTCACCAGGCTTCCTCTGGATCCCCAGAGCTGCCATTTGCCTTTTCGCCTCTTTATCATATAGATGTCCTGCCACCCTCACATTGAGCAGATAAGAACCAATTGGGCTGGCCACCCCAGCAAAATTGAAGAACGTGGAGTAGTGTTTAAGGCCAAATATTTCAGATATGATGGCGTAGAGTAATGCCCATTGGGCACCAAAACAGAAGCCGATGATTACGGAAGCTACATAGAGAGAGTTCTTGATGTTGAAGGCGATGAGGAGATGGCCAACACATGAGAGGAGTACGATGAGAGTGAGCATCAAAGGCCGAGGGAATTTGTACTTGGTCAGGAGGGTTTCTGATATGGAACCAGCAGCTACTCTTCCTAGATAGTTCCATATGCTGAGGAGTGATATGAAGGTGCTTAGGCTTCGAGTGGGGTACCCCAGAGAAGTTCCGATCTGTCCCAAGTTGTCTACTACTGTTAAACTCCCTCCCAGACCGCAGATTGAAGCTAAGACCAGAATCAACAAGTCGATGCTGAAAAGGGCTTGAGGTATGGTGTAATCTCCCTCTCTCTCCGGTGGGTGGAACACGTTTGATAGGCAAGAAACTTGCTTCTGTGAGCTTTCTGCAGCTGTGGACTCGGGCAGCGATGGTGGGGGCAACCGAGAAATCTCGGTGTCTGGATTCAGGGCCTGTTGCTTGAACTTCCAAAGATTGAATTCCTCTTTTATAACAACAGCAAGTTGGAGAAAGAGCAAGAAAAGGACCGCAGCCCCGCTTCCACGGAACTCAATCTGCGTAAAATTCACCTGTTTCTCAACTATAATTATAATCATGAGAAACCCAGCCAGGCCAAGAGAGATATAGAGGAAATGGTAGAAGACATTGTGCTCCTCCTTCTGCAGACTGAGCTTCATGATTTGAATAGTCCTGAGAAACGCAAAAGACAAAGCTGCAGGAAGCCAAGCTATGAGCAAAATGAGAGCCTTAATGTGATTGCCATAAAGAGCATGGTATATCTGCGTGATAATCGCACTGCTCAGCCCTTGATACCCCTTCAAGATCCCCAGCACCACGCCTCTGCTCTCTGGGAAGTTCTTAACGCAGGTGACCAGGGCTCCGGTGTTGGAGAAAGACTGAATTGGCACCGATACATATGTAGAGGCACATGTGCCAGACATGGGGTTTGAGTATTTTTCCAGACACTGCAAGCCATATCATGAAGTAGCCGAAAAAATTGAGGGCTGCACCCATTGATAGCACAACCCATGTTGGAGTGACCTCGTTGATGAGGCCTGCAAGGACTCCAACGTTGGCTCCCAAGTCCTTGCAAAAGCTGATCAAATTGAGGGTGGTTTGATCATAGCCCAGAGTTGATTTGATTGTGCTGGAGTAGAGGCCGAACATGTAGGTTGCACCAGAAGCGGACAAGATGAGAAATGTGGCAAACACCATGAACCACCGCCCTGTCAGGATTTGCAGGGTTAGGCTCCTCATGTCATTAGCCCAGCCTCCACCCTCACCCACCATTTCCTCTGGCTTACCACAAAATTTAGTTGTTTACTCCGGCAAAAGCTTCATTGCTGGCTTCAGGGTTGGGGGAAGGACACCTCTTGAACTTGGATCACATGCAGAAATTAAGAAAATTTTCTGATGGAAAAGGGAATTTAGAGTGGGGGGGAAACTAGAATCTTGATTTTATAGAGAGCCTAATGTGTGAAATGTCTCATAGAAGGCAGCTTTATAATTAAAAGGTAAAGTTTAAAGGTGGACAGGTATTCCATTAAAAATTACTTTTAACCATTGCAGAGTTCCTCAGAATGATTCTTTCTCTTTTCTCTCTGTCAGCCTTCCATGTCTTTGCTTCCTCTTTTCTTTTTTTCTCTCTTCCCACTCACTGCCCTACTCTTCCCACCTTTACCCCTTCTCTCATATCCACCACATCCCACTCACAACCACCCACTTCTTCTCCTCTTCATCTTTCATTTTCTTTCTTTTTTTTTCCTTTTATTTTTCTCTCTATCATCTCCACCACCAGCCACGGCCGGCATCATCTCCCTTGTCCGCCATGTCTCCACTGCTACCATCACCAGCAGCAACCTGCATCTTCGACACACTCACAGCCGTCCCTACACACTTCATGCTGCCTCCATTCTCCATTCTTGGGCTTAACAAATGAGGTATTTTCTCTCCTTGATTTCTGTAGTTGTTGTTTATGTTATTGGGCTTTGTTTGGGTTGTTTGAATCGCCGTGCATATGAATTGGATTGTTGATTTAAGTGCGTTATTTTCAGTTATTACATGAGGGCATCAATTCGGATTTGACTTAATTAGAACGCTAACACAGATTTCATGTGCTTGTTTTGTTTTGACTTAATTTTTAATCGGATTTGGGCTTTTGTTTTACATGGGCTTCACTGTTGACTGAGGGGCATTCTTTTGAGATAGAAAATGAGGCTTGTGTTTTACATGGGCTTCATTGTACGCACGATGGTTGTAAATACTTGTTTGCAAATATTGGTTTGTTGCTTGTGGTTTTTTCGTCTTTTTCTTGATTTCCTAATTTTGTATCTTAAAATCATAAAATGTTTTTAAATAAAATCATAAAATCTCTTATTTAAATAAAAATAAGAATATTCTTTTTATAAATAAAATTGTAAAAAAAAATATTTTCTTTTAATAAAACTAAGCGATATTTCTTAAACAAAATTGTAAAACTCTTTTTTTAAGCAAAATTGGAAAACTCTTTTTTTTTTAATAAAGTTGCAAAATCGTTTTTTTAATAATTTTTTTTTTTACATAAAATAGTCTTTCAATTAACTAACGTCTATAATCTAACAAGACGAAAGCTATTAGTCTTTCAAAACTATCTCTACTATTCTTAAAGTTACAGATCTTTTTATTGTGTATTTAATTAACATGTCTTAACTCTCAAAGAATCTATGTCAAGTTTCATTTAGGGAACTACTATAACCATAGTTTCCATGAACATACTACCTTAAGATCACCCAAGGGAACGTATTGTCTCAATTCCATAAAATATCATGGTGTCTCAGAATATCTGCTACTATCAATTTTCATTAACAGTGATCTAATCCATAGGATATATATAATTAGCTTACGATCTCACTCATAGGTTAAAGTTACTGTTAATTTTAAGTACAAACTCAATATTCTCTTAAGATTGAAAGACAATACAATGAAATAACTTCATGAGGTCATGACTACTTGATAGTTTTAAGTCATAATTCACTATAGGTCTTGTTTAATATGCAACTACACGCACTAGTGCACTTATTATGAAAAATTCATCCCAATAGCCAAGACCAACCATCCCTCCAATTATGTGGTGACGCATTACAGGATCTAATGGATGCCTAGACCCATAAACTGGTTGTGAACAAGTCATTTATTTACAAAGAACTCATAACTTGGATCTTACGTGTAACTTATAATGCACTCAAATCAGGTACAATGCAAAAGATGCAAATAAGAATACTCATGAAGTGTAATATATAAAATAAGGATAAATAAAAGTGAAATTAAAATATTATTAAATAATGAATTCCAAATTTTATTATATCATGTCATACTTTTAAAGGCTATATCCAAACACTCTAAATCTAATACAGTGAAAAAACATGACAACAAAAATCATAGTAAAGCATAAACATGGAACTTTTAAGTCATACCTATGATCTGGATGTTCTTAAATTGAATCATCTCTATTCATTCTTGCAAATGATAAGCATGACTTCTTTTACTCATTCCACCCTTGGTGATATGTGACATTATTTAGATTAGCTAGTTAATTTTAGGGAAATTTATGCAACCATACATTGGGGGGAAAATTTATCTTTTGGGAATTTTACTTTTTGCTTTTCAAGTTTGGTGTCATTTGGGGGGAGGGGTTCATACACTATAATAGTGATTTTGAGAGCTTTTAAAAATGCTCTCAACACACCCATTAACACTTTCAATTGGATCACCAACTTGGAAAAGCCGTGTGAGCAAGCTCAAAGTCAACTATCTACTTAGGCTGATGACATGGCTCATGTACATGTCACCATCCAACCAGACAATCCACATAGATTGGTTCTTTTAAAAAAATATTTTTCAAAAATGAACCAAACTAAGAAAGAAAATAGATTTTTTAGAGTTAGGTTTGGTTGAAGAAAGAAGATGGATTTGAGGTAAATCTCAATTCTGTTTTGTTCTTTTTTGGAAAATATTTAAAAAAAAAAAAAAAACAAATCCATGTGGATTGTTGGTTGGATGGTGACATGTACATGAGTCATATCATCAGCTTAAGTGGACGATTGACTTGGACCTTGCTCACGTGGCTTTTCCAAGTTGGATCACCAATCGAAAGTGTTTGAGGGTATGTTAAGGGCATTATTACAATGTATGGAAAGACAATTTTTCCAACCATATATACTAAAAAAATCTTGAATTGGCTTAAGTATTGTGCTAGTAAGATAGAAAACACGTCCATGATGCAATGATGACTTGTTGAACCATTATGGAGAACTTGACTAAATATGCTTATCAAAATTTTGTAACAATCATTCTATTTGGTCATTAGCTTGCATTTATACTTGTACAACTCCAAATTACATTATCTCTTTCAAATCTTTAGATAATTTTTTGTCCAAGTACAATCCTAT
Source organism: Vitis vinifera (assembly GCF_030704535.1). NCBI lineage: Eukaryota > Viridiplantae > Streptophyta > Magnoliopsida > Vitales > Vitaceae > Vitis > Vitis vinifera. The sequence goes on from NC_081817.1 coordinate 6,771,813, forward strand.
TTAAAAAATCAATTAAATCATATGCATAATCAAATCTATGGCTGTGAAAAAAATACAAAAATAAAAATAAACATGGGCAAAGAGGAATTCTCAAATGAATATGTTCAATTTTATACACCTGAATAAAACCAAACTTCAATTATCATACATTGCAATACAAATAATTTTCTACTCTGTCCTCTTATTTCTTTAATATCAATTCCTAGTCACAATACTCCAAGGCTTCTCATCCTCATCCCTTCATAAATAAATAGATCATGAGCCTAATAATTGCAATTAACAATTCTATTCTCGGAACTTCTTGTAAATGTCACTCCGGTAGAACTTGCGAGTCCTAAGCACAAGAATGAACGACGCAAGGGTACCAAAAAATGTAACCCCTGCTATTATGAGGAAAGCCAATTTGAAGCACTCTGCCCCGATGCAAGTCAGCTCCTCACCACGCTTCCTATGGCTCCCCGTGGCTGCCATTTGCCTTTCTGCTTCTTTATCATATAGATATCCGGCCACCCTCACGTTCAGCAGATAAGAACCAATTGGGCTAGCCACAGAGCCAAAATTGTACAACGTGGAGTAATATTTGAGCCCAAAAATTTCAGAAATGATGGCGAAAAGTAATGGCCATTGGGCACCAAAGCAAAACCCGATGATCATCCATGCTAAGTAGAGAGCATTGTGGACGTTGAAGGCCATGAGCAGATGACCAGCGCATGCCAAGAGTTGGACGAGCGCCAGCATTAGAGGCCGAGGAAATTTGTATTTGGTTAAGAAGATTTCGGATACGAAACCAGCAACCACTCTTCCGAGATAGTTCCATATGCTCATAAGCGATATGAAAGTGCTTAGGCTGTCAGTCGGGTACCCCAGTGAAGTTCCAATCTGTCCCAAGTTGTCTATTGCTGTTAAAGTCCCTCCAACACCACAAATCGTAGCTAAGAATAGAAGAAACATGTCGAAGCTGAAAAGGGCTTGAAGTATGGTGTAGTCCTCCCCTCTCTTGGGTGGTCGGAAAACATTTGATAGACAAGAATTTTGCTTCTGTGGACTGGGTAACTGGTTGCGTGAACTTGTTGCAGCTGCAGACATAGGTGGTGGCGATGGTGGAGGTGAAGAAGCATCTTTATCCTCAGCATTCAACCTCTCTGTGATGATATTCAACTGGGAAGGCTCATTCAGGGCTTGTTTCTTCGTCTTCCAAAGATCGAATTCTTCTTTTATAACAAGAGCAAGTGGAAGAAAGAGCAAGAAAAGGACAACAGCCACGCTTCCACCATATTCACTCTGAGTGAACTTCATCTGTTTCTCTACTATAATTATAATCATGAGAAATCCTGCGAGGCCAAGAGAGATATAAAGGAAATTATAAAAGACCTTGAGCTCATTTCTCCGCTGATCCACCTTCATGATTCGAATAGCAGGAAGAAACCCCAAAGATACAGCTGCAGGAAGCCAAGCTACAAACAAAATGAGAGCCGTTGCATCATTGCGATAGAAAGCATGGTACATCTGTGTGATAATTGCACCAGTTAGTGCCCCCTGATACCCCTTCAATATCCCCAAAACCGCACCTCGGTTCTCAGGGAAGTTCTTCACGCAGGTGACAAGTGCTCCAGTGGTGGCAAAAGCCTGAGAATTCGAGCCAATGCATATGTAGAGACACATGTGCCAGACCCGGGGTTTGGCCATTTTTCCCGACACTGCAAGCCATATCATTAAGTAGCCGAAAAGATTCATAGCCGCACCCATTGATAGCACAACCCATGGTGGTGTGACCTCATTGATGAGGCCAGAAAGAACCCCAACATTTGCTCCCAAGTCCTTGAAAAAGCCGAGCAAATTGAGGGTAGTTTGATCATATCCCAGAGCGGCTTTGATTGCGCTTGAGTAGAGGCCGAACATGGAAGTCGCTGAAGCAGCCGCAAACATGACAAGAATTGCTGCAAACACCATCAACCACCGGCCGGTGAGGATTTGGAAGGCTAGACTCCTCATGTCAGCCCGATTAAAACCAGTACTGGCCACAGTTCCTGCAACCGCCATTTCCTCCATCAGCCTGTGAGTCTCTATTAGATAATTGTATACAATTTCAAGGTTCAAATTTATTTCTCAAAAATATAATATAATCAAAATACTATATAATATAAAACATAAATGTTTTTTTCCAAATAAATCTATTATTGATATAGAAAATTATTGCTTAAAAAAAAAGAAGGTTTGACTTTAAAAAAAAATTAATAAAACCCTAATTTAATTTAATATAAAAATTTAATCAATATTCTATTTAATATAAATTTTCCCTAATTTCTATATTAAATATTTATTCTAGCTAAGTATGATATAAATTGCCAATAAGGAAATTTAAGGAAAAATATCCCTTTCCTTTTTTTTTTTGACAATTCTTAATCTTTCTTTTTTCTAAAAAAGAAAAAACCAAACATTACTAGAGTCGGATAACTTGTGCCTATTGCCTAAATGGTAAAAACACCCTATCCATTCACTGAGCTGGGACGGAGTTGACTCGGTCACTAACACAAATTTGAACGAGCCAACTCAGCCTTATCATCCAGTTGCAAGATTTGAGGATCAGAGATTACCCATCAGCCTTATCAATAGGTAGAAGTGAACTGTAAGAAGTTGGGTTTAGCTACAGTGGTGGCCGCGGCGATGGACTGATGTGGAGCTGCGGCGGCAATGACCTTGGCACCTCTGGATTTTTCATTTCCTTCAGCTGCTATTGTTAAGATGGAGGTGGATCAGCGGCGAATAGGTGTTGAAGGATTGGAATTTGGTGTAGTGAAGACGGAGATGGCTTTAGAGTTGGAAGTCACCGGAACTGGAGATGTGGAGAAGCTGCAACGGTGATGGTGGGTTCTGGCCGCGATTGAGGGGAAGCTGGTGGTGATTAATGGCGGTGGCCGGCGCTCACCCCCTGCGGCGATCGCATGGTGGCTCTACTTCAGCTCTCTTTTTTCAGTGGAAAAACCCAGAAAACGAAGAAAATGACGAAGGAAGAGAGAAATCGAAACGATGAGCCAGGAAAAATAAAACCTAAAATCCCGACTGGCAGTTGAGACTTGAGACCAAATCATTGAAGAATAAATTAAATAAATAACGGCTAAAAGTGAGTTTTGATTCACTTCTGAGGAAAAAAAAAATCACATTTTTTTAATTAATATTTATTTATTTATTTAAAAATAATTTAAAATACAAACTAATTATTATGTAAATTATCTCCTTGTTATATCATCAAACAACTAGATTCGTCCAAATTATTTCTCCTTTTTGGTTATTTATTATTATTATTATTATTATTATTATTATATTTAGGTTTTTTTTTTTTCTTCCAAAACAAATATCGAAAAAGTTGAATTTTTTTTTATTTTTTCATAAGCAAACATCCTGTAACAAAAGTGAGATAGTTTGAAAAGTGTAGACATTAAAAATAGATTAAAGAATGTGAATATTAGAAATATTAGAAATTGGTGAAACCCTAACACCGATCTGCAGATGGGTTTGAGTTTGTTGGGAATAAGATTTATGATTTTTTTCATTATCTAGGATATTTTTTTGTTATGACAAATTTAATTCCAAGGACTTTCACTTTTTAGACTTTTTAGACTTTTTTTTTGTCTATGTCTTCAATTTAAGAGATAGAGATACGGATTAAAAAAAGTTATATATTATTGTTTTTAATTTTTTTTAATGTAAAATTCTTGATGTGATAATTTGTAGCTAAGAAAATTTGAAAAGAAAAAAATTAAAATATAATAATAATAATAATATTTAAAAGGAATGAAAATATTTACGTGAAGCAATTTAGTTGTCAATTGATGCAGATAACATGACAATATTTTAGGGAATAATTATATGACTCATTAAAAGTATATATTTTTCAAATTATTTTTAAATAGATGAAGATAATATTGATTTTAAAAAATTGAGATTTTTTTTTTTATATATTTTTGTATTGGTGAATCAAAACTCACTTTTCCCTAAATCATTTTTGTGTTATTCTATTGGATAGGAGAAATAAGGGACAAATTAAATTATTAATAATATATGTTTTTTTGTAATATTCCTTATTGAATGGAGGAGAGATATCCTAACATTGTATTAATATGAACTCCACTTAATAACGTAGACGCGTTTTAAAGTTGTGAGGATAAAAAACTAAATTATGACTAAATTAGTGATTAATTATTATTCCAACTAAACACATGAAAAAGTTAAAACTTTTTTCTTTTTTTTCATAAGCAAACATCCTATAACAAAAGTGAGATAGTTTGAAGAGTGTGGACATTAAAAGTATATTAAAGCGTGTGGATATTAGAAATAAGTGAAACCCTGACACCATAACCAACTGTAGATGAGTTTGAGTTTGTTGGGAATAAGGCTTATGATTTTTTTCATTATCTCTTTAGGAATTTTTTTGTTATGACAAATTTAATTTCAAGGACTTTTGACTTTTTAGACCTTTTTTTGTTTTTGTCTATGTCTTCAATTTAAGAGATAGAGACACAGATTAAAAAAAAGAGTAATATATTATTGTTTTTTATTTTTATTTTTATGTAAAATTATTGATGTGATAATTTATAGCCAAGAAATTTTGAAAAGAAAATAAATTAAAATATAATAATAATAACATTTAAAATGAAGTACATGTATTTCAAATTATTTTTAAATAGACGAAGATAATATTAATTTTAAAAAATTGAGGTTTTTTTTTATAACTCACTTTTCCCTAAATCATTTTTGTGTTATTTTATTGGATAGGAGAAATAAGGGACAAATTAAATTATTAATAATATATGTTTTTTTGTAATATTCCTTATCAAATGGATGAGAGATTTCCTGACATTATATGAGTATGAATATGAATTCTATTTAATAATGTAGACGCGTTTTAAAGTTGTGAGGGTCATTTGACCCAAAATGAATAATAGTATCTACATAGTTGGGAATGTGTCATTACAAAATGGTATCAAAGTCGATTCCTATCTCAGTGTAAGGGTTTGTTTGGTTGCATAAGGGGTATTTGTCAGTTTAACCCCGTAATTCTATAAAGACATTGTTTTTGCATGAGATGTGTTGTTGTGACTTGTGAGAACCCTTTGGTCTCAAAATGAACAATAGCTACGTGGTTAAGAGTAGGTCATTTAACTCTTATTTGATTTAATAGTAGAAATGAGGAACAAATTGAAATTTTTTCCATTATAATTTTAATTAAATTATGAAGAAAAAACATTAATTTTGAATTTAACATCCTAAAAATAAATACTCATTCTTATGACCCAATAGCATATAAACGAGAGGTTCTGGTTTAATAGCAAATCCTTTTGGAACTGTACCTGCAATGCCTCAATTGTCAATTTGGTTGCAGTGGAACTCCTATTCAACATGGGATATCTAGCATGCCTATAAATATGATATATCCTTAACCTTGGATTTGATCTGGTTCAGTTTCCTATTTTTCATTGTTTGTTATAGAAGAAGTTACTCTTTTGGGTCATTTCCGATGTTCTATTATGAGGAAAAAAATGGGATGGAATTTAGTGCCCATTTAATAATTATTTTCAAAAAAAAGTTTTTTATTATTTAAAACAAAAAAACAAAAAAATATGCTTAACAATTAAAAATTATTTTTTATTTTATAGTTTTAAGAAAAGAAAATAAAGTATTTTCATAAAACATTTTTTAGTTATTTTATATTATTTTTATATTATTTTATTTTATTTTATTGTTTTAAAAAATAATAATATAAATATGTATAATGATTAAAAATAAAATATTATATATATAAATTATTTTTAAAAATATTTAAAATATTTTATAAAATATTAAAAGATTATTTTCAAAAAGTATTTTTTTAAAACCATTTTCGAAAAAGAATTAACGTGTGAATATATAATATTTATGATGGCTTTGAAAGTAGGTGCTGAAAAACTTGCACCTACTAGAAGTCATATTTATTGACTTCTTGACACCTCTCTTAAAGGCGGATTAGATTTCCGTGATGCGAATTCATCCTAAAAGTGGTCCAAAACGTGAGATTATTTTTTTTTTCAAAAAGAAAGGATTTTATTTGAATTTTCAAACTTGGCTTGCTGCATAATATGAAGCAGACATCTAAACAAGGATTTTCTAGACCCGGAACCATCCTAGGCCACCATTGAAGTTCGAAGCAGCCAAACAAGCAGTCATCATTGCGTCTTAAAGTCATTTAGCTGCATGATAGGCTAAAATTTTCAGTTTGTGATTATGTCGTGATCCTATTTCTAATTTTTGACATTATAAAGAGATTGTGCGCAACATTAACTCATACATTGTATTCGGTCACAAACTGTCATGTTTTTGTTCGCTTTGCCTTTTGAGGCGAGGCCTTTTGTATATATTACGATTGAGAAGTGTCTCAAAATTTTAATTCATATAAAATTTTTATATTGATATATCATTATAATATTATAACTCTTTATATAATAATTGCGAAACCCACGAGGCTATAAGGGGTAAACAAAATGGGTGTGCAGGATTACAGACGCATATCCCATTTATGGATCGTTTGGGATTTTGATGGGTTGTGAATATGAACAAATGAGAAAGAATATGAGTTATTAGAGTCAGGATTTGTCAGGATTTGGTTGAAAAGAGAAAAAAGATTTGAGGGTAAATCTCAAAATCCTTTTTTTTTTTTTTTTTTGACAAATATTTTTTTAGAAAACCAATTCATATGGATTGTGTACTTGATGGTGACATATATGAGACGATATTTTTGGAAGGCTTTCAAAATTACTATTACAGTGTATGAAAAAATATTTAATTTCTCATAATCTGTTGAACTTGAAAAGTAAAAAGTAAAATTTCGAGAAAAGAATTTTTTACCCCTTGATACATGGTTACATAAATTTTTTACCCCTTTATCAATATTTACTGGGAAAGGGGTAAAAATTATGAGATATAGATAAACTTGTAAAAACCACATATGTAGATTGAAATGTAAGAAAGAGTGTAAGACATTCAATAGAGTAAGAAAGCTTGAGGTTCAATATATTGATATATGGTTATGTTTGGTTCCCGAAAAAATTGAGGGCGAATGTAAGAAAAATAAAAATAAATAAAAAATAGAAGGAAATAAAAAAATTGATAAATTATTATTATTTGTTATTTCAAACTTATTTTATTTATTTTAACTTATCGATATAAAAATTAAATAATTTTAAAAATACATAAGTTTTTAATTAATTTAATTATATTAGATTTTCTTTCATATTTTTCATAGGATAATCAAACATATAAAAATCACTTTCTTTTATATTTTTTTTTCTTTATTTAGTATTTTTCGGAAACCAAACATAACCATAAGGAATGATAAAATATGAGCTTTTTTTTTAATACAAATTGCATATATGAGATTTTTGTTAATGCAATTTCTCGTCAAATTAAGCTTTGATATATTGAATAACTAACTTTCCTATAAGCTTAAAATTGCAAGATTTGGACTCGATATTCATATCATACTTCTTAATAGACACGTTTGTGTTGATATAAAATCCATCAGTCTAGCAACCGTACTTGATGAACTGTTGTTGATACTAAAATCCCTCCACCCTATAAGCAACCTAGAAAATTTAGATTGGTTCATGGTATTTAAACCAACCTAGTCATAATCACTTTGCCATATTTGAATGACAATATAATGGGTTAAAATAAGAGTGAGCATATATTCACATCCTATAATTAAATAAACACGATATAAAATAAATAATAAAATATATTATCCATAATTTTTTTAATATCTTTTGTACATGGAGATATGTTAATTTTAAACTATAATATTGAATATACATACATGATGTATTGTAAATTTATTTTTTCATTAGTTTTTTCAATTTTTTCATGTTACTTATTTTACAAAATAAAAAATTTTGATTAAAAAAAAATTAAATTTTAAGTTCAAAAAGAACTAAAAAATATTTATAAAATAATACGATTATATTTATTATTTAATGTGCATAAAAATTATATTTATATATTGAACAACATAATATAAAAAATTTTATTTATAAATTTTAAATATTTTAATCATGAATATTGTTAATAAATAAATAAATATTTACTAAATTTTAAATTATTTAATAATTTCTAAATGACACCATTTGTAAAAGAAATTTCATATTTTTTTAATGGAAAATATTAGAATTCAATATAAAATTTATTTTAAATAATATTGAAAAATAATATATATTTTATTTCATTTTTTATTCATTTTATAAATTAAATATAAACATGATATAACATATTTCATTACATATAATGTCAAATGATATATCCAAGGGTATCATATCGCATTGGACTTATCATATGCTATTGAATATATACTATCTCATTAGAAATGATATTTTTGTATATAATACTCTAAGATATTCATATCTATCCTTCCAACCAAACGTAACCTTAGAGTTGACCTCAGAATTAGATATCCAAGCTCATAGTGTACCATTGTGGCGAAAGAAATGTAGTTGGTCTATGAACTCCGAACCATCATGGTTCTCTATGGGCCAAATCTATTAAGACCTTCTTGGACTCTTATCATAAAATAGATGGGTAAGGGCGGAGTTAGGTACCTAAAAAGGGATGGGTAGATGTCAAGTAGGTAACTCATTTCAATAGGTAAGTTTCGAAGGTTTGTTTAGCTTACAATACCTACACAAAGTGGTTCATACCTAAACTTAGTGGGTAGACTAGACATATTACTAAATCCAAAGAGTTAAATCGATCCTCGACAAATGGGTGGGCTAATTCCTAAAATGCTTCCATACCAAGAATTTGACGGGTTTGTGAGGTATTTATCGAACATTGCACCACTAGTGACCCCATAGATGCTCATGCGTATAAATATCTTTAAACATATTACTCAGAGGTTGATAATAAACCCAAAACCTCTCTAATGGGTTGTTTCTCCCTCTCATGTATTTCTTTTCTGTTTTAGATTTAATTGATTTTCATGACTTTTAAAAGTCATTTACATTTTTAAGAAGAGTCTACTACATATATGATATTAAGAACTTGTTCTTTTATTTGGTTTTGAATATCATATCAAACACATTGTCCTTGTTTTGTCCCATTATATTATGAGATAATTCAACTCATTGTTGGTATATTAAATTTAAGCAATAGAAACAATACCATTTTTATAAAAAATTGATCTTTATAGTTAAAACACTAACCTTTAGGTTTGGATGTTTTAAATCTTAGATTCAAAAAGTTGAAGAATCAAATCGATGTCATTGGAAGTTTCGTAAACCCATGATCTTCTACTTGATGTTTTTTTCCTTGATCTTGGTACACTTTTGGTGGAAAAAAAAAAGAGGATAAAAACTATGACTCTCTTTCTTTCCAGCAGTGGAAGATAACTCTATGGAAACTTTAATCCCTAAAAGGGTATTTATAGGGTTTCTCATTTGATTTAAGTGACTTGAGCCTACTAAGGGTTTAGTTATTTAATTTAGCTCAAAATGAGTCATAATTGATTAATTAATCTAAAAGAGTTTATTAATTAATTAATTAGCCTAATCCAAATATCTTGTTCATTTACCCCGTGCAATCCTAAGTAATTACCAAAATATCCTTATGCATAAAAGTGAACCTAAAGTCAATCCAACCCTCATAAATTGTGCCAACAAGGTACATGAGCTTGAACAAAGACCATCGGGACCCATAAGACAATACTAGCTTCCTTAAAATTCAATTTTGAAGTTAATTCAACATCCTACTATAGAGAATCAATTGCCATCCAGTATTTATGTAAATAACAACGAGACACTAGGTACTCGAGTTTGTGATTTATTATCCATTATGGTCAATCTTCTCATGAATTAGTACTCATGGTTTAACAAGGTGAAAACTATTAACCTTTCAAGACTATCTCTATTATCCTTAAGTTACAAATCATCTTATTGTGTATTCAACTGACATGTCCTAACTAACAAAGAACTTATATGAACATACCTTCTTAAGATCACTTAAGGGAACACTATATTTCTATCCTATGAGATATCATGGTGCCTCTATTGAGAATATATATTTCTATCGACTTCTATTAATAGTGACCAAACCCATATGGAATATATGACCAACTTATGATCTCACCCATGGGTCAAAACCGTTGCTAACTTTAGCACAAACTCAATATCATCTCAAGATTGATAAATGAGAAAATAAAAGGCTAATTTTAAAAGAGAAAACACCCAAAAGGGGGAGAGGGTGAATTGGGATTTAAAAAATCTTTTTTTAAACATAACATATTTAAGCACAAGAGGAGCAAATATAAAAAGATAAGGTGCGAGAAATCAAACTCAAATTTTATAATGATTCGACACTTTCTTACCTACGTCCACTCTCCTTAAGCTCTTAACCGAGTGAGGGTTTCACTAACTTAAAACTTCAATCAAGCTTCTAATTACCTTTACACTTGGATTCCGGCTCTAATGGGCTCTTACACAATCTCTTCAAGTCTCAACTCACTTGAAGGCTTTATCACTCAATAAGATGTTTAAGTCTCTCAGCCTAGCTCAACAATGGCTCAAATACAACTCAAGTCTAGGATGAATCACAAAGATGCACTAAAGAGTATGCAAATAGAGATTTAATGCACTAAAAAAAAATGAGAGCTTTTAATGCAAAAACAAGTAGGTGAACAAATAAATGCATACGTTATTTTGCTTATAAATGAAGTGGAGCTCTTTATTTATAGATTTCTAATCTAGGGAGCCAAAAACCAAAAAGCAGCCTCAACCGGTTGAGTTGGGGATTGACCGGTTCATTAGTCGTTGGAGCATTTAATGCTTAACAGGTGACTGTTACCTTCGATTGGGAAAAAAAGGCTACTGGAAGAGAGAGAGAGAGAGAGAGAGAGTATTTTTTTCACCTCTCAATCGAACCTCGACCGAGAAGGGGCAACCGATTGATCAGTATCCTAACTGATTGAGCCGGATTGGCCAGTGCCTTGACCGGTTCACCATTTTTGACCCGAAAACCTATATTTTTCTAGTTTTTTTGCTTTTAGTATTTAGGCAAGGTCTTTAAGTAAAATTATATGTCAATTTTGAAATGTTTTGCTTAAGGTTCATTTGATAGATCTCAATTTTGATGGAAATGTAACTTTAAAACATAAACTGAGTTTTTCAAAGATGCATGAAATGATATGTAAATCCTAAGTGCACCAATGCATTCATTTTACATATGTTTCCTATGATTAAAGGTCTTCCAAATGTCTTGATCTTGCATCCATTAGGTCATTTGATGAATTTCCAAACTAATACCTGAAATTCTTTATAATCCAAACCAATTAGTAACTTAATCATGATTTGTTATCATCAAAACATGATTAGGAAAACACTTGGGCTAACAATAAACAATATAATAAAACAACTCGGTGAAGTCATGACTATTTGATAGTCTTATATCATGACTCACAATGTCTTGTCTAATGTGTAACCATACACACATTAGCATACACACCATGAGAAACCCATCTTGATGACCGAAAACCAACTATCCCTTGAATTAAAAGGTAATGCACTATAGTTTAAAACCAATTGTGAACAATTTATTTACTTGTAAGGAACCTATAACTTTTATCTTTCGTGCAACTTTTATTGCACCCAAGTCACGTGTAATGCAAAAGATATTGGAGAGAATGCTTATAAAATGCAATACATGGAACAATGATAGATAAAAATAAACTGGAATATTATTAAATAACGAATTCCAAATTTGTTATATCATGTCATACATTTAAAGCTTTATCCTAACACTCATATAAATTGTAATAGTCTACTCTCTTTCATGTAAAATTATTTGCTTTGGACCCGATGAACCCTTTATGTCTTTAAAATGTATTTATACAATTAAGATAAACCCACTATATAGATAATGTCAATAATTTTTCTTATTTGATGTGTGATATCATATTTATCCTGATACAAAATTATGAGACTACTAAGATAAACAAACACATTTTGCAAGATTAGACAAGTACAACTCCACATTGAAGTTAGCAATAAACTTTGGTACCATTTAGAACAACCTACTCCATTTTATGTATATGTTGAATAACCTTCTCCCTACCATATATATATATTGTCCTTTTTTAATCTAACGTGCTCTTATAGTTTTAAAAAACATCTATACAATTAAGAAAAAAATTATAAATTGTATTTGTCTATTTAAGTGGTCTCACAATCTCGTGAGATACAAAAGAATATTATGTGTATATAAATGGTGAATGTAACATCCTATATCAATCAAAGATAAATGGTACTAAAATTATATAGGGAGAATCATGTAGTCATGTTTCATTTAACAAAAATGACATTTTTTAGAACTTTGACTTTTGATTTTCAAAAGCTATTAGTTTTGGGGAAAATAACCCTCAAAATATGAATTCAAAAAATAATAATAATAAAATCAATATTCTAAACTTACACTCAAACCCTCCTCTCACCTATAGCCAATTATCACAAATTTTTCCTTTTTTTTGTTTTTTTTTTTATTTTTGTTTTTTGTTTTTTGTTTTACTTTGACAAGATGAATGAACTCATCACCATCAATATTTTTTCTAATAAAAAAATAACTTTGACAAGTGGCAATCAACAAACCACATGACTTTTCTTGTTTTTTTTTCCTTTTCCATAATATCCACGTCTTCTTTTGGTTTGCCTTTTTTTTTCTTTTTTTTTTTTAAGAATATGTTAGCTTATGAAATCTTTTTAATTTCAATTTTTTTTAATATTTAATCTTTTTATATTTATCGATTTTAATTATTTATGAACATTTTAAAAATAAAATAATAATATATAATAAATAATTAATGATAATAAATTTAATATAAAAATAAATATATGATGAACAAATTTAGAGATTTAGAATATAAAATTTTCTATATTATTACTAAATAAAATATTTATTTATTTTATAAATCTTATTATATTGTCCTATTATTTTATTGTTTATATTTTTAAAATTTTAAATTTTCATGTGAAAGTCACCATTGATGAATATGATTTTAACTTTTTGCTTATGAATTTAATTGATCTAAATCAAAATTGAGATTTAAGATATAAATTTTGTTATTGGCTAAAATGTTTAATGTTTTTAATTAAAGAAGATAATTATTATTATGAACTTAACCGACCATCACAGTTGAGATTTAGGAAATAAATTTTTTTCTTAATTAAAATGTTTAATATTTTTAATTAAAGAAGATAATTATTATTATTGTTATTGTTATTATTATTATTATTATTATTTATATTTAAAGTGTCTTTAAATAATTAAAATCAATAATTATGAAAAAGTGAAAGTATGAAAAAAAAAAAAAAAATTTAAAACCAACAATATCTATTGTGTGGAGAGGAGGGCGCTACAACTTCACCTTAAAATCGACAAAAATGAATCAATTTCAATTCATGGGAAATTGGCTCGGGAAGACTCATGCACAGGACTCCATCATCAGCGAAGGCTTGTGGTGGGGATGTGGATTCCAAGTCATAGGGATGATACAGGGAACTCCATGAAGTGACCCATCGTGCTCCATTCCTTGGTTTCCTTCTTATGATTTGGCTTTTGAATATATGCAGCACCGGAAACAGAAACAAAGCATTTTGGCTCAATGTAGTGCTGCATTACTTGACATATTACAAATTTGTAATATTATTTAATGATTTAAGTTGACTTTAAATTAAATTATACTTCAATTTTTTACTTAAAAGTTTATTACTTAAAAAATATTTGTTCTTTTAGTTTTTTTTACTGAAAACAATTTATTTTCAGATTTTAAGTTATTTATTTTTTATTTTTTCATGATTTATTATAAATTTTTGGTTAAATAAAAAAATTTATTTGAATTTTTCTAAATAAAAAAAATAATGTGTTGATTTTTTTTTTTACTTTTTAATACTTAATAAAATTAAATATTATCAAAACTAATAACTTAATATTTAACACTTTTGAACACTATTTAGTCTTAAGTTATATTTAGAATTAAATAAAAAAAACAAATAGCACCCTAATTCTTGCTTTTAATTATTAGAGTTGTTTTATAAAATTAACCTAAAATTTATTCTAAACTATCAAATTACATATTTATTATCATAAATTATAATTGATACAAAGAAGATCGAGTAACAACAAAGGCTGTGGAGTAACAAAAAAGATAATTGAAGTAATTATGATAAACGAAGATAAAAATATAAAATAAATATATGAACTTAAAAATAAGTTAATTATTTTTGCTTATTACTTAAAATTATTTTTTTACTTTAAATCATATAATTAAATTATTTTATCAAATATATCTGATTTACTTTATGATTTAAATTAAATTGTTAAATTATTTTAAGTTATTAAATTGGTTTATCAAACATTCATTTAGAATAAGTTGAAAATTGAATGATAAAAAAAAAATAATAATAATTGAGTACATGATGAATAAATAAATAAAAATATATTTAAAATAATTTTATTTTTCAAGTTATTTTCAACTATTTCTTATTCAATCACCCATCATGAATATTATATTTTATATTGGAATAAAATTATTAGCCGACAGATAAAGAATGAGTTTCTTGACGCAACAAAAAAATTAAAAAAATTCAGCAGCGAAAGTATCTAATCCAAAAATTGTGGGAATTTGACCTTGTATTTGTCAAATGCACAACTCCAAACACAAACTTTTGCATACGTGGCATTATTTCTATTAAATCAACCAAGAAACGAAGTTTCCTTTCCACTTAAGCCCAGCCAACAGCCGGTGGGCTCCACGCGTATAATGCTGAAAGGTGGACGAAGGCGAAGGCCAAGACAGTAACTTCAAATCCATCGACGGCGGCGTCAAAACGCTCTAAGAAGGTCCCAGAACCGCCCGATCGGTTTCGCCCCCCGTGTCCGGTTCGGCACCGGTTGAAGCTTCGCCAGTCAACACGTCATCACCTTTTTCATTTTCATTTTTTTTCTACTTGCAATTTAGCTTTCTCGAGAGAAACCCCATTTCCCCTCTTTACTCGTATTCGGCCACTGCGATCCGCCAGATTTTCATTTTCGGGCTCGAATCGGAGCCTCCAACCATGTCTTTGTCCGATTCTGACGCGTCGTCTGTGGGCGGTGATTACAGGAACTTCAGGCAAATCAGCCGTGAACGTGAGTTCTCTCTCCTCCTTTCAATTGCCGGATCAGTTTTGTTTTGATTGATGTTTTCAGTTCAGCAAATAAGCTTTGTGTGAATTCTTCTGAATTTAAGTTGTGGAGTATTCTTATTTTCTCTGTTATGCATGGCTGAATTTGATGCATTTAGGTAGTTGATGTGGGTTATGAATTTGATGTATTGGAGCGTTTAGGTGGATTGCTGCAATTTGAGATTGTCTGATGATGCTTTACTTGGAACTTCTACCTTTAGCCTAAAAAGTGTTAGAAAAAAGGTCGAGGAAAAAAAGGACCCGGGCCAATTCTAACCCCATTTTGACAATTTGACGCACTAGGGTTGGTGGTTTTCATGTTCTAATTGGATGGTAGTATTCTGCATTTTGGCCGAGTCATTTTCTGTAATGCTAATGCTTTTTAAAACCGTAGATGAGACACCGGTGATATTTCCAAACTCATGTGGTGGGGGACGTTTCCTCAATAAATTAGTAAATCACTGATGGTCGAACAAGAAATAGTAGGAAGGACACCATGCATCAGACTGAACAATACTACTTCTAAAGCTGTGCCTTTATTTTTCTTTCCCATTCTTTTTCCCAATTGGCAAATTGGATTAGCATGCATCAAGTAAAGTTCCTAACTGCCTAATAAGAAGGGTGGCACAACCCTGGTACACAAGAAACATACAACATGCACCAAGGCCAAAAGGAAAACACTCATCCCTTGCTATTCTATATATAAACTATCAACTGAACTTAGCAATGACGGTTAATGCCCCCCTTAGGGCTGTTTGGCTAGGCAAGCAGGGACTTCAAGAATAAGTCTTTCATTGCCAACAATGTATGATTTGAACCTTAAAAAGTTCTTTGATTCATCTCTTTCTAAATTTTCTTTCCCAACTGTATGACTTGAGCAGTGGAACCTTAAAAAATTCTCTACTAATCTTTTTCTAAATTTTATAGAATAAACATACAAATGTAATCTTTCCTAAACATTTTCTACCTTGACCCACAAAATTTTCATGCATCCATGTGAACATCTTGACCTTATGAGGGACACCAAAGACCATAAATTGGATGACCACTTGCAATAAATGGGAATATGGTTGACCAACTCTTCTACTTTTATTTACAAAACTTATTTACCATAGTCCAACCTCTTCTCATCAGATGATCAACTATAAACATTTTCCTCATAACCATCTCCAAAGCAAGGAAATTACCCTTGGGCTACGATTCGGAAGCCCAAATCTAGGCAATGTTTGTGCATGACTTGTAGTAGGACCTTAGCCAAACAATACTTTTCTTGCATGTGTTCCACACCAACATATCATTTATAGTTGACATGGAAGATCATTGAATTCAAAAGTTGTAAAAACTCCTCGATCATCTCCATCTCTTAATGGAAGAAACTCTATTTGAACCCAAGGTTCTAACAAGCCCTTGTCCTAGCATCTATATCTCAATGGTCCACCACTTGAGCATCTTCGTGGCATATTAGATTGAACAAGGTCAGAAAATAATCCCTTAAAGGCATCTTCCCTACACACTTCTCCAAAATTTTTTCCACAAGCAATTATGATGGAAATGCTAGTTCTCATGCAAAATTCTCCCACTATTGGCTTATGAATTTCCAAAAGTTACAACTAAAACTAACACAAACCCTAATTGTACTCCCAAGTGTAAGAGTGTTCTAGAAATACTCTAATGAGCCGGATGTCGTCTTCATAGGGATTTGATTGGGAAGAAGAATACAATTAGGATGAAGAAGAGAAGAATATGGACAAGGGATGGAGAAGGCAAAGACTATAAGAAACAAGAAAGCAACAATTGAAAGCAAATAAATTTGAACTAAAATAAGGGAAAATCAACAATTGGGAAAAACTAGGGTTTTAGGACTATTAATGACAAATTAATAGGGAGAAGATTCAGGTCCTGCTAATGAATGAGCTGAATTAGAGGATATATATATATATATATATCTATTTTTTGATAAGCAAGCAATATATATATATATAAAAAGGCAAAGAAGCCTCAAGGCATACAGGAAGTATACGAGGCTACCACCCCCTCAAACAAAAAACAACACAACCCAAACCCTATTTAGAGGCTAACCACTCCAAGAAACCTATTAGGGGATTCGACTCCATATCAATGTACACTTTAGCCCAACCCCAAATAATGTATACGAATGAAGTTTTTAATTTCTGAAAAGCCAACACTCCCTCCTTAAAAGCTAGCCTATTCCTCTCCTTCCATATAGTCCAGAAAATGAATAACGGAATGGATTTCCACACTTTTTTCCTTTTTCTCCCCACAAAAGAGCCTTTCCAACTACTAAGAACCTCCTTTATAGAGTTTGGAAAGAAATTAGAGGATATATATATATGCGCGCGTGTGTGTGTACTTATATATATTTATATATTTATTTGTTGTAAACGAAATAGTTTCACCACTGAATAATAAAACATATCATTGGTATTAACCTTCTTATCAATCACAATTTAAGTAAAAGTCTTAGTCTTATGTAGATCTTTTGACTTCCTAGACAAGGCAAGAGTGAAAGGAGTAGATATGGAAGAGTCAAAAGAGATTTTAAAAACAATGAGCTCACTGAGAAAAGCCTAAAGATGCTCATGACCAAACCCTCACATGTAGAAAGGAAGGTAAAAGGTACAAATGTAATGAGGAGGAAAGGAGAATTGTTAACTTGTTAAGTTCTGGATGAGAATGATTTTAATGGAAATTGACATTTCAAGGAGGAGAGGTAGAGGAAGGAGCTGGAATAGAAGAAATAGAAAGATCCCTAGTCCTTGAAAACTTGAAAGGATTTGAAAACTAAAGCTTGAGATGTTGATCACCTAATCATAAATCCTCTCAAAAATGAATTTTTGTATCATCCCCCACAAAGAAACGAATAAAATTAGAAGAATAAAGAAAACCTAAGCAATAGCTTTCCAAGGGCATTAGTTATGTTTGCATATCAACCATTAGAGTGAAACCCATAGATGCTTATTATGATCCTATACTATAAAGTGTTGCTTTTCCTATCAAGCCTCTACAACCACTTGCCTAGTCAAATTTGGTGAGGCTCTCATTTAATCAAATTAGGAGCTAACCACTCTCCAATTCTATCTCAATTTTAGCTTAATTGACCCTTCATATCAATGACCAAAGAATTCGATATATCAACAATGTAGAAAATACTGAAACAAAGGATGCCTCACTCAAACTACGCCAGAATTAATTGAGAATAATTATAGAAACCTTGATTTTCTTTATTCACTTAAAATCAAGTACAATCTCACTTGTCTTAAAGGTCTATAACCTCACCCTAAGCCCTAGCTATGAAGGTTTAATTCTTCCGGGAACAATTAACCCAAGAAATCTGCAAATCAAAGCAAAGAAAATAGAGAAGAAGA
Organism: Vitis vinifera; assembly: GCF_030704535.1. Taxonomy (NCBI): domain Eukaryota; kingdom Viridiplantae; phylum Streptophyta; class Magnoliopsida; order Vitales; family Vitaceae; genus Vitis; species Vitis vinifera. The sequence goes on from NC_081817.1 coordinate 6,790,429, forward strand.
TGAAGAAGAAAAAGCAAAAATGAAATTTCCCTCTCTTTTCACACCTGATTTGTTATTTTCAAAAATCTAAAAACTTGAGACTAGGACACTTGGATGGCATAGAGCTTGATCCAAATTAGGCTTCAAGATCATCAATGGTCATGAGAGATGCTACACCCAGGTGAGAATCCAAATGTGTACTTATAATTTTTGCTCCTGTTGATTATTCTACAGAAGCTTGTGCAACTTGAAAATATTGTTAAGCAAATTTGTTTCTCATATGCTTAGTCAGGTCAGTGGATTTTCTGCTCATGCAGAAGTGGGGTCTGCTCTAGCAGAATTGTGTGCAACTATGCCTACACTCAGTCTATGCAGTTATGATGCACACATGTGAAAATGGAATCTGTTGGAGTGGATTTGGTTTCTTCCCGTTCATTCTCCACTGATGTGCTTCTAGCCTTCTATGTCTCCAAACCAATTTTCTTTTTTCTTTTTGATCAGTAAATGAAAATAGTATTGAAAAGCGCTAAAAAGAGGCGCACCAAAGTACACACAATGTATACAACGATCACCAAAAAAAGGAAGAGAAAACAAAAAACTACTCCATTCCTCAGACTGACCCCAACTAATCAATGAAATCAACTATGAACATCGATCTTTTACTTATAAGTAGTTTGGTTTAGCTTAACAAGTTACATAAAAACAAAAATTTCAGCTTTTGGGTAGAAAGCTCCATATTCTCAAAAGATCTTCTATTTCTCTCTTTCCAAATATTTCTAAAAAAGGCATAAAGATATTGCCATGCCAACCTATCAAAGTCTCTCTAACAGTGGACTGCATCACCCAATAAACCGTGAAAAGAGAGAACAATAGCTCCCACAACACCTTTGTCTTGCCACAATGCAAAAGGATGTGGTCAATTGACTCCTCATGACCTTGACATAGGAAGCATCGATAGGCCAAAGACCAACCCCTCCTTTGAAGCTGGTTGAGAGTCAAAGCTTTCCCCCAAGTTGCCTCCCACGCAAAAAAGCTCACCTTAGGTGGAACCCATGTGTTTCACACAACACCAATTGGGAACTGCACAAAACTTCCTATCTCAAGGCTAGCATAAAGGGATTTAACAAAGAACGTTACACTCTTCGATTCCACCCAATACCTTATCCTCTCTACCCTCAACTATCACCTTATCTTGTAGTCTTGCCAAAAAGCTCTCCACAATAATAATCTCCCAATTGTTGAGGCCTCAAGAAGTTAGGATTCCAAACACCCCTTTCATTAGAATGTTGCCACAAGTCCACCACCCAAGCCTCTTTGGAGCTAGTTAAGGCAAATAAGGAGGGAAAATAAACATTTAACGACTTATCTCCATACTATTTATCTTTCCAAAACTTAATCCTTTTCCCATTGCTCACCGAAAAGGACAATCTACAACTAACTAAATCCCACAACTTCCTTATGGCCTTCCATAACCCAATGCTATAGTTGCCTCTCGCTTCCTTAGAGCACCAACCCTTTCCATATCCCCATATTTACTGCAAATAATTTGTCTCCAAAAGGCCTTCCTTTTTGAAACATAACACCAATTCCACTTACAAAGGATGGCCTTGTTAAGTGAATGAAGGTGCCTAACACCTAGATCCCCCTTCCTTCTGTTAGAGCATATGGTAGCTCACTTCACCAAATGAGGCTTACTTTCTAAGGTTCCACCTCCCCAAAGAAAGTTCTTTTGAATTTTTTCCAACCTTAAATGCACAATCCTCAATATCTGGAATGGAGACATAAAGTACATTGCATGCTAGATAACGTACTTCTAATCAACGTTAGTGGGAATGCGTTTACAAAATGCTTTTGCCAACTTAGGCTATTAAATCAATTTCATGCTCAATTTAATGACTTAATTCTCATTTTAAAACTTGCTTCAATCCTTCTCAAGGATGCAAAAATTGAGCAACTGTCAAAAACCCCCTATCAACCCTTGAACATCAATCCTTCGACATTTCTCCATACTTTTTTGAAATAACCGTCCTTCCCATGCTCTTCCACTTGCAAGTGAATGAATCTCCATGATCATTTGTTGAGCAACACCTTATTTAGTACCAAAAGGTTTCTAGCATCCAATCCTCCTCTAGTCTCCTCAACATGCCACATCCTATCTGTCCAAACTATGTGACCCTCTCCCCTATTGAAATTTTCTTTAAATATTTTTTTTTTGATATGTAAAAAGAGTTTTTATTAAAAGAACTTGAAAAAGGTGCATCAAAGTACACATGGAGTATACAAATAGCACCTTACGACAAGTGAAAGGAAAAAATTTCTTTAAATCCTGCATTTAATTTTTTGATGGAGTTGCTTGCTTATCTGAAATCTTTTGAGTACTTTGAAATTTAGGTGATTTGAGATTTATGTTGATACATCTCTTCCTTCTTTCCTTGATGGAAAACAGGTTCCTTTGTGAATTTTCCTTTGGATGCTTTATTATTGATCATCAGTCTTGTTTCCTGCATATTTTTCATTTCATTTTATTTTTATTTCATTATTTAATGAACTGCTGATGCTTCAACTTCATTTCACTATAGCAAACTGATTGATTTTTGACAGTGCCTAATATTTTTCATTATTTTGGATTTGGATGTATATGGTCAGGCTTATTGCATGAAATGCTTCGATCAGCAAAAACAGGGGATTCAAAATCAACTTGGAAGGTATCTACAAATTGATTGCAATGTTGTTTGTGATGTTTTGATTACCATTGTACTTTGCTGCTTGATACCTATCTTGAATATTTTAAAACCTACGCTTTTTTTTCCTTTACTTTTAGAAAATTTTAAATTGTCCTGGAAGTCAGATTCTAGTACATGCAATTTATTTATTCATTAGTGCTTTATAAGCTTTAGCATGAGAGGATAAAACACTAATTATACATGGTCCCTTTCACTAATGATAATTATCACTATCTCATGGAAAAAATGGTAATGATCACTACAATGAATCTCCACCATGATGTATCTTCTACATCCATGTTTGACTTTGCAAAAACATCATCATTGTGGGAATTGAATATAGTGACAGTTTCTCTTAGAAGTCTCCACGCTTATCCATCTTTGTATATACCATTCCAATTCTATGAATGTATTGTCACTAATAAAAAAAAAAAGAAATCCTGCGAATGTGCAGGAGATAAAACAATTATGTGAATCCCTTGATTACTGGTATGCTACAAGTGAATGCAAAAGAAATGAATGCTAATCTTAGGTTTACTCACCCTTTTAATCTAAGTTTGTTGAATCAAACTACTTCAGGCACTGCTATATAGAACACAAGTAAGGGCTATTGATTATTTGTTGTGGCTAAATTCCTAAAAATTTGTGAGAATGGAATAGTTCTATTGCTAATATTAGGTTTGCCCCATTCTTAGAAACCATGTGAAAAATGAATGTGATCAAGTATATGGATTTGCTCAATTGAAGTTGATTTGAGGTGAACATTGAATGGACATTGGTGATCCCCAACCCTTGCACTTCATGTCTTACGATGGTAACTTATTTTATATATCTATCCGGTGGCTACAACTTATACAAAATTGGTTAAATTTATAAGAGGCATAAATCCCTATATTTTTGTAGTTTGCAACTTCATTTTTTCATTTAGGTGTATCATTGATGGCACTTGTAATAGAGGAACTAGCACTTATGGAGGTCTGCAAATTGTAGCCTTGTGGTAGCCTCATGGGTTTAGTTTTAAGATTCCAAATTGTCTAACGTGTATTATATTGTGTATGGTAGTAGGGGTTTAAGGCATGGTGATCCACTTTCTCTATTTCTCTTTATCATTGTGGTAGTTGTGTTGTGTATACTAATGTTGAAAGTAGAGCAATGTGGTATATCTTTGAGGGATTCTTAGTAGGTAGAAAGTAAGACGGGGGTGACTCATCTAGAGTTTGCTAATGACACCATATTCTTCTTAAGAGTTTGTTCAAACGAGTTGCAAAGTCTTAAGACCATTTTGTTGGTGTTTGGGTAAATTTTAGGATTAAAGATAAATCTAGGTAAGAGTACCTTATTAGGCATCAATGTAAGTTAAGGCCCATGTCTTAATTTGGTTGCCACTTTAGAATGTACGGTTTTTTATTAGCCTTTATCTTATCTTGGCCTTCCTTTGGGTGGGGTGGGGTGGGGTGGGGAGCCTTAAAGCTATCTCTTTTTGGGATCTAGTTATGGATAAAATTTCTTGGTGGTTAGATGGTTGGAAGCTCACTTGCCCTTAGGTGGTGCTTGCCTGGGAAGAAAGAGAAGAACAGGAATTGCCCTAAGTGGAGTAGAGGGAGACATGATACTACCATTTGTCTATCTCACCATTGGTGGCCCCTTAGGACTTTTTGTAAAGTGATCCCTTTTATGCTGCTTATTAAAACACCTAGGTTTTTATTCCTAGCTGCATATTGCTCCTAACGCGAAAGAATAAGCGGCCTTAGCACATCCAACTACCAACCCTATGAGCTAGCTTACCAACTCAACCTCTGCCACTACTGCTTTGCTAGCCAATACTAAAGATCAAAGGTCAAGAATAACCCTAGTCCATTCATGCTTGTTTTGTATTGCCTTTTATTTTTATTTTTTATCTATTTTTAAAACTTGAGCTAAAGTGGCTAATTGGATTGAGAGATTACTGAGAGACCTTTTGTGGTCAAGCTTTAGGGTAGGGAAGATAACATTTTTTGGGTTGGGATCAAGTGTGTGAGCCAAAGAGTGAGGGGGGTTTGGGGTATAGGGAAGATAGTCTTTAGGAATATGGCCCTTTTAGGTAAGTGGTTGTAGAGGTTCCTTAGGGAGAGCAACACTTTATGATATAAGATTATTTTAGGGAAAAGTGCGTTTTGACTCACTAATTTTATAATTAGATTTATCTTCATCCATTTAAAAATATTTTAAAATGCATGCATTTTTTCATAAGTCAAATAATTATTTCCTAAAATGACCTTTTTACTTACTACATTAATAATACTAATTGACCATAAGAATGATTTGAGATCAATAAAATAAGAAATTTTAAAAATTAAAAATACAATTAAAACTGAAAAAACTTTAAAGCTAAAAACATAAAAATAAAACATTAATTTTCATTTCGCTGAAGCACACTAGTAGAAAATATAGTTTTGGACAAAGGAAATATAATGAGAGTCAATATTTTATTTTTTAAAATTTTAAATATTTTAGTTTTAATTATATTTTTAATTTTTAAAATTTCTTATTTTATTGTTGATGTCAGCTAACATAATTTTTATTCAAATTTATTAAAAAAAGATGAGAAGATGAGTGAATTTATATAATACAGGATATAAAATCATTATTGATTGGAGAATTAGAAAAATTTTGTTTATCATCTTAGAGAAAAATTTCCACAATGATTTGTATCTCATATTATGTAATAAAAAATGTATATTATATTTATTTGTCAGATACTTTTATCAAATTAAAATGATAGATTAATTTGTTGATAATTTTATTTAATATTATCAAGTAAAGGGTATTTCAGGAAATAATTATCTAACTTAGGAAAAAATGCATATATTTTAAAATATTTTTAAATTGATGAAGATAAAATTGATTTATAAAAGTTCAAGTTTTTTTTTCTATATTTTTTCAAATTAATGAGTCAAAACCCACTTTTCCTATCATTTTGAGTATCGATTGACCACATGGTATGCCATTATTATTGTTAGATGTCAGTGTCTTTGGAAGGCCATTACATAACTTTTCCTTGTCTTCTCGTGTTTTACTTGTTATTTTATGAGTGATGGTAAAAAAATCCAGTTTGGGAGATATTTGGTGGAGTGACCAATCTTTTTGTGTTCAATTTCCAAATCTTTATGGAGTGGTGAGGTTGAGAAATTCATTTCTGTCTTCAATTTTATCTTTTCTCCTTTGTCTTGAAATTTCAATTTTTGATGCAACCTTTTTGACCATGACTTTGAGGAATTTACTCTCATTATGTCGACTTTAGCCTTTACATATGTATCATCCATTTTCCTGGATATGAGGATTTGTCTTTGATATCCTCAACATGCTTTTGTAGAAGGTAGACAAATTTTAGATGTGGTCTTCATAGCAAATGAAGTTTGATTCGAGGTTGAAGAGTCCCATAAGTGGGGTCATTTTCAAGTTGGCTATCAAGAAGGATTTCGATCATGTTAATTAGGACTTCATGTTGGCAGTTTTAGAGAAAATGGGTTTTGACCTAAAATTGATAAAGTGAATTAAATGATGCTTAACTATGGCTCGCTTCTCAATGTTAAGAGTACAGGATTTCATCAGTTTTTTTTCAAGAGTTATAGAGGTTTGTGATAGGGATACCCATTGTTTCCATATCTTTTCATTATTGCCATAGTGACTCTTTCTTGTATTCTGGATAGGGCTAAGGAAGGAAGCTTTTTAGTAGGTAGAAGTTAAGGTAATCGTAGGACTACAAATGGAGCATTTGAGTTTGAATCTTATGTGGTTTAAGGTAAGCTTTGGACTAAAAATCAACGAAGAGGAGAGTGAATTGATTCTAGTGCAATTAACCATCGATGTAGAGAACCTTGCTAAGGTCCTAGGATGTAAAGTGGGCACCCTTCCCACAAGTTATCTCAGAATGCCTTTAGGAGCACCTTTTAGATAAGTGTGGGATGCGGTGGAAAAAAGATTTCAAAACCATCTTGCTTTGTGGAAGAGACAATACTTATCAAAAAGGGTAAGACTAACATTGACAAAAAGCATCTTATCTAACCTTCCTATTTATTTTGTCACTTTTGCTATTCCGAGAAAGGTTAACTTAAGGTTGGAAAAGATCCAAAGAGATTCTTGTAGGGGGTAGTGCTTTAGAGAAAAAGCCTCATCTAGTAAAGTGGTTGACAATTGGCATGGACACGAGGAAGAGGGGATTGGGAATTAGAAGGTTGTCTATCCTCAATAAAGGGCTCCTAGGTAAATAGTATTAGAGGTTCACCACAAAGAGGGATTTTTTTTGGAAGAAGGTGATAACAAGGAAATTTGGTGAAGAAGTGGGAGGATAATGCTCTAGAGTTGTGAGGGAAAGGTATGGAATGGGAGTGTGGAAGACAATTAGAAGTGGGTGAGAGACCTTTAGGAGTAGGATCGTGTTTAAGGTAGGCAATGGGTGGAGGGTGAAAATTTTGAAGGATAAGTGGTATGGGGATTTAACCCTTGGGGAGACTTTTCCCTTTTATTTTATTTTATTTTATTTTTACAGTCATTGCAAAAGATGACTGGGTAGTTGAGGTGTGGGATCAGGAAGGGGAAAGATGTTGGAACTCTCGATTCTCAAGGCAACTCTATGTGTGGGGGAGTTTTAGGAAGTGGAGGTTTTTTTAAACAATTGTATCATTATATATTGACATGAACATTTAGGATAAAATTGTATGAGGGATTTGGAAGGGTGGGTTTTTTTTTTTTTTTTTTTCTTTTTTTCCTAGTTAAATTTCTTTATTCCTCTTTGTCCATCCAAAACATCAAGACCTTCCCTTCCAACATTGTTTGGATTTCTTGGGCTTTGGAGAGAGTCGGTTTCTTCATTGGGAAGCTGCTTGGGTAGGATATTGACTTTGAACCACCTTAAAAGGAGGGGGCGTATGATTTTGAATAGTTTCTATATGTGCAAAAAAGAAAAAGAAGAAGAAATAGTGGGTTGTATCTTCTTTCATTGCTTAAAAGCAGTAATCTTGTGGTAGTTGCTTTTCGCTTTATTTGGAATAGAGTGGGTATTACACTCCTTAGTAAGGAAGGCCCTTCTAAGTTGGCATGGAACTTTTGTGGGGAGTAAGGGGAAGAAAGCCTTATGGACTCTCCCCTTATGTCTTTTTTTGGACCATATGGAAGGAGAAAAATAGGTGAGTGCTTGAGAATTTTGAGAAAAAGTAGATAAAACACTCAAACAATCATTTTTGTATAATTTTTGGGAATAGGCTAGAGTGTTCATAGGAGTTGATTCCTTGTCTATGTCAGACTTTGTTGAGTGGCTAAGCTCTATGTAGTGATTAGGGGTGTATTTGTGGGAAAGATTCCTTATCCTTCTTATGAACTCTTTATACATGATTAATGCATTTCTTGTTTCTGATTGGAAGGAAAAAAAAAAAAATGTAGTGGTTGGGGGTTGTTTTTTGTATACCCCTCCACTTGGTTATGTGTTGCCTTTCTATACATCGTATATACTTTAGTGCGCTCTTTTGTTAGGCACTATTAATACAATAAATATTTACCTATTAAGGAAAAAAAATCTTTAGTCTATTCTAAACAATTCATTCTTTAAAGTGCACTTTGTTTCTGTCAATTTGAAATCCTTTCCTCCTACAAATTTTATTTGGGAGTTTGAAGTCCCACTCAAAGTCAAGGCCTTCCCATGATTGTTGGCAAAAATGAAGGTTAATACTAATGATTTGCTGTAGAAGAGGAGATATCACAAAACCTATATATATATATATATATATATATATATATATATATATATATATATATGTATGTATGTATGTATGTATGTACATAATAATATTACTTAAGTAGTACTGACATTATGACTTAGGTTGTTTGGACTTGTTGGGATTGACTGGTTTCCAACTAGGGGTGTGGTGGAGATATTGATTGTTGCTCACTAAGGTTTTAGAGGTCTTCCATGAGGGAAGTAACTTTGGGGTATTGCTTCTCTCACATTAATTGTTAGACTATATTAGTGTTATCAAAGGCGATCACTTGGATCACTTAGGCCACCAGGCTAAACGGGACTGATGAAAGTCGCCTCTTGGAGACTTAGGCAAGATGACTTCAAAGAAGTGACATGTGGCGGTCGCCCTGGGATAAGATGTAAGGCGTAGAGGTGGTTGCCTTTGACCATTGGTTAAGATTAAACATACTTAGATTGTAATTTAATTCAATCTAACATTAGATTAAACAAAGTATAAGATGAAATATTATATCATCAATCATAGTGATAATGAGATGGAGGGCTATCAATCTAGTCTTGATGGAATTGATGACAATTTTAATTTCAGTGATGACTATGATAATGTCCAAAGCTTCTTTAGGACATTTATTCTCATATTTTGTTTTTTATTTTGATTTTTGGATGTCTAGAAAATTAGAATATGCATTTTGATTGGATGAATTTCTTTAAACAATTTGATGTTTCTTATAATGTGGGGTCTAATATTTAACACTTTGAATAATTCTTACTATTTTATTAATTTTATAAGATACCATGAGGGGTGAACAATAAAAAATGTTGATTGTTGAAGATGACGCTTATATTGGTTAAGTATTAAATAGGTAAATTTTTTTTTTGATAACTGTGGATGAAGTATTGAATAGGTAAATACATGTATAGGTTTTATTGTCTTTCTATAGTCAAGCTATCGCCTTGTTTTTCGCCATTTGCCTTAGGCTAAAAGGAATGCTATATCCTTGACATTGCCTTTTGCTTTTGACAACACTGGACTCAGTGTTATTAGAGGCGATCGTCTAGGTTGCCTAGGTCATCAGACCAAGCGAGACAGATAAAAGTTGCCTCTTGAGGACTTGGGCAAGGCAGCTTTAAAGAGGCAACGCCTAGGCAATTGCCTTAGGATAAGGTTAAGGCATAGAAGCGGTTGCTTTTGACCATGAGTTACGATTAAACATACTTAGATTATAATTTCATTCAATCTAACATTGAATTAAACAAAGTATAAGATGAAATATTATATTATGGATCATAGAGATAATGAGATGGAGGACTATCGATTTAGTATTGATGGAAGTGATGATAATTTTAATTTCAATGATGGCTATGATGATGATGCCCAAAGCTTTTCTAGAATGTTCATTCTCTTATTTGCTTTTTAGATGTCTGAAAAATTAGAATATCCATTTAGACAGGATGAATATCTCTAAACAATATGATGTTTCTTATGATGTGGGATATAGTATTTTATTAATTTTATAAGACATCATGATGGATGAAAAATAAATAGTATTGATTATTGAAGACAATGCTTATATTGGTTAAGTATCAAAGAGGTAAATATATGTATATTTTTTATTGCCTTATTATAATCAGGCTATCGCCTTGTTTTTCGTCTTTCGCTTTAGGCTAAAAAGAGTCTTATCGCCTTGACATCACCTTTTGCTTTTGATATTACTGAGTGGACTATGTGGAGGGAAAGGAATGTGATGATTTTTTAGGACGAATGTTCTCAGGAGACAGTTTGGTATTTGATATATTTATGCTCTTTGAGCGTTTTCTAGTGCACTATTTGTGGACACCCTCTTCAGCATTATACTTCTAGACTAGAATCTAGTAAGTAGATCTACTAAGGTTAGTTGAGGAGATACTCCCTACATGGATGCTTCCTCTAACAGGCAGTATCAAGTTGAATTTGATAGATGCACCTTGCATAACCTAGGACAACTTAAAATTGGAGGAACACTTATGGATGATCATGAAACATTAGTAAGAGCACTCTCTAAGAATACTGGAGTGGGTCTAAGAATGCTGGAAAGCCTAAAGCTTGCAAAAATTAATGGTTTATCCTGCTTTCTAGTAGAGTGGAATTCTACAATAGTCCTAGGTAAATAGGAAGGAGAGAAGCATGTGGAGGTTTGATGGATCGTGACACAAATTTTTTGATATTATTGTAGAGTTGGGGTGTTTTTTCAGTTGGATTCCTCGAGCAGCTAACCATGTGGCTAACATGTTAGTGATACAAAGAGCCAATCAATTGATTTCTTTTTCAAGGGATTTTTATCCTCTTAAGCTTTTAAGTTCGTATTTGTAACCACTTATGGACTTGTATTTCCATTAATATCTATAGTAGATAGTTTTTTCTTGCTTTTGATTAGAGTTATGTAGTGGTAGGGATTAGGGGAAAGATTTCTCATCTTTCTATATATTTACTTAATCTATGATAATAAAATGTTTGTTTTTCATTAAAAAACTTATTGTATCATGAATGGCACTAATTATATAATGTGTGTGTGTTTATATATATATATATATATATATATATATATATATATATATATGTCTCAAGATATGTTAAGATCTAAGATGCAGGTCATGCCTATCATTTTACATTAAAAAAAGTATTATATTGCATCTCACAAGTTTTTAATAATTATGATAATATTTTTATTTGAGAAAAATGAAGATCTTATACTTAAAATAAGAAATATAGACAATATAAATATATTTATATAATAATGTCAATACAAGCTAATTATTTTCTGGAATTATTTGTATTGGTAACCCAAATCCTACAAACTTAAGCTTTTTGAAAAATTGGTTGTTTAATATGGAATCAAAGTCTTGTTTGGTAGGAGTTTATATGTTTGAACCTCACTGGATGTTTATTTCCTCACTTTATTAAGGCCAAAGGAGGCTGTTTGTGGTTTGTATATTTTGCGGTGTGTGCTTATGTGTCTCTCCATGTGCAAGTATGAAGTTGCATGTAAGGAAGGGTGTTGGAGTGCATGATATATATTGTGAATCTAAATCCTGCAAACTTAAACTTTAAGAAAATTGGTTGTTTAACAATTTGATTATGTACATTTTATTTGTATTTTATTACAACATCCTTGTTTTCCTAAGACTAACCTTTTCCATAGATCTTATAAACCATAAATTTGCTCATTATGCATGGATGAGTAAGAACAATAATATTTTATGGATTTCACACAAGTTCCTCTTCTTTTCTTTTTCAGGACTGGGTTCCCAAGCAGAATCATTTGCCCTCAAATCTTGGCTAATGATTCATTTTGACATAAACCTATCCACAGTGTGTACTGATTTTCTGTTGTTTATTTTTATTTTTTTATTTAATTTTTCCTCACAAATCTTGGGACATAACAAGAAAGAAAAAGGCTTGATGAATATGCCTATGAAGTTGGAGCCTTGGGTTGTGTTCAGTATTTTTCACACTACATTTTTCAAACAGAACCCCAAATAGTCAATCTTCTTTTATTTTGGAAGGATGTGTATGGTTTGGAGTTCAGATCCGAAGAGCAAAAAATTGGAGGGAGAAGACCTGAAGAATTTGGTGGGCTTTTCCATAGAAAAATATGCACTTAATGTGGATATATATATATATATATTCGAATACAGATGTTTGTAGATATGCACAACCCTAGTAAGCCATATGGACATAGAAATCTCATAATCTGTTTGAAGCATATACTTCAGTTACAATCTTCGACTTCTAACATTCTCATGTGTTGTCTCTTAAAATCTCCTTGAGTAGGATTCTATATTGCTGATTTATTTTCTGAAATTTTATTTTTTTCTATTCAGTCACTTGTCGTCATTCTTACCTGTAGGTTCTCATCATGGACAAACGTACGATTAAAGTAATGTCTTACTCATGCAAGATGGCAGATATCACAGAGGAAGGAGTCTCATGTAAGAAAACCAAAGGCCATTCTCTCAAAGCTTAAATTTCCACTTTTTCTCCATAAATGCGGGTTTGGTGTTCTTGCCCGAACAATTCCACTTTGTTCATTGTGATGAAACAGTACAATATAACAAACAGTGCATCAATAGATCAATATTCTCATGGCCACCTGTTTTCAAATGTGCTTTTTTTTTTGTTCTTTTAAATAATGATTCTAGCTATCTTGCATCATATTGTTTTCACTAATTTCTGTCAATGAGCAACACATCTTCAATACTTTTGGATTCATTAAGACATCTCTGAAGTGATTTATTTATTAAAAAAAATCCTGGAATCGGGATCATCTGCTTCATAATGGAAGCCATTTGTTGCTTTGGACTTATGGTCTTGGTTTTCTGGTCATGGTCATTGTACTTACTGAAAGTCAAGTAATTGATACTTATAAAAGATTATGAGCTAAAGAGACTAAGGTATTCCAATAGCAAGGTGCTTGGGGTATATCTAAATTTACCCACTAAAATGGAAAGTAGGACATGAAATGACTATAAAGAAACAGGAATTAAAAAAATTCTAGGTTGTGCCAAATTTTAAGTAAACATAAATAATGTAGAAACAAGGATAAATAGTATTGATAGAAGAAAGAGAGAAGGATGAGGGGTCCTTCTCACAAAATACAAAACCTGATTGAAGTACGAATATACTCCACTATACAAGGAGAAACTAAAACATAGGCATACACAAAATAACATAGAAACTAAAAACAACTCCTCTCAATGTTATCCACCCTCTATGAATTACAAATCGAAAGCCAACTTAGTTGAATAACATTAAATGGAACTCCTTTAAAAGTGACAGAACAAGAGACCTAGAGGGAAGAGTAGAAATGAAGTAGATCCAACAATGTCTTTTCTGATCTCCATCTTTCCTTAAAAATCCTAGTATTTCTCTCTTACCACACAATCCGAAGAATAGTGAGGCAAGCAATTTGCCAAAGAGTCTTGCCTCTCAATGAATTCCCCGATCCTCTAAAAGAGATGATCATCATATCTCCGATACTCCTAAGCAACACCCAAACCATATTGGCTAAATTGAAGAGCTTATGCCAAAGCCCCCTAAGCTAATAGACAATGTCGAAAAAGATGGTTGATTGATTGCCCACTTTCTTTGCATAAAATGTACCAATGTGGATTAAGGGATTTGTAGGGTCTTTTCACTTGTACTAAGTCATTGGTATTTACTTTCTTGTGCACCACTAACTAAACAAAGGCCGTAACCTTTGAAGGGGCTTTTAATTTCCAAACAAAATTAGTTGGAAAGAAAAGGATTGGATTTGATGACTTGGACAAGACCAAAAAGAAAATTAGTAAACATAAATAATAAGCTTGAAAGAAATAATTTAGAAGCTTGACAAAATAGATGGTTTAAATTTATCTTTCATATAACTTTTTCATCCTATCAAAATAACACATTTATGCAATACGGTTTTTTTTTTTTTAATTTTTATTTTATTTAATTTAATTTTTTATTTTTAAAATCACAAACAACCATTTCATTTCAAAGAAGGATGAGGCATCTTTCCATGATATAAAAATGAAGAAAACCTCTAAACAAGAAAACCAAAACAAGTTGCACAACTATGAGGGAGATTTCTAAAAGAACAGTTGAGAATAGCTTAAAGAAATTGAAAAAAAAAAAAAACAAAATTCTACAAAAGATACTAAAAGCTTTGCTCCTTATTTGGTTATAAGTCTACTGCTTGATGAGCTAAGCAAGGAGTCTAGGAAAAGGAACATCCCAATTCTATTTAGGTATAAAAAGTTTGGTGAAGCCACTCTTCAATCATCCATTAGCCTCTTTCCTTCTTGGATACCAATGAAATGACGAAGAATCTCTCTCCAGTGCAAGGTTGGGACTCAAGGGGCCTCTATAAGAGCTAGAATCCTAGTTTCAGTAGCATGACCCTTGTTTGTAGGTTTTGAAAACGCTTTTAGCACTCCACCAAGATGATCCCTGAGCATCCACCAGTCCTTAATTGCCCTAGGTTCCCCAAAGAGCATTTGTCAAATTTAGCTTGATACAACCCTCATGAGGTGGTAATAGAGTAGGAAATATTTCCTTATCCATTCTCTTAAACTTGGCCACTAGGTTTTAATCTAGCAAAAGAAGGCTTAAAAGAGTCCCAACATGGGCCTCACTACCCGAAGCTTGTAGAGAAGAGGATAAATAAAACAAATCCTAGACTTCCTCTTTGTTCTTCACTTATTATAAAAAATCCTTGTATTCCATTGTCATGAGATGTCCCAAATCAAAATAAGGCTAGAAATGCTTTGTAGAAAACTTCATGTAATATTGAACATCTTCTCCACACTTTTGGGAGGAATCCAATTAACCTTTGTGAGATAACGAGTCCAAACAATCTATGACACAAAATGAGGCTAGTGGACAATGCAGAAAGAGTGAGCCATAGTTTCTCCTGTCCTCATACACAACACATCATTCTAATTGAGGGCTTTGTAAATCCTTTTCATTGAATCATATCATTGGAATCAACACTCTTTTCACCACAAGCCATACAAATGCTTTACTTTTTAGGAAGGACTTTAGATTTCCAAATTTCTTGTTTGAAAATGTTGTGGTGATAATTTACAGTCAAATCTTTCTTTCTAGTCTTATCCTACATTTTTGATTCATCTCCAACTTTCCCTGCAAATTTTGTTTGGAAGTCTCAAGTCCCTTTTAAGGTCAAGTCCTTTGTCTGGTTATTGGCGCACAAGAAGGTAAATACTAATGACTTATTATAGTTGAGAAGACCCTACAAAGCTCTCAGTCCTGATATTTGTAAGTTGTGTATGGAGCATGGAGAATTAGCAAATAATCTCTTCTTAGATTGTCCTTTGACAATGGGGTTGTGGCACAGGTTATTTCGTATAGCCAAGATGGATTGGGTCCCCCCCAAGGAGTATTTTTGACATGATGACCATTAATTTTAAGGGATTGGGAAGATCTAAGAGAGGAATAGAATTGTGGCAATCTGCCTGTATTGCTTTAATTTGGGTTGTGTGACGAGAAAGAAATGCTAGGATATTCGAGGACAAGGCAAGGAATTCAGAGGCTCTATGGGACACTATTCACTTCTTTGCTTCTTTTTGGGCTTCTTGCATCACAACTTTTAAGGGCATTCCTCTTAATTTGGTTCAACTAGATTGGCTAGTGGTGTGTAGCTCCAAGGGTGTGGGTTAGTAAGGAGAGGTTGCTTTTTGTAATTACTACATAGCTTTTTGCTTTTGGTATTCAATTTGTTTAGCTTTCATTTGTGGGAGGATTCCTCATCCTTCTTTTGTATTTCCTATTTTCTAATTCAATATAATTCATTGTTGTTTCCTATAAAAAAAAATGTTGTGGTGATAAATGAAATTTCTAGTAAGGGTACGAGGAAGAGGAAAAATAAAATTGCAAAAACAGGGGAATCTCTTGTCCTCACTGCCTCAAAGAGATTTGGGTATCGAAGATGAAAGAGTGGATCACGATGCCATGCCATGTATCTTCTTAAAAACAGACTTTTGTTCCATTGCTCACAAAACAACATGCAAAACAAGAGACATTGAAGAAACATTAAAAGAATAGCCTTCCAATGGCAAGGACAATGGTGCAATTACCCAAAAATACATTTGCATCCTGATTCACTTAGATGTGACTGTAGAAATTCAAAATGATCAGCATTGCTCTCCATAGAAAACCTCCATAGTTGCTTCCTTAAGAGGGCTCTATTCTTCAGAGATATCCTACATACACCCAAACTGCCAGTACTTTCAGGATATTGAGCTCCTCTTCTCTGTGTTATTATACTCAGAATATTAACTGCAATCCTAAAAAGAAAAGGAGAAAGTGGATCACCTAATTTTAGGTCCCTAAAGGCCTTAAATGATCCTTTGGTGCACTCTGTTAATTAGCACAACAAAACTGAGGTTACGTACCCATAGATGCAAGACATCCATCTTCTCCTGAGATCCTTTTGTTCTAGATCATGCAACATAAAAGTCCATTCTACATCATCAGAAGGTTTTTGAAATGAATCTAAAAAACAATCTTTTTTTGTTCTTGGTTTTTGGATAAAAACAACCATTTCATTGCATTGAAATGCTAAATACAAATAAGGATGAGAAATCCTTTTGACAAGTACAAACACTTACTGACAAAGTCTCATAGAAATGGAAAATAGGTGATGCTAATCCAAAAGGGAAAATCTATTTGCATAGTTCAAACTATTTAGGACACCACTCACTATAATTCATGGAGTTAAAAAATGTCCAATGAAAGAAACCCAATGTCTTACTCCACACTTTGCTAATGCAATTTCTGCATGATTGTCTAAGTGAGGAATCTAACAACATAAGGAACATCCTAACAAGAAATATCAATATTTTGGCACAACCACCAATCAAACTTCCACAATCCTTATCCTTTCCTATTCACCCATGATACAACAATAGCAAATCTTCTTGTACTAGGAGATTGGAGGGGCCTAAAGCTTTTATTGAACCCCCAGGTCTGCTTATTTAGAATATGTTGTTATCATAATATCAAAGTAGTCCTAAGTTATCATCCAATTTTTAGTTACATAGGGTTACCCCAAGAACACCTATCAATATTTAGTTTAACAAAACTCATGAAAGGTGGTAATTGTTCAAGAAGTGTCATTAGTCAATCTTGTGGTTCTGCACACTAGGTTCCAATCTAGAAAAACAAGGCTTCTAGGGCAGTGTTTGCAAAAGTTTCACTAGCAAAAGTCCAAAGGAAAGAAAAAAAAGAGGTAAAACATCCCAAATTGCATCCAATGATCTCCACCCATCCTAAGAAATCTTGGCATTCCTTTCCCGCCAAATAGTTCAAAACAAAGTGAGATGTGCCAAAGAGTCCTACCTAGAGGAAGTCTCCCTAGACACTTAAAGGATCGATCAACATCTTGTCCACCCTTCTAAGTTTGACCCAGTCAGTCCTGTAAGTCTGAGCAACAAACATGACAAGCCCTTCTTTTCTTGAGCGTCTCTTCTCATTAAACACTTCATTAGCCACTAAGATCATATCCAGATGTTGTCTATCCTCACAAATTCTCCTGGAAGAGGCACCTTCCTATGGTCTAGAGCAGGTAGTGAGTGGTCCAGCTGGGTAAAGTGACAATCTTAGTTACTCCTAACTATCACATTGGTTCCGTGCCATTATCTTCCTTGCAATTATTTGTTTGTGAGAAGTTTAGCATGAAATTAGCAAATAGGAAGATTCATGACTTAGATGACAATTGCAAATAGGAAGATTCATGTATAGGCCTTTTGTCCTTTTTGTATAGTCCTCCTTGTTTAGTGGAGGTTTACTTAATTTTTGGTCAGGTTTGTAAATCATGGGGAGGACTTCTCATCCTTCTCATGTTTTTCTCTTTTAATACAATTGTTTGTTTTTGATCAAATAAAAAAAAATGACTTAGATGACAATTGGATAGGAATGGGTTACAAGATAATAAAAAAAGCATACCTTTCATAGGTTAAACTACAAGTGAATCTGTGGAATGCATGGGATGTTACTAATATTTAACTATCTTTTTCCAAAAAGGATATATTAATGTTTACATTTTAATGTAGTATGATATTTTGTCATAGAATACAAAAGAAACTTACTTAACCTAGATGAAAACCCTAAGTCTTTTATTTTTCCCTTCAAACAATAAAGATTCATAGTGGAAAGATGGAAGCCTTGGGCAATTTGTGCCTGAATTATATTTATTGATTTCCTTTTTACAAATCCTAAGAATGAAAGAAACATTGATATAATTGAATTGTCGAATTAATCCATATTATCATCAAATGTATTAGGCACGTCCTAAACATATTAAGAAGAAGAAAAAATTCCTTGTACACCACTAGGGTAGGGTCAACAATGAGAGGAGCCTAGCCATTTTTTCACGAGATGAATTCCTTGTACATTCTTTTGTGATATATCTTTTTTGTACAAATCTCCTTGTATAGCGAAGGTTTTTAGTGTTTAGATCAAGTTTGTATAATTGTGGAGAAGATTCTTCATCCTTCTCATGAACTTTTTATACATAATTAATGCATCTTTTGTTTTTGATCCAAAAAGAAAGAAAGAAAAAAAAAAATTAAAAACAAGGAAAGGATTATTTTAGAGAGACCAAAAAAGCATTAAATTGAGGATGGAAATAAAAAATGGAAAATACCTTATTGATGGGCTTTTTTTTTACTCTGATGGAAGTTGCCTTGAAGGAGACAACAAATTCACCTATATATGTTCGGTTATCTTTGCATCAACTTTTTTAATTCTAAAGATTTCCTTTAGTGGTCACAAACTTATGTCACATTCTAATCATGCAATTCAATGAAATAGCTATTGGTTTAGGGAAATAACCTTACAACAAAGACAAAACTTATTGTTCATCAATATCAATTTCAAAAGATAACTAAAATAAGTAAGCAAGAGTAACTGTATAATACAATTTCATTGGTAATATGATGGGTTAAGATGAAATAGTATCAAATGTGGAAGGTAAACAAAATATGTAGACAAGATTGGCTATATAACACAATTTCATTAATAATATAATGAGAAATAACACATCAATTTCCATAGTTATATTAACAGGTGCAATGGTATTGAATATAGAAGATGGAAAAAATATGTAAACAAGAGTGATTGTATAGCACAATTTCATTAATAATAGTATGAGAAATAAAACATCAATTTACAATGTAATGGTATCAAAGATAGAAGATGGACAAGACATGTAAACAAGAGTGATTGTATAACAAAATCTCATCAATAATATTATGAGAAATAACACATCAATTTCTAAAGTTATACTGACAAATGAGGCACTTGAGGCTTGGCTTAAGTAGCATGGTTTTGGTTGGTGATGTGGGAGGGGAAAGCTTGAGTCTCAACAAGGATTAAAAAAAAAAAAAAAAAGTGACTAATGAAAAAAAGTTTATATTGATAAATATTAAATCTTGTATTTAAGTATCATAAAGAATTAGTCTTGTAATAAAGCTTCCTTACAAGTCTTCCAAGGTTTGGGAAGGAGTGGAGGAGAGGTTTCAGAAAAGGCTTGCTTTGTGGAAGCGATAGTGTCTCTCAAAAGGTGGAAGACATACTCTGATTAAGAGCACCTTATCTAGCTTACCGATTTACTATGTCTCTTTTTGTCATCCCTAAGAGGGTAGTGGTTAGACTGGAAAAGATATAAAGGGATTTCCTTTAGGGCGGGGGAGCTTTGGTTAATAAGCCCAATCTATTGAGTTAGTCGGTTGTTTGCTTGGAAAAAGTGAAAGGGGGATTGAGTTTTAGAAACCTTTTGACCTTCAATAAGGCCCTTTTGGGAAAGTGGTCCTGGGGATTTGCGACTGAAATAGATCCTCTTTGGAAATGGGTAATTGTTGGCAAGTATGGGTAAGAAGATGGGGGTTGGTGCACAAAAAGGGTGAGAAAGAGGTATGGAGTGGGGGTATGGAAGGCAATTGGAAATGGTTGGGAGGCTTTCAAAGTTAAAACACGTTTCAAGGTTGGTTTTGGGAATAGGGTGAAGTTCTAGAAGGATAGATGGTGTCGGAATTCATCTTTGAGGGATGCTTTCTTGGATCTTTTTTTTATAGCTTCCTCTAAAAATGCTTGGGTGGTTGATGTTTGAGATGGTTGTAGTTGGAATCCTAGGTTTTTTGGACAATTGAATGATTGGGAGTTGGAGGAAGTAGATAACTTCTTTGGAATGTTGCATGATCAATCTCTCTCTTTGGATTTTGTGGACATATTGGTGTGGGTGGATACAAAAAATGGTGTTTTTTCAGTTAAGTCCTACTCCTTGGCTAGTAGGGGAGCAGCACCTTTCCCTCATGGTACAGTTTGAAATTCTTGGGCTCCTATTAGAGTTAGCTTCTTTTCTAGGGAGGCAACTTGGGTAAAGATTTTGACTCAACATCAACTCAAAAAGAGGGGTTGGAAGATGCCTAATAGATTCTACATGTGGAAAGAAGAAGAAAAAATGAGTGATCATATTCTACTTTATTGTCTGAAAGCTTGTATTTTGTGGCAGCTGATTTTTGCTTATTTGATGTATAGTGGGTGATGCACTCTGCACTGAGAGTGCTTTTGAGTTGGGGAGACTCTTTTGTTGGTAGAAAAAGAAAAAGGCTTGGAAAGTTGCCCTTTTATGCCCTTTTTTGACCATTTAGAGGGAAAGAAATAGGAGAACCTTTGAAAATTGTGAAAGTTTAGACCAAACTAATAAGTGCTCCTTCTTGTGTCTATTTTGGGATTGGGTTAGATTGTACATAAGGGATGGTTCTCTATTGATGCTAGATTTTGTGGATTGGTTAGGTTCTTTATAGGGTGTGGTTGCTAGTTTATGCGCACTCACGCCGTTTTGCTTATTGGTTGACTTGTATACGTCGTGTATACTTTTTACTTTTTAATACAATTGCTTTTACCTATCAAAAAAAAAAAAAAAACAAAGCTTTCTTGAAAGTAATTTCAGTATAGAAAAGATATTTTTTTAATATGAAGAGTGCCTTAGGGGCATTGAAGTCTGAGAAAGAAAGTCCTTTGTTTTTTTTATGGTGTGGGGGAGGGGGGGTTAACATAAAGAGTTGGATAAAGCTTCTTCAATGTGTAGATTTCAGTATGAAAAGAGAGATTTTTCAATATTAAGAATGTCTCAGGACATTACAGGTTTGAGAAAGAGAGTTTTTTTTTTTTTTTTTTTTTTTTGTGTGGGTTGGGGGAGTGTTTTGGTGTGGGGAAGGAGAACAACCGGATTTGTTGTCTACTGTGTATATTTGAAGCTTGGTATATTGCGATGTCTTTGAAGCTAGGAATTATTATATGAGAATCTAGTTTTAAAAAACCTGTGAATAACTGAGTTTCAAATAGTTTCCTAAAGAACTAATAACTGCTCATTATCAAAAGGTATTATTGGAAGAGCAACAGCTACCCAAGAATTTTAACAATGGATTATTCCTAATGTCTCACAATCCTAACCATTTCTCCTTAAATATCATGACTCTCACTGTCTCACATAACTCCTTAAAAAACTAGCACAATAGTAGCAAGCTGTAAGATGAAGTTCTAGTGGCCTAAGCTTATTGAGAGAGTGTTGAGATGTGGATTCCTTGCATCATTATAATCTAATTATATTTAATTCTAAATAGTGTGTGTGTGTGTGTGTTTTTTTTTTAATATATATATACCTTTTTTCGCTTTTTCTTTTCTCATCTTTGAATGTATCAAATTTCTATTTCTCTGTGCAGTGGTGGAAGATATATACAAGCGAAGGCAGCCATTGCCCTCAATGGACGCAATATACTTCATACAGCCAACCAAAGAGAAGTAATATAGTGTTCTTTGTCACTGTTAATAGCGACTTTCTTAGTTCTAATACAAATTCAGTAAAACTCTCTCTCTCTCTTTCTCTCTCTGTGTTTTTTGTTGGTGAAGAGTCTTATTTTTTCTGAAGTTCATTCTTTTCTGAGTTATTTTACATTATAGCAGATTGTGGTTCTGTCATAAATTTGAACTTCTGAAAGTTTCCCCTTGTTCTTCTGTTTGATCTTTACCTCATAGAGAACTGGAGCTCCTGAGATCACTTATAGTTTCTGGTGATAAAATTTGGAAGCAAGTTGAGAGAGTGCGAATTATGTTTGCACATAAGTTACAACTTGTACCTTGACTAGTTGCTTCACAGAAGTCACAAATACTAGAATAGGTGGATTCCTGAAGTTCCCCGAATTTTTGAATGAGATATTTTCCTACGATTTGAGCCTTGACAACTTTTACCAAGCCTATTGCTAATTTATTTAGGAATGTTGTCACCATAAAATGGACAACTTAACTAATCCCTAATATATTGAAGAAGTAGTCTTTTTTATCAGAATTGTACTGAGGAAATATGACCACAGTGAATAAGCAAAGGCGTGTTAAAGGAAAAGGGAATCCAACATCTGTCTAGCTCTTGCACTTGATGCTTATGCATGGATGTGCAGATCAATTGTTTTCCTCTGTAAGTAACACACATTTGAAGGGGAAAATGAAATGAGTGAGGGCTGTAAAAACAAGCATTCTTAATTCAAATATATTTTTCTTTGAATACTAGCCTTTCAGTCGGACCTTACAGATTCTGGAATAACAGAAGGATGGGAGAGGTAGCTCAGTAATGGAGAATGTCAATTAATGTGTCTTCCTCTTAGCATGGAGGTCCCTTCTGAAACCAAAATGTTTCCCCATATAATATGAGATTATCATGTTTGCAACACTGGAATTTTCTACAAAGAGAAACACATGTGGAAAAATGGAGGATCATCCCCCCACCATGGGCCATACCAGAATTTGACATATGTTCATTGACCCACATCATAGCTGATGTTGTACAAAGAGAACTCTTTTAACATAATTAAATTCCATGGACAGTGTTGAGATTTTTACCTTGCTGAACGTTTGGATGTTGTATATATTTGCTAGATGATCAAGTGTCAGGTTCCAGAGGAATTCTCCAGTCTCTTTACCACTAAGGCCTTATGCCTAATTTCAAGGTTGATTATATTCGATACAGGAGGTGTATTCATATCATACTGTGTGCAATATAATCACCTAGGTCAATGAGAAATAAAAGATGAAGTCTAGTAGATACTGAAATTTCATATCCAGGTCTTGGTTACTTCTGTTCCTTCAATTGCATGGAATTCTTTGTTGGTAAGCCATGAATCAATTTTTCTTTTGTTGACTGTCTTGTTTACAAACCATGGACCATACTTGTAATCATTTTGTTTCCTGCCAATAGTGAATTTAACTGATATGAAAATCAAACCTTATAATTTAGAAATAAAATGGTGCAAATTTTATAATTGGTGCAATATACAAGATCCTATATTCTGAACTCATGTGGTATTATTAATTTCTTATAAAGAATATTATATTCACTTCCCTTTTCTGCATGACCCTCAAATCTCATACTTTAATGTAATTCCACTAAATCTTCCAGTAGGTTTTCAATTTGCAGCCTATGAAGATGATTGACTTTTTGATGTCTTTACACGATGTTTATGATTTTTGTTTTTCACTGAATTGTTCATTTTTGTTTCATTTTTCAAATGCTTCTTCATCAACTTTGTAATTGTAATATAGTATAATTTTATAGAATTGCTATTATGAAAGTTAAATATGTTTTGTATTCTTTTGAGCTTGTGCACGGTGATGAGGACCTTTTTTTCTGACTAATGCTGTATCTCTTTCTCTCTGCTGTTTTCTTTTTCCTTTTTCTCTTTTTCATTCATTTGCAGTGTTATCATGTTCTTGTCTGACATGTCTGGAAGGACGCCCTTATACAAGAAGTATGTTAAGTATCCATATTTTTTCCCCAATTTGGTGTTCCTATGATTTCATCTCCTAGAAGTTTCAACTAATTTTCTTATGTTTTTTTTTTTTTTTTGTATTTTTCATTTCAGAGCCTTTGTTTTCTTCAGTTCACCAATTTCGAGAGAATTGGTTAATCTCGTCAAGAGGGATGCACTTGTGTTACCTCGCATAGGTGCACTTAGAGAGGTTATAATTCTTTTGTTTTCTTATGGCTTGTTTTGGGATTGATAATTGTGTTGAGTTGTTTACATATGGTCATTTTTACCAGGATAAAAATTGCATATGGTTAAAATTAGCTTACTTCTTTTGCTGGTTGAAAACTTATGAGTACAGACTGATAACTTTCTCATTTGGATAACTTGCAGATGAATTTAGAGTATTTCGCTATAGATAGCCAGGTACATGCTACTTCCATGAACTTGTTGAATTCTATGCATAAAATGTGCTCTATAAGTCCGGTTATGGTTTCATATTTTTTGTCTTTTTTTCTCGTTTCCATTAAAAAAAAGAAGGAAAAAGGAAACAGAAATGACGATGGTCTTTAAACATTGGATTTTCTTTAACACTATATCTTTGTTGCTGATGGCTAAAAATGATTTTTGTTCTAGTAGTGAAATTTGGAGTGAGTTCTTTGACACACACAACATGATCAATAATAACATTCATCAACTTCCACAGTTTCATAATTGGAATCTTTTCCATCTTCTGCAACTGGATGCAAAGTCATGGCAATTATGAATCTTTTTAAGAGCTTATTTCCTGTTTGTTTTCTAACATGAGAACAGTATTTGGTTTAAAAGGCTATTGAACATTAGTCATGTGGTAAACTGGAAATATCTAAAATTCCTTTAGTTTATCTTATCTTTAAATTTCTTTTCCATAAGGGTTTTGTCACTGATGATGAGAGGGCTTTAGAGGAACTTTTTGGGGATGAGGAGAATTCTCGCAGAGGTGATGCATGTTTGAATGTGATGGCCACCCGTATTGCTACAGTTTTTGCCTCATTGCGGGTATGTATTTCAAGATTTCTAATTGTTGATTCACATTGTATTAAGATATTTCTGAAGCATAAGTGTGTTCGAATTTCAGGAGCTTCCTTTTGTGCGCTACCGTGCCGCCAAGTTCCTTGATCCAACCACAGCAACAACATTTCGTGATCTAATTCCTACAAAGCTTGCTGCTGCAGTATGGAACTGTCTTTTAAAATATAAAGAAACCTTTCCTAACTTGCCTACTACCGAAACATGCGAGTTGCTCATTTTGGACAGATCTGTAGATCAGGTTTTCCCTCTCTCACATTCACTGATTATGATTTGGTTCACGGATTGTCTATTTTATATGGGCTGACAATGACCAACTTACATTTTTAGATTGCACCTATCATACATGAATGGACCTATGATGCCATGTGCCATGATTTACTAAATATGGAAGGAAATAAATATGTCCATGAAGTAAGCCTTTTCCAAATTTTATTTATGCTTTTGGATTTGATATTGTTTTTCCTTTAGCTGTGTGTGTTGAGGAATTATTCCTTTTTAGGTTCCAAGTAAAACAGGTGGTCCACCAGAGAAAAAAGAAGTCCTTTTGGAGGATCATGATCCTGTCTGGCTTGAGCTCCGCCATGCACATATAGCAGATGTATGCCTTATGTTTTTAGACATCCATACATGTAAATGCACATGCATGTTCAATTTGTACATAAATCATGTAAATTTTCTTTGGCCATTGACCACCTTGTCAGGCTAGTGAGAGGTTGCATGAGAAGATGACCAACTTCATATCAAAAAATAAAGCTGCACAAATCCAACATGGTTCAAGGTCAGTGTAACTTTGCTCTTTGAGGATCTGTTATTATCCAATTCAAGTGATTTGATGGCATTTGAAATGCTGTATATCTCATTGAAGTTATTTAGTTCATTTTGATTGTCCACCAATTTTAAAGAAATGCTCCGGGCCTTCCTTATTTGCATTACTCTTTTGGAATATCATTCTAGTCAATTCCTTGATGCCTAAGCCATTGAAAATATGACAAGACACAAGACAATGTTGATGAAAACTTAAAGCTAAAAAATCTCTGCAGCAACTATTTTACTTTGATTGAGTTTCTGCCCTAAGTGGATAATAGCTTTTGGGAATTTGAGAAAGAGTAACTAAAAAGTTTTTTCTTTCCTGATAGGTTCAGTCCAGTGGGGTGTTGTAATGCTAAAATGGAGATTATGGAACTACGTGTCATAATCTTTGCAATAATATTTTTTGTTCAGAAACAAATTAATTTCTTGACTGGAAACAAACTAATCTTTGCAGTAACATGGTGAGAGATTCCTTTTTATAGTTGACAAAAAAATATAAAAGAAGAGATGTCTCAGTTTAGGGGATGGTAGGAGGATTAGGTTTTAACAGGATCTGTGGTTTACGCCTTGTTTCCTGCTTTGTACACCATTGCCAATTCTAAGGATGCTTGGGTAGCAGAAGTTTGGGAGGTGGGAGGTGTTGGACATTGGAGCCCTTGATTTTCAGAAATTTCCAAGATTGGGAGGATGATATGGTTGAAGCTTTTCTCATGTAGATCCAAGACACAGTGGTTCAAAGAGAGTGTGAACAAGCTGGTTTGGAAATTAAATAAGGGAGGGAACATCTCTGTAAAATCCTACCATACTTCTTTGGAGATCCTTTGCCTGTCAAAGAAGTTTAGGGTTCTCAGGCTCCTTCAAAGGTGGCTTTCTTTGTTTGGGAGGTGGTTTGGGGAAAAAAAATTATGGCATTATATCAATGAAGGAGGAGAAGAAGGGCTGTAGCTAACTGCTGTTTAGGTAAAAGAGTGATGGGGAATCGACTAATTGTATACTTATACATTGTGGTGCAGCTTGTTTGGTCTTTGGAACCTATTATTCTTGCTCTTTAATGTGTTATGGATGTTGCCTTACATGGTGAAAGATGTCTGGCTAGGAGGGCATGGGGACTTTCTGGCGAAATAACACAGAAAAGCTTGGAGGCTAGCCCTATTATGTTTGTTCTTGAAGAACTTTTGAAGATTTGGAGAAATCCATTCATCTGTTAAAGGATTCTTTATTTGAACATTCTTTTCTTGGTTTAGATTTTGTGTCAAGGTGGAATGCTCATCCGTGTATAATTTTGTGGATTAGGTAGGGTCACACTTGTGTAATTTCCTTTTTCTCACCCTTTGGAAACTTTTATATGCTTTCTGTGTACTTTGGTTCTGCTCTTATTTGAGGGGCATTTTTAATAGATTATTCTTTTTCTTATATATAAAAAAAGATCTATGGGGTTTTGTTTCGTATGGTTGGTATCTGCTGTGCAATAGCATTACATGGAATCATTCTGTTTGAAAGAAAAGAAAGCTAAGTTTTCTCTAATATACAGTGAAGAATTTCTGAACTCCTTTATTGATTGATTATCGGTACACACCATACACATATATATACACAAATGACTGAATAAGAAAGAATCAATCTAGCTTAATTCTCTCCTAAAATTAGGAAACTAAATCATAAGGAAATATCCTAAATGATCTCTCCTTTTTTTATTCCTAAATTAAAGTCCTAACTTTGGCATTATTTCAACACTCCCCCTCAAGCTGGAGAATATATATCATATAATCCCAGCTTGCAAGTTAAGTCTTCGAAGTTAGGCCTAGGTAAAGCTTTGGTGAGGATGTCTGCGGTTTGGTGCTTGGTAGGAACATAGTTCAATTTGACCGTCTCACTAGTCACCTTCTCTGTGATAAAGTGTCTGTCAATCTCAACATGCTTGGTCCTGTCATGATGCACGGGGTTCTTTGCTATGCTTATAGCTGCCTGATTATCACACATCATCAGAATTGGAGATGAACTCGTTTGTCCCAGTTCACTAAGAACCCTTTTTATCCAAATCCCTTCACAGATTCCCTGTGCAAGAGCTCTGTACTCAGCTTCTGCACTACTTCTGGCTACAACTGATTGCTTCTTACTCCTCCAGGTAACAAGATTTCCCCAGACAAAAGAACAATATCCGGAAGTGGACCGCCTGTCAATGATGTTTCCTGCCCAATCCGCATCTGAGTATACTTCAGTGTCACGGTTCTCTGTCTTTCTGAAGAATAGGCCTTTCCCTGGTGTCATTTTTAAATATCTAAGAATCCTGTAGACTGCTTCCATGTGTTCCTCAGTGGGGCTGTGCATGAATTGACTTACAACACTCACTGCAAAGCTAATATCTGGCCGAGTGTGTGAGAGATAAATCAAGCGCCCGACAAGCCGCTGATATCTCCCCCTGTCTACAGGTGTACTTTCTTTCTCGATACCAAATTTCTTCTGACTATCCATAGGAGTATCAATTGGTTTGCATCCAAGCATACCGGTCTCCTTAAGAAGATCGAGTATGTATTTTCTTTGAGAGACTACGATTCCCTTCCTTGATCTAGCCACTTCCATACCAAGGAAATATTTCAAATTTCCAAGGTCTTTAACTTCAAACTCTTCTGACAAATATTTCTTCAAATTCTGTAACTCCCCCATATCATTCCCAGATAGAATAATATCATCGACATAAACTATCAATATGGCCAATTTCCCGGCATGACACTTCTTGACAAATAGAGTATGATCAGCCTGACCTTGTTTGTAGCCCAGCTTCAGGACTGCTTTTGTGAATCTATCAAACCAGGCTCGAGGAGATTGTTTAAGGCCGTACAAGGATTTTTGGAGTTTGCAAACCTGATTCTTTGCCATACTTTCTTCGAAACCAGGTGGTATTTCCATGTAGACTTCCTCTTCCAGGTCCCCATTTAGAAACGCATTTTTTATGTCCAGTTGTTGCAAGCACCAATCTTGATTGACAGCCAATGAGAGAAGGATCCTGATAGTGTTCAGTTTTGCAACAGGAGCAAAAGTTTCCTGATAGTCTATCCCATAGGATTGTGTAAACCCTCTAGCTACCAAACGAGCCTTGAATCTTTCGACTGATCCATCTGCTTTGTATTTTATGGTGAAAATCCACTTGCACCCCACAGGCCTCTTCCCAACCGGCAAATCTGTGATAGTCCACGTCCCATTTTTCTCAAGTGCATCAATCTCATCTTGTACTGCCTTCTTCCATTCTGAAATTTTTAATGCCTCTTGTATTGTGTTGGGAACCTGAGTATCATCAAGAGAAGTAGCAAATGATCTGTAAGATGGTGATAACCCTTCATACGTAACATAATTCCCAATTGGATGATCTGTACATCTCCTAACACCCTTCCTCAATGCAATTGGCAAAGTAGAATCATCAATGCTGGGAATTAACACCTCTCCATCCCTATCCTCACCTATGTTCTCTTCAGGAAGACTTGAATTTGAGTCAATATATTGGCCATATGTTGACTGTGATCCGTGCTCTAATTCCTGTCTTTTCCTCCTCCTGATGTAAACTTGTAAGTTCTCATTAGCAAGTTGTGGGGCTATAGGTTGAATAGGCATGGGAGACTGGATGGTCACGGGAGAAGGAACATTTGTGTGCTGGGCTGGCTGAACTGATGGCGGCATGGGTGTGGACAACTCAGTGGGCGCGAATTGGGAAGGATTTGGTGACTCTGAGTGAAAAGAAGGTACACCCTCAAGAAAAGACTCCCAAACTTGATGTTCATTCATGCTCTCCCCCTGAACATGAGATTTGGGATAGAAGAAGACATGTTCAAAGAAAGAGACGTCCATGGTGGTGTAAAATCTTTTGTTGGTTGGAGAATAGCATTTGTACCCTTTTTTGGTTGGAGAATACCCTAGAAAAATGCACTTATTTGCTCGAGGAGCAAATTTGCTACGATTTTGAGGATACACATGAACGAATGCTGTGCAACCAAATACTTTGAGTGGTAAATCAGAAGAGGCGGCATGGGTGTGAGGAAACTGTTTTAAGAAAAGTTGACGTGGGGATTGAAAGGTAAGCACTCTGGATGGCATACGGTTAATCAAATAGGTAGCTGTGAGAATAGCTTCCCCCCAGAAATAGTTTGGAACATTAGAGGAAAACATAAGGCACCGGGCAACCTCCAAGAGATGTCTATTCTTGCGTTCAGGCACCCCATTTTGTTGTGGGGTGTCAACGCAAGAACTTATGTGGATAATGCCATGATTTTGAAGATAAGTACTGAGACTACTAGTAAAGTATTCCTTTGCATTATCTGACTTGAGGACTTGTATTTTGGAATTGAATTGATTTTGAACCATAAGATTGAAGGTTTGAAAAATGTGCCCGACCTTTGACTTTTCTTTCATAAGGAAAACCCATGTTACCCGAGTATGATCATCAACGAATGTCACAAACCATCGAGTGCCAGAAATATTTTTTATCCGGGAGGGACCCCACACATCACTATGTACTAGAGAGAAAACAGTTGAAGGTTTGTATGAGATTTGAGGATATACTGTTCGAGTATGCTTTGCAAACTGACAAATTTCACAGTGATAAGATGCTGGATTTTTATTGATAAATAATTTGGGAAACAATTTCGCAAGGTAAACAAAGCTAGGATGACCAAGGCGATAGTGTAACATTATAATCTCACTATCTTTATTGACCTTAGAATTTGACACAGAATTGAAAGACTCTGACATACTCTGAGACTGTACGCAACTTGCTTGAGAGACTTGGTTTGAGAATTGGCCACATGAAAGGAGGTAGAGCCCGGAACACAGTTCAGCACTGCCAATCATCTTCCCCGATTTCAAGTCCTGAAAAACACACAAGTTTGGATAGAATTTAGTAACACATTGGAGATCACGAGCCAATTTGCTAATGGACAAAAGATTACAATCCAAGTTTGGAACATGGAGGACAGAGTCAAGATATAAGTCTTTAGTAAGTTTTATAGAACCTGTCCCGACAATTTTTGACTTTGAACCATCAGCAATATGGACGGATGAATGACCATTACTTGGCTTGTAATTTTGAAGAATGGCAGCATCTCCTGTCATGTGATCAGAAGCACCTGTGTCTACTATCCACGGCCTCATTCCTCCTCGATTAGCAGTGAAGGCTACACCGGTAGTACTGCCACTGCCAACTTGGCTTAATAATTTCTGTAGCATCTCCATTTGCTCTTTGTTGAATGGACTCGGCTCGGGAACAGATGTGCTCTCAGAGTTGGCAGCCACGTGTGCTCTGCCATCTCTGTCAACCCGTGGCTTTGGTTTCCAATCAGCCGGTTTGCCATGAAGCTTCCAGCAAGTCTCCTTATAATGGCCTGGTTTCTTACAATAATCACACCAAGGCCTATCCCGTTTCTGACGATCTCCACCATTACTATTAAATGACCGAGTAGCAAGGGCAGAGGCATCCAATGTTGGGGCAGGTTGCTCTTTTGATCCCATCATCACTTTCTTTCTACTTTCTTCACGCCTAACCTCTGAAAAAGCCTCCCTGAGACTTGGCAGGGGTTTAATGCCCATGATTCGGCCTCTAACATCATCCAATTCCCTGTTTAGTCCTAGGAAGAACTTGAACAGTCTCTTTTGTTCCACAATTTGCTTGTATGTTGCTGCATCATCCGAACATTTCCATGAGTGAGTCTCAAATAAGTCAAGTTGCTGCCAATACCTTGTGAGTGTGTTGTAATACTGAGTAACTGACTGCTCTCCTTGGCGGAAGTCATGTAGAGCTGATTCAACCTGAAACAGTTCTGAAGTATTTTCAGAACTTGAGTAAGTTTCTTTGGCTGCATCCCATATGTCCTTTGCAGTCCCAAACAGCAAGAAATTTTCGCCTATGTCATTGTTCATGGAATTGATAAGCCATGACATGATCATGCTGTTTTCAATCTTCCACGTCCTGAAACCCGGTTCTGTAGTTTCTGGCATGACTGCTTCTCCAGTGAGGTACTCATCCTTTCCTTTACCGCAAATGAACAACAACACAGATTGTGACCACTGTAAATAGTTATGGCCATTTAATTTGTGTCCTGTGATGAGAATAGGAGAGGAATCATTGCCACCAAGGTTTGGAATTTCATATCTGCCCCCTGATTTTGGTGACGTGACGCTGGATACTTGTGATGATGCCATTCCGTATTTTGTCATGGACCGGAAAGGTAGAAGAACACTTCCCAAGGCACGTGCAGGGACTGGAGTTGAGAAAAAATAGCTGGAGGACGCCGGAAAATCTGATCAGAGGGCCCGCGGAAGCAAAAGAACCCCAAAAGAGGCACGTGCAGGGCTTGGATTGCACAAACAGGTAGGAAGGGTGGCTGGTCGGCGTCAGGCGAGCCTGGAGGAGGAAGCGCGTCGCCGGAAAGTGGCTCACGCGCCCTCACGCGCCGGCGCGTGAGATGCAGTCTCCGGACGGAAAAACGCGCGTGGGCGGCGCGTGGATGGGTTTCTGGTTCCGGTGCTTTGGGACAAATTGGAGATCTCCTCCAGGCGCTCCTTGCGGTGTAGAAAAAACCGTCGCCGGAAAGTTCGCCGGAAAATTTTTCCGGCGGTGAGTGTTTTCTGACGACGATTCGACTGATCGGAAAGCGTTTTCTCCCTTGGCTCTGAGAACAGGGACTGATGACCGGAATGAGAGAGAGAGAGAGAGAGATGATCGGATTGAGATATGGCCAGAGAGATTTGGCCGGAATGAGTGATGACCTGAATAAGAGGTGGCCAGAAGGGATTAGGGTTTCAGAAAACTGGCTCTGATACCATGAAGAATTTCTGAACTCCTTTATTGATTGATTATCGGTACACACCATACACATATATATACACAAATGACTGAATAAGAAAGAATCAATCTAGCTTAATTCTCTCCTAAAATTAGGAAACTAAATCATAAGGAAATATCCTAAATGATCTCTCCTTTTTTTATTCCTAAATTAAAGT
Organism: Vitis vinifera; assembly: GCF_030704535.1. Taxonomy (NCBI): domain Eukaryota; kingdom Viridiplantae; phylum Streptophyta; class Magnoliopsida; order Vitales; family Vitaceae; genus Vitis; species Vitis vinifera. The sequence continues at coordinate 6,823,069 of NC_081817.1, forward strand.
CCTAACTTTGGCATTATTTCAACATACAGGTAGTGTTATATATTTATATATCAACTTTATGTTCAATCACATTGACTAATGGATGGCTGAGTGCTTTTAAATTACAAAATATAAAAAATGAGCTACCAATAATTGCAGTTATCAATTCCAGTAACAAATAATATGAAGCTTTCACAATTTATCCCCTTTCCTTCTTTTCTGTAAGTTTATTACTGGTGTTGCTATCTCCCTCCTTCAGCCAAAGGGCCCTTGACTTCTGCCTCCAAGAGATTTCTTCGAGGATGGCACAATGATTAAATTCATCTCTGGCAAAGATTAACTAGAAGAATTATGAGGGTTCTTGAGAGGAAGACGGTAAAGGTCTTGATTGAGAGGAAGACCTTCTTGATTAGGCTGGAAGGTGATCAAGGAGGTGAATGGTGTTCGATGACAGAGATAAGTAGAGGCTTGGTTTTTGCATTAGGATTTGAAAAGGAAGCAGTTGGGTGGTTGGTTGAATACTTGAAGAAAGCCATAGCATTGAAGAGTCATATGGGGTTCAACAAAAAATTCAGGGGAAAATGCAGGGCTCATCTGTTGGAAGTTGGCTTCAACAATCATGGAAGGTTCATAAGGATCTCGGAGTTTGCTACCAACAGAAAACCTTCCGTTCTGATCATTCCTGAGGGCGACAAAGGCAGAGGTTGGGAGAGTCTCAAAAAAGCGTTAGATACAATGCTGGTGGTCCCCTATCCGTATGCAGAAGAAAAAGGAAGGAATTTAAGAGGGGAAAGCTGGCCTCACTACAAAGTGGGCTTGATGCACAGATCCTACGCGAAGATAGTTAGTGACGAAGGACCAAGAGGAGGTGGTCTAGTTCCAGTGGGGAGGTGGGCGCGTGCTGTGATATGTGAAAGCAAGTTTGACAGGGAGAATTGGGCTGAGGTTGGAAGATTGGTGGCGAGAAGCTTAGGGAAGAATGGAGTTGTAACGATCGTACCCTTTTCAGCTAGAAAAGGTGTATTTTTTGTTGAAACAACCAAGGAAGCCTTATTCCTCCATGATTTGAGGAAGTTAAGGGTTGGGGAAAGGAACATTATTCAGCTGCGAAGATGGTCGCCGAAGGAAAATGCGGAAATAGACCGGAAATTTAGAGAAGGATGGATCGAATTAAAGGGGTTGCCATTTCACCTATGGTCGGAGGTTCACCTGAAGAAGATTGTGGAGCAATGGGGGTCTGTAAAAGAAATTGATTGGCGGACGCTGAAGTTATTCGATCTCAGCAGGGCGAGATTAAAGATTGTAATGAGGGATAGGGCAATCCTTCCAGCCATGTTAGAGGTGACGGATGGGGATTGGGTGTTCACAGTCGTCGTGGTGGTGGTCGGAGATGAAGAATGACGGAGAGGTAGCGAGAAGGGTGAGTCGACTCGGGTGGCTGTCGCTTCTCACATGGAGACAGGTGGAGGAAGGCGAGGGGAATGCGGCAGATCAACGGAGAAGGGAAGGTACCGTGTCGGGGAGGATAACAGACTTTGGAAGGAGGGAAATAGGGGTAAGGGCTGCCAGATCCCGTCACAGTCTTGTTTGAAAGCAACAGATGGGATGGACGGGATTGGAGAAGGAGGAGTTTGGGCCGGAGAAGATGAGGATATTGCTGATGTGGGCTGTCGGGCCCGAGAGAGGAAGGCCCAGCTGATGGTAAAGACTGATCCAAGTGGAGATGTAATGGGCTACAAGATTAAAGACCTACTGGGCTTGGGCCTAAGCCCAGATGAGGTTACCCCAGTCGTGACAGTGGCGTCGTCACGCGAGGAAGAAGAAGACGCATCTTCTGCAAACGAAAAGGTGAAATCAGCTCCTGGACTCCTCGAGTTTCAGTCGAGTAGGTTAGCGGAGAAGAAGGTGGTGCATGGTTCAAGGAAGCGGTGGTCAACTTTCTTTCCCCCAAGCTCAGAGCATCGACAAGGTATCCGGAGCAATAGCGAGTCCATTTCGCGCGGAAAAATCAAGGTGGACAGCGAAGAGGACCCAAAGACAGATGATTTAGGAGCCGAATCTCAGGCAAACAGAGGACTAAATGCAAGCCCTCTCTTTTCTCCGTGTTTATCAAGGCCGCGCAAGGAAAATATAGGGGAAAGGGACTCGTCGACAAGAAAGGAAGCAGATCTGGAAATGTTTTCATCCAACGAAGATATGGAAGGTTCTTTGGGCCGAGTGGGGTCTGATTCTCGTGGCTCAGCAGCCATGGTTAAGCCTTCTTCGCCAGAAACCAGAGGCAAAGGGCCTAGCTTGATGGGGAACTGTGTTCCGAGGGTTGCGGAAAATCTGGAGGTAACGCCTTCATTTTTTAATTCCATCCACCCATTTATACCCTCTTCTAGTGGCTTCTCTAATTCCCTCTTGAATCCTCCCGTACACATTCAGTGTCCCTCTACCCCCATGTCCCCTGACTCATCTTCTCAATCTCTGGCACCCATGGAAAATCGAGTAAAATCTAAATTTTTTTCCAAAAAAGGCAACGATGAAGGTCATTTTCCGGTTGATATTCCTAGTTTAGAAATGGAAACGGAGGTGATCCAGCCTGCTGATCCTTACCAGATGTCTGAGAGTGCCAATTCTCTCTCAGCTAATTTAAGATTGCCTTGCAAGGAGTCCAGTAAGGCTACAGTCCACTTGGGAGGTATTGCGGGCTCTCCTTCGGGCGAGTTCCAAATAGAAGGACTGTCTCCTAGGAAAATGGCAAAAGTTCGTGAGGTTTTAAAAACTCTGGATATCAAGGTATATTCAAGGAGGAAGAGCAGATGCTCCACAGGATTGTGAGACTATCTGGTTTTGGTTCGGAGATTAGGGTCACAAAGTTTCACATGAAGATAATCAGTTGGAATACCAGGGGTTTGGGTTCAAAGAAAAAGAGAAGGGTGGTCAAGGATTTTTTGAGATCAGAAAAGCCAGATGTAGTGATGTTTCAGGAAACAAAAAAGGAAGAGTGTGATAGAAGATTTGTGGGTAGTGTTTGGACAGCCAGAAATAAGGATTGGGCAGCCCTTCCGGCATGTGGGGCTTCGGGTGGAATTTTGATCATATGGGATACTAAAAAATTGAGCAGGGAGGAGGTAATGTTAGGTTCTTTTTCGGTCTCAATCAAGTTTACATTGAACGGTTGCGAATCTCTGTGGCTATCTGCAGTTTATGGCCCAAACAACTCAGCTCTCAGGAAGGATTTGTGGGTGGAGCTTTCAGACATTGCTGGGCTGGCTTCTCCGCGCTGGTGTGTGGGAGGTGACTTTAATGTCATAAGGAGAAGTTCAGAAAAATTGGGCGGTTCTAGATTAACCCCAAGCATGAAGGACTTTGATGATTTCATAAGTGATTGCGAACTGATAGATTTACCTTTAAGGAGTGCATCATTTACTTGGTCAAACATGCAAGTGAATCCAGTTTGCAAGAGATTAGATCGTTTCCTGTACTCAAATGAGTGGGAACAAACATTCCCTCAAAGTATTCAAGGAGTACTACCAAGATGGACTTCGGATCATTGGCCGATTGTCTTGGAAACTAATCCGTTCAAGTGGGGTCCAACGCCGTTCAGGTTTGAAAATATGTGGTTGCAACATCCTAGTTTTAAGGAGAATTTTGGAAGATGGTGGAGGGAGTTTCAAGGAAATGGGTGGGAAGGGCACAAGTTCATGAGGAAATTACAGTTCGTTAAAGCCAAATTGAAAGTGTGGAATAAGGCTTCTTTTGGAGAGCTAAGTAAAAGGAAAGAAGATATATTATCTGCTTTAGTTAACTTTGATTCATTGGAGCAAGAAGGGGGCCTATCCCATGAACTTTTAGCCCAAAGAGCTATAAAAAAAGGGGAGTTAGAGGAGTTGATTTTGAGGGAAGAAATACACTGGAGACAAAAAGCTAGGGTGAAATGGGTAAAAGAAGGGGATTGCAATTCAAAATTTTTTCATAAGGTGGCCAATGGCAGGAGAAATAGGAAATTCATTAAGGAGTTGGAAAATGAAAATGGCCAAATGATGAATAATTCAGAGAGCATAAAAGAGGAGATTTTAAGGTATTTCGAAAAGCTCTACACGAGTCCTTCTGGAGAATCTTGGAGAGTGGAAGGCTTAGATTGGTCCCCTATATCTGGTGAGAGTGCGGTTAGGTTGGAATCCCCCTTTACTGAAGAAGAGATTTGTAAGGCTATATTTCAGATGGACAGGGATAAGGCTCCGGGGTCGGATGGCTTTACCATTGCAGTGTTTCAAGATTGTTGGGAAGTGATAAAGGAGGATTTAGTGAAAGTGTTTACAGAATTTCATAGGAGCGGAATTATTAATCAAAGCACCAATGCTTCCTTTATAGTTCTGTTACCTAAAAAAAGCATGTCTAGGAGAATCTCAGACTTCAGACCTATTAGCTTGATCACTAGTCTTTACAAGATAATAGCCAAAGTGTTAGCAGGGCGTATAAGAGAGGTACTTCATGAGACCATACACTCTACTCAAGGAGCCTTCGTACAAGGGAGACAAATTTTGGATGCAGTTCTCATAGCCAATGAGATAGTGGATGAGAAAAGAAGATCGGGGGAGGAAGGAGTTGTGTTCAAAATTGACTTTGAAAAGGCGTATGATCATGTGAGTTGGGATTTCTTGGATCATGTGATGGAGATGAAAGGGTTTGGTATTAGATGGAGGAAATGGATGAGAGGTTGCTTGTCCTCGGTTTCTTTTGCAGTCCTAGTGAACGGTAATGCGAAAGGGTGGGTTAAGGCATCTAGAGGTTTAAGACAAGGAGACCCTTTATCACCGTTCTTGTTCACCATAGTGGCAGATGTGTTGAGTAGGATGTTATTGAAAGCTGAGGAGAGAAATGTCTTGGAGGGTTTCAAGGTGGGTAGGAATAGAACAAGGGTTTCCCACTTACAATTTGCAGATGATACCATTTTCTTTTCCAGCTCTCGGGAGGAGGATATGATGACCCTTAAGAATGTCCTGCTAGTGTTTGGGCATATTTCCGGTTTGAAAGTTAATCTTGACAAAAGCAATATCTATGGTATTAATCTTGAGCAGAATCACCTTTCTAGGTTGGTCGAGATGCTTGACTGCAAGGCTTCTGGGTGGCCTATACTTTACCTCGGTCTTCCTCTGGGAGGGAATCCTAAGACGAGTGGCTTTTGGGACCCTGTGATTGAGAGGATATCAAGGAGATTAGATGGGTGGCAGAAGGCATATTTATCTTTTGGAGGCAGAATTACTCTCATTCAATCTTGTCTCACCCATATGCCTTGTTATTTTTTCTCCTAGTTTAAAATTCCCGCCTCTGTGGCAGCAAAAATTGAGAGAATGCAAAGAGATTTTTTATGGTCAGGCGTAGGGGAAGGCAAAAGAGACCATTTGGTTAATTGGGACGTGGTGTGTAAGCCGAAATCGAGAGGGGGATTGGGTTTTGGAAAGATATCTATAAGGAATGTCGCTCTTTTAGGGAAGTGGTTGTGGAGATATCCTAGAGAGGGTTCTGCTCTATGGCATCAGGTGATTTTAAGCATTTATGGATCACATTCCAATGGTTGGGATGTCAACAACATAGTTAGATGGTCTCATCGTTGTCCTTGGAAAGCTGTTGCACTAGTCTACCAAGAGTTTTCCAAGTTTACTCGGTTTGTGGTAGGTAATGGGGATAGAATTCGGTTCTGGGATGACCTGTGGTGGGGGGAACAACCTTTGGGTGTCCAATATCCAAGATTACTTAAGAGTAGTCACGGATAAAAATGCTCCTATTTCATCAATTCTTGGTTCTACCCGCCCTTTCTCTTGGAATTTCACTTTTCGTCGAAATCTTTCTGATTCTGAGATAGAAGATCTAGAGGGCCTTATGCAGTCTTTTGATCGTCTACACATTTCATCTTCGGTTCCAGATAAGAGATCTTGGTCCTTATCTCCTTCAGGTCTTTTCACAGTCAAATCTTTCTTTCTGGCCTTATCCCAATATTCTGAGTCGCCTCCAATTTTCCCTACCAAGTTTGTCTGGAATGCTCAAGTCCCTTTTAAAGTCAAGTCCTTTGTCTGGTTGGTGGCTCACAAGAAGGTTAATACTAATGACTTGCTACAATTGAGAAGACCTTACAAAGCACTTAGCCCTGACATATGTAAGTTGTGCATGAAGCATGGAGAAACAGTAGATCACCTATTCCTTCATTGCTCTTTGACGATAGGGTTGTGGCACAGATTATTTCAATCAGCAAAGATGGATTGGGTTTCCCCAAGGAGCATCTCTGACATGTTAGCTAGTAATTTTAATGGTTTTGGATTTTCCAAGAGAGGGATTGTTTTATGGCAAAACGCGTGCATCGCGTTAATGTGGGTGGTGTGGCGGGAAAGAAATGCAAGGATTTTCGAGGATAAAGCAAGGAATTCTGAGTATCTTTGGGATTCTATTTGTTTTCTTACCTCTTTTTGGGCTTTTTGTTCTAAGGTTTTTAAGGGGATTCCTCTTAATATGCTACAACTTGATTGGTTAGCGGCGTGTAACTAGAGTGTCTACTTTTCTCTTTTTGCACTTTCTTATATTTGATTTCTTGTAGTCTTGTTTTTCTTTGATGGGAGGATTCCTCATCCTTCTTTTGTACCTTCTTTTTATCAATATATTCCTTTGTCGTTTCCTATCAAAAAAAAAAAAAAATAGTTTATCATCTTGCTTGGTTTCTAACCATGTCTAATGCTACCTACCTTCCTTGTACTTGGCTAAACTATCCTTATATAGAAATCTCTTCCAATTACATGAGTTGATTTAATTCATGTTTGCCTATAACTTAAAATTTCTACATCTGTTCATAATTGGTTTTTAAATTTTGCCTGTCCTCTTTTTGTTTACTTTTTAGAAGTCTAGAATCTCTTCTAGGATTGTATAAGATTGCTTACTTCATTGAATGTTATACTTTTTCTGGCAATTTTGAATTTGGGCCCTTTTAGCCATGTATCTTTGTGATATCTGGTTAATCTTTCTACTTGATGCCAGTGTATTCAGACCAGTAATCCAGGATGTGTTAACCTAAATATTTATCTGTTATGTAGAGGTGGTGGTGAATTGTCTACAAGGGACTTGCAAAAGATGGTTCAAGCTTTGCCACAATATAGTGAGCAAATTGAGAAGCTTTCCCTCCATGTTGAGGTTAGTTTCTTTTTTTTTTTACTAGCATCGTATTTTCCAAATTAAATGTGTTGAAACAGTTCTAGTTTCAATCGTTTGACTTGGCATGCCACATTTTGGTTTTAGTTTTAGAACGTCACCAGAACCGAGGACAAAATTCCATAAATGTTGGCAAAGTGTTGCTGGTAATATCTGACATTGGGGTAAGGGTTGGGGGACACAGTGGCAGACTATCATTTCTTTTTCTACAACAATCTTGAGAAATTCCTGAAATATCGATGGAATTTTTCTGGTCACTTTATGTGTGGATTATTGAGGCCATTAGAAGTGGTCTTCTTGGATTTTTTGAACAACTTGGATCCTCTTGGTTAGAGAAGCATTTTGTGTTCCATAACTCTTTCTGCATGTGTTAGTGTGGGCATGTGTGTACGGTGTTTTTAGTTCTCTTACCAGTTCTAGGGTGGTTCTTCAGTACCTCCCACGTCTTGGTTCTGCCCCTGCTCAATTGATGTAATCTATTTAGATTTTTCCTATATTAAAAATTCTTGGATCCTCTTGGTTAGAGAAGCATTTTGTGTTCCATAACCCATTCTGCATGTGTTAGTGTGTGGGCATGTGTGTATGGTGTTTTTAGTCCTCTTCCCAGTTCTAGGGCGGTTCTTCAATAGCTCCCACATCTTGGTTCTGCCCCTGCTCAATTGATGTAGTCTATTTAGTTTTTTCCTATATTAGAAAATTAAATAAATACATGGGAATATTTCTCCCTTTTTTCTGGTAAGGTCATTCTCAATAGCAATTCTGGGAAAAAGTGGAAAAATTATTGCTATATATTGCCGAGAAACCAGGATTAGTAAGGTGAAAGTCATGGTGGTACCAAACTGAGGGGAGCACAATGTCCCACGGTGGTGCTCCACTAGTGACTAGACACTTTATCTTTGACTAAGAAGACTATAAAAAATGGGTTTTACTTGAAGAAATCAGTTGGAGGCAAAAATCTAGGGAAGTGTGGCTGAGAGAGGGGGATAGAAATACGGGTTACTTCCACAAAATGGCTAATGCCCACAGGAGGAGGAATAACGTGGACAGAATCAAGATTAATGGAGCCTGGTGCATAGAGGAGAATGAGATTAGGGAAGGGATTGGCAATGCTTTTAAGGTAATGCTGTCCAGTTCGGGGGATTGGCGTCCTTCTATATCCGGGCTGCAGTTAGAGTCTTTGGATCAGTTGGATGCTAACACTTTGGAGAGCCCGTTCACGGAAGAGGAGGTGTTCAATGCATTGTTGAGTTGTAATGGGGATAAAGCTCCGGGGCCAGATGGACTTTCTATGGCTTTCTGGCAATTTGCTTGGGATTTCGTGAAGGCGGATGTGTTGTGTTTTTTCAAGGAATTCTATGAAAATGGAAAGTTTGTTAAGAGCCTAAATGCAACTTTTTTGGTCTTAATTCCAAAAAAAGTGGGAGCTGAAGATTTGGGGGATTTTAGGCCTATAAGCTTGGTGGGAAGCTTGTATAAGTGGTTGGCCAAGGTCTTAGCCAATAGGCTAAAAAAGGTGGTTGGAAAGGTGATTTCCAAGGCCCAAGGGGCGTTTGTGGAAGGAAGACAAATCCTAGATGCAGTGTTGATAGCCAATGAAGCCATTGATTCGACTTTGAAAAATAATGAGAGTGCCATCTTGTGCAAGTTGGACATAGAGAAGGCCTATGATAATGTGGATTGGACATTTATTCTCACAGTTATGCAAAAAATGGGTTTTGGGGAGAAATGGATCAGGTGGATAAAATGGTGCATCTCCACTGCAAGTTTTTCTGTGTTGGTCAATGGAACCCCTACAGGATTTTTCCAAAGCTCAAAGGGATTGAGGCAGGGTGATCCCCTTTCCCCTTATTTATTTGTCATAGCAATGGAGGACTTTAGTGCTTTTCTCCAAAGGGCTGTAGAGGGAGGCTATTTATCGGGGTGTAGGGTCAAGGGGAGAAGGGGCCCTTATATCCCATTTATTGTTCGCCGATGATACTCTGGTATTTTGTAAGCCGTCTCAAGACCACTTGACTCATCTTAGTTGGTTGCTTATATGGTTTGAGGCCGCTTCGGGGTTGAGGATAAATTTGGACAAAAGTGAACTCATTCCAGTCGGAAGGGTAGAGAATATGGATGACCTCGCTTGGGAGTTTGGTTGCAAAGTGGGTAGCTTGCCGTCCACATATTTGGGGATGCCCTTGGGGGCTTCATTCAAATCAACATCAGTTTGGGATGGAGTGGAGGATCGATTCCGTAAAAGGCTAGGAATGTGGAAGAGACAATACTTATCCAAGGGAGGGAGGGCAACTTTAATTCGAAGCACGTTATCGAACTTACCAATCTATCTTATGTCTTTGTTGTGTTTACCGAGTGTAGTCAGACGGAGACTAGAAAAGATTCAAAGGGATTTCCTTTGGGGTGGGGGGAATTTGGAGCGAAAGCCTCATCTTGTAAGATGGGAAGTGGTGTGCTTAAGTAAGAAGAAAGGGGGCTTAGGGGTAAAAAACCTATCAATTCTCAACAAGGCTCTTCTTGCTAAATGGAATTGGCGGTTCGCTAATGAAAGAGAAGCTTTATGGAATCAAGTGATTAGAGGGAAATATGGAGAAGAGAGAGGGGGTTGGTCCTCTCGGGAAGTGAGAGAGGCTCATGGCTTGGGGTTGTGGAAAGGGATACGGATGAACTGGGAATTAGTGAGCAATAGGTTGGTCTTCATTGTTGGTAATGGAAGGAGGGTGAGGTTTTGGAGGGATAAATGGTGTGGGGATTCTCCTTTGTGTTCGTCCTTCCCGTCTCTATTTGCTTTGACTAATGATAAGGAAGAAAGTGTGGCAAATGTTTGGGATTCTTTGGCGGAGGGGGGTTGGGGGGGATGGAATCCTTGCTTTGTAAGAGCTTTCAATGATTGGGAGGTAGAGGAAGCGTCAAGTTTTATGGAGCGGTTACATCATAGCAGAGTTATTGAGGATGTGGAGGACAGGGTATCCTGGACTGAAACTAAGAGTGGGAAATTCTCGGTTAAATCTTTTTACTTGGCTATTGAGGCGGGGGGTTCGGCTCGGTTTCCTTCAAGCCTTATTTGGAATGCGAATGTGCAGCCTAAGATTAGTTTTTTTGCATGGGAGGCTACATGGGGCAAAGCACTAACCTTGGACAAGATGCAGAAAAGAGGATGGGCTTTGGCAAATAGATGTTTTTTGTGTCTTGAGAATGAGGAGACCATAGACCATCTCCTTCTTCATTGCTCAAGAACAAGGGTCTTATGGGATCTTCTTTTTACTATTTTGGGGGTATCTTGGGTGTTGCCTTGTTCTGTTAAGGAAACCCTTCTAAGCTGGCATGGTTCTTTTGTGGGCAAAAAGCGTAAGAAGGTGTGGAGAGCGGCTCCTCTGCACATTTTTTGGACGGTTTGGAAGGCGAGGAATTGTTTGGCTTTCAAGGATGATATGGTGTCAATTCAAAGATTGAAATACTCCTTTATTTTTTCTCTTTGGGCTGAAACAAAATTGTTTATAATTGATTGCCCCTTAACTATAGCTAATTTTATTGATTGGATGGGCGCTAATTAGGATTGTATGTTGGGACTCTATGTTCTTTTAGCTTTTTCTTGATGGAGGGTGTATAGGTTTGTATATCTTGAGTCGCCTTCTTGGTGTCTCTTTTTTAATAGAATACCTTTTACCTTTAAAAAAAAACATATGGAGACATATGAGTGGCATGTTAGAAATTACTTGGATATTTTTTTCTCACCTCATGTGGGAAGTCATTGCAGTAATGTAACTCCTCACCTCTTGGAAGCAAGGATGATGGTTTGAACTCCATAAACCTCTATCTGATACTAACATGCATTGGCTTGGTTTAATTTCTTTTTTTGTGTTAGATGTAAATCATTTGTACATAAAGCAATAATAATTTTTTATGCCTATTAGGGGGAAAAAGGAAAAGTATGCTGATTTGACACTAAAGGGACACAAAACAAACTTCACAACTGAAGGAAATCAAAACAAATAACAACCTAAGACTGCTATAGAACTCAAGGGGGTTAAAGGTCCTTGACAAAAGATACCAAGTATTTGGCCCCTTGCATGGCTAAATACTCCCTTCGTAGTTGGCAATGCCTAGCACCTAAGAAAAATAACATCTTATGTATGTAGCAACATTAGTAATTAAATAGATTCCTGCATCATACTTTCATTAGCCTCTTTTCTCTCTTGGACATCTATGAGATGATAATACTAGAATTATCCTCAACCCACAATATGAAAGAATCAAAGCTTTGGCCCACATCATACCCTCTAAAAGAGCTTGACTCTTTTTCCTCAATAACTAAACCCTTTCCTACTACTTTAGGAAATGCTTGGAAGTACTATACAATAATGGTCTCTAAACACTCCTCCAATTCCAAGTTGTCCTAATTAGCCGAGGAGCACTCATCAAAACTAAATTATATAGGGCCCACTAAAGGTGGATACACTTCTCAATCTAGATATCATAATTTGTTGCATATGCAATCTTTTTATAATATTTTGACTCCAAATGATGCATTATTGCTTGTTCTAACTATTCCTCATCTTCATGTCAAATTTTCATGTTTGATTGAAGCTTGATCATTCTTCCAAAAATTGAACGATTCCATTACTTTGCTAGTATAGATATTGACAAAGATATATATATATGTATCTAACGTACAAGAGAAGGATGAGGGATCCTCCCTAAAAAATACAAGAATTTGATCATAATATGATTGAAGCTCCTTTGCCATACAAGGAAACCTATACAAAAATTAATGGCTATATATTAATACTGAACAAAGCTCCTCTCATTGTTGTCTAAACCTTTTGAATTATAGACCAAACACCAATTAAGTTGAATAACATTAAGAGGAGTGCCTTTAAAAATATTAGTACAAGAGGCCCATAAGGAGGAATAGAAGTGAAGTAAGTCTCACAATGTCTCTACCATCCTCTACTTTTCCTCAAAGATCATAGCATTTCTCTCTTGCCACATGATCTAAGGCAAAGTGAGGCAAGCGATATACAAAAAAATCTTGCCTTTAATGCCAATCCTCTAAAAGAAATGGTCATCATGTCTCATGTACCCTTAGGCGGAACCTAATCCATCTTGGCTAGACTAAATAATTTGTGCTATAGCCCCAGATTTCTCAGACAATGCAGAAATAGATGGTCAATTGACTCTCCACTCCCCATATATGAGATGCACTAATTAGGACTAAGGGATTTGCAAGTTTTTCTCAATTGTAGCATGTCATTGGTGTTCACCTTCTTGTTTGCCACTAACCATGCAAAAATCTAAACCTTAGATGGGACTTTGTATTTCCATACAAATTTAACTAGAAACAAAGGAATTGGAACTGATAAATTAGATAAGGCCAAAAAGAAAGATTTTATCAAGAATAAACTTGAAGTGGATAATGATCAAGCTCTTGTGTCTAGGATAGAAGGAGACAAATGCTCTAGAGTGAGTGAAGACACAAGTCTTTCAAGGTTCTAAATTTCCAAATTCCTGTTGCAACAAAAGTTTAGGTTCCAAGAAAAAGAAGAAGAAGAAGAGTTATTAAGGATCACTGAAATGGGGAGATTTTTTAAAGTGATAACACTATAAAGATCTGCAAATTGTCAACATAAGGGTTGATTTCCACACCACAAATCTTCCCAAGAACAAATTCTTTCCCTTTCGCCCAACACAAAACAGGTATGTGGAGAAAAATCTTGGAAAACCTATACAATGGCCTTCCAAGGACAATGATGTAACCATCTAACCAAAATGTTGGCGTTCTATCCATTAAGATGTGTCCCATAAATACTTGAAATGACCTTATGCAAAAAGGGTGTAACTTTCCCTAGGGAACCTCCATAGGCACTTCTTTGAAAGAGCACGATTCCTTGGAGCAGTCTTCCCAAACCCCAATCTTCCAAACTCCTTTAGCCTACACACTATGTATTTTTTTTACCTTCCTAGCCCCCATCCAAAGAAAATCCCTTTGCAATTTCTCAATCTTTGAAGCTAATGTTGGAATCTTAAACAAAGATAAGAAATAACTTGGGGTATGAGACAAACAAAATTGAATTAGAGTCATTCTTCTCCCTATTGACAAAAAAGCTTTTTTTTTTTTCCATCCATCTAGTCTCCTTGAGATTCTATCCATCATTGGATCCTAGAAGCCACTTGCGAACAGATTCCCTCTTAAAGGAAGACCTAGATAAGATAAAGGTCAATTTGAAACTTTATAGTCAAGCATTGAAGCTCATCTAGAGACCCAATCTCAACTTGTATTGATACCAAAGATAATGCTCTTGTCTATAGTAATTCTAAGTCTTGAAATTGGCCCAAAAACCAATAGGATTAGCTTGAGGTTTTGCTAGTCTTCCATAAAGGCTCTGAAGAAAAAAAAAATGGTGTCATTTGCAAATTGCGAAAGAGATACTCTAGTTTACCCTTGCCCACTATAAAGCCCTTTAATAAATCACTATCTTCTGCTTTGAGCATCATCCTACTTAAGATATTAGCTGCAACGGTGAAAAGAAAAAGGGAAAGAGGATCCCCTTGTCTTAAACCTTTGGTTGCCTTAACCTATCCTTTGGTATTTCCATTTATTAGTATTGCAAAACTTGCTGAAGATAAGCAGCTTCTCATCTAAGACCTCCATTTTGTGTTAAATGCTTTTCTCTCAATGTGATCTAGAAAACCCCCGTCCACATGATAATAGGCCTTTTCAAAATCTATTTTAAAGACTACCACTAGGATTGGAATATATTTTTATATGCTAAAAACTGGACTTTTTAGGGATAGACATTATTGTGGCAATTCTATTATTTGTGTGAAGCCCTTCTAGGTTTGTTCTCTAAATGTAGATATCATTCAACAGTTAATCAAAACTTCAAATAAGTTAAACTGCATTTATTTTCTTTAACCATGAGAAGCACAAATATAACTTGTTTAAATTTCTCGCCAAGTAGATTGCTAGATTTTGCTAATCTTTCATTTGATTACTTCTAGGAATTGTGAGAAGAGAAAAGAAATTATTGAATGTGAACTTTTTCCTTCACTTTAGAGTCTTGCTATGGTCAGGCATACAATAATGCCGAAAGTATTGGTGATGGTGGGAGTCAGGCACATTGGAGAAGATTCCTATTATAGACCAACTATGAGGAGAAGATGGTCCTTGGGAGACAGATGGAGTCTAAAGATGTTAGAGCAGACAACCTACCATATTGTTATTCATTGTGGCAAACCTGGGTTGGAATCTTTTGCTCACAATTTTTGGGTTTCAGCAGGTTCTTCTTGGGACAAATAAAAATCTTCTGTTGAATTGGCATGTGAGGAATTGGATAAATAGAGAAAGAAGGTGTTGGAATTGGCCACAATCTGAGAAATCTTCACTCAGATGAGGCAATTCTGTTTTGTTTGGTTGAGATGAATTTTCATTTTTATAGACCCTGAAAAGACATGAAGATAATATTTAAGTTTCAATTTCTTTTCCTTATGCATGTTACATTAGCCAACGAATGAAACATAATAATTTTGACTAAGTTATCAACACACTGTAGTGTGTGATTGCAAAATTCCCAAGAAGCCCACTTTTGTTGTGACATAATATGGAGGAACAAGTCTTCAAGCTAAAATTGTTGTATTCATCCAGATTGCTGGAAAAATCAACAGAATTATTGGGGAGATGGGGCTTCGAGAACTTGGGCAACTGGAGCAGGACCTTGTGTTTGGAGATGCAGGAACAAAAGAAGTAATTAATTATCTGAGAACAAAACTGGTGAGAACCATATAGTGAATAAAAGTGGATGCACCTTACACATTTCCACTCTGTCTTATTAAATAAAAATACCTTTGAAATGCAGGATGCCACCCGTGAAAATAAGCTGCGTTTATTGATGATTTATGCAGCCATTTATCCTGAGAAGTTTGAGGGTGACAAAGCTTCCAAGTTGATGAAGGTATGTTTCTGTCAATATTTCCTTTTTTATTTTTTCCAACATAATTGCAATCTCTTGTCCCCGTTTTGAAGTTTCAGTGAATTTATGTTTAATCATCAACTTGCTCAATCTGGAGCCATTTATCTGAGGACATATGCTTACAGTTCCATTTCCAACAGCCTATGCACATCCTTTCAGTTTTCTCCTTGCCAATGTCACAGTGTTCATGCATTGTTGTCTTGTGGAATTATATTTTTATGATAAGATTATTTCAATCCATGAACCTTATATTGAATAAATTATCAGTTCTAGGCCCCAAAAAACTAGTCCTTATTTAGAGTTCTAAGAAAGTTCGGCGCTGGTACAGCTATTTGTTGTTGTATGATTGTCAATGAGAAAAGATCTTATAATTATTCACATGTGTTGGATACAAATATGCATTCAATGTAGTTACTCCAGCCATTTGAAGTGTACATGTGTAGCACTTCAAAAATAGCTACTTGAATACAATAGTCTAATACATGAGGCAATGATTTTGGTGAGAATTATTCATGTACTAGAGATGTGCTGTCATGTTGCTAATGACTGGAAACTTCTTTCGCCATTCAGTAGATCATCAATCACTGTACAAATTTCATGATATAAATTGTAACTGAGCCTCCTTATCCATCCAATCTCTTTCCTATTTAAATTTATATTGCTGCAAAAGTGGAATTTTGTATGTTGAGATTTAAGGGAAGTTACTATGTCAATTACAGGTGATTTTTTATTTTTTATTTTTTTTATTGGTAAACAGAGCAAATATATTAAAAGCACTAGAAAAAGGCGCACAAAGTACACTTGGAACTCCCTTAAAAGGCTGCCATCCCCACAGTCTTTTCTAACCCCTCTGAACTTCTGCAGCACCCCCATCACCGCCACATTTCTCTGACAATTCAGCTGCAGGAAAAGCAGGGCCAAAGGCTGCACCCACACCTACCCTCTTCCTCCCCTCTCCAGAGAGCGACACGCTACCACCTGCAGACTGCTCTATATCGACTATTTCCTTACTCCCATTGCAGCGTGTGGATCTCTCCCTTCATCTCCCCTAATCTTTAGCTCAAGGCCCCCACTGCTACTACTCTTCGGGACCACAACTGAAAACCTAGGAGTAGCTTCCCACTATAGTTGGATGGAGAAACTGGACAACCCCACTAGGACCTGTAATGAACCAGGCAAACCTTTATCGTCTGATTTAACTAAAATCCTCGCCCACTGCAAGTGTGAGAGCATAGCAGTGTCTTCGTCCACAGCTAGAAATCCTCCGCAACAGTCCCCGAGCTTCTTAAACACCTCCTGACTCCAGAAATGCAGAGGGAGTCCCAGGACTCTCACCCACAACTCCTTTGGTACCACACCCTTAAGAAAACACCCAACTTCGGGGTTCCACCTTTCCAGGTGCACGATTTTCCCCTTAAGCCTCTTTGACCCTCTTGCAAGAACCCTCTCTGCCTCGGATCCATCCTCAAACTCAAAAAGAAACAGACCACCCCCTAGTGCTGAAATCTTCAAACCCTTTTTCAATGACTAAAGGTTAGTCACCCAATTTCTCAGCGAAAGCAAGTCTGGCTTAGATTTAGGATCCTCTTCAAACTTCCCAACTGGACAACAATTCAACTGGTCCAGTCTGCTTTGAACGTCCCACTCCCCAATTTGGACCCAAACTGCCTCTCCCACCATGCGCAGATCCTTTTTTACTGCCTCCACATAGGAGCCTTTCTTAGAATCCACCAATGAACTTCTCCACTTCTCTGTAGTGGAGCCAACAATCTTCGTCTCTGCCTTAAGAACGACCTCTAGAAGGTGAAGCTTCTCCACCAAGACATTCCACCCCCTAAGGAAACCTCTCCCATCAGGGAAGACCAAGGAAAACCTCTTACCCTCCTCAGCAAGCACATAACAGAATGAATCTCCCCACCCCATTTGCACAGCGCTCCAACCTAAATCCCTCCCTCCATCCTCCCAAACTTTGCACCACCTCACCGCTCCTTCATTTCTACAACAAGATTCCACCCCTTCCAGTCAAGAAGAGAAACCTCTGCTTCTTTCCACAATGACGCCCTTCATCTTCCCTTCCACCAACTCAACACAAAGATCAAAAGACTTTGAATCTACTACAAACCAACACCTTCCGCCTCTCGAACTCATTTTTTCATTTTTCCAATCATACCCCTAGTAGTCTTTTTCAATAACAGGTGTAATAGGTTGTAAACATCCTCATTTTGTGAATCTCCACACCTCCAATAGTGGAATTGATTTGGAAATGTATGGCATTTTCATTTGATGTGTCTGGTATTGGACTTTGTTTTATATCTATCTTATATCTAAAGCTAGCAGGTTGTGATCTCTCTATAAAGACCAAAGCTTGTCAAAGTACTTCCTAAAATTTTATTCCAAGCAATATGTTATGAAAATATCGTATCCCAACTGTTTTGTTGGCTCCTATGAGGCAGGAAAAACTATGAAATTTATGAAACATCTTTTGTTTTGAAGAATTTGAAGAATTGGAAGGAACAAAGAGAATAACAATTTCCTTGATGTCATTCTGTACAAGCCCACATATTTATACAAATATTCCTAGCATTGAAAATAGGAACCTTCCTAACCTAATTATATCAAATCCCTTTGATTATGGGATTGTTCTAATTCTCTCCTTAATTCCAGAATTATACAAATTATACAACTATGACTTTCCTTCTTCCACACTCCCTCTTAAGCTGGTGAATAGATGTTTTCCATTCCCAGCTTGGATACATTTACTTGAAATATTGTACTGCTTAAACCTTTGGTGAGTACATCTATCTATTAGTGGTCAGTAGATACATGAGGAGTATAGATCAATCTGCATCCGTGTATGCTTCAAGTACTAGCCCTGAGGTTCATTTAAATAAGATGTCCTTTCCTAGAGACCCTTTAAGATATTGTAGCACTTGGTTAACAACTTGTAAATGAACGTCTTTTGGAATGTGCATGAACTGGGTAATCACACTCACAACATATGTTATATCCGATCTTGTGAGAGAGAGATAAATAAGTCTCCTTACTAGACATTAATACATCTTTCTATATATAACAACATCTTCCTCAACCTTTCCAAGCTTATGATTAGGATCCATTGGTGTGCTTGCTGGCCTATATGACAACTTTTCTGTTTCTTTGAGAAGGTTTGTTATATATTATGTTGAGAAATAAAATTTTTTTGCTTAGAATGTGCAACCTCAATTCCTAGGAAGTACTTCAACCTTCCTAACTCTTTAATCTGAAATTCCTTGGTCAAGACCTTAAGGTCTATCTCTCTTTTTCATCATTTCCCGTCATGATGATGTTGTTTACATATACCAGAAGAGCTGCCAAGGATAACGGAATTTTGACCACGTTCATTTTTGCAATTAGGGCAAATGTCGCTAAATAATCGACACCATATGTGATGTAGGACAACCCTAGGATGGTTGCCTACACTCAAGGGTAGGTGGACTAGGGTTTTATTTTTTAGGGTGTAAGGAGAGGAACAAGGAATAAATTTTATGATAGAGAAAATTATAAGATAAGAAATAGAGAGAAAGAAGAAACAATGAAGAAAAGATGGAAAACCTTAGAGTCTCACTAAGGCCTTCTAGAAGTCTCACCTAGAAGAAAATCAATGGAGTCTCACCATTGAGGGTTGCAACCTTGCAATGAAAGAAAATATAATATTATTCATATCAATTCACCTCTTTAATTTACATTGATTAGCCTATTTATAGGCTTCTCTAAGAAATCCAAAGTCTACTAGGACTCTAATAACCTATTATGATTCTAATTTTAATTATAACATCCAAAGTTTATTAGGACTCTAATAACCTATCATGACTCCAATTCTAATTATATTATAACTCAACTAGCTAATCCTAATTAGACTCCAATAAATACCAATCCCAATTCAATTCTAATTAATATTAATCCTACTTAAAGTTTACTTAGGTCTTCCCTTTCTTCCTTGAATAAACTTTAAAAGGCTTTATCCCATCAATATGTCTTAAGTATATCCTTTTAGCCACCAATCTTACCTCTCTAATGACCCATCCACTCTATATTTAATAGTATAAACCCACTTACATCCCATTGCCTTTTTTCCTGCATGAAATCTAACAGCTCCCAAGTTTTATTCTTCCCTAAGGCTTCCATTTCTACATTCATGACTTGTTTTCAATTTTCATTAGATAAAGCCTCATATAGAGTGGTAGGAATGTGAATATTGTTCAAACTTGTATGAAAACTTTTATAGGACTAAGACAACCTTTTGAATTACACAACATAGGAAATTGGATACAAAGGACATTTAGTGCATTCCTTCGTTCTCTTCTTGATAGCAATAAGGAGGTTCTAATCTATGTTTTTTCCAGACTAAAGTTCCGACTCTGTTTGTAAGGGAGGATGAGAAACCGTTACCTTATTTCTGGAAGTTGATTCAAATTCTTGGACTTGTATAAGTCTAGAGATTGCAATTTTCCTCCTTTAGTCCTATTATTCGATCCTTAGGAGCAACCATAGTCTTACCAGTTTGTTCAATAATGGATTTAAGGGATGATACAAATGACTCAGGTTTAGAGAAAGAGGGTACGAATATTGGATCAGTCACTTTGGAAAGGTCAATGAGAAAAGAACCGAAATCCTTATCTTCATCCTTATCTTCCTTGATGGAATTCTTCCCTTGAAGATAAAGAATGGGAAAATAAGACTCAGTTTTGTTAAAAGTAACATCAGTTGAGACAAAAGTTTTTTTGGAGGGTGGATGGTATATTTCCCTATTGAGTTGAAGAATATCTCACAAAAATATATTTGACAGCTCTTGAATCCAATTTTCCCTTGTTTTGATCACTGTGAACATGAATAAAGGACACACACTCAAATATCTTAGGAATGAGATGGTTGGTGGTTCTTATAATGTGATAAAACATTGAGAGTATTTCCATGGGACTTCTGAAACCTAAGGTTTTGGAAGGTAATTGGTTTATGAGATGTATGGTAGTTAGAACGACTTCGCCTCCAATAAGATTTAGACACATGTTTTTGGAACAAAAAAACTCATATTGCATAAGTAGGTGACCATTTTTCCTCTTAGTAACTCCATTTTGTTGTGGGGTGGTTATATACAATGACTAATGAATTATTCCTTCAAGTTGAAAATATATAGTTAGGACTTGATTGAAATAATCTCTGGTCTTGTCAAATCGAAACCTCTTGATTTCGACACCAAATTGGTTTTTGATCATGTTATGGAAATTTAGGAAAACAAAACTCATAAAATTTTGGTTTAAGTAAGAAGATCCAAGAGACTTTAGTACAATCATCAATGAAAGACATAAACCAGCGTGCCCCAGATATATTAGGGATAGTAAAAGAACCCCAAATATCATTATGAATTGGATGAAAAGGATCTAAACTTCTTTTATTACTGGGTGGAAAGGTTGTACACTTGTCTTTGACTAGTTCACATATATCACAATGAAAACTCTCAACATCTAATATCCTAAATAGAGAAGGATTCAAGATCTTAAAAGTTTTAAACAATGTATATCCAAGTCTATGATGATGAAGCCAAATTTTTCTTTATTGAGGTGATAGTGCTCAGAAAGAAAAGATAAGGATGACTTGCTTGGTGTCTCAAGGTAGTATAGCCTGTTCTGTTCCTTAGCAAATTCAATCATCTTCCTCAAATCTTGATCTTGAAATACAGTGAATAGTGTAAAAAATCACATTGCAACCCAAATCTTATGTAAGCTTTTGTATAGAGACAAGATTAGTAAACAACTTTGGAACATGTAGCACATTTCTAAGTGTGAGTGGGAGACTAATTTGGACATCTCCTATACCTATAATGGTGGTTAATGAACCATCATCTATGACTATTTTCCTATTATTTGGACAAGGGTTATAGTTGTTAAATTTGCGTGAGGAATGAGTTATGTGATCTGTACCATCTGAATCTATAACCCACGAATTGATAAAGGTTTCAGCTAAGACTTTCAATTCAATGGAAGTAAGAAACTTACCTAAAAGTTCCAGTGAACAGGTACCTAAAAGTTTCTCAAAAGATCCCAACAAAGTTTGCAGTTTTTCAATCTCCTCCTGGTTAAATCCGCCTTGTTCCAAGGATCTTTCTTTGATTGGTTGTATAAAATACAAGTGTGCTTGCCCTTTATCATGGTTAGATGTTGATGGCTCGCCATGGAGTTTCCAGCGTTGCTCTTGTGTATGCGTTGCCTTTTGACTATAAGTGCACCATAAGCTATCCCTGTTATGATGGTTTGTGACCCTTGATCGATCAACCCTCTTGTGATCAACAATGCCTGCCTTCTAATCATTTCCCTTGTTAACAACAATATCTAAGCCTTTCAAATTCTGAGGTTCGAGCATGATCTTCTCCTGCTTTCTTTTGCTCGAATAATGGAGATAGTCTCATTTAAAGTTAGAAGCTCTTTGCTAAGTATTTGAACTCTAACTTAAGTCAAACTCAACAGTGAGACCAACTAAAAAAATCATAGGTTTGATCCTTTTCAATACAATTCTTTAGGATTTCTGCATCCTTAGGGCATTTTGTCTCAATGCATCGAAAGTGATCGAGTTCTTACCATAGATTTTTCAGCAT
Organism: Vitis vinifera; assembly: GCF_030704535.1. Taxonomy (NCBI): domain Eukaryota; kingdom Viridiplantae; phylum Streptophyta; class Magnoliopsida; order Vitales; family Vitaceae; genus Vitis; species Vitis vinifera. The sequence continues at coordinate 6,844,825 of NC_081817.1, forward strand.
ATTGGCCTACTCTGTGACTTTTATTTCCTTGTTTTGCGGCTTTGGTCTTGACTTTTATTTTGTAAACTTGGTTTGCATCTAGTGCCTTTAAGTATGTCTGGTGAACTGCATCCTAGATGTCTTTGGCAGTGATTAGGAACATACAGATGTCACCAATTTCAAGCATTATGAAGTTCCACAACCATCCCATAATCATTGAGTCTTGCTTGTCCCAAGCATCAAATTAAGGGTCCCCTCTCTTTGGTCAAGTTCCCAGGAGATGACTTAATTTTGCTTTTCCCTTTAGAAAGGTATGAACAAGTTGTGACCATTTCAAATAATTCTTCCCATTAACTTGGCATGTTGCTTGAATATTCTGCAATTCTCTTATGGTGTGACTTGTTATCACTTCCTCAGATTGAGTGGTGATAGTGGGAGTTTCTAATGCCTCAAGACATTTCCTTTTTTCTCTTTTTTTTTTTTTTCTTTTTCTTTTGGTTAAAATATAAAACACTCTTTGAAGGTTAAAATATAAAACACACTCTGAAGGTTAAAATATAAAAAATCATGAAAACTCTTATGAAAATAGGTTTCCCAAAGCCACACACATTCTCCTTTGCTCTAACCAAAAATCCCCTACTCAGACATTGATATTAGAACCAATTCTAATACCTATAGAGATGGCAGTCCTAAGCCAAAAGTCTCTCCATCCTCTCCTTATAGTATTCCAAAGTCCTACTCCACAAGGCTCTCCAACCTCTCTTTGGATCGTCACCCATCATCACTCACCCTAAGTTTGACAACTATGATATTCTTCCACATGCAACCTTTACAACATTTCTCCACAACCATTTGCTAAGAAGGGCTTTGTTGGGAGTTTCAAGCCTTCTTAAACCAAACTGACCCAGATTCTTTGCCTTACTATCCATGCCCCACTTCACAAGATGTATCTTATTGCCCAAGGACTTTTACCTCAAAGGAAGTCTCTTTGAAGTTTCTCCAGTCGATGCTTCAGTCTTTGGAATGACAAACAATGATATATTACAGATTTGCAGGCTAGAGAGAGTGCTCTACCCAAATCCCATTTGTTCCAGAACAAAAAGAAAAAACTTCCAACTCACATGATCACACACTTTTTTTAAATCTAATTTGTACACCAACCTTGCATTTGAGCTCCTCTGCGGAACCTATTGCCTTGCTATCAGAATAGCATCTAAAATCTGTCTGCCCTCCCCCGGGCATTTTTAGATTCCAGCATCACCTTTCCCATGGCCAATTCTTTTTAACCCTTGAACCTGTAGGGTCCTTTCTGGATTACTGAAGCAAACATTTTTATTTAACTGGCCCCTGATCTATGATGCATCTGCTTTTTCTCCTCTGTTGTGTGTGTATATGTATGTGTTCTCTTTAATTACCAAGAATGTCATTTAGTTATGTACACCAATTCCACTGTGTATTTCTTTTCTCCAAATCTCAGTTAGCAGGATTATTATCTGATGATATGAATGCTGTCAACAATATGAGATTGCTGGAGGGATCATCAGATGCCAAGAAAAGCACAATCGGAGCCTTTTCTCTGAAATTTGAAGTGCCTAAGGTAAATGTACGTCTTATATTGAAATGCTGAAAGTGACTCTGTTTAATGAATTTCTGTCTTGAAAAATCACTTCCCTTTTCCCCCTTTTTCTATTATTAGAGGAAGCATGCAGCTAGAAAAGAGCGTAAAGGTGAAGAAGAAACGTGGCAGCTATCACGATTTTACCCAATGATAGAGGTAAATTTAAGATATATTGTACCTCTAAGATATATTCCTTTCTTTTTAAATTTGTCGCCAATGTCCATATTTGAGAAGAAATGGGTCTCTTTATCTATTAGCCCTCCTTTGTGCACTGTAATTTAATGTGTGAAAGTTTCCCACGGTTGATTTCTTCCTCATTTTTAGAGCCCTTCCGTATAGAGTTGTGCACCTTATCTACTTTTTATCAAATGCATTATCAGTATCTTAAATTGCCTAGTCTTTTGCTTATCATTTAATTACAGAAATGCAGGAAGCACAAATGCATAAAGCATCAAAATTGGGCACATTGCTCCCTGAATGTAATGTATTCAGTATTCTAGTGTTGGTATCCATGGATATTTTGGACTCCAAATTACTAATATTTGTGCCATCTTTCCTTTTTTTTTTTTATTTTATTTTAAAAAAAGGCTTAATTTCATTTTAATGAGTATTTTAGATTGGCAGAAATGATTAGTGTATATTGATACGTTGAGTAGGCCATAAGCTTGATGCACTTTTAATCAGATTGCTGCTTCTTGTCTATGGAAAGCAAGGCAGATGATAGGGAATTTTCTTTTATATCTTTTGGATGAACTTTTGTGGCCTTTTTTTTGTTGAAGTTTGTAGATTTTTTTTTTCTTTTTTCTTTTGTGATTTTTGTGTTGTTGGCTCTTTAGTTTATTTCTTTTCTCAATATTCGAGAGCACCAAGCTGTATTCTCTTGTGTTTGTGCTGTTTTATTAAGGAAGCAGAAAGCTCCTTCTTGTTTTCTTTCTCGTTGCTGAGTGAAGAAAATAGTTGTGTCCAAACAGGTCTGTATTACTGCTAACATTGAGGGCACTGTTTGTAGTTTTAAATCCATGGTTTGCTAGTCAGCTTGTTTCAGTATCTTTCTGCACTAGTGTGCCTCAACATACCCCTAGTGCAGATTACTTTCACATTTGGGCCAAATTGTATTTAGGTGAGGAGGGTTTCTCCCTTATAGGCTTCCTGGAGTGGGTAGCATCCACTTAAGGGGAGGTGATTCTTTTTGTCTTTGTTTTTTGAGGCCCTAGCCGCCTTGTATACTCCTTGTATGCTCTGTGGCGTTCCGCCTCTCTTTTAATGCATATCCTTTTACTTATCAAAAAAAAATATAGTTTATGGTGTCTTTAGCTTTTGTTATCTTGAGAATCTCTCTCTTGGAGGTCACTAGACAAAGTGGGTAGAGATGCTCCATTTGAATTCCATAAATCAGGTTGATTGGCTTTTGTTTTTTCCTGATTTGCTTTGGCACTTCGTTTGGGGGATATTTCCTATGTACTTAGTCCTTTAGTATACTTAGTATTTGCTTTCAAAGAAAAGCAACATAGCCCTAATCACATAGCAGTCTGAGGTTTGTCTTCTCCACAGCATTCTAAATTATTGTTTATTTTCCTTTTTCTTAGAGAAGGGGAGCATAACGTTAAAACTCGTTATTTTGATGATATAGATAGGGGGAAAGAAAGTTTCTTTGAGAAGTTCATGGTTCTTAAACATGTTTTGCTCATCTCTGGCATCTCTTACAATTGGAACACTAGATTCTCAAAACATATCTTGCTCATCTTTTAATGATTTCTTAAAGCTGGAACACTGGGAGCAAGTTGACCAGCAGTGGTGGATCTGAGTAGGGAATAGAGGGTGTGGGAAAAGAAAGTGCTTGATATTATTTAAAACTGGATTCCTCACTCAAGCTATTTTTAGTACTGCCACGAGATCCCAAAAAAAAGCCTAATTATATAATAATGGAATGAGTTGTCTTATTATTCTGCATATCTTTTCTACCCTGTATGTGATGAGTGTATTACCAAAACCGACGTCATCTTTCAGGAACTTATTGAAAAACTTAGCAAAGGGGAACTTCCAAAGAATGATTATCCATGTATGAATGACCCAAGTGCATCTTTTGGTGGGCCCTCGCAAGCTGCATCAGTACGAGGAAGTCAAGGTCAAGCACCCCATTCAGTGCGAGCAAGACGGTCCACATGGGCTCGGCCTCGGGGCTCTGATGATGGTTATTCAAGGTACTCTTGTGGCTGTTCTCTTTTATTGGTATGTTTAGTCAACCATATTGAGGTTATGCATGTATTTGAGCTTCCCAGCCACATGCTGCCTCATGTGAAAATGCTTTTGATGATCTGCTGGAGGAACCAACTATAGTATCTGCCTACCATCATAATTTGCTACTTGAACTTAATCCTTTCATTATGGTTCTTTCTCTAGTTTGATGGGGCCTTTCCCTATTTTTCAACAACATGCTCTGCATGGATTTGAGCTCCTGGTTGATGTACATTGTTGCTTGTAGGAGCTTGTAAAACCCTACTAAATGGTTGGCCATACCCTGTATATTTGAACTATATGAATTGACAGCTAACTTTGACAGCTACAATTAGTTTTGTTTTCCTCCTGTGACTATTTAAATTCCATTGCCTTATTTTATGATCTTACCCATTTCCTGCTGCTTTTTTTTTTTTAGTGATTCAATACTGAGACATGCATCCAGTGATTTCAAGAAAATGGGCCAGCGCATTTTTGTATTTATTGTAGGTGGAGCTACTCGATCCGAGGTATGGGAAAGTTTTTTTCATCTGTTTATTGATGGTTGCTCCTAGGCTATTGTTCTCATAAAATAATTTTCATTCCCAGCTACGGGTATGCCACAAGCTTACAGAGAAACTAAAGAGAGAGGTTGTTCTGGGCTCAACTAGTCTTGATGATCCTCCACAGTTCATTACGGTAAAAGACTCTAGTTTTGAGTGATCTTTATGGCGGCTCAACTTTAAGTGTACTTTATCATAGATGTTAGAAGTGCATAGTTTAATCTATTATCTGTGGATTTCCTCATATATAATAATCCTGTCAAGAAACTGAAATCTTTCTTTTCTCCTTTGGGTTCTTTCTTTCTTTTTGGCTTGGGGGATGGGGTTTGGGTTGTTGATGAGATTTCTATTTAAGTTCAACCATACTTGTTTTGTATTTTTATTTTGTGTAACTAAACATATGATTATCACATGGAATTATTCTAATCTGTAGCTTACTCATTTGACTAGAACAGGTTGAAGCTTGTGGTTTATGATTAACAATCCCTCAATGGTGAAGGGAAAATAGGATCTTATGGCTAAGAACTATGCTACGTGAGTTTGGGTACAGGTGTGGGGTTTGGGTACATGTCGGATGTTTTGCTTCCCAAAATCTGAGGACATAGGGATTTGACTGAAAAGGATTGCAACTATAGGTTTGAGCAGTTGGATACAACATTAATGAAAAATAAATTAACACTAAACATAAGCACAATATCATAAGTTATCTATAATACTACATGGTTAATTGTAGTTAGAAAATATATTATTATATATTTTTTATTTTAATAAAATGCTCAGCATCATTTTTACTTTGATGTTACTGCTAATCGCATATGAAGAATCTACTTATAATAGGTTGTTTATTTTAATAAGGTGCTTAAGAAAATATTATACCACATTATTAGTTAGCTTTGATTGATTTAAAAATTTAAAATTGATTAATTTTGTTATAAAAATCTTCTAATACACTAGATGTTGATAAAATACAATTCATACTTAATTTCTTATCATGCGAAAATTTTGACTTTTTTCTGTTAATTGTTTTAATTTATGTCTAGATTTTTTAAGATATTAATTTTGATATTTATCTTTATATTTTTTTTAATTATTTTTAATTTTGAATTCTATGTGATATTAATTGTTACATTTATCTTTACATTTTATCTATTATAATTAAAAAAAATTAAGAAAGAGATTAAGTATCTCTTCAATTACAAGATTTAGAAATTAGTTCAAATTACTTATTTTTTATTATAATTAATTTTATACTATTATCTGATATAATTTAAAAAAAAAAGAGCTTAGTAGCAAAATAGCCGTCTTTGATGCAATACAAATGTAATTTAAAAAAGAAAGAAAGAGATAAAGCATTGTTGTATCAATATAAGTGTATTTGACGTGGATCTCATACTCACACCCGTGGCCTGTTGTGTTGTCATGGGTATTTTAGCTGAAATTGACAAAGAAGGGAAGTGAAATAACTAAATACAATGGGGTATTAGATAATAGGTTTTAAAAATTTTCTTTTAAAGTTCAATTTTGTAAAGAACAGCAGAACAATGAGGTTGAGATGGTTAATAGGGCAAAAGTATTTTGTAGGATGATCAATAGGAAAATAGGGAGGAAGAAATATAAACTTATAAAAAAAATAAACCTGTGTAAGTATTACAATTAAACAAACATGCATTCCTCCTTGATATAATATTGATGTATTGTAGATAGGCTCTTTAAACAAGCTGCTTCAGTCTTAGAGGTGTTGTGTTGGGGATGCATCAAGTAGACAGGCTTTATTGTTCTGTGATGAGCAGCTAAATTATAGGGTTTGAAGAGCCGAAAAATCGATATGGTAATAATCCATATTTCAGTGGAATCATGATGGAATTTCATAGAGCATCCACACAAAAGGGTTGTCATATGTAGCACATGATGGTTATGTAAAAGGAATCGGTTATGCATTCCAGAGGGATCCTTGTCTGAATAAATAAATTAGAGCTCCATGGTAATGATATAGGTGGGCATTTTGGTGAGTGCAAAACAATGGCAGTGGTGACAGATTGTTATTAATGGCCAACATTGTACAAAAGATGTGGATCGATTGCCAACTTGGAAAAGGGAATTCACATATTATTGGTTTATGTACTCCATAAGCTCCTTGTTTCATGTAAGAATGAATTTTGTTTTGGGGCTATTTTTGTTGCGGTGGATGATTTCTCCAAAATGGTGCATTTTACTCCTTGTTCTATAATTGTAGATGCTACACATTGCTTACTTATTCTTTAGAGAAGAAGTGGGGTTACATGACCTTCCAACTTCTATTGTTTCTTTCATAGAGATGCAAAGTTTATGAAACATTTTGGAGAACTTGGAACTCAATTAAAATATTCTAGCACGTCGTTGATAAACTGATGGATAAACTAAAGTAGTCAATCATAGCTTGGGTAACATATTAAGATGTCTTGTTCTAAACCATATGAAGATTTGGGACTCTATCATACATCAAGCAGACTTTGCCTATAATAATTTGATAGGTAGGTCTACAAAGAAGATGCCATTTGAACTGCCTTATGGTCTTAAACCTCCACCTGTGCTTGTCTTAGTACCACTACCACAAGAGGCCAGTGTAAATGAAGATGGGGTGGCTTTTGTTGAATACATAAGACCAATTCATGAATTTAGGGCTGCCATCAAGGTTAGCAATGAATTATATGCATTGTAGGTGAATTTACTGCAATTTCCTAAGAATTTAAAGATGGGGACATGGTACTAGTGTATTTGAAGCAAGAGTTTTGATGAAGTACTTATCACAAGCTCAAGTCACAGAAGTTTGGACCATGCAAGGTTCTAGAGGAGGTTGTTCCAAAATGTGTACTTGAAAGAGTTGCCGCATGATTTGCCACTAGATTTGCAAATCACTCCAATCTTCAATGTCTTTGACTTATATTCATATAAAGGGTTTGATGGAGAAGACATTCCAACAATGTCCAAGTAGATTAACTTCCTAGAAGGCCATTAGATTTTATTGGAGATACTAGATGAAAGAGCTTGGATTGTCAAGGTAGAATTGAGAAATACTGGTCCTGTGATATGTGCTGAAATGACTAGTTTTCATTTTAGGGCATGGTTTTTTCTTATTGGGAGGAATTGATGCACGAGAAACGGAAAAGGTAATGCTGAGGCCAAATCACCCTAGTGCTATAAATATAGAATTGTTTTGCATTAGGAATTGAACCTAGATTAGATAAATAAAAATATACTTGTATATATAACTTGCCTATTTTGATTAGTCTTTTATTAGTTCTCTACTTTATTCTGATTAGACTTTTAGTTTTCTACTTATATTAAATTTCCTGCTTTATTAGTTTATGTTTTGCTATCAGAAATATTGCTTTTCTCTTATATTTAGGTTAGGATTAACTCTATAAATTCCTAGGATTGTAGACAATTTTTCGTTTATTACTCATTCAATAAAGTTTTTTTATTATTCCAAGAGTATTTTTTTATTCCTTTCTTTGTCCTCTCTTCTCATTCCTTTCCACTGCTCAAAGTTCTCTGAATTTCCATATGTAAAAATCCAGAGGAGAAAAGCTTAAAGTATTATCAAATACCTCTGCCAGTGTGACAGAAATTGGGAATGTTATTATCTTTACAACTCAACTTATGCCAATAGTACTATCACCTTGAAGTTTTCCACATTTTCTTAGGGAATGATTCATGAGTTCCAAATTCAAGAGAAGAGGAAAAAAAAAAACAAATGAAAAAAAAAAGCCTGCAAAAATACTATTACTTTCAAAGACTATGAGGCGCATGCTGGAAGGGGCATGACCGGGTCTTCATAGCAGTTGTTTGACTGTGATGGAAGCTAAATGCGAATTGCTACATAAGGGCTATTGATGATGGTGGATCCCTGTGATGGCAATGCTGCAAGCATATTAATTTCAGTTTTCATTTGAGACCTTTAAATGCCAGATCACTGGACTGCTTGGACATGTGCAAGATATGCTACTGACTAAGCCACATTTACCCAATCAGTGGAAGCTTCTTTAATGCTGGTTTCCCATCTACTGATTTCAGGTGCATATGTAAGGAGCCTTGGAGGTTGATCCTGATCCTGTTTCCTCAACCTATTGCCAACTGGTTTTGTTTAGTTTCTTAAGTTGCCCAACCTCCAATCCCCCTCCCCCCCCCCCCCCCCTCTGCTTCCTCTCCTTCCTCTGGACTGGAATTTCCTTAAATATATATATATCATTAAATTAATCAACAAATAAATAAGTAAATACATAATCATTGTAATGTTGCCAGTGATGTAGCGGTTCCGTGTAGTAAAAGAACAGTAGTATTGTACCAGTTACAGTGGCCAGCCAAATGCCATGTCTAATTGTGTCTTTGTTGATGCCAATTGCAGAAACTGAAGCTGTTGAGTTCACAAGAATTTTCATTGGATGATCTTCAGATTTAAATTTGGATGGATCTGGAAGCTGGAAACCGCTTATTCTCCAGTTTGCATACCAACATGTAAGCATAGGTCCCCATTTCCTTAGAATGTTTCCATTTTTTAACATTTGATGTAAAATGTTCATTATAGATACCATAAATTGTATTGGGCTTTGTTCAGAACAACTATGCAGAAGACAGGGTTGGGGCTTTAGTAGCAGCTCCTGTCTATAGATGAGCTGAGGCTCTTGCTTATTGGCTTCATATTGTAATTGATGTGCTGAAGTGTTGTCGCCCCAGAAATTAACAGTGTGTATAGTATTAATATTAATTGATACGAGAAACCAAATGAAGTCATTGACAGGGAAGCCCTACATAATTTCTCCTGGCTTGTGTTTGTGTGGATGCTAAATTCCGTGTCTTTCCTTGTGAGGCTTATTGGCTTTGGTTCTATTTCTTCTATGAATCCAAAATGGGAATTTTCTTTTCCTTTATTATTTCTCTTTTTGTTTCCATTCCTTGGCGATTCTGATTTTCTAAAACAAGGAAAAATCTTTGGAAACTGTAATTTCTATGATTATTACCAAGGAATCCAAGGGTTTATAGGAAAAGGAAACATGAAAGCTCGTTGACGTGGGTTCTGCATTTATAGAATGACTACAGTAGTGAGAACCTAATGTAAAATACTCATCTAGGTTTCAATTGTCGTGCTTGATTGTTCTGTACCATCCTAAAATTGACCAAAATGTGTTATCTGAGTTAGCTCTGTTTCCATGTCAAGTTTGAAATTAATGCTGATTATTACTTCTCACACTTTCTATATATATACTAAAAATTTTAAGGTTATATTTGGTTCGGAAAATAGAAGGAAAAAGAAAGTGAAGGAAAATAACCTTGGTTGTCCTTAGAAAAATATAAAAAAAGTAAATCAAATATAATTAAAAACTTATTTATTTTAAGATTATCTAATTTTGATATTCAAGAGTTAAAATAAGTGAAATAGAATTTGTATTAGTATATAAAAATAATTTATTACATTAAATTTTTTTGAACTTTCTTTTGCCTTTTTTTTTTTCTTGTATTTTCCACCATGTTTTCTTCGAATCAAACACAGCTTAAAAGTATTGAGTCAAAACGCGCTAGTTGGAGGTTGTTATGGAAGAAGATGTAGAAGGGCAAAAGGCAAACGGAATATGTGGAATGAAGATATGTACAGTCCATCCACCATTAGTGTAGGAGTAGGAGAAGAGGGCGGGTCTACCTAAGGTTAGAGATGCAGCCTAAGCTTAGGCTTTCATTTTCATTTCCAGTTTCATTGTTGTTGATTTTAAATTCTAATCATGTGTAGTTAATTGCTACACAATGCATTATCAATCTCAGAAAACATTTTCCTAAAACTCAACTCCAGCACTCAGCATTGGAACAAACCTACAAAACCCCAAATCCTAATTTCAACACCAAATTGTTAAATAAATTGACAAATTCCTCAAAACCCTAAACCTCAATTGTTAAATAAAGCAGAATTTTATATTTTTCTTTTTGATTTCTCTATTCTTACATTGCTTCTGGTTTTCTAGAACTCAAAACTAAATTGATAGCTTCTTGATGTTAGAAAACCTCATTGCTTCATTTTTCATATAATTTAGGAACTTTTCAATTTTCTATCAAATAAAATTGAGAAAATCTCATATCTAACCTGATTTTAAAAAATATAAAATATAAAATCTCCAAGAAAACATGTTACACGATGCATCATCAAAGATGACTAAGAAATCTACTCTCCCTTCTACTCCTCTACTGCCAGCGCTCAGATTTTCAGAAGATAGAGATTTAAAATGGTCTATCGACAAGTGTAGATGATGGAGATTTGAGGATTTTCTATCATTTCTATGCTTGCAAACTACGGACTCTCGAGTTTTAGGGAGTTTATGCGACTTTAGGGACTTTCAATTTCTCATTTTTGGGGATTATTTTGGTTTCCTTCCCATTTAGTAATTGTCACCTCAGTTTTCAGAGCTAGTGTTAGCCTTTTGGACCCTTGACCCTAATTTTTTTCAAGAAAAAAGGTCTCATGGGTATGGCACTTGGAAGAGTAGCAAGGTGTTGGAGGTTTGGTGGACATTACTCAAAAGGTACAAGTGTTGAGAAAAGGCAACACTAGGGGTTGGCACAAGCCATGCAGCGCACGCTTGCGGGCACCATCCTGTGCACGCCCGCGAGCTTGTGCACATATGACCTCATGCCCCTGCATGTAGCATCTTGTGCCCACTAGCATATACGGCCCGACGCTCCTGCGTGCAGCATCCCATTCCTGAGTGCGCACATAGCCTCGCACACCTGGCCCCGTGCCCGATGGGGCAGCAAGATACATTATTGACTTAGACCGGATGGCTAATGCATTGCACATGGGCGCAATGCCCTATGCATGGGACAGATGAGCCGTGGGCGCAATGCTATGGCATGATGCTACAGCAAGAAGGATCTTGAACATGAGCATGGGTTATTGCAGCAACACGGAAGGTCTCCTACGCATGCTAGCACTGGGGCACAATGCCCTGTTGACACGGATGCAAGCTATGGGCGTAATGCCATAGCTTATCACTACTAACAAGAGAAACTTGGGGATGGCATGGGAAGCCACAACAATGATCAGACTGATATAGACATGGTGGTGCATGGCTTAATCAAGTAAGGCATGGGAGGGCCTTGCAAACGTCTGGTTCATTAGGCGTGGACAGCAACACCTTGGTGTCATGAGTGCCTAGACATGACACAAAGATGGGATGGGCATCAATGCGTCGGTGCACACTGAGACATCAGATAGAGATAACTAAACACACAAAGCATGACCAAAGATAAGATGATTGACATAGGCTACGAGGCATGCACACATGGTGTTTAATGAGAGCTAGACTGTGAATACAAAGGCCAAAGACCAAACTGACATGGGCTTGGCTTGCAACATCGGGTTGGACATGACCTTGGGTCTATTGATCAGAGAAGGGTTTGGAAGACTAAGTTGCATGAGGTGGTTGCCAAAGCACTTGTTCGCATTATGCCAGCGAAAGCTTTGATGCCAACAATGTTAGTTCAAGAACACAAAGATAAAACAATCACACATATGGTACATGAGGTTTTAACGTGGTTCGGCCAACCATGCTTACGTCCACGAATGAGAGAAGATGATTCCACTATACAATAGAGAATATTACAGAGGACAGAACCAGATACAACTATTGGGTTCCTGAAACATCCCATGTTTCCCCACTCCTTGTATCCATACCTTACTACGAGCCCTCTCGCTCCATCAGGTACCTCCTGTTTTTCCTCACATCTCTATCCACCTCGTATAGTCTCTATAGACTCATCTCCATCTCATAATTTTTTCCCCTCATGACCTAAAATATTTATAGAGATATTTTCAACAATCTTCCTCATTCTATAAGGAAGTCTAATATTACAATAATATATCAATCTAGAAATATTCTATATATTATTCTTTACAAAAAAAGAATCTATACTAATTAGGAATTTGGGACACTTCCTAACAATTTCCACCTTGGACCAAATTCCATTAAGTTAATCTTCAAGCTCTCCATGACACAAACCTTTTTGTATCATATCACCACGAAAGAACAATCGACTCCACCTTCAGTGAAAATTCATTTTATTTTCATCTTGTATGTTTTGTGATCTTTTACTCTTTCAGAAATCTTCAACCCAAGTTCTAATACCAGTTGTTATGCCAGCGAAAGCTTTGATACCAACAATGTTAGTTCAAGAACACAAAGATAAAACAATCACACATACGGTACATGAGGTTTTAACGTGGTTTGGTCAACCATGCTTACGTCCACGGATGAGAGAGAATGATTCCACTATACAATAGAAAATATTACATAGGACAGAACTAGATACAACTAATAAGGAAGTCTAATATTACAATAATATATCAACCTAGAAATATTCTATATAATATTCTTTACAAAAAAAGAATCTATACTAATTAGGAATTTGGGATACTTCCTAACAGTTCGCACAAAGTACCTATTGGCAAGGGACACCATTAGGAGGCATGATCTGGCTTGGCATGAATATCAAATAGCTCTGGTTGCATGCAAGTGTGAAGTAACACCATGGTTGGGAATGGGTGTCTTCAATGAGGTGGTTATGGCAGATTGCATAACCACCACTCGGGCTCCTACTTTAAATTCAAAGGTTTGAATTCAAAATTCAAATGAGGAAGGGTCATCTATAAAAGCTTATGCAAGACAAAGAAATCAAGGGTGAGTAATCCGGAGAGAAAGAAAACAATACCATTCTCTTATAGGACAGAAAATTTGTATAAGTGTTGGTGGACTTGTAAAAACAGCTTTGTAATCTTTTATAGTAAGAAAATTCAAGTAGGGAAGGATTCGGTGATTGCCTCTTTTACATTTGCTTTTGGTTATCCATTGAGAAGGTTACGATCGGGGTCTTAGCATTGCACACTTCAGAAAAAAAAAAATTTAAAAATAAAAATTGATGGTTTTTTTATGGTGCGACAACTATCATTAGGGCCTCCGCGTCCAATCTTTAAAAAACCCTTTTAAGGATATTTTGGACATTTTTGATTGACAAAATAGGTTTAAATCTTTAAGACAATTTCAAAACTTCCTCTCCTCCTTCAAAGCAATTATGAAAATTTTGTAGCTGTTAGGGCCATTATTAGCCCTATCTACACCTTAACATAATTGTCCGTATACTTTTTCAATTTTTTTTTTCACAAAGAAAGAGATATTTTTGGCAAGTACTATGATGGAGTGCATTCGAGAGACACTTAAAAAGAAGATAAGATGGGACTTGAGAAGCAAAAGCTCAACAAATCACACAGCCTTGAATGTTGGAACTGAAACCAAATAAAAGTTTCAGTTCCCAAAAATTTTTGGGAGAAAAAAAATAAAGGGGGAAAATGAAAGAAAATAAAAATAAATTTAAAATTAATAAATTATTTTTTAAAATTTATTTCACTTCACTTTTTTTATTACACATCAAGACAAAATAATTTTAAAATATATAAATTTTTAACTAATTTAAATTATATTTAATATTTTTTTTAAATTATGATACAATTAAATATAAGAAAATTATTTTTCTTTATATATATATATATATATATATATATATATATATATATTTTGATAGAATCAAACATAATTTTAAATAATTTTTTTTTTTTTTAAAAAGGAGCAAGAGAAAGAAAAATAAAATAAACCTATTTGATAGTAAAATAAAAGAAATTTAAATATTATATCTCCGATATTGACATTCAATAATTAAATAAAGTATTATGATCTCTTCCATTTGGACCAAAGGAAGCCCCCTTTACCTCCGCCAACTTGTCCCATGTGACATGTCCAATCCGAACCTATCTTTTGAGAAGTCGGTACTGACAAATTCGGAAATTCCACTTCATTGTCTTTTGTCAATGAATTGGTTTCACCTAAGAAATAAGAACAAAAGGGAAATCATTCCCACAAATAAGCACATGCAATTAGGAAAAGGACATCTTAACTGCTCTGAATCACTACTATGAGCGATACAAGTGAACCTAAAAATTTGGTCCCTGTGATTATAATGAAGGCCAATTTGAAGACTCTACCCCTGAGCAGTTCAAGTCCTCACCAGGACTCCTTTTGATCCCCCGAGCTGCCATTTTCTTTTCTGCCTCTTTATCTTATAGACATCCGGCCACCAGCACATTGTGTAAATAGGAACCCACTGGGCTAGCCACTGCGCCAAAATTGTACAATGTGGAGTAGTATTTAAGGCCAAAAATTTCAGAAATGATTGCCGTATTGTATTGGCCATTGAGCACCGAAGCAAAAGCCGATAATTATTGATGCTACGTAGAGACCATCCTTGATGTTGAAGGCGATGAAGAGATGACCAACACATGAGAGGAGGAGGATGAGTGAGTATCAAAGGGCGGGGGAACTTGTACTTGTCTAAGACGATCTCCAATCCAAAGCCTGCAGTTACTCTTCCAAGATAGTTCCATGTGCTAACCAGCGATATGAAAGTACTCATGCTTTTCTGGGGGTACCCCAGTGAAGTTCCAATCTGTCCCAAGTTGTCTACGACCCTTAAAGTCCCTCCAATACCACAAATTGTAGCGAAGAATAGAACAAACATGTCTATGCTGAAAAGGGCTTGAAGTATGGTGTAGTCCTCTCCTTTGTCCGGTGGCCTGAACACGTTGGAGAAGCAAGAAACTTCCTTCTGTGAACTTGGTTGTTCGGTGAGCGAACTTGTTGAGGCTGCTGATTCAGGCAGTAGTGAAGATGAAGAAGTCTCAGTGTTCAACTTATCAGTGATGGTTGTCAACTCTGAAGTCTCACTCTGGGACTGTTGCTTGATCTTCCAAAGCTTCAATTCCAGAGTTTTGGGTCAAAATGGCCCTTTTAAAAAAAAATTATAACATCTAACCGCTCTTTCGAACTTATATTTAAATTGGCTTCTTTGGTGCCATGTAGGCGCCATATCATTAAAAATATGTATTTTTTCTTCATTTTAGTTAAAGCCGCAGTTGCCAATTACGACTTCATTTTTGAACTAAAGCCGTAGTTGCTAACTACAGCTTTAGCTAATTTTTTTTAATTTAAAATTTAATTAAAAATTATTAAATTACAATTTATGATTGAAATTTAAAAATATACTTAAATAATAAATTGTTTATATTTAAATTTAAAAATCTAGTATTACTTCAACAAACATAAATTGATAAATAGAAGATATTATAAATGAATATTTTATTTATTAATAAATTAATAATCTTAAAATAATAAACTTAGATAACATATAAATAATATATAAAATTGTATAATTTATTAATTTAAGATATTTAATTTATTGTTTTTTAAGATATTAATTTATTTGTATTATGATAAATTTATTTTTATCTTAATAATAGTATACTTTTAAACTGAAAATAACTCAAATTTCAATTATAATTTTTTTTTACTTACAAATTTAATTAAAAACTATTAAATTAAAATTTATGATTGAAATTTAAAAAATATATTTAAATAATAAATTATTTATATTTAAACTTATTATATTTAAAGATGTTATAAATAATTTAAGTTTAAATATAAAATTAAATGGGGTAGGATATGGAGTGGAAATGAGAATTTCTCATATTCTCTCTTGTTTTTAAAATTTTTTAATTAATTCAAAATAAATATTGTAATAATTATAACTTATTTTGTTTGAGAAGTAGATATTTTTTGTTATTTTGGTATGTGTTAAAAAGGAAAAAAATAAAAAATAAATTAAACTATTTTAAAATTTAATTATATAAATTATATATATATAATTTAGATAAGGTGGGACAGGACAAGTAAATACAATACCCGAATTCATCCTCAACCACCCTTGACTTGTTATCTTCATCCCAAATCTATTAAGATCAAATGAGGCAAGGTGGGTACAAAAAAAAAAAAAAAACCATTCTATTATCATCCTTAAAAATAGTAACTAACATTAACTTAATTAATTTATTTTTCATGTTATTTTCAAGTTTTCCAAATGGAGATTTATACTTATTATTTAGTTTATTTAAGGTGCCCAATTATACCAAGGATCCTTCAAATGTAAGAGTCCTTCTGTATACACTTGTTTTTTAGGTACCAAAGGACCTTACAACTCAACAAGTGTTCTTTCAACACTTAGAATCACTCTCTCACAGAGTATGATGAATTTGGAATCAAAAGAAAATAAAAATTAGCTTTGCAAGTATGAGTACAATAAAAAAGAATAGTTAGTCTCAAGATGCAGTGAGTGGGGTTGCAAAATTTAGTGTAATTGCAATTAATGCATATTACAAACTTAAGGTTTGGACAATAGGATGACTTTGATATGGTGGCCTATTCATAAATGAAGTTCAAGTAGAAGAAAAAGTTTCTTATATGAAATTTTACACGGTATAATTGTTAGACACATTTTCCCTATGAATCGATGGACTGCCCAATTGACTACCTAACTAGCCATTGTATATTAATTGCATTGTAGATGACTGTTGAGATTTAGATTGCTCAACCGGTTGATCATCCGCTAGGCACTATTAAAAATTCACTATTATAAATAATTTAAGTTTAAATATAAATAATTTATTATTTAAGTATATTTTTAAAATTTCAATCATAAATTGTAATTTAATAGTTTTTAATTAAATTTGAAAGTAAAAAAAAAATTATAATTGAAATCTCAGTTATCAATTGCGGCTTAAAAGTATATTATTATTTTGATAAAGATAAATTTATCATAATACAAATAAATTAATATCTTAAAAAACAACAAATTAAATATCTTAAATTAATAAATTATACAATTTTATATATTATTTATATGTTATATAAGTTTATTATTTTAAGATTATTAATTTATTAATAAATAAATATTCATTTATAATATCTTCTATTTATCAATTTATGTTTGTTGAATCCTAGATTTTTAAATTTAAATATAAATAATTTATTATTTAAGTATATTTTAAAATTTCAATCATAAATTGTTATTTAATCATTTTTAATTAAAAAAAAACTAACTAAAGTCGTAGTTGTCAATTGCGGTTTTAGTTCAAAAATGAAACCACAATTGATAACTACGGCTTTAATTCAAAATTAACTAAAAAAATTATTTTTAATGACATGGTGCCTATGTGGCACCAAAAAGATCAATTTGAACGTAAGTTTAAAAGAGTAGTGAGATGTTACAATTTTTTTTTTTTAAAAGGGCATTTTGACCCAAAACCCTCAATTCCTCCAAATAGTAGAAAGAGAAAGAGAATGACTACAGCGGCTCTTCCGCCGTACTCACTCTGAGAAAAAGTGGGTTGCTTCTCAACTATAATTATAATCATGAGAAACCCAGCAAGGCCAAGAGAGATGTAGAGAAACTTGTAGAAGACCTTGAGCTCGTTCTCCTGTCGAGTCACCTTCATGACTCGAATGGTCCCAATAAATGCAAAAGATATTGCGGCAGGTAGCCAACCTATGAGCAAAATAAGAACCTTTGTGTCATTTCTATAGAAGGCATGATATTGCTGTGTGATGATTGCACCACTCAGCCCAACATAACCCTTCAATATCCCCCCAACACCACGCCTCGGCTCTCCGGGAAGTTCTTAACTCAGGTCACCAGCGAGCCGGTGTTGGTAAAAGCCTGGGAATTTGCACCGATGCATATGTAGAGACACATGTGCCATACTTGGGGCTTGGCTATTCTCCGAGTCACGCCAAGCCATATCATAAAGTAGTCAAAAAAAATTCAGGACTGCACCAACTGATAGCACAACCCATGGGAGCGTAATCTCGTTTATGAGCCCTGGAAGGATCCCATCGTTTGCTCCCAAGTCCTTGAAAAAGCTGAGTAAATTCAGGGTGGTTTGATCATATCCTAGAACGGATTTGAGTGTGCTTGAGTAGAGACCGAACATGCAGGTTGTACCGGCGGCCGACATTATCAGAAATGATGCTAATACCACTGACCACCGGCCAGTGATTACTTGGAGGGATAGGCTCCTCGTGTCAGCCCAACCACCCCCTCCGGCAGCAATTCCAGCAACCACCCTCTGGTGGAATACAACACTTCTGACATGTTTGTGTCAGAATATATTTTGTACGTACTGCGGGTAGTACACTAAATTTATATACACTGATTCAAGAGAGAACAAATTAAGATTGGTAGAATTACGCAATAGGGTGAGCTGGAATAATTACTCCAAAGGTGGCCTCTTCTTATCATTCTCGGAAGGACACCGGAATAATCACGGGAAAGGTGGTCTCTTCATCATTCTTGGGGAGGAAAATACTAAATTTAAATACCAAAATTGTACTTCAACTAAAACTTAAACTTTTAAAATTCAAATAATTTAAAACACTTCACTTCATTTATCAAAACATTTATGATGTGTAAGGGCTATATTTTATTATAATTATTGATATTTAAATTTTAAATCAAAATTTTAGGTTTAACTAAGGGTCTCCAACGGACGGGCCGGGCCGGGCCGTAAATAGGAGGCCCGCGGCCCAGCTCGAGCCGGGCCTATAGGCCCGTTGACTAGTCAACGGGCCGGGCCATGGAAAAATGTTAGGCCCGCGGCCCGGCCTATGAGCTCGCAGGCTAGCGGGCTGGGGGGCGGGCCGAGCCTTGGGCTTTTTTAAATAAGCCAAAATGGCTTTAGAAAGGAAGGGAAAGGGGGGGATTCGAACCCCTCCCCTCATGCTTTGATATAAAGGCTCTAACCAACTGAGCCACATTTTTTTTGTGTTAATTAAATGAGTTAGTTATATATATATATATAAAATAAAGTATATTATTTTTTTAAAAAAAATTAAAGGCTTCAACGGTCATGTGACCGTTGGAGCTCCAGCCCAGCTCCCAGCTGCCATGTGACCGTTGGGCAACGGTCACATGGCCAATTTTTTTTTTTTCTAAAATCTTCCTATAAATACATCTTCTCCCTTTTCATTTTTTCATCAAATTCTCTCTATTTCTCTCTCTATTTCTCTCACATTCTACAATATTTCAAATTCTTTTATTTTTCCCTCAAATTATACAATATTGTTGGTGGTGCAAAACAAGCATTGGTGGCTCCAAGAGTTCAAATTTGCTAGGAATTTCTGCATCGGTTCTCTAATTGAGTAACATACTTCACCCCTACTACTTTATTTTTTTGTTACATTTTTTTTATATTTATTACTTTATTATTTTTGGCATAATATTTTATCAATAATTATAATATGACAAGTGCTTCTTCTTCATCTAGTCCATGTGATGAAATATCATCAAACAAAAAATTTACTTCAAATATATGGAATTTTTTTGATAGAGTAGAAATAATTTTAGAAAATAATAAAAAAGAAATAAAAGCAAAATGTAAAATTTGTAATAAATTTCTTACTGGTGGCTCAAATGCAGGCACAAGTCATTTAAAAAGACATCACGAAAATTGTAAAACTAAAAATAATGTAGATATTAGAAATTATATGCAATTAGGTAAAAATGAAAGTGGAAATTTAAAAACATTTTCTTATGATGAATCTAACTGTCGTGAAGAAATGATTGATTATATAATAAGAGCAGAACAACCTTTCAACATGATGGAAACTCATGATTTTGTAGGAACAATTCAACGAGGTATTAACCCTCAATTTAAAGGTTGGTCTGGAAATACAGTTAAAAGAGATATTATGAAAAAATTTTATACACAAAAAGAAATTTTAAATTTTTTTTTTGCAAATTTTGAAGGAAATATTTGTTTAACATCTGATATTTGGACATCTTTAACTCACACTGGTTTTTTATGTATAACTGCTCACTACATTGATAATGAATGAAAATTAAATAAAAGAATAATTTCATTTAAATTAATAAATGCTCCACATAGTGGTAAAAATATAGCAGCTTTAATAAATGAAGAAATTATAAATTTAGGCCTTCGTGATAAAATATTGACAGTAACATTAGATAATGCTGCTAATAATGATGCAGCAATAAATAGACTAAAACTATATTGGCAAGTAAAAGAAAATCATGCTAAAATATTTCATGTGCGTTGTTGTGCACATATTTTAAATTTAATTGTAAAGGATGGATTAAAAAATGTTGATAGTACATTGGAAAAAATTAGAGGCATTGCATATAGTATTAATAGTTCTCAAGCAAAACATGAATTATTTTTTGAATGTTGCAAAATGTTAAATATGAAAAGAAAAAATATAAATTTGGATATGGCCATTAGATGGAATTCCACATATAAACTTTTACAAAATATTACAAAATATAGAAAAGTAGTCGAATTATATGAAATACAATTAATTAACAATGATTGTGAAGCAGATATTTATGCATTAAGTGATTATGATTGGCATATTGCGGATCTTTTAAGAGATCTTTTTGAAATTTTTGATACTTCAACAAACATTTTTTGTGGTGTATATTATCCAACTTCAAATCGAGTTATTATGCAAATAATTAATATTTTTATTGTACTTCAAAAATATTTAAGTTTTGAAATGTTTAATGATACAATATTTGCAATGATAGAAAAATTTAGAAAATATTGGGGAGAAATACCTTTAATTTTTTATATTGCTTTAATTGTGGACCCTAGATTGAAATTTGAAGCTTTGGATGAATGGTTAACAATTATTTATTTTAATGACCAAATAAAAATTGAAGAAATTAAAAATGAAATAAATTCATTATTATATAATTTATATAACTATTATAAAGAAAAATATGGTAATAATATTAATACTAATAAATTACCACCTACATCTACAAACTCCTCATCTTTTTATAAAGGAGCTCTAGAAATGTTGAGAAGTCGAAAAAAGACAACAAATAGTTCTCCAAATAATACATCTGATTTAGATAAATATCTTAATACTGATATAATTCCATTTGAAGATCAAGAAGATTTTGATATTTTAATATGGTGGAAATCACATCAACACAAATATCCTGTGCTTTCTATAATTGCTCGTGATGTACTAACAGTTCCTGTGAGTACAGTTGCATCAGAAGCTGCTTTTAGTGCAGGTGGAAGAGTTATTAGTAAAAAACGATGCAACTTAGCGCCAGACGTTATTGAAGCAGGGATATGTGTAAAAGATTGGGAAATAGCAGATAAAAGGATGTACGATTCCATTCGAGAAACAGAGATGCTTGCCGATATGGAATCTTTAAAACTATCAAGATCTTCATGGATGCATGATAGTTCGCCATCACCGCCAGAAAATAATGACTAAATGTATATTATATTTTTATTTTTATTTTTTGTGGTTGAAAAATACTGACAAATAAATAGGTACCAACCTAGTTGGGATGTATTTATTTTGTAGTGATGTAAACTTTTCCCACGTTTTTAAATGTAATTATACATTCAATGAATAAAATTTTGAAATGAATATTTTTTTTAATACTTTTTTATTTTTGTAGTTTTTTTTTTTAAAGGGGCGGGCCTACGGGCCGGGCCGGGCCTAAATTTAGGCCCGCGGCCAGGCCCGCCCATAAACGGGCTCGGGCCCGGCGGGCTTGGGCCGGGCTTTAGCCCGACGGGCCGGGCCGGGCCTAAAGCGGGCTGCGGGCCGTGGGCTTTTTGGAGACCCTTAGGTTTAACTCTTACAATTATTATATATATAAAACAAAAATACTTCTAAAAAATATTTCCAAAATATCATTTATTGTTTTTTTTACATTTTTATTCTAAATTTTTATTTTATTAAGAAAAAAAATAATTTTTATAATTATATAATAAAAATGATGATTTTTTTCATATTTATATATATATATATTAATTTTAAATTGATAAATTATGTTTTTGTGTTAAATTGAAGGAAGATAAAATATTTAATTTTTTATTCAAATTATCTAAAAAGAATAAGAAAATAATGGAGAATGTTTAATCATTTTTTTTTTTTTTATAATAAAATAATTTTTATAAATTTATATGATTTTTTTTCCCTTTGCATAATGTTTTTTTTTTTCTTAATTTTATATATAATTTTTTTTCTCTCAATGCATTGAGGGGATGATATTAATACATTTGATATGTTGAGTATTAATGAGGTATAAAGAGTGATCTTCAATATTATTACTTTTATTATAAAATATAGGTACAACAAAAATATGTTATAATTACAATATAAATATACTTACATTACAACAAAAAATATGTTATAATTAGGAAAATTTTGATTTTTTTTTTTATAAAAATGATAATTTTATATGATCATATCATATTTCACAAGATACTTATATTATAAATAATTTCTGAAACCAAATGAAATATTAATTTGAATTCACGAGACTCATAGTTTTATATATATACAAAAATTATTATTAAATTTCAATACATTGGATGAATGTTGTTAATATATTGATACGATATGTTAATACTAATAAGGTATGAATAAATATTTTTAGAATTATTACTTTTGTAATGAAATATAGGTACAACATAAATGCATTGTACTTATAATACAAATATACTATTATTACAATATATTACAACATAATTTAATTTATTTTTGTTTAATTTTTTCACGTGCTATATTACCCAATGAATAATTGTAAGTTATTCCATTTAATGGTTGTGTTAACGTCAATTGAATATTTATATATTATTCAATTGATGAATGCTCGTAAAAAAATAATTATTCATTCTATTATGGTAACAAAGTTTTTAATTGTATTTTTCATATAGAAAACGATATAATAACATTAGGATATGGTTTTTATTTATGAGATATTAAAAATTAATTTTTTTACAAGGTTCTTTAAAAAATCTCAATTTTTTGAAAAAAAAAATTACAAATTTTTAAACGGTCACTTAATTGTTCACAAGTGAATAGAAACTTTTTCGGACTTGAGAAATATATTATTGATTATTTGTACTTATCATCATGTATGAGCCATATTATTGATAATCTCAAATTTATTTATAAATAATATAAAAATTTATTTAAGGTAAAATTATCCACTAAAGATCTTTGAGATGAGTGAATCTTCTTATAGCCCACTCTATTAGGTATTTCTCCCTTATGGGTTGTTGACTTAGTTGTTCATATAAGGGAAAGTGGGTTGAAGGGATCAGAGAGATAGGGTAGATGGCTGAAATTTGAGGCACACATGGAAGGTTAGGATTTTAATGGGTCATGCAATAATTGTTGGCAATTACAGAGAAGATAAACTCATTTGAGTCGTATCCATTTCAGATAAGGCACATTCTAAACCAATGAAAATGGACCAAAAAAATAAAAGAAAAAGTTACCAAAAAAAAAATCGTAATAAAAAAGGTAAAAGGAAAAAAAATCAAATCAAATTATTGAAAAATGTTCTTTCCTTAAACTTTCTGTGCCTTCCTTTTTTGAGAAAATGATATTTAATATTTTCTTCACTCTTTTTTCTATATTTGATTTTTAGAAAGTAAAATTTTCCTTATATTTTCTTTTCGGAAGATTTAAGAAAATAATTTTTTTTTAAAAAAAGAAAAAATTTGAAAATTTGAAGGACAAAACTATTAAATTAGAAAAATAATAATAATAATAATTTCCGCCAAATTTTATCCACATTTTTTTTAAGGACAAATGGTTAGAAAAAAATCTCTAAAACATTTTTTTATTTTTTTTAATGTTTTTTTTTTATTTTTATCTTTTTCATAGAATTCAAACAAAAGAAAATCATTTTTCCTTGGCAATTTTTTCTTACATTGATACTTTTCATTAATTTAAAAAGTGAAAATAATTAATGCATCACAGGTTCTAAGCTATGTAGGAATAATTTGCTCATGATTGTTTAAATTCCAGAACAAAAAAATTAATTGACAAATTTTTTCATGCGTTTTGTTTGGGAGTACGTGAAAGTTTCAAATGTAAAGTATTTTTCATAATTTATTAAATTAAAAAACTGAAGTTTTATAAGAATTAGTAAATCAAACTTTGAAAATTTTGTTTAAGAATTATGAAATTCTGGTCTCATCTTTTAAAGCAAACTCTCCTTTTTCATTTGAAATGGATAAGAAGTTTTTGTAAGTTTTTACTCCTTTCCTTCTATATATATTTTCTATCCATTTTCTTTGGGTTAAATTTAGACTAAAAATTATTTGAAATGGATAAGATTTTTAAGAGCTGATCTCCGGTAAACATGCCTACAGTTATTGCGTATGTGATACACCAGCTTTCCATGTGTGCCTCAAAATGCAACCATTTTTCTATTACAAGACGACAGCTTCTTCTCTCTCTTATTCACAAAATCGTGTATATAAATTGACAATATATTCTAACACAAACTTGTTACAAGTGTAGTATTCCACCAGAGAAAATGGTGGTTGCCGGAAATGCTGCCGGAGGGGGTGGTTGGGCTGACACGAGGAGCCTATCCGTCCATGTCATCACCGGTCGGTGGTTCATGGTGTTTGCATCATTTCTGATCATGTCGGCCGCCGGTGCAACCTACATGTTCGGTCTCTACTCAAGCACACTCAAATCCGTTCTGGGATATGATCAAACCACCCTGAATTTGCTCAGCTTTTTCAAGGACTTGGGAGCAAACGTTGGGGTCCTTTCAGGCCTCATCAACGAGGTCACACCCCCATGGGTTGTGCTATCAATAGGAGCAGCAATGAATTTTTTTGGCTACTTCATGATATGGCTTGCCGTCTCTCACAAAATAGCCAAGCCCCAGGTGTGGCACATGTGTCTCTACATATGCATCGGTGCAAATTCCCAGGCTTTCGCTAACACCGGATCTCTGGTGACCTGCGTTAAGAACTTCCCGGAGAGCCGAGGCGTGGTGTTGGGGATACTGAAGGGGTATGTTGGGCTGAGTGGTGCAATCATCACACAGCTCTACCATGCCTTCTATGGCAATGATACCAAGGCTCTTATTTTGCTCATAGGTTGGCTGCCTGCTGCTATATCTTTTGCATTTCTTCGGACCATTCGAATCATGAAGGTGATTCGACAGGAGAGCGAGCGCAAAGTTTTCTACAAGTTTCTTTACATCTCTCTTGGCCTCGCCGGGTTTCTCATGATTATAATTATAGTTGAGAAACAGATGACTTTTTCTCAGAGTGGGTACTGGGGAAGCGCCGCTTTAGTTCTTCTCTTGCTCTTTCTCCCGCTCGCTGTTGTTATTCAAGAGGAATTCAAGCTCTGGAAGATCAGGCAACAGGCCCTGAGTGAGCCTCCACTGTTGAAAATCATCGCCGGGAATTTGAACACTGAGGCTTCTTCATCTTCACTACCGCCTGAATCAGCAGCTGCAACAAGTTCTCTCCCCGAACAACTAAGCTCACAGAAGGAAGTTTCTTGCTTCTCCAACGTGTTCAGGCCACCGGACAGAGGAGAGGACTACACCATACTTCAAGCCCTTTTCAGCATAGACATGTTTGTTCTATTCTTCACTACAATTTGTGGTGTTGGGGGGACTTTAACAGCCATAGACAACTTGGGACAGATTGGGAGTTCACTGGGGTACCCCCATAAAAGCCTGAACACTTTCATATCGCTGGTTAGCATATGGAACTATCTTGGAAGAGTGACTGCAGGCTTTGGATCGGAGATCGTCTTAGACAAGTACAAATTCCCCCGCCCTTTGATGCTCACACTCATCCTCCTCCTCTCATGTGTTGGTCATCTCCTCATCGCCTTCAACATCAAGAATGGTCTCTACTTTGCATCAATAATTATCGGGTTTTGCTTCGGTGCTCAATGGCCAATACTTTACGCAGTCATATCTGAAATTTTTGGCCTCAAATACTACTCCACGTTGTACAATTTTGGCGCAGTGGCTAGCCCAATCGGTTCCTATTTATTCAATGTGATGGTGGCCGGATATCTCTATGATAAAGAGGGAAAAAGACAAATGGCAGCCCTGGGGATTGAAAGAAAGCCTGGTGAGGACTTGGACTGCACAGGCGTAGAGTGCTTCAAATTGTCCTTCATTATAATCACAGCGGCCACACTTTTCGGTTCACTTGTATCGCTCATACTAGTGCTTCGGACCAGAAAGTTCTACAAGGGTGACATTTACAAGAAGTTCCGGGAACAAGCCAAAGCAGCCGAGACTGAGATGGCCCAGGCCGAGAATCGGGCTGCCCCATCGCTGGCAAAAGGTTAGAGCTGTCGGCAGCAGCAATTATGGTTAAGTTAAAAAGACTCAGAAAAAATAGAATGACAGTAGAGGAAGATAAGGCAAAAAGAAGAGATACAGGACATGGCACCTTGGATTGTAATGTTTTAAACCCTCCCCCGTCAGATTAAATCTTACAGATGCTTTTATTTTGTATTTTATATGTCATTGAATTTGGAGAAGATGAAATTTGAAAACTTTACATTGGGTGAAATGGGTATTAAGGTTGATAGACTTGGAAATGACTAATGCAAAATTTAGTGTCTTGTGGGGCTTGAGCTGAAAGTAGTTAAGATGTTCTTTTCCCCATCTTTATAAAGTTCCAAATTCCATATGCATATCTATGGGAATGGTTTCCTTTTTCTTCTTACTTCTTATGTGAAACCAAATTCGAACGATTAACAAAGTGGAATTTGCATGGAGGAGAGGAGTTAGGGTCGACTTCTCACATTTAGGCTCCGACTGACTGGTCACTTGGGACAAGTTGGGTTAGGATTTGTCTGCCGAACGGAGGGGGCTTCCTCTGGCAAATAGAGGGCATCAGTGGTTAAATGAAATTTGAACTTTATTGATAATAAGGAAAATGTTAAGGCAACAAGATGAGATCGGTTAAATCCAAAATATGGATCGTGAAATATGTATGATGAAATTTAGGTCATTGAATGATAATATAAATAAATAAGATTAAAATATATAGATACAAATAAATAAGATTAGGTTACAAATCATAAAATTTCAAATTATATATGTGAGAGCACCTCATTAGTGATATCTTTTATGTACCAATTAATAAAAATTAGTTTGTTTTTGTAGATAGACTAAAGAAAAAAAAATCATTAATAATTAAATTTTATTTGAAAACAAACATGATAATTACTTTTATTGTACTATCAATTTGGTTTTTTTCTTTTTCACTCTCCATTTTTCCTCAAAAATATTTGAAACTCTAATTTTTTTTTTTTTGTAATATTTTTTATTTTTGGGTTTTGGTTCCAACTTCCAAGATGGTGTACTTAGGTTGTAAAGTATTTGCCTCCAATTAGAGACTAAGATCCTATCCTCTTTAAGGGTCTCTCAATCAATCATACTCCATGAATTGACATTTTTTACTTAGCCAAAAATGTCTCTTTATTTCCGGAATAGATACAAAACTCCGGTGTGGTTTGGAGATATAACCTTCATTTATACAAAAATAGAAAAATAACAACCCGATTTTCATGTTTAATTAATTAAGATCAGATTTTTAATTTACAAAAAATAATTTATTTATTTATTTATTTAAATAAGGATTGGTTTATCCTTCTTTGCATAGAGATTTCTTATCCTCTTGTCAAATTAGATTATTTAAACACAATGTATCAAATTATAGATACAATTAGATGTCTTAAGAAAAAAAAATAGAAAATGCAAATTTTGCCCACTCAAAAACATAAATTTAATTTTAAATTTTTTAAAAGATAAAAAAAAATTATACTTCAATGCTATTGAGAAAAATATCCAAATATATTAGGTTGATAATTTTGAAGGCATCGAGTTCAATGTACTAAATGTTTTGAGGGTATGGAAACAAATGAATAGCCTAAAAGATACAAACAAAGAACAAAATTAATAAGAAGAAAAACTTATCAGTTGAAGCGTGACAAATACCATATAGATTCACCCTCCTCGAAGACGAACTCGGTGCACTAGGGTACCAGTGGTTTACCTCTAGGATTCAACAGTGAGATCTCGCCTTGGGTGCACTCTGTAAGAGAGATGTGTATAACTCGGGTTTTGAAAAAATTCCTCTAGATAGATGTATGAAAATACTCTCTGAAAAATTATAAAATTGGTATTCATATATAGAGAGTGAGGGGTGACGTGTTTTTATAGGTCATTAACACAGTCCCAATGAGACTCTACTTGTAATTAGAACATGATTCAAAGTAGAAGGGGAATCTACTTATAAGTGGAATAGGACTCCACTAGCACAATCTTAATAGGACTCTTCCCAAAAATATAAGACTAATAAAATAAAAATTATTTACACTCTTCCTACAATCCTCTATAGAGTGTAAAGGTAATTTTTTTTTTTTTTTTTTTTAGGAAAAAAAGAATCCAATGCATCAGTACTGGTGCGTAAAGGCTATAAACCAGTCTTCAGACAAATAAGTATTGAATCACAAAACATAGTGAAAATAAATTTCTATGAACTAGTGTTTCTTAATGTAACTCAATGGACTTTTATCCACATTGGTTTTCTCAACTACACTACGAGTGTACAAAACGGGTTCGCACAAATAGGTCATGCGCCCTGCCTGGATATTTATGAGACCTCTAAATAACCTGCCTAAGTTCTCATAGGAAGTGGTCTCACCTCCACTCTCATATAGGTGAATCCATCAAGTATGTTCTGCATTTAAACATACCATTTATAAGGAATATGGTATTCATTAAGAGTAAACACTCAACCTTAATCAATGCAAAATACGTTCTATCTACACCATAGGGATGGACTCTCATACAATTAGAGTTGATAGAGCACCTCAAGTCAACAAGTGATTTGTTATTACCTATATGAACCTACTTCATGGAATTTCCATTCTAATAGGTTGTGTTACCACCACTCTTAAATTCTATAACAGGCATAAGCCTTATTCCCCTCGATGTTTCTTCCACTAGTTTTTTATGTAGTGGTTTGGTCAAAGGATCAGTCAAATTCAACTCTGACCTCACAAATTCTAGGGATATAACCCCTGTTTCAAGAAGTTGTCGCACAATATTGTGCCTTAGGCGTATATGTTTGTTCTTCCCATTAAATATTTTACTCTTAGCCTTAGCAATTGCAGCTTGGCTATCACAATGCATAGACACGGACGGGGCTAGTCTCATCCATAAAGGGATATCTTCTAAGAGGTTTCTAAGTCAGTCAGCCTCAAAATTTGTCTTTTCTAAGGCAATAAACTTAGCCTCCATAGTAGACCGAGTAATGCAAGTTTTCTTGGCAGACTTCCAAGAAACTGCACTTCCACTAAGGATGAAAAAATATCCACTAGTGGATTTCATCTCATTTGAATTCGAGATCCAATTTGCATCACTAAATCCTTTAAGGACACTTGGAAATCCACTAAAGCACAAACCATAGTTAATGATGCCTCTCAAATACTTAAGGACTCTACGAATAATAGTTCAATGGTCCTGATTAGGACTTTGGGTGTACCAACTCAATCTACCTACTGCATAAGCAATGTCAGGTCTGGTATAGTTCATTAAGTACATTAGACTCCCTATGATCTGAGCATACTCTATTTGGGCAATACTATGTTCTCTATTTTTCTTCAGTTGTGAGCTGGGATCATAAGGAGTTGACATTGGTTTACAATCAAAGTGTTCAAACTTCCTTAGGATCTTTTCAACATAGTGCTTTTGAGAAAGTTTAAGCCCATTAGGTGTTCTAGTTATTTTAATTCCTAAAATCACATCTACCTCTCCTAGGTATTTCATACCAAACTTAGAACCTAGGAATTTCTCGCTCTCAAACATAGCCTCTAGGCTAGTTCCAAAGATCAACATGTCATCAACATAAAGACAAATGACTACATATGTGTTATCTTCATACTTGTTGTAGATACACTTATCAGCATCATTAATGGAATATCCATTAGTTACTAACACATGATCAAACTTGTTGTGCCATTGTTTGGGAGCTTATTTTAACCCATATAGTGATTTAACCAACTTACACACATTTTTCTCCTTCCCTAGAACTACACAACCCTCAAGTTGATCCATATAAATTTCCTTTTCCAAATCACCATTCAAGAATGCAGTCTTGACATCCATTTGGTGTATCACCAAATTATGAATGGAAGCTAAAGCGATCAATACTCTAATTGATGCTATTCTAGTCATAGGGGCAAAGGTGTCAAAGTAATCTACATCATTCCTTTGTTTAAAGTCTTTGGCAACTAAATGAGTTTCATACTTTTCTATGGACCTATCTTGTTTTAACTTTCTTTTAAAGATTCACTTACAACCAATAGTCTTTGCACCATAGGTAAATTTACCAACTCCTATGTATGGTTATACGTGATTGATTCGATTTCACTGTTAATGGCATCCTTCCAGAATGGTGCATCAGGAGAAGGTATAGCTTCTTTGTAGGATCTAGGGTCCTCATCTATTAGGAAGGTGTAGAAACCATCTCCAAGGTTTGTTTATTTTCTATCTCTTTTATTCCTTCTAGGCTTAAATTCAGAAGGTTCAATAGACTTGTCTCTACTTGTTTTCTAAACTTGTTGTTCACCATTTAGTTTCATAGGAAAGATGTTTTTCAAAGAAATATGTATTCTTTGTTTCTATTATAGTATTGACATCTACAAGACTGTTTTCTAACTTAGTAACAAGAAACCTATATGTCGCACTATTCTCAGCATATCCAATGAACATTGCATCAAAGGTTTTAGGACCTAGTTTTTGTTTTTTAGGATTAGGGAAACGAACTTTAGCTAAACACCCCCACACTTTTAGGTATGCTATATTGGTGCATAACCCTTCCACAACTCATAAGGAGTTTTACCAGTTTTCTTGTAAGGTATTCTATTTTGAATATGACATGTGGATAGGATAGCTTCCTTCCACAAGTTCAAGGGTGCTCCTGAACTTACCAACATTGAATTCATCATTTCTTTTAAGGTCATATTTTTCCTTTCTGCTACTCCATTAGACTCAAGGGAATAAGGAGGAGTAGTTTCATGAATGATCTCATGATCTTCACAAAAAGAATTAAAGGGGTTGGACTCATACTCTCATCCCCCATCAGTTCTAAGTCTTTTAATTTTCTTATTTAGTTGCTTTTCCACTTCATTTTTGTACTTGATGAAAACATCTCTTGCTTCATCTTTGTTTCTCAAAAGATATACCCTTATATACCTTGAGTAGTCATCTATGAAAGTTATATAGAATCGTTTACCACCTCTAATCATTGTATTTTTTTAGGTCTCCTAAGTCACTATGTATTAAACTTAGTAGATTTGATTCTCTTTCAACTTATTTGCAAGATTTCTTTGTGGTTTTAGATTATACAAGATTCATATTTTCCATGGTTTTCTAAGGACAATTTAGGGTTTGAACTCAATTCAACCATTTTCTTCATATATGAAAAGTTCACATGTCCTAGGTTACCATGGCAAATATCATAAGAATATACTATGCAAGCAAAAGAAGAAGATGCATTATTATTGATAATATCATTAACATTCAACATAAATAAACCTTTGTTACAATAGCCCTTTCCCACAAATGCATCATTCTTAGTTAAAACGATTTTATCAAAGTCAAATAAGACCTTCACTCCTGCTTTCCCAAGCAGAGATACTGACACCAAGTTCCAGTGGATATCTGGCACATGAAGAACATCACTGAGGGCAAGCACTTTTCCAAAGGTTAGCTTTGAGGAGAACTTTCCTTTTGCCAATCATTGGAGTAGATCTAGAATCACCCATGAACACTTGTTTCTCTCTTTCCTTTACAATGGTATAAGAAGTAAATGCACTTCTGTTTCCACAATTGTTTTAAAAACCGGGCCGGACCGAATGGTCTGACTGGTCGAATCGTCAACCGGTGAACTTTCCAGTTTGGTTCATCTCAATGAATCGTTTCATGATCAAACCGGTATTGGACCATTCAAACTAACGGTTGAACCGTTGAACTGGACAAACCCTCTGGTTTTTTACAAACCAGTTAGACCTTAATCCTACAAATATTTGTTTACTATTAAGAGACCCACTATATCCATCAGGCCCATTCCATGCCCAATACTTTTAAAACTGAAACTAATTATAAGCCCATATTTGGTCCAAGCCACTAGGCCCAATCAAATGACAAGAAAGCTTATGAAACTTTTATTTGGGTTATGCCTCCAAGCCCAATTCGCTGGCATGTTTGGCTTACAAGGCATGTTGCAAGGTATTTATAGAGCACTTAGAGCACATAGAATTCATGTGCTTCTGATGTGGGATTGGGAATGGAAATGATTAGAGGTAAAACATTGCCTCTTGGAGGGCTGGACGCACGAATATCTTAAAAATTAAAGTTCGAACTTTGAGGTCTTTAAACTTTGAACCATTGAGCATTGAACCATATTTATTAAATGATGTTGTTAAAATATATATATATATATAATAAGAATCTAACATTAATGTTTTTATTTCAAATTTTTATCATATAAAATCTTTAAAGAAATGTAAATATTTAAATTCCTGTTTATTTTTAGAATAATAATAATATAATAATAATTATAAAAAATAATATAAATTAATTAATTAAATAATTTTAAAACAATAAAATGCAAAGACAAAAAGATAAAATTAAATATTATAATTTTTTTCATCTGAAATATATCTTCATTTTTAAATATTACATATTTCTATTTAATAAAATTTAAAATATTAAACTTTATCATTTAATTTAATATACCAAATATAAAAATCAAACATTATTAAAATTTGTAATTTTATATATATTTAATTTTTATGATTATTTTTAATTTTATATAATATATAAATTATATATTTAATTATTTATTACATCACTGGTTCAACCACCATTTGACCGCCAATTAGAGGTGTCCATTGGGCTAGGCCGAAACAGCACAACACTATAGCAGGTTGGGTCGGCACGACCCAAAAGGAGCGGGCCATGCTGGGCCTAAAAAAATAGCCCGCACAGCCCACCGTGCTAGCTGTCACACCCTCGAAAATCACCCTAAAATTTTCACCTGGTGCTCGGTGCTAAGGACCCCTCCTTAGCCAACCTTCCTTCCCAGTCTTCACAACACTCACACACACAAGCAACAGTAAACCAAAGAGGAACAAGGACACACGAGATTACAGGAATTTCTTCCCAACTTGTATTAGTTCTCAACCTACAAGATACAAAATTGTTCTTTGAACCAGAGGATAATGCTTACAACCCAAGCATTCAGAGATCCTCTTTCTCTCCTTCCTCTCTCTCCCTCTCAAGGCTGCAGAAGTCCTATTTAAAAGACTAGCCCTGCAGTTCCTCCTCAGGTGGTGGTACAACTGCTCAGAACCGCTCTGAACTGCTGGTATAACTGCCCACCACCCAGATGGTGGCCTGCTGAGAAACCACCCACTTGCATCAGCATCAGTTTTGCCTCAGCCCACTGTCAGTCTATGCAGCTCCTTGACTTGCTCACTAGCTGTCCAAGCTGTATCAGTGTGCCTCCCCCACACTGATGAGTGAGCCCAAGCCATGTCGAGGTGCCCATGGTCTGGGTCTGTTGCTTTCCCTTCCTGTGTCAGGTTTCGCTTCAACGAGCCATGGCATTGCGCCCATGGCAGTTCCCTCTTGGTGCACAGGGCATTGCGCCCCTGTGCTGTGCATAGGCATTCGGGTGCTAGTCGGCTGTTTGTCTGATTCCCCATCTGGCCATGGCATTGCGCCCATGGTCTTCTTGTCTGGTTTGCTTGCACGAGGTTTAGGCGTCCTCGTGCTGGCGCGGGGAGGGGCTAGGCCGCATCATGCCCCGTGCTGATGCAGCCACGGGTTGCATGCCACACATGTCGTGGAGCCCATGTGTGCATGCTCAATTGCCATGCCAGGATGCCTTCTTGGTGCGGTCAAGGCTCACCCTTGGTGCTCATCTCCCTTGAGACACCCACCCCCCCCCCCCCCCCCCCCCCCTCTCCCCCTCCCCCTTAAAGAGCAATATGGGCCGTTTTCAAAGTTTCTGGAGGAGACATCAATATGTCTGAGGAGACATAATGAAATATTTAAATAAATACAAATTAATTTAAATTCCCAAAATATCCCTCTACACCATTCCTTAGCCCAAGTGCCTGTCTGGCTTGCCCTTGGTGCGCGCCTAGCTCGTCCGTGGTGCGCGCCTGGCTCGTCCGCGGTGTGCGTCTGACTCCTTTGTGATTCTCACACTAAGCTTCAAGGATTCGAACCACCAACCCTCTAGGCTTCCCTTGCTTTCAACCCAGGCTCTCATGGGTGCAAGGCCTACCCATGAGGCCTGTTTTTCCCGGTCTAGATCAAGTGGCTAAGGGGCTGACAAACCCACCCCCACCTGCTGAAGTCGACGCCCTCGTCGACTTAGACCGCCAATAAGCCTGGACCTCCTTCTCAAATTGCCACAATGTAACATCTCTTTCCCATGAAGCTTCAGCTTCTAAAATACCCTTCCACTGAACCAAGAAATCAGTTCGCCGGTTCTTTTTGCTATGTCCCATGGTCCTATGATTAAATATCTTTTCTACCTCTTGATCAAATTGTTTCATGACCAAGGGAGGTGCTCGCTTTGTCTGCACCCTTTCTGCATCCAGATCCTCATGGTAAGGCTTCAGAAAGCTCACATGGAAGGTTGGGTGAAGCTTGAGCCTCTCAGGCGGCTTCAACATATAGGCCACCTGGCCAATCCGCTTTATCACCTCAAAGGGTCCATCATATTTGGGAATAAGGCCCCTCTGCCTTGTCTTGCTGCTGATCTTCTTCCATATTTGGGGAGTCAATTTCAGGAGGACCCTGTCCCCAACCTGAAATTCCAAGGATCTTCTATCCCGGTCTGCATACTTCTTCATACGTCTGGCTGCCTTCTCAAGACTGTCCCGAGCTTCATCAAGCATCTCTTGCCGGGACTGCGCCATCTTATAAGCTGCAGGGCTGTTACCTCCTACCTTCTGCTTTGTCACCTCTAGAGGCATCCGAGGTTGTACCCCAATGGCTAACTCAAAGGGACTCATCCCTGTTGCTGAGCTTCTCTGCAAGTTGTAACACAACTGTGCAGTGTCCATCAAGTCCACCCAATTCTTCTGAGTTGCCGTGACATAGTGCCTGAGGTATTCCTCTAGTAATGCATTAATCCTTTCTGTCTGCCCATCTGTCTGAGGGTGGTTGGCTGTGGAGAACTTTAACTCTGAGCCTAAGAGTTTGAACAGCTCAACCCAGAACTTTCCGGTGAATCTTGCATCACGATCACTTATTATATCCCGCGGTAACCCAAAGTGTTTAACAACATTGCTGAAAAACAACTTAGCCGCTTCCTCCGCCGGGCAAGTATCAGGAGCAGGGATAAAAACAGCATATTTTGAAAATCTATCCACAACAACAAAGACAGATTTAAAGTCACGAACCTTTGGAAATCCAGAAATAAAGTCCATAGAGATACTCTCCCAAGGTTTCTCTAGAATGGGGAGGGGCTGCAGCAACCCAGTAGCCTTCTTCCTTTCAGTCTTGTCCATCTGACAAACTAGGCAAGTCTTTACATAGGCTTGCACTTCCTCACCCATCTTAGGCCAGTAATAGGATCTGGCTAGTAGTGCCAGTGTTCTTTCTTCTCCGGGATGGCCTGCCCACTTCGCATCATGAGTCTCCCGTAGTAGTTCCTTTCTCAAGCCGCCTGCAGGTACATACCACCTTCCTCCTTTAGCCACAAGAAGGTCACCCTCTAGCCAATATCTCCTGATCACACCCTCCTTTACTTGCTGCCTTAGCCTGCCATATGCAGCGTCCTGCTCTGCAGCATGTTTGATCATCTCATTGAAGTCAGAGATGACTTCTGAGAGGGCTGTGATGTAAGTGATCAATTCCTTCCTACTCAGGACATCCGCCACAGTGTTATGTCTCCCTGGTCGATACAGCCATTCAAAATTGAAGTCAGCCAGGAACTCCTGCCACCGTGCTTGTCTAGGGCTCAGCTTCTTCTGGGTTTTGAAGAAAGTGTTGGC
This sequence comes from Vitis vinifera, assembly GCF_030704535.1. Taxonomy (NCBI): domain Eukaryota; kingdom Viridiplantae; phylum Streptophyta; class Magnoliopsida; order Vitales; family Vitaceae; genus Vitis; species Vitis vinifera. Next base: position 6,881,028 of record NC_081817.1, read on the forward strand.
CACATTGTCAGTGACCACTGTGAAGATACTCCCCAGCAAGTAGTGCCTCCACTGCCGCAGGCAATGCACCACAGCAGTCATCTCCTTCTCGTGAGTGGAGTATCTTTGCTCAGCATTGTTCAGCTTCCTGCTCTCAAATGCCACCGGGTGCCCTTCCTGCACCAAGACTCCACCCAAGGCTCTATCAGAGGCATCCGTTTGGACTTCAAAGGGTAAGTCCAAATCTGGCAACCGCAGCACAGGCTCAGTGGACATGGCTTCTTTCAGGCTTTCAAAAGCCATCTGACACTGCCTGCTCCAATCCCACTGGTTGTCCTTCTTCAATAGGTCAGTAAGGGGAGACACCGTCTTTGAATATCCCTTAATGAACCTTCTGTAATAGTTGGCCAGGCCAAGGAAGGACCGCAGCTCTGTCACTTTGGAAGGCACTGTCCACTCCATAATGGCCTGCACCTTACCCTTATCCATTCTGATCAGACCTGCACTGATCTTGTGTCCTAGAAACGTGATCTCCTCCTGAGCAAACTCACATTTCTCTGGCTTTACATAAAGCCTATTCTCCCTCAATCTCTGGAACACCAATCTCAGGTGTTTCTCATGTTCTGTTAGTGTCTTGCTATAAACAACAATATCATCTAGATACACTACTACAAATGCATCCAAATAATCAAACAGAACATCATTCATTAAATTGCAGAATGTAGCAGGGGCATTGGTTAATCTGAAAGGCATTACCAGAAACTCGTATGAGCCATACCGAGTTACACAAGTTGTTTTCCCCTCATCTCCTGCTGCAACCCGTACTTGCCAATAGCCCGATCTCAGGTCCAACTTGGTGAAGTAAGAAGCCTTTGATAGTCGGTCAAAGAGTTCTGCAGCCAAGGGGATCGGATACTTGTTTTTGATGGTCACCTTGTTGAGTGCTCTATAGTCCACGCACATGCGGAGAGAGCCATCATGCTTCTTTTGGAAGATCACTGGTGCACCATATGGAGCCCTTGAGGGCTGGATCAGGCCTGCATCCAACAACTCCTTCAGTTGCTTACGTAATTCCAGCAACTCTGCAGGGGACATTCTGTAAGGAGCTTGTGCAGGAGCCTTTGTTCCAGGTAGCAATTCTATCTTGTGGCCAATAGGTCGCCGGGGTGGCAATTCCTTGGGGAGTTCTGCAGGCATAACATCACTGAACTCCTTAAGGATTTTGACCACAGAATCAGGGACCTCCATAGTCTGTCCCTCCTTGATCTCGATCAAGGCTGCAACGTAAGTCTCCTGGCCTCTCTTCAATCCCTTCTTCAATTGGATGGCAGACAACATCTCCGGTTGGCCCTTGCCACCATCCTTTGCCCTCAAAGCTTGCACAAAGCAGGGCTGCTTTTCTTCCAACACCATCAACCCACCAAGGTGGGGAATCAGGGCCACCTTAGCCCTCAGGAGGAAATCCACACCCAAGATCAAATCAAAATCATCCAAAGGTACGCAAAGTAGGCTACACATACCTTCCCAGTTACCAATTTTCATGGGGACATTCTTGGCTACCCCTTGGATTTTCTGAGTTTTACTGTTCACAGCTTTGATCCTGCTGGTGTCCTCTTCCAACCTTAGTCCCAACCTAGCTGCTTCCTTGGTGGCCACAAAATTATGAGTGGCACCACTGTCCACCAAGGCCTTCACTTGCACACCGTTCACCATTGCATTTATATGCATTAAGGACTTCTGGACAGGGGTCTCACCATGAATCACGTTCAGAAGTTGCAGGGGGTTGACTCTGGGTCAGAATCTCCCTTGTCCTCTGCAGTCACCAAGGCTGAGAGCTTCTCTCTTTTGGGGCAGTCCTTGGCTCGATGAGGGCCATTGCAGATGAAGCATCCCATCATCCGGGTGGTCTGTTGCACAACCTTTGTGGTTTTCTCCACTGGTTTTCCACCTACAGCAGGCTTTTTGCCCTGTTTCTTCCACCCAGACTTCTGAGAAGTCTTGCCCTCAAACTTAGCCTTCTTGCCTCCATCCGACCTGGGTCTCTGTGCGGTGGAGATGGCGCCACCCATCTTGTAGTCCACCAAGCAATCTACTGCAGCCATGGCAGCAGGGAGATCACGAACTCCTTGTCTCCTGAGTTCTGTCTAAGCCCACCCTTGCAAACTCGACATGAAGTTGAACAGCTTGTCCTCCTCTGACATGTTCTTAATATCCAGCATCAAGGAACTGAACTCCTTGACATATTCCCTCACAGATCCAGTGTGCTTGAGTCTTTTTAGTGCCTCCCTGGCCACCCATGCCGTGTTGGTGGGGAGGAACTGATCCTTCAATTCCTTCTTCAGAGTCTCCCAAGTGGTGATTTGGGGCCTTCCCGACTCTGCATCATCTTCCATCGTAGTCCGCCACCACAATTTGGCATCACCAGTCAAATACATACTGGTGATGGAAACCTTCTCGCCATCAGGAACATGAGCAGCCTTAAAGAACTGCTCGATGTCCCACAAGAAGTTTTCCAATTCCTTCGCATTTCTGTTGCCGTTGAAGCCTTTGGGCTCAGGGACTCGAACTTTGGAAGGGGCTTCAGGGCCTGAGGCAGATCCCTGCAACACCGCCTTCTTCAGAACAGCGATGTCTTCTCCATAGGTCTGCAGGGTCTCCTTGAATTCATCAATCCGGGACTGCATCTCGGTTTTGAACTCAGCCATTTTCTCCTCGAAGAAATTGTCATGGGACTCCAACAGATTCCTCTGTAATTGGATTTCTCCCGTGGTGTTTTCTGCCCACGAAGCCACAGTGCCATCATCACGTGGCCATTCTCCCAACGCCTCCTCTAATTGAGTCATCCTCTCCCGCAAGGCCTCCATTGCACTGCCACCATCCATCTCTGGTGCTTGCTCTGATACCAACTGTCACACCCTCGAAAATCACCCTAAATTTTTCACCTGGTGCGCGGTGCTAAGGACCCTTCCTTAGCCAACCTTCCTTCCCAGTCTTCACAACACTCACACACACAAGCAACAGTAAACCAAAGAGGAACAAGGACACACGAGATTACAGGAATTTCTTCCCAACTTGTATTAGTTCTCAACCTACAAGATACAAAATTGTTCCTTGAACCAGAGGATAATGCTTACAACCCAAGCATTCAGAGATCCTCTTTCTCTCCTTCCTCTCTCTCCCTCTCAAGGCTGCAGGAGTCCTATTTAAAAGACTAGCCCTGCAGTTTCTCCTCAGGTGGTGGTGCAACTGCTCAGAACCGCTCTGAACTGGTGGTATAACTGCCCACCACCCAGATGGTGGCCTGCTGAGAAACCACCCACTTGCATCAGCATCAGTTTTGCCTCAGCCCACTGTCAGTCTATGCAGCTCCTTGACTTGCTCACTAGCTGTCCAAGCTGTATCAGTGTGCCTCCCCCACACTGATGAGTGAGCCCAAGCCATGTCGAGGTGCCCATGGTCTGGGTCTGTTGCTTTCCCTTCCTGTGTCAGGTTTCGCTTCAACAAGCCATGGCATTGCGCCCATGGCAGTTCCCTCTTGGTGCACAGGGCATTGCGCCCCTGTGCTGTGCATAGGCATTCGGGTGCTAGTCGGTTGTTTGTCTAATGCCCCATCTGGCCATGGCATTGCGCCCATGGTCTTCTTGTCTGGTTTGCTTGCACGAGGTTTAGGCGCCCTCGTGCTGGCGCGGGGAGGGGCTAGGCCGCATCATGCCCCGTGCTGATGCAGCCACGGGTTGCATGCCACACATGTCGTGGAGCCCATGTGTGCATGCTCAATTGCCATTCCAGGATGCCTTCTTGGTGCGGTCAAGGCTCACCCTTGGTGCTCATCTCCCTTGAGACACCCACCCCCCCATTAAAGAGCAATACGGGCCGTTTTCAAAGTTTCTGGAGGAGACATCAATATGTCTGAGGAGACATAATGAAATATTTAAATAAATACAAATTAATTTAAATTCCCAAAATATCCCTCTGCACCACTCCTTAGCCCAAGTGCCTGTCTGGCTTGACCTTGGTGCGCGCCTGGCTCGTCCGCGGTGCTCGTCTAGCTCGCCCGCGGTGCGCGCCTGGCTCGTCCACGGTGCGCGTCTGACTCCTTTGTGATTCTCACACTAAGCTTCAAGGATTCGAACCACCAACCCTCTAGGCTTCCCTTGCTTTCAACCCAGGCTCTCATGGGTGCAAGGCCTACCCATGAGGCCTGTTTTTCCCGGTCTAGATCAAGTGGCTAAGGGGCTGACACTAGCCCACTTGGCCCTTTTAAATTTCACTTTTTACTTTTTACTTTTTATTTTTTATTACATGTCAAATGTCTATACTACTCTTCTCAATAACTATATAACTGCTAATTTGAGGGGTAAAAAGGTAAATTAATAACTATCTTTACTTTTTTTTATGTCAAAAGTCAATATTATCCATCCCAACAACTATATAACGGCTAGTTTAAAGGATAAATAAGTAAATCACTCACTATTAATATTTTTATATCTAATATCTATAATACTCCTCTCAACAACTATATAATGATTAGTTTTAGTGGTAAATAAGTAAATGACTCACCAATACTTCTCTATAAATACCCTTCATTTTATTTTTTTCTCACACAATTCTCTATTCTCTCTCTTTATATTGTTTACAATTCTCTCTACTTTCTCTTTTCACAATTCTCTACATTGAAATTCTCTCAAGTGGTAAAGATATCTATTAACTCTACAAGTGCTAAAGATATCTACCAACTCTACAAGTGGTCATTATTCATAAAGTTGAGGTATTTATATTTAGTTATTTCATTTATTTATTTTAATTCTATATATTAAAAATGGATCATCATCACCTAGATGTAGAAAACCTTGATTTTGGTATTGATGCATGTAATGAATTTAATCCATTTGAAGATGACGAGATTCCCACCTCCTCTAGTGTCCCTTCCTCTGACCTTTCTCAACCTAATCCCATAGGCAAAAAACCTAGAGCTAGTAGACGCACATCTGTAGTATGGAATCACTTCACTATAATAAATAGACAAAATACAAGAGGAGAGGTAGAAAATGTAGCAGAATGTAACTATTGTAAAAAAAAAACATATAGTTGCAAAGCTAGTGGTGGCACAGGTCACCTTAAAAGACATGTCGAACAATGTACAAAAAAACATGGTGCATTAGATCCTAGACAATCTCAAATAAGTGAAAACAAAATAGGATCCAGTACATCTTCAATGACCATCTTTATATACAATCAACAATTCCTAATAGAAGGGTTAGCTAGATTGATAGCCAATATGAGGCTTCCACTTACTTTTGGAGAAGATCCTAGATTTGTACATTTCATGCAAAAGTATGTCCAGCCAGCTTATCATAGAATTCCTAAGACTACTTCTCATAATGATGTAATTAAATGTTACCTACAAGAAAAACAATTACTAATTGAAGAATTTAAAAATCATAGTGGTATTGTATATGTGACCTCAGATTTACGGACTAATCAAAGTAAGGAACCTTTTACATGTGTGACATCACATTATACAAATTCAAATATGAAATTACAAAAAAAAAAAAAAAATATTAGGTTTTCGTAAAATATTACATCCTCATTATGGTCCTTCCATATGTGATTCTTTGATAAGTGTTTTTAGAGAATATGGTATACAAAGCAAAAATTTTAGTATTATCTTTGATAATGCTTCAAATAATAAAAGTGCCATAAATTTATTTATAAGAACAATTAGAGAAGGTCCACTCAGTGAAATATTTCATGTGAGATATATGTGTCATATAATTAATTTAATAGTACAAGATGGTTTAAAATTAATATCACCCTCATTACAAGCTATCCGATCTACTATACTATTTCTTGATTCATCTAACAAATTACAAGAATTTTATATTTTATGTTTTATGTCAATCAATAGGTTTGAAAAAGAGAAAATTTTGCCGTAATATTAGTCATCGTTGGAATTCTACCTACTTAATGTTAGAATCTTGTGTATGGTATCATAACATACTATCAGATTATGTCAATAGTAAAACAGGTGAAATTATAGTAACTTCTTATGATTGGGAGAAATGTTATGCTTTTTTAAAATTCTTGAAGGTTTTCTATGATACTACTAACATGTGTTCTGTTGTATATACTCATACATCTTGTATAACACTTAGATGTATTTGCAATATAAGTGATGTGTTTCGACAATATAGGGAACATCCTCTTTTTAGTGAAATATGTGTACAAATGGAAATTTTTTTTTTTGAAATATTGAAAAACTATTTCATCACTTTATTGTTTAGCTACTTGTATGAATCCAAGGGTTAAGGTTGAAGGTGTAGAAAATATTTTAAATTACGTAGCTATTTGTATGAACCAACCATCCGAACCAGAAGGTAAGATATATGAACAATTAAACAACTTATATAAATATTATGAGAATAAATATGGTAATGTCTCTTCAAGTACTATAACTTCATCTACATTTGGAAATGATCCATTTTTTATATAATTAGCTAAGGAAAAACGATAAGTTGGTCCTTCAAGTAGGTGTGATCTTTTAAAATATTTAGATATTGATTATTGTTCATACCTATTCCCTAATGAAGTGCAAAATTTTGATATTATGAAGTGGTGGAAATCTTATGAATCCAATTTTCATGTACTATCTAAAATGGCACGTGATCTACTAACCCCACTGGTGTCTACTGGAGCATCGAAATCTTCTTTTTCTATAACTGCAAATATAATAGGAGATAGGATGACAAATCTTACAGCAAAGATGCTATAAGCTTTGACATGTTTGAAGGATTGGGAAGATGGACGCATGAGACTTCAAACTTTAGATGATGAACTAAAAGAAGCCTTTAAGAAATTGTTTCTCGATGCAAACAATGTTGTTCAAGAGATTGATGATGATTGAAGATGAAAAAAAAAATGAAGATTGAAGAATTATATGTTGTTCATTTCTTTTAAATCTATTAAATGTAGCTAATTTTTAAAGGTTGAGTAATGCATATGATTGATAGTTGGGTAGGTGCCAACCTAGTTGGGATGTACTCAAACTATAGTGATTCAATTCTCACCTTTTTTTTCTCCTTATTTTTTCATGTAATTTGTTGAAATATTGAATAAAAGATTTTTTTTTTATATTTCATTTCCTTTTTTATTCCATTATTTTAAATTTATTTTTATTTTGATAAAAAATAAACAAATTCAAATATAGTTTGTTTTTTACTATTTTTTTTTTTAAAAAAACTAACATTTCTATAAATTTTACAATTACAAACTCAATAAATATAAATGTAAAAAATAAAAAGTGTAATTATTAGAGGTGTACAAAAAATAAAAATAAAAATATAATTATTAAAGGTGTTTAAAGTAACAAAAAGAAATTTTATTTAATAATGAAAAAAAAACTTTTAAAAAATGACTTAAAAAATTAAATTAAAATTTTTAACAAAGTGGGTGGCCCATGGGCCACGGCCCGCCGGCACGACCCGCCCGACACGATTAGCCCACAGACCTATGGGTCATGTCAGGCCACCTCTTTCCTTGCATGGGTCAGCCTAGCCCTACACGATTTTTAAGTGGGTCGTGCTAGCCCGGTACATTGGCTCATAATGGCTCGGTCAACATTGGGTCGTGCCTTGGACACCTCTACCGTCGGTCCGACCAGTGAACCGGTAATTTTTTCGGTTCAATGACCGGTCCGGTTCTGAAAACATTGATTTCCACAGATGTGCTTGGTAGCCACAGAGTCTACCACCCAGTCTTTCATATTGGTGACCATGCACACCTCAGAGAAGACTACTGATGAGATCACCTCTATCTCTACCACATTTTCCTTTGAATTGGACTTCTCAATTCTCTTCCTGTGGCGACATTGAGTTGCATGGTGTCCAGACTTGCCACAGACAAAGCAATTACCCCGTTTTTTAATAGTTAAGTTTTGGACCTTGTTTGATGCATTGGGCTTGGTCCTAGAGTTTTATTTCCTAAACTTATTGTTTTTAGGTTTAGGTTTTTCTTCTACTACATTAGCCTCAAAAGACAATTCTTTAGCTTTCTCAACATTGTTCCTATTTCGGTTTTGTTCCTCAATCCTAACATGGTTTATGACATCCTTTAGGGACATTTGTTTCCTTTTATGTTTCATATTATTTTTATAGTCTTTCCAAGACTCTGGAAAAGTCTCTACTAAATAACCAACCACAAAAGGTTCGAGTAATTTAATGTCTTCAATAGCTAAGTCATTAATCAACAAGTGGTAGTCATGGATTTGAAATGATATATCTCTATCCTCGGTCATTTGGAAATTTCTAAAATTCCCTATGGCATATTTTTTAGTTTATGCATCTTCCAAAATATTTTCTTTTTATTCATTGCATCCCAAATTTCTTTTGCAACTTTAAATTGACAATAAATATCAAAAAATTTATTAGAAATGGTACTCGAAATAGCATGTCTAACTTGTTTATCTAACTTGTTTATTTCCAGTTTCCCAGGTTGGTAACAAATGAGAACCATCTTCTGGTTTATGTGTCTCAAGTTCACTACATCACTTGTAGAGAAAACCATTTCCTGTCATCTCTTAAAGAATGTCCCATTGAATAGATCAATTTTAGAGGTGTTAGGACGAGTGTGAACTAGGGAAGCTTCCATTTGGACATGTTTCAAGATTGTTGGATTTAAGGGTATGGAAACAAATTACTAGCCCAAAAGACACAAACAAATAACATAATTAATAAGAAGAAAAACTTATTGGCTGAGGCGTGACAAACACTGTCCTTGAAATAGATCCACCCTCCTCAAAGATGAACTCGATGCACTAGGGTACCAGTGGTCTACCTCTAGGATTCAACAACCAGATCTCGCCTTGAGTGCACTCTGTAAGCGAAATGTGTACAACTCGGGTTTTGAAAAAATTCCTCCAAATAGATGTATGAAAATACTCTCTGAATAACACTCTGAAAAATTATCTGAAAAATTGGTATTCATATATAGAGGGTGAGGGGTGACCTGCTTTTATAGGTCACTAACACAGTCTTGGGGCTCTACTTGTAATCAGAACATTACTCAAAGTGGAAGGAGAATCTACTTATAAGTGGAATGGTACTCTACTAACGCAATCCCAATAGGACTCTTCTAAAAAATATAAGACTAATAGAATATAATAAAATAAAATAAAATAAAATAATTATTTACATTCTTCCTACATTGCACATGGGCGCAATGCCCTATGCATGGGACAGATGAGCCATGGGTGCAATGCCATGGCATGATGCTACACCAAGAAGGCTCTTAAACATGAGCATGAGTTATTGCAACAACACGGAAGGTCTCATACACATGCTTAGCATAGGGGCATAATGCCTTGTGCACATGAATGCAAGCTATGGGTGTAATGCCATAGCTTATCACTACAAACAAGAGAAACATGGGGATGGCATGGGAAGCCACAACAATGATCAAACTGATATAGACATGGTGGTGCATGGCTTAATCAAGTAAGGCATGGGAGGGCCTTGCAAACGTCTGGTTCATTAGGTGTGGACAACAACACCTTGGTGTCATGAGTGCCTAGACATGACACAAAGTTGGGATGGGCATCAGTGCGTCGGTGCACACTGAGACATCATATAGAGATAACTAAACACACAAAGCATGACAAAAGATAATATGATTGACATAGGCTAATAGGCATGCACACATGGTGATTAATGAGAGTTGGACTCACATACAAAGGCCAAAGACCAAAATGACATGGGCTTGGCTTGCAACATTGGATTGGACATGACCTTGGGTCGATTGATCAGAGAAGGGTATGGATGACTAAGTTGCATGAGGCGGTTGCAAAGGCACCTGTTCGCACAAGGTACCTATTGGCAAGAGACCCCAAGAGGAGGCATGATTTGGCTTGGCATCAAATATCTCTGGTTGCATGCAAGTGTGAAGTAACACCACGGTTGGGAATGGGTGTCTTTAGTTGGGTGGTTATAGCAGGTTGCATAACCACCACTCAGGTTCCTACTTTAAATTCAAAGGTTTGAATTCAAAATTCAAATGAGGAAGACTCATCTATAAAAGCTTATGCAAGACAAAGAAACCAAGGGTGAGTAATCTGGAGAGAAAGAAAACAGTATCATTCTCTTATAGGAGTTTTTGGGTTCTCTGACAGAAAATTTGTATTAGTGTTGGTAGACTTGTAAAAGCAGTTTTGTAATCTTTTGTAGTAAGAAAATATAAGTTGGGGAGGATTTCCATATATGCTTGATTGCCTTTTTTACATTTGCTTTTGGCTATCCATTGAGAAGGCTAAGATCAGGGTCTTAGCATTGCACACTTCAAAAAAAAAAATTTAAATAGAATTTGATGGATTTTTTGGATGATGTGACAACTAGCATTAAGGCCTCAGATTTTTAAAAAATCCTTTTAAGGATATTTTGGACATTTTTTATTGACAAAATAGGTTTAAATCTTTAAGGCAATTTACAAACTTAGTCACCTCCTTGAAAGCAATTATGCAAATTTTGCACCCTTCAGGGTCATTATTAGCCCTATCTACACCTTAACATAATGGTTCGTATAATTTTTTCCTTTTTTTCCCACAAAGAAAGAGATTTTTTTGGCAAGTACTATGATGGAGTGTACTGAGGAGACACTAGGATAAGATGGGACTTGAGAAGCAAAAACCCAACAACCTAAGATCACACAGCCTTGGGTGTTGGAGCTGAAACCAATCAAAGTTTCAGAATTTTAAATATTTTTTAGGGGATAAAAAAGGAGTAAGATAAAGAAAAATAAAATAAACCCATTTCATAGTAAAATAAAAGAAATTTAAATATTTGATCACCAATATTGACATTCAATAATTAAATAAAGTATTATGATCTCCTCCATTTGGACCAAAGGAAGCCCTCCTTTACCTCCCATAGCCATGTCCTGGGCCAACTTGTCGCATGTGACATGTCCAATCCGAACCTGTCTTTTGAGAAGTCGGCACTCCTCCATTTGGACCAAAGGAAGCCCCCCTTTACCTCCCATAGCCATGTCCTGGGCCAACTTGTCGCATGTGACATGTCCAATCCGAACCTATCTTTTGAGAAGTCGGCACTTACAAATTCGGAAATTCCACTTCATTATCCTTTGTCAATGACTTGGGTTTCACCTAAGAAATAAGAACAAAAGGGAAATCATTCCCACAAATAAGCATATGCAATTAGGACAAGGACATCTTAACTACTCTTAGCTCAAGCCCGACATGCTAATATCTATTTAATTTGCATTATTCAATTCCAAGTCTATAAACTATCATACATTTCACCAGACCTAAGTCTTCAAATTTCATCCTCATCTCCAATTACGATGACAGATAAAGACAAAAAATAAAAACATCTGTACAATTGTATCCGATGGGACAGGGTATGACACGTTACAATCCATGGTGCCGCCATGCATAACCTTTATCTCTTTTTCCTTATCTTCCTCTATTCTCATTCTATTTCTTTGGGTCTCTTTAACCTAACCATCTCAGTGTCGGCTGCTTTGATTCTTCCCGGAACTTCTTGTAAATGTTCCCTTGTTGAACTTTCTAGTCCGAATCACTAGTATGAGCGACACAAGTGAACCTAAAAATGTGGTCCCTGTGATTATAATGAAGGCCAATTTGAAGCACTCTACCCCTGAGCAGTTCAAGTCTTCACCAGGACTCCTTTTGATCCCCCGAGCTGCCATTTTCTTTTCTGCCTCTTTATCTTATAGACTTCCGGCCACCAGCACATTGTGTAAATAGGAACCCACTGGGCTAACCACTGCGCCAAACTTGTACAATGTGGAGTAGTATTTAAGGCCAAAAATTTCAGAAATGATTGCCGTAAAGTATTGGCCATTGAGCACCGAAGCAAAAGCCGATAATTATTGATGCTAAGTAGAGACCATCCTTGATGTTGAAGGCGATGAGGAGATGACCAACACATGAGAGGAGGAGGATGAGTGTGAGTATCAAAGGGCGGGGAAACTTGTACTTGTCTAAGACGATCTCCGATCCAAAGCCTGCAGTTACACTTCCAAGATAGTTCCATGTGCTAACCAGCGATATGAAAGTACTCATGCTTTTCTGGGGGTACCCCAGTGAAGTTCCAATCTGTCCCAAGTTGTCTACGACCCTTAAAGTCGCTCCAATACCTCAAATTGTAGCAAAGAATAGAACAAACATGTCTATGCTGAAAAGGGCTTGAAGTATGATGTAGTCCTCTCCTCTGTCTGGTGGCCTGAACACGTTGGAGAAGCAAGAAACTTCCTTCTGTGAACTTGGTTGTTCCGTGAGCGAACTTGTTGAGCCTGCTGATTCAGGCGGTAGTGAAGATGAAGAAATCTCGGTGTTCAACTTATCAGTGATGGTTGTCAACTCTGAAGTCTCACTCAGGGACTGTTGTTTGATCTTCCAAAGCTTGAATTCCTCTTGTATAACAATCGCAAATGGTAGAAAAAGAAAGAGAATGACTACAGCGGCGCTTCCGCCGTACTCACTCTGAGAAAAAGTGAGTTGCTTCTCAACTATAATTATAATCATGAGAAACCCAGCAAGGCCACGAGAGATGTAGAGAAACTTGTAGAAGACCTTGAGCTCGTTCTCCTGTCGAGTCACCTTCATGACTCGGATGGTCCGAATAAATGCAAAAGATATATATAGCGGCAGGTAGCCAACCTATGAGCAAAATAAGAACCTTTGTGTCATTTCTATAGAAGGCATGATATAGCTGTGTGATGATTGCACCACTCAGCCCAACATAACCCTTCAATATCCCCAACACCACGCCTCGGCTCTCCGGGAAGTTCTTAACTCAGGTCACCAGCGATCCGGTGTTGGTAAAAGCCTGGGAATTTGCACCGATGCATACGTAGAGACACATGTGCCATACTTGGGGCTTGGCTATTCTCCGAGTCACGCCAAGCCATATCATAAAGTAGCCAAAAAAAATCAGGACTGCGCCAACTGATAGCACAACCCATGGGAGAGTAATCTCGTTTATGAGCCCTGGAAGGATCCCAACGTTTGCTCCCAAGTCCTTGAAAAAGCTGAGTAAATTCAGGGTGGTTCCCAGAACAGATTTGAGTGTGCTTGTGTAGAGACCGAACATGTAGGTTGTACCGGCGGCCGACATTATCAGAAATGATGCAAATACCACTGACCACCGGGCAGTGATGACTTGGAGGGATAGGCTCCTCATGTCAACCCAACCACCCCCCTCCGGCAGCAATGCCAGCAACCACCATTTCCTCTGTTGGAATTCTACACTTCTGACAAGTTTGTGTCAGAATATATTGTCTACGTACTGCGGGTAGTACACTAAATTTATGTACACTGATTCAAGAGAGAACAAATTAAGATTTGGGTTGTTGACTTAGCAGTGTCATGTAAAGGAAAATGAGTTGAAGGGATCAGAGAGATAGGGTAGATGGTTGAAATTTGAGGCACACATGGAAGGTTAGGAGTTTTATGGGTCATGCAATAATTGTTGGCAATTATAGAGAAGATAAACTCATTTGAGTCTTATCCATTTCAGATAAGGGCACATTTTAAACCAAAGAAAATGGATCAAAAAAATAAAAGAAAAGTAAAAGAAAAAGGAAAAAGGAAAAAAAAAAATCAAATCAAATTACTGAAAAATGTTCTTTCCTTAAGCTTTCTGTGCCTTTCTTTCTTGAGAAAATGATATTTAATATTTTCTTCACTCTTTTTTCTATATTTGATTTTTAGGAAGTAAATTTTTTCTTATATTTTCTTTTCGGAAGGTTTAAGAAAATAATTTTAAGAAAATAATTTTAAAAAAATAATAAATAAAAATTTGAAAAAGTTGAAGGACAAAACTATTAAATTAAAAAAAAAAAATAATTTCTCCCAAATTTTATCCACATTTTTTTTAAGGAAAATGGATAGAAAAAAGTCTCTTTAACATTTTTCTTATATTAAGAAAGTTTTGAAGCGTTTTTATATGGATAAAGTGCATCCTTTAAGTTCTTCAATGGTTGTCCGATCACTTAATGTGAAAAATGACTCATTTCGTCCTTGCGAAAAATATGAAGAATTACTTGGTCCTAAAGTACCATATCTTAGTGTTATTGGTGCACTTATGTATCTTGTCAATTGTATACATTCAGACATTACTTTTTCTATCAATTTATTAGCAAGATACAGTTTCGCTCCAACTTGAAGACATTGGAATGGTATCAAACATATGTCGCATTATCTTCACGAAACTACTAATATGGATCTATTTTACTTAAGGGAATCAAAGCAACAATTGTTTGGATATGCAGATGCAAGATATCTTTCAAATCCATATAAAGGTAGGTTACAAACCAGGTATATGTTTAATTATAATGGTACTGCTATTTCATGGAGATTTATCAAACAAACAATGGTTGTCACACCATCAAATCATTCAGAAATACTAAAAATTCATGAAGCAAGTCGTGAATGTATATAACTAAGATCTATGATCTAGCATATTCGGGAATCATATGGACTCTCCTCTATCAAAGGTGACCCGACAATATTATTTAAAGATAATGTTGCATGCATTGCACAGATTAAAGAATGATACATTAAAGGTGATAGAATTAAGTATATATTGCTCAAGTCTTTTACTTTCATTAACTCCAAAAGAGTGATGAAATTGTTATTCGACAAATAAGATCAAGTGGCAATTTAGTAGATCTATTCACAAAGGCATTGTCAACTACTGCAATACTCAAGAAGCTCATTGGAATACCAGACTCAAAAATCTTCATGTTGTGCTACTAAAGAAAATATAATCATGTCTACATGAGGGGGAGCTAATTGATAAGAATATCATTACGCTACACTCTTTTTTTCTTCGTCCAAGTTTTGTCCCATTGGGTTTTACTGGCAAGGTTTTTAACGAAGCAGTTATAGTAATCCAAATAATATTGTACTCTTTTTTCCTTTACTAGGGTTTTTTCTCATAGTGTTTTTCCTAATAAGGTTTTAATGAGGCATATTTTTATGATCATCTAAGGGAGAGTGTTATAAAATATGATATTTTGTACCACTATGGTAACTTGTGGATGATCATTCATAAATATATTTTGTAACTCCCTATGAAAGGGAGAGACTCCTAATGAAATTAAATTGATTTTTCTCGTGCATTATATACTCTCTTTTTTGCTTTCTTCTTCTCTTACTCTGTTTTACAACAAAAAACTATTTTTTATTTTACTTTATTTTTAAAAACTATTTTCAAATAACAACGATTTAATAATGTTAGGAATCTTTAAATATAATTTTTTATTTTTAAATTACATGGCCAGACAAGCTGTAAACAATAACAATGACCTATTTAAGAGTGTCATCACATGGAAAAATGTTCACAAAATTATGAAGTGAATCAAGTTAATTCTAGCTTTTGAAATTTATGAAGAGTATAACACATGTAAAAATTAAAAAGTTAGTTAGATAAGATTACTCAATACTTGAATCCTTTAATCCATCAAACTTTACAGTTGCCAAGGACTATGAGAATATTCAGTTTGATATTCTTCTATTAGATTTCTATTTAACATGACTTATTTTTCCAAAGTGATATTAAGGATTCAAATTATTTTAATAATTTGAATACAGAATGAAAAGTATCTTTCATGTACACTTGTTTATTCCACAACCATTGCAAGTGATAACTTTTATGCTGGGCTTAAAGATTAGATGAGCCATAAATATGAGGTCTTAGACTCAGAACCATAAATACCAAACCTAAAGAATAGATGAACTCCCCTTAAATCCAAGATTTGGAATCAATGAAGAGAAGCATAGCACGCTAATAATGAAATCCTATAATAAAAACAAAAACCAAAAATTTTGAGTATTCTAAAACATTTATTTTCCATTTTCTTAAGAAAAAGGTATAGAGAAGTCGAGGGAGAATATTTCTTTGATGACGAAAAAGTTTTTATAAGTTTTTCCTCCTTTCCTTTTATATTTTCTATCCATTTTCTTTGGGTTAAATTTTGACTAAATTTCTATTAAATTTATTTGAAATGGATAAGACTTAAAGAGCTGATCTCCGCTAAATGTGCCTACAGTTATTGCGTATGTGATACAGCAGCCTTCCATGTGTGCCTCAAAATTCAACCATTTTTCTATTACAAGACAGTGCGGAGTCGGCAGCTTCTTCTCTCTCTTACTCAGAAAATCGTGTGTATAAATTGACTGGGCACCTCAAGTTTGTAAAGTGTAAACAATATATTCTAACACAAACTTGTTACAAGTGTAGTATTCCATCAGAGAAAATGGTGGTTGCCGGAATTGCTGCCGGAGGGGGTGGTTGGGCTGACATGAAGAGCCTATCAGTCCAAGTCATCACCGGTCGGTGGTTCGTGGTGTTTGCATCATTTCTGATCATGTCGGCCGCCGGTGCAACCTACATGTTCGGTCTCTACTCAGGCACAATCAAATCCGCTCTGGGATATGATCAAACCACCCTGAATTTGCTCAGCTTTTTCAAGGACTTGGGAGCAAACGTTGGGGTCCTTTCAGGCCTCATCAACGAGGTCACGCCCCCATGGGTTGTGCTATCAATGGGAGCAGCCCTGAATTTTTTTGGCTACTTCATGATATGGCTTGCCGTCTCTCAGAAAATAGCCAAGCCCCAGGTGTGGCACATGTGTCTCTACATATGCATCGGTGCAAATTCCCAGGCTTTCGCTAACACCGGATCTCTGGTGACCTGCGTTAAGAACTTCCCGGAGAGCCGAGGCGTGGTGTTGGGGATACTGAAGGGGTATGTTGGGCTGAGTGGTGCAATCATCACACAGCTCTACCATGCCTTCTATGGCAATGACACCAAGGCTCTTATTTTGCTCATAGCTTGGCTGCCTGCTGCTATATCTTTTGCATTTCTTCGGACCATTCGAATCATGAAGGTGATTCGACAGGAGAACGAGCTCAAAGTTTTCTACAATTTTCTTTACATCTCTCTTGGCCTCGCTGGGTTTCTCATGATTATAATTATAGTAGAGAAAGAGCTGACTTTTTCTCAGAGTGAGTACGGGGGGAGCGCCGCTCTAGTTCTTCTCTTGCTCTTTCTCCCGCTCGCTGTTGTTATACAAGAGGAATTCAAGCTGTGGAAGATCAAGCAAGAGGCCCTGCGTGAGCCTCCACAGTTGAAAATCATCGCCGAGAATTTGAACACTGAGACTTCTTCATCTTCACTACCGCTTGAATCAACAGCTGCAACAAGTTCTCTCCCCGAACAACTAAGCTCACAGAAGGAAGTTTCTTGCTTCTCCAACGTGTTCAGGCCACCGGACAGAGGAGAGGACTACACCATACTTCAAGCCCTTTTCAGCATAGACATGCTTATTCTATTCTTCACTACAATTTGTGGTGTTGGAGGGACTTTAACAGCCATAGACAACTTGGGACAGATTGGGAGTTCACTGGGGTACCCCCAGAAAAGCCTGAGCACTTTCATATCGCTGGTTAGCATATGGAACTATCTTGGAAGAGTAACTGCAGGCTTTGGATCGGAGATCGTCTTAGACAAGTACAAATTCCCCCGCCCTTTGATGCTCACACTCATCCTCCTCCTCTCATGTGTTGGCCATCTCCTCATCGCCTTCAACATCAAGAATGGTCTCTACTTTGCATCAATAATTATCGGGTTTTGCTTCGGTGCTCAATGGCCATTACTTTTCGCAGTCATATCTGAAATTTTTGGCCTCAAATACTACTCCACGTTGTACAATTTTGGCTCAGTGGCTAGCCCAATCGGTTCCTATTTACTCAATGTGAGGGTGGCCGGATATCTCTATGATAAAGAGGGAAAAAGACAAATGGCAGCCCTGGGAAAAAAAAGGAAGCGTGGTGAGGACTTGGACTGCACAGGAGTAGAGTGCTTCAAATTGTCTTTCATTATAATCACAGCGGCCACACTTTTCGGTTCACTTGTATCGCTCATACTAGTGCTTCGGACCAGAAAGTTCTACAAGGGTGACATTTACAAGAAGTTCCGGGAACAAGCCAAAGCAGCCGAGACTGAGATGGCCCAGGCCGGGAATGGGGCAGCCCCATCGCTGGCAAAAGGTTAGAGCTGTCGGCAGCAGCAATTATGGTTAAGTTAAAAAGACTCAGAAAAAATAGAATGACAGTAGAGGAAGATAAGACAAAAAGAAGAGATACAGGACCCGGGACCTTGGATTGTAATGTTTCATACCCTCCCCCGTCAGATACAATCTTACAGATGCTTTTATTTTGTATTTTATATGTCATTGAATTTGGAGAAGATGAAATTTGAAAACTTTACATTGGGTGAAATGGGTATTAAGGTTGATAGACTTGGAAATGAATAATGCAAAATTTAGTATCATGTGGGGCTTGAGCTGAAAGTAGTTAAGATGTCCTTTTCCCCATCTTTATAAAGTTCCAAATTCCATATGCATATTTATGGGAATGATTTCCTTTTTCTTCTTACTTCTGACAAATGACAATTAATAAAGTGGAATTTGCATGGAGGAGAGGAGTTAGGGCCGACCTCTCAAATTTGGGCTCCGACTGCCCGGTCACTTGGGTCAAGTTGGGTTAGGATTTGTCTCCCGGACGGAGGGGGGCTTCCTCTAGTCAAATAGAGGGCATCACTGCTTAAATGAGATATGAACTTTATTGATAATAAGGAAAATGTTTAAGGTAGCAAGATAATACCTCCTCAAGCCAAAAAAATATTGACATGATATAAATAAATAAAACTAAAGTATAAAAATATAAATAAATGAGATTAAGATATAAATCATATAATTTAAAGATGTATAACGTGATATCATATAATTGGTGATGTTTTTTCTGTACCAATTAAATAAAGAATAGTTTATTTTTATAGATAGATCCGAGAAAAAAAAAAGTATTATTAATAATTAAGATTTATCGGAGAACAAACATGTTAATTAATTTTATTTTACTATCGAATAGGTTTTTTCATTTTTCTTGCCTTCCTGTTTTCCTCAAAAATATTTAAAATTCTGATTTTTTTTTTTAAATATTTTTTATTTTTGGGTTTTTGTTCCAACTTCCAACTTCCTTCCAAGATAGTATACTCATCATTGGTTGTTAAGTTTTTGCCCATCAATTAGAGACTAAGATCCTATCCTCTTTAAGGGTCTCTCAATCACACTCCATAATTGACTTTTTATACTTAGCCAAAAATGTCTCTTTATTTCTGAAAAAGAAAGAAAAATATCATCAGGAAGGAAGCATACACTGTTGGAATATATACAAAACTCCGGTGTGGTTTGGAGATATAATCTTTACTTCTACAAAAATAGAAAAATAACAACCCATATTCATGTTTAATTACGATCATACTTTTAATTTACAAAAAATAATTTATTTATTTATTTATTTAAATAAGGATTGGTTTGTCCCTCTCTGCACAGAGATTCCTTATCCTCTTGTCAAATTAGATTATTAAAACACAATTTATTAAATTATATATATAATTAGATGTCTTTAGAAAATAAAATAAAAAATGCAAATTTTGCCCGCTAAAAAACATAAATTTAATTTTAAATTTTTTAAAATATATATATATAAAATTTATACTTAAATGCTATTAAGAAAAATATCCAAATATATTAGGTTGATAATTTTGAAGGCATCAAATTTAATGTACTAAATGTTTTGAGAGTTTTACTGTTGGAGTCCATGTTGAGCTATTTCAAATTCGATTTATATTTGAGGTAATTGTACATTGGTTAGAGTCCATGTTGAGCAGGATACACGAAATTGTGGATAAACTCACAAGTGGTATCATAATATGTTAAAAATAAAAAATTGGTATAAATTGCTTGAATTACTTATTCACACTTCTTTTTAGGTACTTTCTTAATTAAGAATATAATCTCACAAGTGGTATCACAACATGTTAAAATTTTGTAGATTTTTTTATTTCTTCTACTTCATTATTGACATATGGAATAACTACCCTCGTTGGAAAGTGTGGATGGAATATTTTTTTCTAACCATGTAAGGATAATGTGGCTGGAACATATTGAAATCGGGATAATTATCCTTTATGTTTGTGGACAAGAATGAAAAATCTACAAGGGAAATGAAGTTCAATCAATAATGGGACAAAATTGATAAGAAAGACAAAAGATCAATGTCAAGGCTGGTTACTATATTTTCAATGGTGATAAGTTTGATGAACTTGGAAAGATAACGTGTAAATACCCTAAAGAAGTCTATAATATATTGGAAATAACCCACGAGGAAACTTTTACTATGAAGTTATCCGAGTTGCAGATGTTGACCACCAAATTTAAAAATATAAGATAAATGAATATGAGACTTTTTTCTAATTGTATATTGAACTAAGTAACATAGTAAATTTTTGTTTTAATTTGGATGAAAAAATTCTTAATTTTGAAGTACCGAGACAAATTTTGAGATCTTTTCTTAAGAGATTAACGTCTGAATTAATAAGAAAGTAAGAATGTTAATAAATTAAAAGTGGATGAATTTTTAAGTATTTTGCAAATATGTGAGATGACTCTTCCTTCGTCACATATATATAAAGGGTTAATTTTAAAGGTGCCTTCAAAAGAAAAAAATAAGTTTGATGATAAGGGTAAACTAATTCTCACTCGATTAAAATATTTTTATATGTTAAAATATTTAAAACTTAGATGAAACTCTCAAGAAAGGCAAATGATTAAGAAGAGAGAAAAAAAAAATCTCCCTAAGAATAAAAATAAAGAAAAAAAGTCCTCCAAAGCCAATAAAGTGGAATGCTACCATTGTAATGGGAAATGGCACATTGTTTCTAACTGCCCTAGTCCCACAAAGGATAAATAATTAAATAAATAAAATTAAAAACAATATATCTATACAAGTAATAACTTTTATACTTTGAGAATTAAATATAAAAAAACAATTAATATAAAAGGGAATGCTTTATTATGGCATTAGTAATTAAATAAAGAAAAAAGATCGAAAAGCCTTGAGAATTATTTTATTTTTTTTAATTTAATAAACAACTATTAAATTAAATTCAATTGTTTTATATCAATTGATTCTTAATTCTAATAAGTCTAGGCTTAGAAACTTTAATACTTATTAGATTAAAACTTAATTTTTAATGCTTCATTTTTATTTTATATTTTTTAGGTTTTCTAGAGCGCCCTGGACACTGCCAAGGAGGGGACACAAAAGGGAACACACAAAACAAAGAAAAGGAGAGGAAAAGTGGGAAGGATGAGGAAGAACAAGGAGACGTCTGGGCTTGTACATGATGATGGTTGTATATACTCTTTCAATTCCACTGCACTGTCATTCCCCACTTCTTCCATCTGCATCAATTCCCCCTGGCATTCACGCAGTAGGGCATGACTTTAGTCTGAGCACTCTTTCCAGAGTTCACCATAGAATCAGAATCAATCCCATTCGGATTCAAATTCAAACGAGACTTCACAAAAAAAAAAAAACCTAAAATTATTGGCTATATGTGTATATATGTAGTGTTAGATCTACGGATCAAATTCAGCAAAGACACCATCATTCCCAAAATCACACCATGTCTAGGTGAAGTAATTCCACCAACTATTTAGGCAATAAAGTAGTAGTATATACTTATAGAGTAGCCATTTATGACATCATGTGGGCATGAAAGACAAACCTTGAACCATAATTGCAGGTTCATATCTACATATATTGTATTCATGTTCACATGGGAGTAGACAAAAAGTTGACGATCATCATGGAAATTAATTAATTATTATCTTTGGGGCTGATGAGTCCAGGAATAGAGATTCCCATTAGAGCATATGCAAAGAATGGTGGGGGACCTTGATCTTTGGAACTTCCCATGAGGTATGTGTCCACAATCCATATCATTCATAAATGACCATTGCTTGCCTCCCCCTCTTTCCTCTTCTTGACCATTTCATCTCCTGTACAGATAAGGTGACGGTGGTGCCAACATTTTTTTTTCTTCTTTGGTCTTGGTTAAGTATTACTCTTCATTCTTTATTGTTCATAATTAAGAGTGACAGACCAAACTAGTCAATGTTTCTAATTTTAATGGGTAGTTGTAACGTGCGGAGTTGATCAGCTTTGAAATTGATTACCTTAAACTGAAACTTCAAATTTGTTTGATATTAAATTTGTTGAATGAAAGTGGAAACTCATCATAAGCCGTTCACACTATAAAGTGTTTTATATATAAATTTATATTGTATATTAAATTAATGGATGCAATTTTATTTTTATTTTTTTCACTTTTGTTGTTGAAGTATACATATTGTTTGAGTCATTTAATTTTTATTTTTGAATTTACAATAATTATGTGGCCTCATGACATTATGGTAACTCTTTTTTCAGGTTTTCGGGTTTTTTGCATGAGTTGTATATTTATTAAAAATATATTTTTTAAATCATAAAATAAAAAAATAATTCTAAAATTACAATACTTTTAAATTTCATGTAAAATTCATCTTTTGAAAAATATAAAAATGAACTCATCTTTTAAAAAAACAATTTTAGAATAAAAAGAGAACTCGTTTTTTTTAAAAGACGAACTCAATACAAAAAATAAATTCGTCTTTTCAAAAGAAGAATTTAATATAAAAATTGAATTCATTTTTTAACAAATTTAATGTAAAAAAATTAAAATAAATAAAAATAAAAAAGTGCCTTATTTTTGTATTTATTTTTAAACAATGGTATTTTTTAATATTTTTTCAAAATAACATTTAAAAAAAATCCCTCTCTATATTCTCAACTCATCATTTCATGGGATTCATATATGTATGCTGTTCAACTTCTATCATCATCTTATATATTTCATGTAATTTTTCACATACTATATTTCAAACAACCAAAAAAAAAGCATCTAGTTCTTTCATGAAAATTTAAATTATATATTAAATTAGTAAAAGTAGTCAAAGTAATTTGTGGTGTATGATGGTTGAAAAATTAATTCTAAATCTATTATCATTTGTGAAGAACTAAACAACAAGTCATATTTTCTAAAATTTGAAAAATATTATTACAATGAGTATTCAATGGGAAGTAATAATGCTTATGGTGGCACTTATTAAAAATAAATAAAAAGAAAAAAAAAAGGGAAAAAAGAAAAAGAAAAGTAGAAGCAGAAGAAGTGCTTTGATAATGAGTATTCATGAATGTGATTTCAGAAAATGATGTAAGCTGGTGACTCCATATAAGTGAACAAAATTGGTTGCTTTCTTCTTAACCCTTGGTCAAATAAATGCAACAGTTGGGCTATCATCCACCACCCCATTTTTCTGCTGTTTTCATTCTAAGATATGTATGGTTTGCATCATCCTACTTTTAGAAAAATCCAATCATTGACTTTCAAAAGCATTGCTGTAGAAAAGAAAAACAAAGCATAAAATATGTAAAGAAAATCGGTACAACCTGTTCACAAGTCACAACTAGCTAATTAGAAAAAGTGGGATTTCTTTGTTGAATTTTGATTTCAATCACCATCATGTAATCAATGAATCTTTTTTTTAATTAACAACATGGATGATGTCACTATTCAATGGTTGAATTTTCCTTATTTTCTGGACCCACCCATTTGTCGTCAGGACCACCTAAGCCAAAAATAAATAGACAAATACAATAAAATATCTAGTCAAGTATCAGAGTGTGATTGAAATCATCTATGAGTACTTGAATAAACTTTACCCATGTTTCCACATGAATAAACTTCAGGGTTTTAATGGTTTGAATGATTCATCACAACCCCCCAGATCATTCACTCCCGAATTACTTAACAACAGTGCTGACTTGAACAAGCTCCATGTGATGGGCTCATCCCAACCCATTTCCCATTCCAGAATAATTGGAATATCAACTCCACATAATGGCGTTTTAAACAATCCTTGATTCATTTTTTATCAAAAAAAATGTGTCATATGAGCATGTGGTGATATAAGCCACTGTGCTTAATACTAATAATATAAGAAACCCCCAAGAAAAACCATGCTGGATCATCATCTACTTTACGTAGGGTTTTGGTTCTTGTTGACCAAATTGTTCTTTAATCACACAATGCATGTGCACGCGTCTCACATGTCTGCAACACTTATCTGGAAGAGACTTTGATATATGTATATTAATATGTCATTAGTATGATTGTTTGAAGTTAGTTTCCTCAGTTGCATTATTATATTAAGAATGAAATGGGTAAGTTAACCGAACATGGGTGATAAGTTTTCAAATTCAAAGGAGGAGGTAACTGCCTTTGATTGCAGTCTAAGGAATGGATCTATTGAAAATGAGCACTCCAAAGCATGGGGTACTGTGGGCTTTGGATGAGAGGGAATGAGAATCAATCCCACGTGATTCTTAAGAGTGATGTCCCACCATCATGGGGCTTTTCCCTTTTGGGTGGGCAGATGGGTGTAAAGGGCTACATTTATTCTATGAACATGAGCGTTGGTTCAACTGTATATCCAGGAAAATTTGGGGTATAGGCATCTGTAGAGACCACATGCAGTGAGTGGAACCATGCACCAAGAATTTGAAAAAAAATAAAATAAAAAAAATCAGGAACCTAGTTGAAGATGCCAGAAATCCCAAGATTTATGGACCTAACAGACTATACCACATGCTTTTCCAGCTGATATTTCTTTCCTGGTTGGTCTTGGCCTACCAGAGGTTATGAATTTTGGTCAGTATGCTAGAAATCATAGATGCCTATATATTTTAGGCGGTGACCAGAGCCAATCACTAGCCAACTACAGCCTGCAAACCCCCAAGCAGATCAACATCAGTGAGGATATGGGACTGGCAAGAGATCCAAGGACATCAACCTCAGCAAGAGTGGTCCTTTTTGGGGTGTAAGTTGTCAGTATCCAAAAAGATAGGACTGCTATCTACCATTCTATATATGGATTCTTATTTATTGGGCTGAAGAAATTAGCTCGAGCGAGGTGTAATGAAAATTTTAGATGTGGGTTTGTCCTTAAACTCCAAAATTAGGCTCTTTCACTATATGCATTTGCGGATCATACGATACAAGTCCAATGAAGGCTAGGAGTGAATTTGACAATGAGAACAAGGGTTCCTTGGGAAAGCAATAAAATACGGTTCCCCCATTAATACGATGCTTTAGATGACGCAGAGGGATCAGAGTCAATCCATAGCGCATCGACTAGGGGGATTTGAAGATTCAAAGAATATTATATTTTAAAGGTTGAGGGACCAGCAAGATTTGGAACTACATCACCCACTTGCAAGTTGGAAAAGAACTAGTGTTTTCTTCCCAACTGATTAAGGCAGAGACATCTTTTGAATATTCTCACTTGTGATATTAAGTTCACTACCAATGGTCCAGGGTCCAGGGTCCAGGGTCCAGCCAACCCTGGAAATATATTCCTCCATTTTGCCCACACTTGCTACGTTGCCGTCTATAATTTCCCTCTTTGTCAACACCCAGGGCTTTCCGGCACTGTAATTCAAAAGTTTGCTTTATTGCAAGAAAGAAAAAAGAGGAGATGGGGACGTAAGGAGGGGAGAAAAGCAAGTCAAACATTACTTTGGAGTCCAGCCTTCTCAAGCAAGCGTGAGCTCCATAGTCCATCTGTTTACACTGGGACGATATTTAAAAATTAAGCGAACCCCACGAGTAACCTTATAAAAGAAAGGTCAATTCCTTATTTTGGGTCGTTGGATTGGCTAAAATTTGACTAGAGGTGCGGTTGTCGATCCACTCCTAGGAGTGATCAGACAATCATAAAGTTGATTTAGATGTGTTGGTCCATGGAAATTGGTGTAACATATGATTCTAGAACCCTTTTTTTTTGGTCTAATTTTTATGTGGCTTGTATTGTTTATGGGAGACGGGGTCGGATGGGCATTGGCGTCTACTTATCGTGTATCAGTCCAATACGTCTATGACAAAATATAGGGCATATAATTGACAAAACACAGAATATAGTAGACTTCAATGACATTCATTTGTCATAATTCCAAGATTAATCCTATGGAAAAGTGGTGATCCACTAGAACTCAATCGCATACCATTGCCTAATCATCCAATTACATGTCGGCGTAAAAGAAATCCAAAGTCGACGGTTGATTCAATGGGTCTTTTCATTTTCATTTCTATTAGACGTTACACATCCAACCCCCAGAGCCACCAGCACAGTGTGGGCAAAAATAAGAAAAATCAAATTCCCAGTAATGATTTTACAATTCAATTGAGATTTGCTGAACTTAAGGCTATTTTAGCAAGTTTTAAACCAATCAAAAGCTGAGATTATTCAAAGGCAGCTCTTGCTGCTCTCTCCACCCAGAGAAATCTGTGGCCTGTTCCTAGCCAAAGGGTATATTGGAAAAGGATTTTAAAAAAACGGGTTGGTGGAAGGAGGGAAGGAAAGAGCGTTAAATCTTGACACCACAATTCCAAACCAAAATATTTGAAGATTCCCAATTTCCCTTTCCATTGCTCCATGTAAATTTAAAGGATCCATTGGATGTCAACCAGGAAAAAGGGAGCAAACTGGCAATAATAAATCAAGACTGCAACTATCAATCCTGCTGCTTGTTACAACTGCATCATCCTACATAAACAGACAGCCAAAAACAGGGTACCTAGCATATACTTATGTCAAGAAGTTTCTTGTTAACACAAAGCAGTCTTCGAATGTCTAATAGCGGTCGAACGACGAGGGGCGCCCTCCTCTGTTAGGGCGGTCATAAGGACCTGGCCTGTTCCTGTAGCTCCTACCCTCATTACGTGCTGAACCCCCACCTGCATACCTGTCCCCACCCCCTCTTGGGGCAGCATCCCGATCATAGCCTCTGTCTTTGCCATAACCATTTTGAGGGTAACGATCTGAACCACCATACCTATCGCCTGAGAATCGATCTCCACTGGGTGCATACCTGCATGGTTTCAAATAGCTGTTACAGTGGTCTGTTGCTAAAAGCTAAGTATAACGAGACCAATTGCTTTATGTGGGCAGTTGACATCACAAAATGGCAGCCATGTCTAAAAATAATGTAACAATGTCATTCCAATGTCACGACCATGGCATTATAACCAAACGGGTACCTGTCATTGACATAGCGATCACGGGTGCCATATTTGTTGTCTCTGCTCTCAAAACGATCTCTATCTCCATAGCGTCCCCCATCATAACGATCCTCCATGTACCGATCCCGTTCCCCGCCAAAGCGGTCCCCACGACCACCACTAAACCTAGAACGTGAAGGAAACGGAGCACCACCTCTACCTCGGCCACCACCTGATGAAGGGCAGTCCCTTGCCCAATGCCCAGGGCGACCACACTTGAAGCAGTCATCTTGGCCTGCAGATCTATCTCCTCCCCCATAGCTTCCCCTGCCACCTGATGAGTAACCTCCATTGTAGCCATGGTCTGGATCCTCCCCCATTTTGGGTTGGGCCTTGTTCACTGAAATGATCCGATCACCAAAATCCCGTCCATGCATCTCTCTGATTGCATCTTCCATTCCCCTACGGTCTGCATAGGTAATAAACCCAAATCCACGTGGCCGGCCTGTATCTCTTTCCAACATAATCTACATGAACACCAGACTTGAGAAGCTGATGCACTAATGCAACACTAATAAATGGACATTTAGAAATTTAGATTTAGAAAGATTTAACATGAATATAAAAGGATAAAGAGAACGAAAGGCGCTTCAGACGAATCAGCCTTGAGTGTTCTATCACAAGCATGTCAAAATGCCACAAACTCCAAAGTTGCTGCAGTTAATGTAACGTAAAACTATTTTGAGAAAACACCATAACAGATACAACATGAATGCTAAAAAACAAAATTAGCATTATGGCACCCTACATAAGAATTTAAAACACCAACAAAAAATAACACCAGTCATGCCCCAAATCCTATTGCCTATTGAAGAACTAAGAAAAACACAGTTTATAAACAAAATTTGGGGGCTCCAAATACGACCAATGAATGCCAACAATTTGACTCTTTTCTTTTCCAAAGAACATGGGTTCAATAGAAAAAAAACTGCATCACCCTCTTACAAGCCATAGACATTGCAAAAAAGATTCCCAAAACACTCTCATGTTGAACTTTGAAAACAAATAATAGCACCATGGTAACTGCTTCATCATATGACCAGATAGAATCAGGGCCTATAAATTGATATTTTGGAACAGCTTGGACTTGCTGGTGACCAATACCACAAAAAGTTGACAAGGGAGAATCCTTACAAGAGGCCGGAACATCATCTAATTCTCAGAATTGAAATACCAGTTACATTTGCTAGTTGATAATACCATAGAACCACTTTCCAGTCACATGGGTTTAGTTCACAGAAGCTCCAAACCTATCTTGTCAATTTTTTATTTTTTATTTTTGATAAATAAGAAAATATATTTAAAGTGCCAAAAGAACTAGCAAACCTGTCTTTTCATATTTTATGCAGGCAAAACAAAATGATATGCAAGATTGGATGCCTTATTTGTTTTTTCACATTCTTAAGCCAGGAAAAGGCAATGCAAGCTCAGAGATAACATGCATATAAGAAACTCTAAATGGTGTGCCGTGTCCCAAAACCATATTGCTAAGACAGGGAACTAGCAAGTAAATATTAATGTCAGTTTTCAAGAAGCAGCATGAGACATCACAACATGATATAGAATGGGAAAACAAAAAAGAAAATACTTTCAAACATCAATAGAACAAAGGAAAATTTTATTTTAAAGATAACTCATTGGCCAAAACAGTAGAAAGTAAAACATAGACACTAAGATTCCATCTGCATGACACATTTCAAAACAGGAAAGCAATACGCAGATTAAAATAACTTAAAAAAAGAACAAAAGCAAAAACAAGCACGCAAAGAGATAACTTACAATCTCTTCATCATTCAATGTAAATTGAATATGGGAAATCTCGAGGCATGATACTTTCAGCAACAATACAAATAATGCACCATCACATTTTGATATTGCAAAAACTCTTACTTAAAGCAGAAGAATATGGCAAACTGCATGTATGTTGCCCGACATAATATGCAATAGCTGGCTCCAGTTATCCATGGAATCCACTTATCAATTCAAGCATAAAGCAGTACATACCCACCACACAGGAAATTCCTCTAATCTGTCTTAATGTAATTATAACATGCCACTTGAATTAATCTTCTTTAATAGCATTCTATTCAATAGCTATGTTTTGATCAATAGGTCAGTAAATCTTATCAATGAATAATTACCAAGACATATTGGAACCCAGACAGGATATATCTTGCAGTTGGGCAGCTCAGCAACCAAACAGAGAAGACCAAATGGGGAAGATCATGTGAAATCAATCTTCACAAAGTTCAAGATTTTTACTTTTTCTGTCTCCTTCAGGGACTCATTGACCCAGTCAGCACAGTAAGAATTGGCTTCACATCTAATCATGAAATGATAAGTTTGTCCATACATTTGGTCAGACCAGCAGACTGATTCATAATCAAGGCAATCCCATCCAACAAAAAAACTTGGCTGATATGCATCCTATATAGGTGAAATTCATCCTCTGAGATAATAAGCTAAAACAGAAAATTTTCAAGCCAGAGCCCATCTATTATGAAGTACTACCAAAAAGGATGCCACAGAGAATACTCTAGAAAGATAGAAAGTAGGGGATGAAAGGGTTTGACTAGATACCAGCATAAAATATCCAGTCTCTGAATCCAATATTCTAACAATTCAGAGTTTTAGTTAGCGAAAAGAAAGTCTCTTCCACCATAACTTTTCTTTAAAGTTCTCAAGGTAATGATCCAACCACTTCTAAGCACCAAAATTCAAAATGTAATAAAAATATTAAATTAGTGTTGTTGATACAGTAATATTTCTGCCCTCAGCCTTGCAGAATATAGTTCTCCAAAATTGTAGAGTTGGATAAAATTTCCATCACAGTCTGACATTAATACAGTTTCTGGCACCTGAGGTTTCCAACAGACACAAGTAAATGTGGATGAATAAAAAAAATTTCACTGAATTGGTTCATCCTAAAGTTTCCTGAATATCACAATCTGAAATGAGATGGCCAGAAAGCAGAAATGCAGTTTAAGCCTCTACAGATGATTTGAAGTTACTTAAGCTGGTTTAGAATGTTAAGAGGAAAAGGTATGATCCAAGCAACCATATCCACACTCTGGAAGCAGTAACAAAACTTTTCCTGATCATATTTACCAACTATAGCCAGCAGTACTAGCTTGATCATTTTGACAACTTCAAAGAAACAAAATCTCTAGGAGACAGAAAAGCAGGAGCCTTGGAGATGAAGAACCAGTCATCTAAACTTTCTTCAATCTTGAGACCATTATCGATGTGCTTTCTTGCGCAAAAACAAAACACACAAAATCAAACCGGATTCATGCATACTCTTTTACTTGAAGAACAAGCACCGTTTCTGCAAGTCAACCTAAAGAGTACTTGTTAAATCAACAAACGTTACCATGCAGCAGCCTTTAAGAAGAGACCGCACCATATAAAATGATACTTTAACAGCACTAGATGAACTCTCAGGATTCTGTGAGAAGGGAAATCACACGAAATTAGACCAGCATTTACCCACGTCCATAGAACACCAACAAGGATTCACCATCAAGCTTAATAGTTTTTCTCGCATAACCAACATGCAAAACCTTTACCACCATGTTTCAGTCGGACAATACAAAAGTTAGAATTCTGCTTGAAACACTAGCAAGGTTTCATTTAAAATAATAAACAAATTAAATTCGTCAAGTAAATGAACAATGATATCATCTGATCAAATGCAGATCGGTTTAGACTCTTCAATTCCTTAGATAATCCAAACAGCACATCTGTGAGCAGTAAAAACCAGTAAATTTCACTACAAAGAAAGCTTCTCAAATTTTTCTAAATCGTGTGACCCATTGATTATTCAACCTTTTTCACAACATTGGATCACATTCCAAACTTATGATTAGGCTTTTATTGTGAACCCGAAAACCATCTCATTTCATCAATGATAACTCTTTCCACGAAATAGCAGATTTCACAAACACCAGGCATCTAAATCTAGCTGCCTTCTGTGAACCAGACTCCACATACCCAGACACCATCTGTTTATGTGAATACTTCCTGGCTTGAGAATCTCAAAACAACCATCTGAATGTTATAAAATCACACAAATGACATTGAGCTTCAGCAACTCGATGCATCAATCTGACCAAAAATTTCTCACACTCAAATCTACGGATCTCAAAAGATATAACCAGCATTCCAAAAAGACAACAAAACAAATAAAGGGCATTAATATGATGAAAAGGAAAAATTGAACAAATAAGAAAATAACTAATACTGTCACAAATTTGTAGGATGAAGACAAAGTTATTGAAAAATACAGAATGTAAAGCAACAAGATCAACAACTACAGATAAACAACAGTCCACATGTCAGTTAACAATAAAATCTTTCTTAAAAGAGCAACTCTTCCCTTTCATTTTCCTCTTTTAGACAGAGACACCTCAGAGAGCAACCAATTGGTGATTGCCTGCAACAAGGCATGTAATGTCCCGGAATATTATTTGGCAGTGAAGGCATTGCCTAAAAAGTGAATGATAATTGACACATCAAATAGTGATGGCAATGACCTAACAAATAAGTAGGCAGCATCCTTTTTCCCTGATAATGTTAACCAAGGTCCCAGCAGTGTCTCATTGATATAAAAACTGTTTTATATTTAACGTATTAAAAACCATCCATAAACTGTGGTTTTAAGTTTCAGCTGTGGTATCAAAGATCTTTGAGGTAGCTAGGTCAAAGATGATACAATAGGTAAGATACTAAGATGAGTTTAAAAGGCCAGATAAAGATTGTTTCACATAGTCAATATTGTATGGGTTCCTCCTAGAGGCATAGCAAAGATGATGGGAATCTCCTTTAAGGGCGGCTTTAGAACCCTTCCAAAATGGAAGACTCTTTGGTAAGTGGTTGTCTTATCCTTAACATGGTTTATTTGGCTGGAAAGGAATGCAAGGATTTTTAAGGACAGATGGAAATATGAGGATTCCATGTGAGCATTGATTTACTTTCCTTCCTTTGGGCCTCAATCACCAAGCCTTTTGCAAATATTCTTTTGTTTCTTGTAATGCTAGACTAGAAGAGTGCTTGCTACTCAAACAAGTTGAAGAAGAAAGCCATGATTGGTTGATCAACCCCTTAAGTAGTTTTGTAAAGTTAAACATTGATGGATGTTTCTGGGGAATCCCGGCCATATGGATATCGATGGTGTGATCATAGATGACTCAAGTACAATGTTGAGAGCCTACTCTAAGCAAACAGGTGAGGAGTTGGCTATCAAGGCAGAGATATTGGCATTGTTGGAGGTTTAACTGCAGGCCTAAAGCCTTAGACCTTTCCAATCTAATTGTAGAGGGAGATTCTACAACTTTAATATCTTGGGTGAATAAGAAAAGAGGTTCATGGAAGTTTGACAATTGAATGCGCAAAATCATCAAGGTAGCTAGTGAGTTGGGTTACCTGTTCAGCCAACCAAGTCGCATATCAGTTAGCCAAACAAGGAGCTAAGCTTTTGGCCCCCTTTTGTTAGAGATTCTTGTCCCCCCTTGAGTGTACAATATTTCTCATTGTGTACCTTCGAGTTTTTTCTTTGTGAGGATGTGCTAGTTTTTATGGGGCTTGACAGCAGTTAATTTCTAACCATTTTTTTGTACATCTATGAAGATTGTTCATCCTTCTTATATTTATCTTCAAAGACGAATGAACATGTTTGTTTCTGTTTTCAAAAATGACAAAAGGCCAGATAAAGAGGAACTCAGAAAATAATGTTGCAAAAAGAACCTACTATTTGTTTTGTGGAAATATCTCTGACACATCCCAAAAGTCTAGATATGTTGACACCATGGTATGTGTTTTGTGAGTGTAATGTACCATAATGAAACATACCTATTAGTCCTATTCAACTCTGTGTTAAGGAATTATTTTATCTATTAGCACCAAAAAGGGGTGACCCCCTGATAAACAAGTGAGTCATAATATAAATAATACTTTTATGATTGAGCATTATTGGATCATTTCACTTCTCCTTTAACTAGAAATGAGAAATTCATGGGATCATAGATTATAATAGAACTTCTAACAGAAGGAATAATGTAAAAGCTTCAAACATTTGTAAGCAAATAAAGATATATATATTGATAGGTAAAATCCCGGTAGTATATATAAAAAGAGAAGGACGCCCAAAAATATGACATGTAATTTTACATAAATTCAAGTTCCTCTTAACATACTCCTTTTTTTAATAAATAAGGATATCATTGAGTAAAAGAAGAGGAATCAACTATAAACAAAGGTATTCTATCTATTCTCCATGTTCAGTGTATCTTGGATGTTGCCTTCCTTTGTCATGGAATCCCTTATCAACTGGCAAGATTATGCAGTGTGGCAATGTAAGATCATTTTTCCATCACTTTAGAATTTTCTTTGGTTGTAGGATGTCTTGAAAGGGTTAAGAATTAAAAGTATGGATAACCACTCTGAAAATAAGCTCAGTAGAGGCTGAAAACTCTCAATAAATTCTAACAATTTCAAAAGACACATAGGTCTATATGGACTTATTTCTAATGTGAATACACTCTTTGCTAGCACAAATACAAATACCAATTCAAAGCTAAAAGAGCTACAAATTTGACAAAAAATAAACTACTAAAGCCAATCCTAATAAAATGAATGCTCCAAATAAAACCATGGGCTGCCAGTCCAATCCATGCCAATAATGTGGAAATTCATAAACTATCATTGCTGAAATAAACATACACAGAGACTTAAATTAACTATATAAGTTCGCAAGAGGAGCTTAAATCTTCATTTGCGTTCCAAATTAAGCTTTGGGAATTGAAACCATTCTTTCGTCTACTAAGGGTGTCAATGTTGCTCCCCATTAAGGACAGAGAAGAATAGAAGCTTGGAGGCCACACACACTGACTCTTTTCTGGTACATCTGGAAGGAACTTGATAGGATAATTTTTTATGAGGTGAAGCAGATACTTAAGTTGAAAGACATTCTTCTCAGGTTTTTTATTTTCTTAGTCAAAAGATTCTCTTGAGAAAAGAAGTTGATCCTTCCTAGAGTTCATTGATAGGTTGGTCATAGCCGAGGCTTGTAGTATTAGCTTGGTTTTGGTTTCCCATGACAATGCAGAAAGAGGTTGTGACTAGATTCTGTGAACTTATTATACATAAAATACCAATCAAAAATCCATCCATTTCTAGCAATCAAAGGATCCAAAGTCAAGCATGCCCTCATCCAAGTAAGAACCCACTTTTCTGACAGAAAGAGAACCACAATCCATACCATTTACCAACATCAGATTTGTCAGAAAATAAACCATCAACACTTCTTTGCCAAACCATCCCCTTGTCCTATTTGATCAACTGCATAACAGCAGCTCAAAAAAAAAAAAAACAAACAAACAAACAAAACAAAAATGAGATGCTCCGAATCTCATAATTCGGGAGTTTCACTAACAGTCACATTCCACATCATCAGATCCCAGGGCACTACACATCATCTTCCACCCAAGCACTTTTATCCACAACAATCCAAGAAAGATCTGAATGTTCCTTCACAAGTGGAAATTCCACACACCACACAGCTTCCCAAGGTTCACAAACTTACAGTCCTCTGCTTTCATCCCTACCCCCTTCAAAAAGAACCAAAATACTTGTAATCGCCTTTTAGAAACCTACTGCACTGCATAAATAATATTATCTTATACCACAAAATGATATTTTAACCCACTTCCATACATGCTCCTATTAATCTTATACCACCAGAATGATGATCTCAGAATGAAACATTCTAGATCAAAGTTTAGCTTCCATAATCAAAGTTAAGCCTCCATATTCAAAGATACCTCTCTTCCACATTCTTAATCTCTTATTGGACCTCCTTTTCACTGAAATCTATATTGCCCTATCCTTAAAGAAGCACCCCAAAGGCAAACCTGGGTAAAAAGAAAATGATGCAGGTGGATGAATTTGAAAAGAAAATGGAATTTAAGATGAATTTGATACTTGGAAATCATGAAAAAGAATAATCATCTCAAAAACTGAGAGCCATTATGATACTGATTGGGCACAAATATTCTTCCACATTTCATGGCCACTAATATAAGGTGCAGATTGAACATCATAATTTCATGCCAAAAACAAAATTTCTGAAAATAATAGGACACAGACAATGAGGAGACGTCCATAAGGGACAACTGATAAACTTTTTTTTATTGGGAAGTGTTAAATTGGGCGGAAGAGGATGGGGGGAAGGCAAAGAGTGGAAGAAGGAAATAGAAACCATGATTGACTTATGAGGCACACCTTTTATAGTAAACAATATATGCATTTTAGATGTAAATCTATACTCGGAGTTATTTCCAAACTTGCATGTATTTTGGGACAGACTGGTAGCTTCTTGGGAGGTGGGAGTGCTCCCCTGAGGGTATGTGTCTTGGCTTGTGCAACTATTTGAGAAAAGATTCTTACTTTAACTATCTCATGAGAAGAGGATGGCCTTCACTAAACATGTGTAGTTTGCACAGTAGTACAGAGGAGATAACCAGCCATATACTCATCCATTGTGCTAGACCCTACTTTTTGCAGGATTTCCAGATTGATTTACTTTGGGTTTCAGTTGGTGTTACTGCGGTCTGCTAAGGAGCTTATGCTGTGTTGGCATGATAGGGATTAGATAAACAGCAGAGGAACCTATGGAACATGGCTCCTCTTGCTTATTTTGGTGCATCTAAATTAGAGCATAATTTAGCGCATCCAGACAGATGCAAAATGGCTGAATCTTTGAGGAGGAGAAGCTTTCTAACCAGAGATTGAAAGACTTCTTTCTGAAATCTCTTCTGGATTGGTCTAGACTTCACTTGGGAAATTGAACCGTTCTATGTTGAGTTTCATCACGGTTCGGTATAGAGTTAAGGGCTAGCCCACATTGCTCTGCTCTTTCTCTTTTCTTTTTCCATGTGGAGCTCTTAGTATACTCCCGGCTTACATGATTGTGGTGTACACAGTTGCACCAGTTTTTATTAGGCACCCTTAAATATAATTTCCTCTCTGCCTAATTAGGGTAAAAAAAAAGGAGTGGGGGAGAGGACGGGACAGATTAGACATAAACATTATTCAATGGATTCTCTAACAAAATTCACCACCACCCTAATGCGAGGACTAGGTACCTTATTTAACAAGACATTTCTAGAAAACAATTCCATACCATGTTCCAATACATTCCGCTTGGATTTAGCCCTTATCTCTAGATAAAGGGAACATTCCTTCATGGGGGCAAACAAGCGGAATGGAGTGCTTTATCAAATACAAACACTAGTGTGCAGAGCCCAAGTTCATAAAATTAGGTTGAGATCAATACTGATGTACTGGAAAAGAAAGGCTTGGAGTGACAAGCAGACATCACAAAAAACAAATCCTCCGCAATTATCAGGTAAACGAGAAAACTACCCAAACAAATATTTCGGAAACCGAATCAACATGACCCAAAGATCTCATTTTTTTCATATTTCCCTATACGTTCTAGGGTACCAAACAAAGGTCTACGAAATAAGAAAAGAAATAGTAATCAAAACCCTACCTGAGATTCAATAATTTTGCCGAAACGGCTGAAAGTGTTTTCCAGCTGTCGTTCGGTGACGTCCCACGACAACCCTCCAACAAATATACGGTTCTCTTCTTTCCCAGCCATTACAATTCCAAATTTTCTGAGGAAACAAACAGTCAATAATGAATTGGAGATCCAAACCCTAGAAAACAAGAGAGAGAGAATACCTTCTCTGGATTTCTCTGTCGATCGTATTGTGATTTGTGATTTGTGATTTGTGATTTGTGTTTTGTGACTTGTGACTTTGAGTTATGCAAACCCTAGAATTTAGGCTGTGAAGTGAGTGAGTGTCGCTCCATGGGGTTGTACTCTTTGGGCTTAGTGTACACATCGAGGACCATGGATGATAGGGAATACAATATGGGCCAGGTTAGGCCCATTAAATGAATATCTTCAGATGGGCAGGGCCCAATTACTTAAAAGATTGTAGCGGCACATGTTAATACATGCCATGAACGAAACGTTTCTGTTCCCATTGTGTCTCTATCCATAACACAATACTCTTTTAAAAATGAAAATTTTTAAAATTAATTTACAAATCAATGGAGAATTTTATTGAGAA
Organism: Vitis vinifera; assembly: GCF_030704535.1. Taxonomy (NCBI): domain Eukaryota; kingdom Viridiplantae; phylum Streptophyta; class Magnoliopsida; order Vitales; family Vitaceae; genus Vitis; species Vitis vinifera. Next base: position 6,918,253 of record NC_081817.1, read on the forward strand.
TTACTAGGAGCAGGATCAGTGTTTAATCCATTGATACGAGTAAAATATTGGAATGATTATCACCTTTTATCACTATTTGTCCTCAGCTATTAATCAAGGTTGAAACTCAAACCCTCCAACCCGTGCCCAATCCAATCCAATTTTTAAGTCGATGTAGGCAAAGCTTACGTTCATTAGGATTGGGTTGGAAAATTATTAACCCAAAAATTTTAAGGTTGACGTGGGTTAAAAGTATGGACAAGATAGAAGTATGTATATGTGTGTGTGTATGTGTTGGGGCGGGGGTTGCCCTCCAATCTACTTATTTATTAACTTCATCTTTAGAGTGCATTTGACAATGATTCCAAAAAACGTTTCTAGATTAGAGTGCTTTCTAAAATCTTATCAAACATGATTTTAGTCTTGTTATTGTTTTTACTTTGCGTAAGTATTAGAAAATATAATAATCAAATCTTTGAAAGGATTGCTCTTCCGAGACAACATGAGGATATCCAAGTATCTGCCATGGCAATTGGACGGTGATATACTACGTTTCTAAACCAACTTCAACCATACTTTTGATGCAGCAAGGAGATTTATCATTCCACTGAGAAAGAAATCAATACATGGTTTAAATCATAAGAGAATCATAATTTTCAATGACTGTACATCATATGGTACACTTATCAATCAACCAAGGATCGGAGCATGTTACAACAGGAGACATGGTTAAGTCATTCAGGTAAAAGGGGGAGACGAGCAACACTGGTGCCACCACCGCCGGTAGTTAGTGGTTTGACGTTTGTTTCCTTTTGTAAACTGGATTTGGAAGATTTATTAGTAGTCTTCTTGTTCGACCTCAGAGGAAGGATCTGCAACCTGGGGTTCAGTTCAGTACCTGAATTCTCCACTGCCAGCTGATAGCTTTCTACAAGCTCAAGTTGCCGAGCAATTATGTCTGAGCGTCTGGGGAGAAGTTCTACTGGCTCCCCACCAGGAATCACAATATACTCAATTGCAAGGCGAACCTCCTGTCAAAAACAAAGTGAGAAAGAGCTTCATTTTCAGCAGTTGCAAGAGATTTCATGTGCCATCTTCGCTAAATTGAATGGAATGTGCACTTCAAAAGCGACGAGCCAAGACAAGATGCGAGATTATGATGAAGGGTTGATGAAACTAATAAATCTTGAAAAACGTGGATTAAGAAAAAAAGAAGAGGAAGGACACGGTATTTGATATTGTTTGCCCACAACTAGAAGGCTATGATCAACTGCTACCACCTAAGAACAGTCAGAGCAACTTACATGTCGCAGATTTTATTTGTCATCTAGAATCAGAACTACAGATGAAATTACTGTCTCCATCCCTATATTTTACACTAGGCATATATCTGATTGGGATGTTGGCTTACTGCAAAGAAAATTTTATATATATATTCACGCTGTTGATTTGAACTAACATGATGTTGATGGTGATGATCATAATGATCAAAAAATGAACAAAACAAGTGGATCAAGAGAAAAAAACATTAACAAAATGGACATGCAGGAAGCTATTTTTATCAATTACAACTAAATTCCACTAAATAATGCATTTAACACAACAGTGAACTTTGTCATAGTAATTATTGAATAGCCGCTGCAATGTCATAGTAATTATTAAATGGATGCTGTAATCATAATTTGCCTCCAGTATCCTAATAGTCAAGAGTGTAGAGTGGCTCCCTTCTCCCGAATGTAAGCAAGCTAAATAATTTTAGTTATCGATTATTTGCTTTCATAAGTGCATCTTACATGATTCTCAACACCAAACAGAAGATTCATGACATCAGAACTATATAAAATTTTAGAAGAATCATACTCTTTAACATAACAATCAAGATAGTTTTTTTGTTCCAATCAGAAGGCTAATGTGTGTTACTAATGCTAATGACTCCCAAATGCAAGCTTTTCTGTAGCACTGGAAAGCTGGATTTGTCCATGATTTTAAAATTCATGAGGTATTGGTTTCTGAAAACTACACTCTGACCCATATTAACTCACATATAGTTCATGGATCATCTGCATTCATATGGATAGTAATGAAAAAAATAAAAAACCAAAAACCAAAATTTAGAAGGGAAAAGAGTTGCACCTCCAAGGCATCAATCTCTTCCAATGAGGGTTTTCGTTTTGGTGCATCATCTTCGATTTCGATGTCAAAAGAACTTTTCAGTGGCTTCTTCGGTTTTGAACCAAAAGATTCTATTCCAAGAATCATGCGGACTGCCTTCACCATTTGTGCCATGGTATTTGACTGCAGTTTCATAGGAGAATATCTAATTGAGAAACCATAAATTAACAGTATTAGTTCAAAAACAGAAAAAGAAAGAGGATACCTTAATAACAAACACTGGCAACTGATGGAATTTAGCTACACCACGGATCCATGGGTATTGTTTCAGTTCAGAACTAGATGCTAGAATTGCATCCGCTGTTCCAATGTCATCAGTTACATCTATTTCGTCCTCAAGCCCCATCACTTTTGCTACTTGTAGAAGATCAGCTTCTAGGATCTGAAAATACATCCAAATCAATAGAAATGCCATTGATTAAGTTTTTTCAGCCTTTACTAGCAGATTAAAATACTGCTAACTCATTAAGGACATTGTGAAAATTTCATAAAATTTTGGATGATGCCCAGAATATGCACTGCATTTCATTAAGCATATGTAACCCAAACACATTAGGTATACATCAATAATTTGTGAATCATAAACTATTTTAATAAATCCCAAAATGTTTAGACATAAGATATCTATTTAGACGTGAGAATTTTTCTATCTCAGTGCATGCCTGACTGGTGACTAGCACATAGTGGGAAAAAAATAGAGAGAGAGAGAATAGTAAGGATGGAAATCCAAGTAGTTTACCTTGTAGGTATAAACACACACCGCTGAGCTCTGCTTGCTCACTGGTTTATCAGTGCTCCATGGGTTGGAACGACTGGGAGAATGATGTACATGTTTCTCATCAGATTCTACTACTTCACTTTTAGTTATCCTAGATTCTTCTAGAAGTTTCTTTTCAGATGCCAGAGTAGGCTTCTGGGAAATGTTAGCTTCAGCATCCATGTGACGAAGTTCAAACAGAGGAGATTTTCCTATTTTCACAAAAAGCTTCAAATCAACATAAACTGCAATCCAGAACCATTGTTCCTTTCTTAAGTATACAGAAATTACAAAAGTCTGGAATACCTGCTAGTATAGCATCTACTGTAGCATCCAATCTGTGATGAACACGACAATGGGTTCTAGATATCATCTCAACAGCACATGTAAATGTAGGAGGTCCTTTTCTCTCAAGAATTGTCTTCTGCACCTTCCTTTTTCTTGCTTCCTCATCACCAAGAGTCACACTCTGTGTTCGTATGAGAGAACAGGTTTCAATCAATCCTCTAAACTTCTAATAAGAACAAGCTTTAGATGACAAAATCCTAACCCACTTATATGTAAATTGCAGTCCAATCTATGAATTTATTCCAAGCATGACACTGACAGCCCAGATTAACTTGCATCTGGTTTCTAAGGAATTAATGAAGAAACAAAGCCAAAAAAGAGAATAGGTTTAACCAAAATATATACAAGAAACCAGTCTGTATGAATAAATAAATAGAGAAATACAAGGGAGTGGCTTTGCACCTCTATGCCACCAACAAGGATCTGCAGAGAGGGGTTCTTCATTATGTTGTCAATAGTCATTCCATGTGCTGTTCCAACTAGCTGAACTCCTCTTTGAGCGATCGTACTGGCAGCTAATGCTTCAAGCTCTGTTCCAATTTCATCAATTATAATGGTTTCAGGCATATGATTTTCAACCGCTTCAATCATGACCTGCAGCAATAAAACAAAAGAGAAAAAAATTCAATGACAAATGGCTGCAACCATCCAAACTGAGAGAAATAACAATGAAGAAAGCAAAAGGCTTGAAATCAAAGCTAACATTATGCTGCATATTAACATTGGAAACTTGCATCCTCCTTGCACGACCTATTCCAGAATGAGGAACATCTCCATCACCTCCAATTTCATTTGATGTATCTACAATCACAACCCGTTTCATATGCTCATCTGCCAGCATTCTAGCTATTTCTCTGCACAGAAAAATCCTCTGCGTATTTAGTATCTTTGTATGATAATGAAGCATGTGCAGTCTTGACACTAGAAGTCAAGAGGCAGAATTATGCTAAGCTTTAGTTGATCAAGAAGTCGAACAATTAAATTCTCTCCATTGCCCACCTCTTAGCCTTTGCATACTTACAATGAAATCTCATAGAATTAGAGTCATGAAAAGCATATAAAATAACTTATAAAAAAAGAAAAGCACATTCAAAGTTAGTGAGTTTAACAATAGATGGAAATGGATAAGAACACAACACCTGGCAGTAGAGAACTCCTCCTAACAAGATAAAAATCTAATAGAAGCCATTGCAGGGCATAAGAAACCATAGGGTCCACAATAGCAGATCTAACTTTCCAGAGGCATATAAAGAAATTCATGATTATTTGTTCAAAAGAGAATATAGGATTATCAGGTAAATCCATATACAAACTTTCAATCAGTTGATGCAAAACCATTACTAGGTCTTACAAAATATCAAATAGTAAATACCTGATTAAAGTAGTTTTGCCAACTCCAGGAGGCCCTATGACCAATATAGAACCTCCCCCCTCAACCAAGTCACGTACTATCTCAGCACTTCCTGACACAGATCGGCCCACCCGACAAGTGAGGCCAATGATTTGCATTTTACGGTTTCTAATAGCACTTATACGGTGTAGGGAGTGATTAATGCCCGAACGATTGTCATCCGAAAACTCACCAACCTGAAAAGAAGGTAACTTACTCCCCATAAAACTTCATTCTAAAACCATGCATATCCACTTAAACAGTGATTTAGTATAAAATGCTATTCAGTCTTTATCAACCATCACCAACTCCGGATCACATAAAAGCCCAACGTTGTCCACCCAATAAACTATCACACCAATAAGGTGACTTCATATAAACAATTAGTATTTCTCAGTCCTATTCTCAATCTTCCAATCAGACAATACAAAACTACATCTCTCGCTTATGTAAGCATAAACTCATATTCAATGGATATGGTACCATGATCACCCGTAAAAGTGCTAAATATTTGTAGGGTTCACCTAGATTACCTTGGATATTGCATGCTGTAGATCTTCGAGCTTCACGATCTGCTCCGATATCAGCCAATCGCCGGAAGGAAACCTTGCAAGAGGCTTCCTTCCTAAATCCATCACCACTTCAATCAAATCCCCAATCTCGGCGTGCCCGAACAGCTCCTTCCTCATCCTCAAAGGCACCAACTCAAGAAACATGTCCAATTCAGAAAGCGCCTCCGATCTCGACGTGGAAGGCGAATTTGGAGAATTGGAGGTCGACCCATTTCCCGGCGAGAACCTTTCTACTGGGCGGCGAATTCCGGGGGACCTAATTAATGGGATGGAAGACTTCGCGGAAGCGATCCCACGTGTTCGACGAAATGACGAAGAGACGGAGGAGATGAAGCCGGTGTTTTGAAGGAAAGCGAAGGTTGAAATGGGTATCTGATTGGCGGAGTGCCATGAAGAGTGAAGATCAATGAGCACAACGCGTGAACTCAAGGATCTCATTTTCTCTCCCCACTGGCCTTGGTCGATTGTGTGAAGCAATTGAGAATAAGAAGATGATGATGAAGGTGAAGTAGATTCGGAGGGATCTGCTATGGGATTGGTGGGGAGTGGGGCCGCCGAGAGGAAGGAAACAAACAGTTATCAACCGTTGAGGCTGAGGACCGGAGGCGCCACGTGGGGGCTGCTGCCAACCACATACATGTTAAAATCCTACTTCAACTGTTTCAAGACTTTTCCAAGCTTTCTTCTTCCGAAGTTGTTGGGGTTTGGCTCACACACTCTTCCTTTTCCACAAATTTAGGTATGCAATATGCATTTTCACAAATGGATGCAACCCATGTTCAAATCCTCCCAGATTCTTTGTGACCTGTTTGTGCCACTAGGCCGCATTTGAAAGCAATTATCGTAAAAATCATGGCCTTTAGTCAATGGCATTTTTTTTTTTTAACAAAACGGTTTCTAAAAAAATGTTCTTAGTATTCATATATAAGTAAAAAGTAATTTTATGATATAACCTGAATTTTAGGTTATATTTGGTTCCACAAAATTTGAATGAAAATGAAAAAAAATAAAAAATAGAAAAAATAGAAAAATAAAAATACAAAATAAATTTAAAATCAGTAAATCATTTTGATACCCACTTATGAAAGGTATTTAAGTCTATCCTCAACTTGATTCTCAATATAGTGCGAGACTCTATTTATCTCATCCCATAAGGGTTCTGTTTGTTTGAAATTGCAATCCTGGGAGACATAAGTCGAAAGGGAATTCTATTTATTTGGATCTGTAAAGGATGCTTATTTGTTTGGCGTTGCAATCTTGAAAGAGAAAAAGTTTTTACCACTCTTTGTAATGACACTCAAAACATGTATACCATCGTTGTAAGGCTCACACGAAGGTGGTAATGGATACTATCTATATGGGTGGAATTTTCACATTACACGCAATAACTAATTCTTATTACATTCAATGTTGCTTAGATATGAGTTAAGCAAAAGTATTAAATTATTCAACATTGACCTCCATTAGATATTTATTCGAAACAAGAAAAAAAATGGACGCTAACCCATCTTTCTGGATCACTTGGGAGAATGTTCATAAGTGGACAGCAAAGCCTAAACTGAGACCTCCAGCCCCCAAAACACTGCCTTCAGAACAGGGCTCACACCACAGAAAGATAGGCTGATGGGTAAGCATGGATGGACTAGTTCAAATAGGCCAAGCAGGCGTATTCCGTAGAGCTCATGAGATCTAAGCAAATGCCGTCCAAGCAACAACAGAATTCGGCCCCACTTACGAAAGCAAATGAGAGGAATATGAGAAAGGAATATGAGAATATTCCAAGATCTCTATGCAATTCACAGCAAGAAGGGAATAACCCAGCGGAGATCCATAAGAGTGAAGGGGAGTGAAGATGGAGGGGGAATAAAACAGCTTGCCATTTCACAAACCCACCTCAGGATTTACTTGTAATATCTACATTAGGCGTGCTGAGACAAGTAAGCTGTACAGTGATAAAAAGAAGCAAAAACTAATGCGGTAATCCAACACTGGATTCTAGTACCAACCCATCAACTTCTTTCTAACACCCTCCTCAATCTTGTTCCTTGACACACAAGAACCTTCCTCTTCATCCAGTAGGATTCTATATACTTCCCACTCCCGATCCTGGATCATGTGTCTCCCTATCTCCACCTGGGTAAACAGATACAAATAAAAGGCAGAGGCTCGGTTAGATCATTTGGACAACATATATATATATATATATATAAGACACTTCATGAGTTAAGAGTTGTTACCGAAAATATTTGTATCTTGAGAATCTTTAGGGCAAGAGTAATATCATAGAAAACAAGAGGCCGGCCCCTGCCACACAGCTCAACAGGGTTTGCGACCAGCAGCTCAGTATCAGGCCCCCTGCTCTCCACAGCCACTCTAAGGGGACAGAAAAGCTCCATTTTGAGACGAGAGGACAGGGCATTTTGCTTATTTGGGTCAACCAGTTTCTTACCATCGGCTTGCATCACGAGTAAGTCTGCTTCAAAGATTCCCTTTGCGTTTGCAAAGAATCGCCCATAAGAGGTCTGACAAACAACAGATTTTTAAATATAAAAACTATCAGAAACAAATGGGAAAATCACCCATAAAAAAGGCAGCATATAGAGAAATTTTGACAGTAAGAAAGCCTACATCTCCCAAACAAAATAAAGAAGCAAAAAATGATCACTTTGCAACAATTTTTCCAGCTAAAAACCACAATGTTTTGAGGTATCTTCAGAGCTTTCCCAGTTTTCATAACAAACAGGGGATATATTGATAAAAATATTGGGAAAAGAGAAGACCAATTTGTGAATATGGTGCCCTGCCTGTTCCTCAAAAAGACTATCAGTAGGAAGGGGAAGACCGCAATTAATTGGTATAATTGGGAAAAAATAATGAACAAGTTCTCACTAGTTTTAAACCATATATACCTGGATGTTGTAATCCTTTAGGGTTCTCATGATATCATAAATGCGACCTTTTTGATCCTGACAAATGATATGAACATGTGTGTGAGACGGGCTGAGGGAATTGTCCATTGTAACAATTAAGGCGTTTGAGGCAGGAGATCCATTTTGGTGTCCATCGGGCAATTCCAAACTGAAGATTTCTTCTGTGATTGCAGGAGGAAGAAATGAAGAACCCTGTGAACATCCAGTAACTTCTGGGCCAGCCAATTCAATCTCACAGCTTATCATGGCATCCCCTAACACATCTTTCAAATGATAGATTGCTTCATCCCGTCTCTCCTGAGTATGAAGTTCATTTCTGTACCAAAAGAGAACCTAAATTAAATACCAGAAGCAAAATCCATAACTGTCTCAATGAAAAGAGGGTTACTCTCCCAGTTTTCTTGCAGAAGGCCCGGAATTTGTTCCAAAAATATGCCTCAAAAATTATTTTTTTTTTAAAATGAACAAGGTCTTATGTGCCATAATGCCAGGCAATAGCCTTCATTGTTAATAGTACTACATATTTTCTGCAATTCAGATAATAAACAAAGAACAGCTTGAAATTAAATTCGGACAACTGAAGTACTCTTAGTTGTGATTCCATACCAACTGCAAGTTCAAATTCTCTTCTACATGGACATTTCACATATTTCACATATGATTATCTCAAAATCTGAGTAGACAAATGAAGAGAAAAACCAAACATCCAATCTTAACCAGAAAAAATCCAAAGCAACATTGTTCTACTAAGATCATGGAGAAATCATACAATAACAGTAGTTTAAACAAGTGTGGGTGGAAACATTTGTAATTATTAAATACCATAACTTTGAAGAAAAGAGAGCTATTCGTACAACAGGGTTTCAAGTTGCAAGCAGTCATATGAAGTTCCACTGTTTTACTTCTTGATTCAGATGAAATTTGGACAAATTTCTACCTTTCTCAATAATGAATGCTGTAGACAAAGATCCCCACTAATTGTAAAACTGGTAATCAAATGTTAAATGTTGCCTCAGTTTATTTGACTCTTCTGAAGAAGCCCATTAAGGAAACAGGATCACCCACTTCGAATTTCTGTTATGCCCTTCTGAGGTTCTGATTGATTTAATAACCTCAGTCAGCAGCACATAGAAAATATGACAGCAGGCAAAAATGATTCATTTCCCCCAAGCCCTGCAAGCTGCCTTTCTCTGTTGTCTCAAAATAACAGTACCAGTCCTGATCATTTGATAGTCATATGATATTAAATGCCAGACTTAGCCTTGCACCCCAGAAATCCATCCAAAATGCTTTCTTTTAGGCATGAGGTCATCCATAATGTTATTACATTTTAAACATTCCCTCACCTATTTCCATCACAAAGCACATGTCATGCACCATTAGTCATCAATGACTATAATTTCACCAATTCTTTGTTTGGTTGCCATGAAAATAGGAAAAGAAAAGGCCATCTTGGAATCTCAGTAACATGTCACTCCACTCACAGTTGGGTAATAAGTTTCCAAATCCCATTTTCATTGTCTATAAGAATCCAATAAACATAGGAAGTAAAAAAGAGGAAAAGAGAATCAGAAATCTAGCAGTACAGTTGATGTCAAGAATGACAAACCTGGTGTCCGTGACGAAAAAGAGATCCATCACTCTCCCATCTGGGGCAGTGGATACCTTCACTCTCTTTATTGTAAGCTCTAGCTCACAAAGAGCCTCGGTTATATCTGTTGAAAATAAATAAGTATATGTAAATTAGTATAAAAAATTGGAGGTTAAATCAAATATGTGGCTCTAAATTCCATCATCTCCACTTACACCCAAACATCTATAGAACCAAATGCATTAGGGAAAGAGGGTGAAAATATACATAAACATTATCCAAATAAAAACATCGATAGAACCAAATGTATTAGGGATAGAGGGTGAAAATATACATAAACATTATCCAAATAATAATAGTAGTAATAATAACGTCCCGACCCACTCCCTTTTATGTAGAGATTGTCCGCTCTGAATAACCCACTACCTCCCAGGCACATATTATCCACTCTGGATTCTGAGCCTTCACAACTTTAAAAACTGTTTACATGGCTAGTTTTCTCCTCTATCCAATTTTGTATCCCATGATACATATTCTATAACAACCCCCTCTCATATAGATCTTGTCTCCCATGGAGATCTTATCTAGACCTAACATACCCTCATGCCTTTAAAACATGTGTATGTGGTTAAGAGAAATTCACTAAATATGTAGTGTTAGGAACTTCTTTCTCTTACCGGATGCAGGACATCACAAAAAATAATAGCAATAACAGTATATACATCAAGATTACTTTATCCCCATTGAGATGCCCATAACCTTCGTCCTTACGCCCATGACCTTTTACCTTCATTTCAAAACACAACAGACTTCTTCCCAACTTCTTCAACTAAGATGGGGACCATTTCCATTTTTACAGTCAAACTAGAGATGGATAAAGAATTAATCTATCATTTTAAAAAGAAAATGAACTAGAAAATAAGAAATTACCATGTAGTAGACCTTTCCAGTCATAGTAACACCAGAACTTCAAGAGGAACACATCCGGAGGCTTTGGCTGTTGCTGAAATTCTGGCTTGTAAAAGCTAATCCCTGAAGCAGAGGAACACGAAGGACACACCTCCAATAGTCTCCTATGCAACAGATTCCACCTTGTATTTGGTTTTCCCACCACCCAGAATAATATGTAGCACCATTTCCCATCAGTTGAAGAATCTTTAACACCAAAAAGATCAAGGAAAAAACATCAGTAAGATTAAAAGGGGAAAAAAAAAAAAATTGGATCACAAGCCAAATGTTGTTGTTTTAAGAATTAGAATTCACACAATAAATGCTTATGATGTTGGAACAAAATGAGGAAATCAGAAGAGCCGCTGCATAGATCAATGCACACCAAAAGAAAAAGAAAAAAAAAAGAAGAGGAAAATTAAAATTTCATGGAAAATGAAAGAAATCAGGACATCCCATGCCTTGTTTTGATAGGGAAGTCCCACAAAATGAACTTTAGGAAGGATGGGTATTCCTTTTTTTTTCTCCCAATTTTCTGCAACAAAACTCAAAGAAAACAAAATAAAGCAAATGATGCTAACCTCCTCTGGAAATGCTCAACCCAAAGCGCAATATAATTCTACACAAATCACAGCCCAGCCCAATCTTGTCCGGGCAATTGACAGTAATCTCAGTAGGGTCACCCGGCTTCTCAGCTTGCCTGATGAGCACCACATCCTCATAATCATAAAGAATGCCCATTTGATCTCACTCCCTCCCTCACTCTCCACCTACTCTTGGTTCTGTCTGTTCTGTTCTTTTTTTTTTTATTGGGGGGGGCGGCGGGGGGCGGCTTCAAAGACTCAGAAGATGAGCAGAAAAAGCGCTCAATCCATATGGGTTTTCTCCCTTCTTTTGTTTTTTGGATTGTTTGGGGCTTGTTCTATTTGGCAGAGACAGCCAGAGATTCTGCTGTAGCAATTTCGGGTACCAACTCCGATAACAATAGATCATGGGATCCTCCTCCTCTGTTTTCTCACTCGTTTTCTCCTACTTTCTCTTCCCCTTTCCCGGAATCTTCAATTTCTCGTCCATGTCAATTTATAGGAAATTTAAAAACAAAAAAAAAAAACAAAAAGGAACCGCAGTGATCCAGTGGGTTGAAGTCCATGCAAGTTAAAAGTACGTAAAGTTCTATTTTTGACCTTTCGGATGCCAAATTCCAAGGGCATCCATGCACTTCAAGGTGTATATATATTAAACCTGAAATTAATTTTAAATTTTTTTAAATTTTAAGGAATTAAAAATTTTTCATTTCTATATATTTTTAAAATTTTGAAAAAAAATTAAGAATATAAGTTAATTTTTTTTTTTTTTATATATAGGATTGTTTAGTTTTTAAAAACTAATTTTATTTTATCCTCTTTGAGCAACATTTTCATGGTATTCAATTATAATTTTTTTTCTTTTCATTTTTTTTTCTCCATCTAAGAAATCCTCACTATTTCCAAGGATTCAAACATAATTAAAATATTTTAGAGCATATAAAAATAAAAGGAAACAAAATAACTGATGAAAATAATCTTCTTATGTCTCAATGTTATGAAAAGCATATTAAAAAAAATCAAATAACAAATGGGAGAAAAATCCTCTTAAAAAAGTTAGGATGTTCTCTATTTTCTAGGAATAAAAAAATAAAAAATAACTATTTTTGGCAACCAGAAAAACTATTTTATGTTCTTTATTTTTAAAAATAAAAAATATGGTATTTTCAAATAATATTTTTTAATTGTTTTCAATTGGTTTTTTAAGAGTTATATTAAAAAATAATTATATAAACATATAAAATAATAAAAAATAGAACACTAGATATAAATATTATTTTTTAAATATATTTTAAAAATATTAAAAGCATGTTGAAAAAAATCAAGATTTCTAAATACACTTTTATTTTACAAAATATCAAAAAAAAAATTTTAAAAATTATTCTCAAAAACTGTTTTTCAAACAAGCCCTAACAACGTCACAACCTATAGTTTCATAAAAAACTTACATCCTTGGAATTTATGATTTTCATTCTATCATCACACAAAGGTATAATAATATTTCAACAACAAATTATTAGAGTAGGTTCAATTGAGGGACAAGGGCAAATCCAAATTAATTCATATTTTATTTGAAATTATTTAATTATAAGATTTGATTTTCATATTAAAATGGTTACTACCGGTTCAAATCCATTTAAGTTACTTTACCATTTCAGTTAAATTTCTTATCATTTAGTGTTTTTTTGGGTTTTCCCTGATTCGGCCTTCACTCCATCCACTCCATCTTTGGTTTTTTTTTTTTTTTGAAATTTAAAATATTCTTAACTTATTTTCTATATTTTTTAAAAATTCTTTTCTTCTTATTGTTTTATACTCAATCATTCTTCATATTATATGATTATTTATAAAACAATCCCGGGAAAACAAGTTCAAACAACTAAAATATATTTTCCCGAAACACCATATTTTATGTTTTAAGAATAAAAAAAATCATTTTTTGTTTTGACAAATATATTTTTCAATTATTTTTTTATTAAAAACAACTTCCAAACATATCCAAAGTATCTTATTTTATGTGTTAAAAACAAAAACCCATTTTCTATTTTTAGTTGACAACTATATGTTGATATTAATTTTTTTTCTTAAAAATAGAAAACTAACATAACCAAAATATCTTATGTGAAGGCAAATGATTTTCTTTGACGGCTTATTTTAGATGAATTCATTTCAAATATGACATAAAATGCATAATATCATTTAATATTCATAAGAGAAATGAAAGATTAATGATAAAATTCATTGAATTGTTTTCCATTAGGTATTTGCCAAACATCAACATATGTACAAAGTCAAACTTGTATCCAATTTTGATTGGACTTCCTAGGTTTCCTAAAAAATTGATTAGTCGTTTATATAACTTATGAGACCTTTGACATAGTATATTTCGAAACAAACAAATACATCAATTTATGTTTTATTAGTATTGGATAAAAATAAAATTATATTCCAAATAAATGATTGTGGAATATCAAGGATATTTGTAATTTTAAATTATATTCTCTAATAAGGTTATGTTTGATTTGTTAGGAAGTGTCACAAATTCCTAATTAGTATGGATTCCTTTTTTGTAAAGAATATTATATAGAATATTTATAGGTTGATATATTATTATAATATTAGGCTTCCTTATAGAATAAGGAAGGTTGTTGGAAATATCTTTATAAATATTCTAGGTCATGAGGGGAAAAAGTCATGAGATGGAGATGGACCTATGGACTTGTAAAGACTATACGAGGTGGATAGAAGAACGTAGGGTATGGATACAAGGAATGGGGAAACATGTGATGTTTCGGGAACCAATAGTTGTATTTGGTTCTATCCTCTGTGATATTCTCTATTGTATAGTGGAATCATTCTCTCTCATCCGTGGACGTAGGCATGGTTGGCCGAACCACGTTAAAACCTCGTGTATCGTATGTGTGATTGTTTTATCTTTGTGTTCTTGAACTAACATTGTTGGCATCAAAGTTTTCGTTGGTATAACAACTGGTATCAGAGCTTGGGTTGAAGATTTCTGGAAGAGTAAAAGATCACAAAGCACACAAGATGAAAACAAAAGGAATTTTTACTGAAGGTGGATTCGATTGCTCTTTCGTGGTGATATGATACAAAAAGGTTTGTGTCATGGAGAGATTGAAGATTAACTTCATGAAATTTGGTCTAAGTGGAGATTGTTAGGAAGCGTCCCAAATTCCTAATTAGTATGGATTCCTTTTTTGTAAAGAATATTATATAGAATATTTATAAGTTGATATATTATTATAATATTAGACTTTCTTATAGAATAAAGAAGGTTGTTGGAAATATCTCTATAAATATTCTAGGTCATGAGGGGAAAAAGTCATGAGATGGAGATGGACTTATGGACTTGTAGAGACTATACGAGGTGGATAGAGATGTGAGGAAGAACATAGGGTATGGATACAAGGAGTAGGGAAACATGTGATGTTTCGGGAACCCAATAGTTGTATTTGGTTCTGTCCTTTGTAATATTCTCTATTGTATAGTGGAATCATTCTCTTTCATCCGTGGACGTAGGCATGGTTGGTCGAACCACGTTAAAACCTCGTATACCGTATGTGTGATTGTTTTATCTTTGTGTTCTTGAACTAACATTGTTGGCATCAAAGCTTTCGTTGGCATAACAACTGATATCAGAGCTTGGGTTGAAGATTTCTGAAAGAGTAAAATATCACAAAGCACACAAGATGAAAACAAAAGGATTTTTTACTGAAGGTGGAGTCGATTGCTCTTTCATGGTGATATGATACAAAAAGGTTTATGTCATGGAGAGATTGAAGATTAACTTCATGGAATTTGGTCCAAGTGGAGATTGTTAGGAAGTGTCCCAAATTCCTAATTAGTATGGATTCCTTTTTTGTAAAGAAAATTATATAGAATGTTAATAGGTTGATATATTATTATAATATTAGACTTCCTTATAGAATAAGGAAGGTTGTTGGAAATATCTCTATAAATATTCTAGGTCACGAGGGGAAAAAGTCATGAGATGAAGATGGACCTATGGACCTGTAGAGACTATATGAGATGGATAAAGATGTGAGAAAGAACGGGAGGTACTCTGTGGAACGAGAGGGCTCGTAGTAGGGTATGGGGATACAAGGAGTGGGGAGGAAACATGTGATGTTTCGGGAACCCAATAGTTGTATTTGGTTCTGTCCTTTGTAATATTCTCTATTGTATAGTGGAATCATTCTCTCTCATCCGTGGATGTAGGCATGGTTGGCCGAACCACGTTAAAACCTCGTGTACCATATGTGTGATTGTTTTATCTTTGTGTTCTTGAACTAAC
Source organism: Vitis vinifera (assembly GCF_030704535.1). Lineage (NCBI taxonomy): Eukaryota > Viridiplantae > Streptophyta > Magnoliopsida > Vitales > Vitaceae > Vitis > Vitis vinifera. The sequence goes on from NC_081817.1 coordinate 6,933,839, forward strand.
ATTATTGGCATCAAAGCTTTCGTTGGCATAACATGATTCTGAAAGAAAAATAAAATGATAAGAAAAATGATTTTTTTTCATGTTTGATTATACCACGAAAAATATCAAAGAAAATAAATTATAATTATAATTAATTAAAAACTTATATATTTTCAAATTGTTTAAGTTTTACATTAATGCCTTAAATAACTGAAATAAGTTTGAAATAGTAAATAAAAATAAATTTCTTTTATTTTAAATTTATTTTTTATTTTTCTTCATTTTTTCTTTACTTATGTTTTTCTTCTCTATTTTCCTTTCCTTATATTTTCCCTCAAATTTTTCAAAACCAAACATAGTCTAATGATTAATAGTTTTTCCTTCAAAGAAACTAAACACCAAGAAACATCAAGAAAAAAATAATAATAATAACAAAGATATAGAGAAGTTCAAATCATTTTGAAAAATGATTATTAGACTCTTTAGTTATCGTATTATTTATAGACAAATATTATTGTGCTAAAGAAAACTTTAATGCAAACAATGTTATATCAAGAACACAAAGATAAAACGATCAGCACAATAGTATACAAAGTTTAATGTAGTTTGACCAACTATGTCTATATTTACGGATAAAAGAGAATTTTTCTACTATACCAAAAGAATATTATAGAGAAAAGAACCAAATACAACCATTGGGTTTCAAAACATCAATATTTCTTCACTTCTTGTATCTACACTTTAAACCACCGAGTCCTCTTGCTAATCAAATATCTATTGTTCTTCCTCTTATCTATTTATCAATTCAATTTGATTTAATTTTTATATTTTATAATTGAATAAGTTAAATTTTAAAATTGTTTAATATTCATTAGAGAGATGAAAGATCAATGATAAAATTCATTGAATTGTATTCCATTAGGTATTTGCCAAACATCAAGATATGTACAACTCAAACTTGTATCCAATTTTGATTAGACTTACTAAATTTCCTAAAAAAATTGACAAGTGTTTATATAATCTAAATAAATCGTATTATTTATAGACAGATATATTAGTGAATATTAAGAATTACAAAATAGATAATTATGTTAATTTTATTATTCATCAATTTAATTTAAAAATAAATTTTAAATTTCATGGAATTCAGGTGAGTTTTTTTTATAAAAAAAAAAAAAAATTGTTTAAATTCGAACATATAGGGAAAGGAATTTTTATTTAGGATATGATAAAATTGGAGAAACTAACTTCTTGAGATGTTGTGTAGCACGTGCAATGATGAAAAAAGGGAATTTTATTCCGGATTTGATCAAAGTTTAGAAACAAACTTCTTGTCATATTTGCAGCACGTGTAATAATGATAAAAGGGAAGTTGAATGAAAGACTACAACTCATATCTTATATAATCTGTTTTTAATTTTTTTTTAAATATTTCAAATAGTTATAATTTAAAATTTATTTTTGATATTTTTTTTAATAAAAATCAATTTTAAAATAATTTGTTATAAAAATAAAATAATTTTAGCAACAAATTTAATTAATTTTTTTATATTTTAATTAATTTTTAAAATAATTGAAAATTGTTTTAAAAGCTAGTTTTTAAGAATGAATTTTGAATACTTATTCGAATATATTATATATATATTTTTTAATCAAGGACTCAATGAATAATAGAAGTGAAATGAAAGAGTCATATTTTAAAAATTATTATTATTGTGTTATTATAGATAAATTTATCGTTTACGGATAAGTTGGCATGAGATATTTACAATATTTTCTCACGATAAATTGATAGCATATTTAAATATTCCTTTTAATGTATCACCGCCCGACCATCTTTCTTATCCATGAAGTAATCCCCACGTGATTATTTTGTTCCCACGTCCTTCGCACGTGCCTTTACCCAATATGCAACCTTTTTTTTTTAATTCATTTCGTATAACAGCCAATAAAAAAATACCACGTCATAATTGTTCCACGTGGACATTATGTATGCTCAACCAAGCATATTATATTCCAAAAATATGAGGAAAAAAAATTATAAAATTCTTCCCACCTACTTTATTAAGAAGTTAAAAATATTTAGTAGTTATTATGACAAAAAGACAATACAAATGGTGCATTTAATGATTAATTTAATATTTATAAATACTAGTAAATTGAAATCATGCAAAAGGATAAGACAATTAATTAATTTTTTTAATTTGAAAATTCTATTAATATAATCAATTTGTAACTAATTTCTACTCTAAATTCAAATATTCAATGAACTAAATGCATGCTCTTAGTGGAATTTGTAATATTTTTTAATTGCATTATTTATTTATTCTCGATTTGTCACTAATTTTCATTCTTACTTACTTTAAGGCACCAGACAAGCCGAGGGTCAAGGCACTAGGCGAGTCGAGGATCGAGGCACCATACGTGCCAGGGGCCGAGGCACCATGGGAGTCGGGGCTCAAGGCATCATACGAGCCGGGGCCGAGTAGGTTTTTCCATATTATATTTAGATGTGTCTTTCTTTATATTTTATAGGTTTTGCAATTATGAAAAAATTTAATTTGTGCAAATGAAGCTCTATTTTGCTTATCGTGCTTAATTATCGCATATGTGCTTAACCATTCCCTAATAAAACATTATCCCCGACATTGATCTGCCCTCCCCCAAGAAATGGTATTAGAATTATGTTGCCTTTAAGTTTATTTTTGAGTTGGATGGAAATGAAAGGAAGCTTTATCATCAATACTTTATGACAAGAGATTTTCTCATCATTAAAGACTTACAAGATATTTTAGAAGGTGAAAGAATGAGTCTTATATGTACAAGAAAGCATGGGGAAGCATAATGGTGTTCTAAATCTTATAGGTGGATGATAATCTATTCATTAGTAATGATTCACGACTATTATCATCAATCGTGATCTAGTTGTCTACTTAAAGGGATGCAATATTATTGGGATTAAGGTCTTTTAAGTGTGATAAGAATAAAAAAAAAATTATGTTACGTCAAGCAACCTAAATTGACAAAATTTTGTCCAAGTGCACAATGTAGAACTCCAAGAAGGGTTTATTATCTTTGGGGTCCTAATGGTCTCAGATTAAGGTCATATTCGTTGATAGCAAGGATTAAAATATCGGTAAATATAGATATATTGGTACTTAGATTTTATGGATATATCGGAAATATCAGAGAAATATCGATGAATATTTTGACAAAAATATATGAAACGAAAATTATTCAAAATTCACAAGAATGTTTGAAAAAACTAAAAAAAAAATGATAAAATAAGTAAGTAATGCTAATTTTTATAAAAAATTAGAATAAATTCCTTTAATATATTTATATTTATTTATTTTAAAAATTAAAATACTTTTATTAAAACATAGTTTATTATATTTTAAATAAAAAATTAAATTGATTTGTATACAATATTTTATTTGAGATTTGATTTCTAAAAATTTATTACAAATGACAATTAGGACTTCATTAATTTTTTTATATTGTAGCAATTTTTGAGTAAAATTATATTTTAAATATTTTAAAATAAAAGCATTTAAAATTAAATAGATAAAAAAAAAGAATAAAGTGATAGTAATTTTTTAAAATAACATTAATGAGATAAATATAAAAAAGTAGTTAAAAATAAAATGATAATATAGATTTAAAATAAAAATAAATTAAAATTGAATAATTAAAAAATAAAAAAGGATAAATATTTAAAAAAACATTCAAAAAAATCTTCAATACTTCCCAGATATTGATATATTCGCTGATATATCTGATATATCGACTATATATCTGATATATCGATGATATATTTTTGATATCATCAATATTTTGATAAGCTTCCTCCTCTGCTCCGCTCGCTTCACATTCCATTTTTTCGTCGATTTATCGGTTCCTAACAAACCGATATTTTGGCGATTTTCTCAATATTTTTTCGATATTCCTCTCGTTGGATAATCAGTACTCAATATCCTTTCGAGATAGTCTATAAAAACCGATTTTTCAATCCATGGTTGATGGTACGTTTTATAAGAATTGTGTGAACTCTTAGTTCACTTATTAATATAAAAACATTTTAATAAATATGTAAGGTTGCACGTAAGTTAGTAAATAGTCTTTCTAAATTTGACTAATTAAACAATTGGAGTCTAATTAAGAAGATTGCATGCATCTAATGAGATCTACGGTTAAAAATCAAAGTAATCTTGCTTCCCTTCAAGTACGCTCCTCATGAGATTCTTCCTTTCTAAGAAAACTTTCATGCTTAGACTAATTTGTCGTCTTTGAATGAAATGGGGTTGTCACGAGATCTTATAGCAAGTGAGATATCTTTGAAATTCCTAAGACACCTGACAGTGTTGCAAAGCTGGTGCTACATGTACATGTGTCCCAATTCAAGCATGCACATGTGTCCCAATTCACAAATTATCAATTGTTTGTCTGCACACAATAATTTCTCCCCGTTGAGTAGGGCCGCATGGGCCAATCATCACAACTCTTGCCTCCTAAAATCTGACCATCGAGCCGTTAGGTTGGGCTATAAAAGGCCATCCAAAGAAGGAGAAGTCCCATCGATTTGATTCCTATCTTTCTATTTGTCTTGCCTCTAACCTAACCATTAGTGCTGGAATTCAACCCTCTCTTTTTATATGGTTGAGGCTAAGACTTGTAATGGATGATAGGTAGGATAGCAACGGGTTGGGCTTGAGACTGGCCGCCACCATTCCACCTCTATCTTATTTATTTAAAATAATTCTCATGCCCCGCCTCCTCTCAATTAACTATTTTTAAAATTTTTTAAATTATATTAAAATAAATATATTTTATAAATAATTAAAATATTATAATTTATTATAACTTATTTTATAATTATATTAAACATACAAAAAAAAAATAAATCAAATTAATTTTTAAAATTAACTTTATACGTAATTAGGTCATGATAGGACAAAATATACCCGAACCCACTTCGGGTTTCAAAAAAGTCCCAAATCGGTCCATACCTATTTATTTAAATGTCCCTATTAATAAGTGAACACAAGATTTGGCAACACAAATGGGGTAAAAATAAAACAAAAAATTTAACTAATAATTGTTTTCCTTATTCTCCAACCTCATTTCACTTTTACATGTGGAATGAAGTTTAAAAAATTGTACAAGTCTTACATAATTTTTATTATATTTTATTTCTTAATTTTGATTTGAGGTTTCTTTCTATTCTTTTTCTCCCTAATTTACTTCTTATCCTCTAAAATTGCAATCACAAATAGATGTCGTTCCCTCAAATTTCTGACTACTATCAATCCCACAAAGCTTCAATCGAAAAAAGTGAGAGAAAGAAAAAAAAATAAAGAAAGAAGATAAAAGAAAAAATTTAGGATATGTTTAATAACTATTTTTAAAAATAGTTTTATGTTCTCTAAAACAAAATAATTAGGAAAATACATTTGTCAATTAGAAACCGTTCTAAATGAAAAACATGGTGTTTTTATATAACATCTTTTAATTATTTTTCTTATTGTTTTTACTTGTTTTTTTAGGTCTGCTTTAAAAAATAATTATATAAATATGTAGAATGATTAAAAATAAAACATTATGTATAAAATTACTTTTAAAGCATATTTAAAAATATTAAAAATAGGCTAAAAATATTTTAGGTTTTCAAATAGACTTTTATTTTATAAAATATTAAAAAATAAATTTCAAAAATTGCATTAAAAAAACTATTTTTCAAAATTGTTTTCGAAATTAGTTACTGTGGGGGTTTTCCTTCCATGTGTCCTTCCCAAACTCAAGACCCTTTGGCCATCCAAGGTAAGTAGATGATCTATCTGAACCAAAATAAGCTCTGTCTGGCACAAAATGTGAGAGATTTCCTTCTTCCTCAATGCTAGATGGAGTGGACAAACCAAACCGACTAGGACTTCCAGACAGACAAACCAACCCAATCAAAGTTTCTAGGCATTGAACGGATGGTTAATCACACCCGATACCTAAGTGACGAACTAAACAACATTTACACCCAAAAATCAGTGTCGATTAGTCATTACACGCAATTAGCGACATTGACAAATGTAAATACACAGTCAACTACATGGTCCGAAGTTTTTGCATGACAACCAACGAATGACACTAGTCAGCAACTCTTGCTTGGTATGATTGCCCAATCTGTGTTGAGATGAAGGTGTTAATTGTCTTATTAAGGCTTGTACTCCGCCCTAATGACAATCATCATTGTAAGAAAGGCAGGAATGCATAATCAACATTGTAATGATGGTGCCATTTGCTTTATAAAAACCCCTTGAGAAATATGAAAAAGGTATGTGCATACATAGCCATTCAAAATAGTTGGATTCATCCTTGCTAATTTTTTTACTTAAGCTTTAGAGAAGCGTGCCCAGACCACCTGTCCGAACATCATTTTGTGCAGAGAAGAAGTTTGTTTGGCTCTAGTGAAACTAGACGAACCTATATCCAATTGGCACAACACCAACATCGATGTCGTTTGTGGGAATGATTAAGGATGTCAACACCCTCCAGAAACCAATCATCAGTCATGGGTGACGAAGACTATTTTGCCTGACGTGAAAGGATGAAGAGACACCAACGAGAAAACGAGCGATAGAGGCAAACTCTACTCCTCCAAACGAAAAAGACTCAAATAAGAGAATGAAGAGTTGTGGGCTCAAATGTCAACAACGGACCCCTCTCAAAGCCGCCACACTCAAAGCTGACAAACAACCTTAAAACGAACTATTGAGGCATCTTTTCCCGAGAGCACGAAGTTCTCCTTTAACAACTACTCGAGACGATTCAAGGAGGAGTCTTCGCTAGCTCACCAAATATAACCGGACAAAGGCATCGACTCTACCCAAGCATTAAGGAAAAGGAGACACGATAGAAGGTCGCATTTGTCTGACGCAATGTGAGCCTAACTGGGACCCCAAACACCAAGCGTGATGGGTAACCACACATGTCAAAGAACTTGAGGGCACGTCTGGGATAGACAGCCACAACAACTACATTCAGATGACCTTCTCAACCACCAAATCAACAATAGGCGGAAACACCAATGACGTGAGCCTTGCCCAACTCTATCAACCAACGATTGGATGACATGTTCTCCACATTGTTCAGCCCTCATATCATTAACTACGAACCACCCAGAGGGTTTGTAGTGCCCAAGTTCACGATGAACAACGGAATGAGCGACCCGTTTGACCACATCATGCACTTCAGGAATCTCATGACCCTTGACATAGGGAATGGTGCACTAATGTGCAAGGTCATTCCAGCTAGCCCACACGACCAAGCTATGTCTTAGTTCCATCACCTCCTACAAAATTCCGTGAACACTTTTCAAGATGTCTCGAAAGCCTTTGTAGGCCACTACCTATGTTCTGCTCGCTAAAAGCAGAACATAAGCACCCTATAGAACATCAAGTTGCAGGAAAATGAGTCGCTAAGGGACTTCATGAAGCGATTCGGGCAAACAGTGCTCCAAGTTGAATCTTACAATATAGATGCCATCTTGCAGATCTTCAAACGAAGCATCAGCCCGGGCATGCCATTTTTTGAGTTCATCGCAAAGAAGCCACCTATAAACGATGGATGACCTGTTCAGGTGAGTGAACAAGTATTTTATACTTGAAAACGATGTCCGAGCAGCTTCTCAACAAGTCTTGGTCACTAATTATCTGACCAAGAATGATAAAGTAGGGAGTTCTAAGCCCTTAAACCAATTGAGGCAAGCTAACAAGAGGCGGAACAATCGACAATAACATAAAATGATAGCACTCCCCTCAGCATCTCCTATGAGAGACTCCTCTCACATATTCGTGACCTATCATACTTTAGATCAGAGCCAATCAAGACAGATCCGGATAGACGGAATTGGAACAGAAGGTGCTCCTATCATAAGGATCACGACCACACCATCAAATAATGCAAGAATTTGCATTACTTGGTGGAGAAACTTATCAAGGTCGGACACCTAAAATAGTATGTTCGCACAACCATCGAGCAAAGAGAGACGATGTAAGAGGCAACCGTCCAAGCCCTTGCATCTCTGGCAGCTCCCAGAGCTGTCATTAACTACATAAATGGAGGTCTAATAGACGATAAGCACAGCTCTAAGCGGCAAAGGCGAAAGTTGCTCTACGTAGTCTCTGTAAGAAAACATATTAACATCGTTCAATGCATCTTGATAGAAAGAAACATGTGTCCAGTCGACGACACAATTACCTTCCCTCCAGTAGATGTCAATCGAGTATTGCAATCGCACGAAGATGTTTTGATCCTAACATTAAGAGTATGCGGATTTGACGTGAGAAGAATCCTAATTGACCCGGGTAGTTTAGCTAACCTCTTACAAATGTCGGCCTATAAGTAAATGGGTTACTTGCCATCCACCCTAAAGAACCCAGGACGTCTGTTGTCCAGATTCAATGAAGCTACAACAACCTCCCTAGGGGATGTTGTGTTGCCTGTCAAAACTGGTTCGGTCACACTAAACGTGCGATTCTTGGTGGTCGATGATTTGTTTCCATACAATGCTATTATAGGACATACATGACTTCATAGAATGAAAGTCATTCCTTCTACATACCATCAAATGGTAAGCTACTTCACGGGAATGAAAGTCATTCCCGTTCAGACAGAACACTAACTAAACGGTTCGGTTTGAGGCGCCCGACTCTAATATTTTTTCGTCCACCTTGTTGAGGTCTTCCACTAGTAGAAGTAACTTCTCATATTTCCATTAAACTAAGTGGATCTAGGCCGTGTGGAAACCTACACGAATCAACACAGTTATCAAAACCAATCACTTGACCTATCTGTCGTTCAACGTTGCCTCAGCAATATATGAATAAACCTAGATGAACTATAGTCTAAGCCTACACGGATTTGGCTACGAAAACTTACAAAACAAGCTCTTTCGCCGACAACAGAGAAAAAATCGTGCACATCGCACCATCGCGACGACAGTAAAAAGAATGGGTTGACGACATAAATACAATGATGACATAGGAGCAAGTGGGGAGACCGAAAATCCCCAATTCTAGACATGAACACGTTTATCTCCTCCCCAAACAAACAAAAAGAACAAACAAAGAAACTGATAAGCCCTAAATCTAGACAACGATATGTTCATTTTCTCTCTAAACAAGTAAGACCAACACAATCCAAGGAACAATAACAAACATGACAAAGAAATGAGTAGGCGATAGAAAGTTTACCAAAGTTAAGACTAAAACACTCTCTAACGAAAAAGAGATCCTCCGATAGCAAACCAGTTGTCGGCAATGATGAAGACAAAGGAGAGTAAATGGTGGAAAACGTAGTGACAACGAAAGAGCAATGGGGACAAAAGAAATCTAAATAGAAGAAAGCCAAAAGGTGACCCAAATGTGTGGAACCTTGCTATTTATAGGGATTAAAAACCTAGTTAGCCTAAGAGACATGCCGCTTGGCAACACTTTCCAAAGCTAATGAAAGGACACGCCGTCTAACAACCTACCTCGATCAATTTGACCCATCATTAAAGTTCCAAATGACACGCATCCCTTGATGCCCAAAAACTTGAAAAAACAGATAAGTTGTTCTACCTCAGCCTGTCAACTACTCTACTGGACAGAGACAGACAAATTAGGGGGCATTATGGGGGGCTTTCCTCCACGTGTCTTTCCCAAACACAAGACCCTTCGATCGTCCAAGGTAAGCAGATAATCCTTCTAGGATCAATCCGTCTGGACCAAGATAAGCTCCGTTTGGTGTAAGAGGTGAGAGATTTTCTTCTTCCTCAATGTCAAATGGAGTGGACAGACCAAGCCGAGTGGGACTTCCAGACAAACAAACCAACCTAACCAAAGTTTGTAGGCATTGAATGCATGATTAATCACACCCGATGCTTGAGCCACGTACTAGACAACATTTACACCCAAAAATCAGTGTCAATTTGTTGTTACATGCAATTAGCGACATTGACAAACGTAAATACACAGTCAACTACATGGTCTGAGATTTTTGCGCAACAATCAACAAATGACACCAATTAGTAGCTCTTGTTTGGCATGATTGCCCAATCTGCATTGAGATGAAAGCGTTGACTGTCTTATTAAGACTTGTAATCCGCCCTAATGACAATAATCATTGTACGAAAGACATGAATGTACAATCAGCGATGTGACGATGGTGCCATTTACTCTATAAAAACCCCTAGAGAAGCATGAAAAATGTATGTGTGTACATAGCCATCCAAAATAGTTGGATTCATCATTACTAATTTTTTACTTAAGCTTCAGATAAGCGTACCCGGACCACCTGTCCCGACATCCTTTTGTACAAGAAAGAAATTTATTTAGTTTCAGTGAAGCCATACAGACCTGTATCTAGGTGGCACAACACTAACGATTATCAAACAGATCCTTGGGTTTTACTTTACAACTATTTTTAAAAATCATTTCAAAAAACAATATTTGAGAATAATTTTAAAATTATACTTTGATATTTTGTAAAACAAAAACAGTTTAAAATATAAAATATTTTTAATTTGTTTTTAAAATAATTTCTATATTTAATATTTTATTTTTAAACATTCTTCGTATTTATATAATTAATTTTTAAAATAATCCTTAAAAAATAAAAATAATTAAAAACAACTAAATATTATCTAAAAATATCATATTTTATATTAATAACAAAAAAAATATAAAAATGTTTTCCCATTTTAAAAATAAAAACACGAAAATGTTTTCCGATTACTAGACATTTTTCTGGAATACTCCACAGGGTGGCGCCGCGCGTGATCGCCCATGCGGTCTATGCGCTCTATTCGAGTGAGGTCTCGGGTCTCAAAGAGTTTCACCTCCGGCCTTATCTGCTACTCCCTGTCGGTACGGCGGGAGAGAAGATGGAGACGAGTCTGGGCCAGTGGTGGGCCTCGATGGAGGTCTCTCCGTTTGTGCCCAGATGTATGGAATAGAGACGAGGTGGAACTGTGATACCGCAATCATTCTCTCCATTACTCTCCCGAATCCGTTTCTATGATTCCTCGTCTGGGTATTTGCCGCGTGTCAGCTGAGGCCTAAGGGTAGGGACAAGATGTGGTTGGATTTGACGTTTCACTTGCATGACAATTGATATGTGATTTTTTGCTACGATATTTGAAATTTACCCTTTTTTTTTCCAAGATATTAAAAAAATCACCAGATATTTGAAAAGTCTTATATTTTTAGTTATGAAAAATAATAAAATATAACTAAAAAAAATACTTGAAATAAAGAGTTCAACGGCACGATGACTTAAAGTGGTTTTCCTATGCTTTTGATAAATTTTTTTTAAAAAAACATTATAAGTTATTTTTTATTTTTTAAAAAAATATTTTAAAATTTTGTCTAAATAATTAATCACTCTCAATCATATAAATATTGTCTATTCTAAATAAGAAATGTTCCAATCGGATAAATATTATCTGACCAAGAAGTTTTGACGATTTTAAATAACGTTAGAAACTCTCTTTTGTCTTATATGAAATATTACAATCACTCCTCATGTGTATCCTTATTCTATCCCGATAGATTATGAGATCAAATGTTCCTAAAAATTCTTGTTTGTATTGGACCATTTGTATCTATATGCACAAGGGTCCTAATAAAATTTTTTCAAAACTTTTCACGGGATTAAACAAAGCACTATATTGGAATAGAGTTCGACTTTGATACTATTTATGAAGACCCACTCCTAATCGTGTAAATATTATCCTAATTTGGACTCAAGAGACTTTCACCACTTTAAAAGATATTTACATGATGCATCTTCATAATTTTAAAAGATAGTTACATGATTAAAAGAAATTTATACTTATATAATATTAAAAACCGATGCAAAGGAATATAAAGATGTTGGTTTATTGCATTTTATCTTAGAGTATCTTATTACAAATTTGGCATTATTATTTCTGATTCCATCTTAAGATAGATACGATGAGGCAAATTTGGTTTTCGTGGATCCATGAGTTGGCACTGATTTCTTTGATTTGAACACATCCTCCGCTGGGTTGCTCTCTTTTATTTGAACACTCCATCCTTCGATTCCCATGCTTTATTTCCTTTTCTGCTCATCTTCTCCTCTTTTTCCTAATCTTTACAACTTTGTGCGGGCTGAAAGCTGTCTATCGACGCATCCGATTCGCGTCCAATGGAATACTTGTTCATATTGAAAACTATCCATCCACGTCCCAACAATTCAGATTCTCACGGGTTTCCACTGATTATTAAATAAAATAAATAAATTAAAATAGAATTTCCTAATACATGAAATATTAGTTCAAAACCATAAAATATAAACTATATTATAAAATAAAAATTAAAAACTAAATGCTTTTTTAATTATAAAATATATTATAAGATATCAAAATTTAGGATCTGTTTGATAACCGTTTTCGAAAATAATTCTGAAAAATAATTTTTAGAAACAGTTTTTGAAAATTGTTCTTAGAATTTTGTAGAATAAAAAAATATTTTAAAACCTAAAATAATTTTTATATCTGATGTTTTATTTTTAATCATTTTACATGTTTATATAATTATTTTTCATAAAAAAACAAGTAAAAATAAAAAAATAAAAATAAAATATGTTATTTGAAAACATCCTATTTCCTATGTAAAACCGTTATAAAAAACTATTATCAAAGCATTAAATTTCCGTATTAAAGTAAAGTTTAGACTTTACTTTATTTGTGCTACGGGGAATGCACTCTTTTGGTATTGGAAGATCAATACCAAATTGCTTAGGGACAAAACTAGAATGTCGCCTTTTTATGATAGCAAAAGCGTGTGGTCCAAACATAGCCATTTTCACTTTTAAGGGTAGCTGGGCAAGTAGACTGTTCAAGGTTGACCTCCTTGAGATATTTACTCACAAAGGGAAAAAGACCTCCAACAACCCTTCTCTCTGGATTGTGATACCTTGACTGATGATTTCGACAACTCAATACTGGTCATAATATTCCAAACAGGGGCCCTGTAACTTGGTCTGATTCTCATCTTTAAGTCTCAAACTCAATTGGGGTCGGGCCGAATTATTTGTTTCTTAATTCAGGTTGAGCTCGAACTAACAATCAACCCGTGACAGTCATAAGTCGAAGATATATACGTATATGCAATTTGTGGAAAGAAGAAAGCAAGAACCATTGGAGATGATGACAGTAAATACTAAATACAACATGAAATGGATGGGGTGGGGGGGAAGGGGATTAAACAGCCCACTATTTCACAGACGCAACTCATGATTTACATGTGATATCTATACATTTAGCTGAGAGCTACACTAAACCCGCTAACCACAGTAAGCTGTACAGTGATAGAAGGAAGCGAGCACTAACATGATAATCTAGTATTGGATTCTACTCCCAACCCATCAACTTCTTTCTCACACCCTCCTCAATCTTGTTTCTTGACACACAAAAACCATCCCCTTCATCCAGTAGGATTCTGTATACTTCCCACTCCCGATCCTGGATCATGTGTCTCGCTATCTCCACCTGAGGAAATGAAAACAAGACAGAAAAAGGGCCAGTAAGATTAGGTAGGATAGCATAATATTTCATGTAAGACGATTAATGAATTAGATCAGAGCTGGTACCGAAAATATTTGGATGTTGAGAAGCTTTAGAGCAAGAGTAATGTCGTAAAAAACAAGCGGTCTGCCCCTGCCAGACAGTTCAACAGGGTTTGCTACCAGCAGCTCAGTATCAGGCCCCCTGCTCCGCACAGCCACTCTAAGAGGACGGAAGAGCTCCATTCTCAACCGAGAGGATAGAGCATTTCGCTTATTTGGATCAACTATCTTCTTCCCGTCCACTTGCCTCACAAGCAAGTCTGCTTCACACATTCCCTTTGCATTTGCGGAGAATCGCCCGTAAGAAGTCTGACCAACCACAAATTTTGAACATGAAAATTATCAGAAACAAATTGGAAAATCACCCGGAGAAAAAAAGGGCAGTACATAGGGAACTTTTACAGTAAGCAAAGCCCACACAATCTTCAAAAACCGATCACACAGCATTATGCACTGCCTATTCCTCAAAAAGATGATCGCTTACACAAATAATTGGTATAATTGATAAAAAAACATAATGAATAAGTTCTATCTAGTTTAAAGTATATATACCTGGATATTATAATCCTTCAGGGTTCTCATGATATCATAAATGAGACCTTTGTGATCCTGACAGATGATTTGAATGAGTGTGTGAGAGGGACTGAGGGAATTGTCCATTGTAACAGACAAACTGTTGGAGGCAGCAGATCCATTTGAGCGTTCGTTAGGCAACTCTAAACTGAAGATTTCTTCAGTGATTGCAGGAGGAAGAAATGAAGAGCCCTGTGAACATGCAGTAACCTCTGGGCCAGCCAATTCAATCTCAACACTCATCATGGCATCCCCTAACACAGCTTTCAGACGATGGATTGTATCTTCCTGTCTCTTCTTAGTATGAAGTTCATTTCTATAATTAAGTGCAAAACAGAATCTGAATTAAATATCAGAAGCAAAATCCAATAACTGTTGATTTTATACATGGTCATCTCAAAATCTGAGTGTAAGAAATCAAATATCTAACCTTATAAGAAAAAAAAATCAAAGCAATATTGTCATATTAAAACCACAGAGAAAATTATACAGCAACAGTTGTTTAAACATAAGTGTGTACTACGGGTGGAAACATTTGTAATTAGTAAGTATCATAACTCTGAAGAAAAGGAAGCCATCTGTTCAACAGGATTTTAAGTTCCAAGCAGTCACATTAAGGACCGTATTTTACTTCCTTCACAATCCTTATTAAAGATTGTGATGAAATTTTGACAAGGTTCGACCTTTCTCAACAAATGTCTGGAATCCTGGTGAAACTTAACCATGTTTGGTTTTTAGAACGTTCCAAGAAAAGGAAAAATAAATAACAATAAGCAAAATAATTTTATCATGTTTGGTTTACCATGGAAAATACGAAAGAAGATTAAATATAAGTAAAATTAGATAGAAATCTATGTATTTTCAAATTATTTAATCATTATGTAGAAGAAAAAGAAGTTAAATGAGCTTAAAGAAGCATGCAAAAATAATTTATCAAGCTTAAATTTATTTTTCATTTTTCTTCACTTTTTATTTCCTTCTATTTTTTTCTCTCTATTTTCTTTCTCTCATATTTTCACTTGAATTTTCTAAGAACCAAACATAGGATAAGTTAAAAGCTTATGGATATCAAGAGATACGAGTAAATTTAATCTAGAATTGATATTGGTGTCATAAGTGTAATTTAGGGTGTGCTAGGAAGCAAGTGCATCCAATAATGATCCCCAGTTGTCTATAAATCCTTGTACCAACATAATCAAAAGCAGTCCCCCAGTGTATGCAGGCTGCCACTAAATACTTGGACTGCAGTTGAAAAATTCCCACCAATCATAAAATTGGCAATCAGATTATTAAATGCTTTGCCTCAGTTTATTGACTATTCTAAGAACCCGTTATGGAAATGGGATCGCCCACTTAGGATTTGCATTATGCCCTTCTGAGGTTCTGATTGGTTTAACATCTTCAGTCAGTAGCACATAGAAAATATGATCATGAATAAAAAAGATTCATTGCCCCAAGCGTTAATGGTCAAATTATTTAACTCCTCAAGTTGCCTTTCTCTACTGTCTCCAATTACCTGTACTAGTCCCAATCATTTGGTCTAGAGATGAGATGCATCTGGATTTTTTTCTTATAGGCATGAGGTGATCCACAATGTTACTATATTTTACCATTGCCTCACCCATTTCCATCACAAAGCACATGTCATGCACCAGTAGCGATCATTAGCATTAATTTCGCCAATACTTTGCTTGGTTGCCATGACAACAAGAAAAGAAAGGCCAACTTGGAATCCCATAACTTGTCACTCTGCACAAAGTTAGGTAACTAGGTTCCAAAGTCTCTTTTCATTGCCCATAAATCAAACACACAAATAGGAAAGAGAAAAGGGAAAAGAGAAGCAGAAACGTAGCACTACAGTTACATGTCAAGAACGACAAACCTGGTGTCTGTGACGAAAAAGAGGTCCATCACTCTCCCATCTGGGGCAGTTGATACCTTCACTCTCTTTATTGTAAGCTCCAGCTCACAAAGAACCTCAGTTACATCTACAGGAGGGGGAAAAAAGGAAGTTCAAATCAAATATGTAACTCTAATTTTCATAATCTTCAACATCTGAACATCTGCAGAACCGAGTGTACTAGGAAATTGAGATGATGAAAAATTTACCAGACATAGAAAACATTATCCTGATAATAGTAATAGTAATAATAGTACATGCATCACAACTTCATCCCTGCAGGCATGTCCATGCCCTTTCTCCTTGTCCATAACCTTTCACTTTCAACTCAAAAGAAAGCAGACATCATCCCAACTCCTTTAGCGAGGGGACCATGTCCATTTTTATAGTCAATTGGATTCCAAGATAAGTATGCAAAAGATTAAGCATGTTCCGATGTATTTGAAAATTAGCAATGAGAAAGACTCAAACCTAATTATTTTGGCGAGAATTACAAGAAAAGAAAAAATTACCATGTAATAGACCTTTCCGGTCATGGTAACACCAGAACTTCAAGAGGAACACATCCGGTGGCTTTGGTTGCTGCTGAAATTCTGGTTTGTAAAAGCTAATCCCTGAGGCAGAGGAACACGAAGGACAGACCTCCATCAGTCTCTTGTGCAACAAATTCCACCTTGTGTTTGGTTTTCCAACCACCCAGAATAATATGTAGCACCATTTTCCATCAGTTGAAACATCTTTAGCACACAAAAAGGGAAGAAATATCAGTCAGGTATTTAAAATAATAATAATAATTGTAGAGAAATCGCAAGCCAAATGTTGTGTTGGGAATCTAATTCCCAAAACAAAAGTTTATGATATTTGAACGAAATGAGAAATCAGACTGCATAGATCAGTTCACACAAAGAATAAAAAAATAAAAAATAAAATTTGTGGAAAATCAAAGAAATCGAGATTGATAGCCCAGGCCTTGTTTTGATAAGGATCCCTTGTCCCAAAAAATGAACTATAGGAAATTGAAGGAAAAAAAAAAATACATAGCACCAGCAATCGCTTACTTGGTCAGAAATCTAATATTTCCCCCCAAAAAAGGTTTAAGAAAATATGGCTCATCCCTGCAACGATTCTCAAAACCCACAACAGGAATGCCAAAAAACCGAACAAAGATGCAAGATTCAGAACGATCCATGTCCGGTTTTTCTAGGAATCTAATATCCTACCCAGTTTTTCTAGGAATCTAATATCCTACCCAAAAAAAATCAGAAAAAAAAAAAAATGATCCATGATGTTTCCCCCCTCTCTCCCCCCTCTCTCTTCTCCATTTTCCTGCAACAAACCTTGAAAAAGTAAAATAAGTACCAAATGAAAGAAACTGACCTCCTCTGGTAATGCTTAACCCAAACTGCAATATAATCCTGCACAAATCACACCCCAGCCCAGTCTTGTCCGGGCAATTGACAGTAATCTCGGCGGGGTCACCTGGCTTCTCAGCTTGCCGGATGAGCACCACATCCTCATAGTCATATAGAATGCCCATTTGATCTCACTCCCTCCGTCACTCTCCGCCCACTCTTGTTTTTGCTCTGTTCTTGTTGGCTTCAATGACTCAGAAAGTGATGATGATAAAGCACGCAATCCAGATGGGTATTTTTTTGTTTGGTGCTTGTTCAATTCAGCACAGACACTCGGAGAGATTCCGTTGAAGCAATATCAGATACCAACTATGACAATAGATCATGGGCTCCTCCTCCTCCTCTGCTTTCTCACTCGTTTTCTCCACTTTATCTTTCTCTTTTCTTTTCTTTTCTTTTCCTCTCCCGGAATTTCAATTTCTCGTCCTTTTCAATATATAGGAAATTTGAAAAAAACGTGGCAATCCAGTGTGTCCAAGTCCAACTTGGTTTCACAGCTGCGCCCAACGTTAATGGCCTACCCGTTGAAAAGTCAAAGTTTTAGCTTTTGACCCGTCTAACCTGTATGATCAACGGTTAGAAACTTAGATGCATTAATTCATTTGGATAATCCCAAATTAAAAAGAAAATGGAAAATACTCATAAATTTGATTGATCTAGATATATAAAAGGAAAAAAAAAAAATTGTCCTCAATAAAAAATTAAAAATCTTTATATATTATTTAAATAATTCATCATCCACTTTAATTCAAGAATGTCTTTCTAATAATTACTTTATTCTTAAATATATTTTTTATTTATTTCATAAAACCTTATTTTACCTTATGCAAGTTACATCTTACATCCCCACAAATCTTTGCCTAACCCCACAAATCTTTGCCCAAATTAATGATTTCCATATGGGCCATTTTTTCATAAAATAACCAAATTGAGATCCTTTTGCTTTATTAGGATTGCATTTAATCGAGGCATGATGCCTAATTTAGATTGTACATATGTAATCGATCCATACTACACCCCTGCTCGGAGGTTAGAGATCAACTTTGATACAATGTGTAACAATATATACCCAATCATATTTAAATTTTATGTTCAGAAGGGTTCTCACGACCTTAAAATGCATCTACAAGATTAAGAAGAACTTATATTTATATAACGTTAAGAATTTTTTCTCATATCTGATGTGGGACATTACATAGTATTCAATTATTATAATAAACAAATTATTGTTAATATTGCCATTATACAAGAAAAATGCATTGAATAATTTACATTATCATTTTACATGTGGAGTAATTATTATTTTGTTTTATTACATATGAATTAATTATTATTATTGTTTTTAAATTAAATTTGAGAAAAAAAAAAGGTAGAATTTTCTCATGTCCATTAATAGTGGAGCTTGAATGGTGACTAAAAGCTATGGTTATATGTAATATTGCTTTAAATTTGGTACAATTCATTGGGTGCCACATTGACTTTTAGTTGCACTACTTGATATTCTTTATTAAAAAAGACAATGAGGGTTCATTGGTTTAAAGGATGTGAAAGTTACAAGATGTAGGAGGTGAAGGGGAGTTCTTAAAGTCAAAGATTTTAACGCATGAGTTTGGCTTTTTAAAGCAATCAAATGCATATTAGAAAAACAAAATTTTTGTGGAAAACCTTCACACAATAACATATGATTGTAAACTTACAATCCACTAAATATAAAAATGAAATATATATAATCATACTATCGTGTTTCGTGTTGAAGGTGCTTCTTAAATTACTCTTTGATTGAGAGGATGCGTTGAAAGTTTTGCATTAAACACAAAGAATAATGATTTAAAAGTTTATTGCTAAATATATATTTATATATAAGAGAAAATTTAGAGCATTTGGGATCAATTCAGAAATCATATTTTATCAAAACAATAATTTAAAATTTTAATGAATTTAGCAGAATTTGGAAATATTTTTATAAATATATACTTTTAAAAAAATATTAATTTAATTTTTTTTTCAAATTAATTTTATTTCAATTTTTCATAAGTTAGGTCTATATCAAAGAGTGTAAACATAGGAAAGTATGACCAAAATCAATGATTTTAAGTTAAGTTTTCCTATTCAACTTAAATCCTATTGGGGCTTACTAATTAATGGCGAAAATGGTCATATTTTTTTTCACATTTTTCATGTTGATGAAAAGACACAAATTGCATTGACATAAAACATGAAAAAATTAATCTTTACTAAGAATAAAAAAAAATATTTTTTGATTTTGGATCATATTTGTAAAGCAACATACTTAATGTCAAGATTTGACATCAATGATAATTATATCATCCTCATTATTAGAATCATGAAAGTAAAACCCTTTCATGAGTTGGTGACAACTCCAAGTTTTTTTTTTAATGATTTATTTTAAATGTATATATATATATATATATTATTCATAAATATAATAATTACATATTGAATTACTATTTTTGTTTTAAAAGTCTATCAAATAATAAATGTTTTTAAATTATATTGCACACGTAGAAGTTTGAAAAATAACAACCTACTCTTATGTCAAATATGGTATTTAATCAATTTAACGGTGATGATTGTTTTTTGACTTTTTTTAATTCAGTTAAAAATAACATATTGATATTAATTAATATAATTAAACTAAATCTATTAATAACAAGTTCAATCTAATTATATTAATTGATGTCAGAAGATTATTTTTAATTGAGAATAAAAAGCTAAGACCTATTTGGCAATATTTTTCGGAATGAGTTTTTTTTTTTTAAGAATAAAAAACACTGAAAAACATGTTTAAAAACTAGAAAACCTTTTTCTACTTTCTATTCTCAAAAATAAAAAATATGATGTTTTTAGAAAATATTTTTAATTGTTTTTAATTGTTTTAATTTGGTTTTTTAGAGCTATTTTAAAAAATAATTATACAAACATCATTATGATTAAAAATAAAGCTTTAAACATAAAATTTATTTTTAAAACATATTTAAAAATATTAAAAATGAGTTAAAAATATTTTAGATTCTCAAACAGATTTTTTTTTTTAAATATCATAAAATAATTTTCTAAAATTGTTTTCAAAAACTATTTTTTGTTTTAAAAACAATGATAGAATAAGCCTTAAATATATTGATATTTTCTATTCATTCAAAAAACAAACATTACCTACGTACTTATATTATTAAAAAGTAATAATTTCTAATAATTTTGGTTTTAAAATATATGAAATAATATTTTTTTTTAATCATATCATTAAATTGAAATATGAAAAAAAATAAAATAAAAAATTAAAGGACATTAAAACACACATATCCCTAAGTTTGTTTTTAATAACCTTAATCCAGGCAACTGCCGACTCTCCAGTCGTAAGTGAGAAATCCTTGTGAGCCATTAAAAAAAAAAATCCCAAAATATCATCATATTATCGTTTGCGGATAAGTTGGGAGAAGGTATTTTATTTTATCACGATATGTTTGATCCTGTTAATTTATCACCAACCGCCCATCTTTCTTGTCCATCAAGCAATAGCCACGAGGCTGTTGTCTCCCCAAATTCTTCGCACGTGCTTTCTCTCACTGTTGAACAACCTTTTCAATTAATTTCTTTATAACTGCCAATTACAACTGCGCGTCTTTATTAGCCTTCCTGTTGGAGTTTTTGGTAATTTCCTAAAATACGCGCTTAACCAATCAAATCACATTTCCGAAATAATAAAAAAATAAAATATATATATTATATTTTAAATTTAGCCGTTATTAATAATTAATTCAAGATTTACAATAATGGGAAATTGAAATTGTATACAAGGTAGGATCATAGGACAATAATTTAGTTATTTTTCCCCGGGAAACAATCACGTGTCATCATTTTATATTGGGAATTTTTTAGGTTTAGTAAAAGTTTTAGGTTTGAAATTTTTCACCGACCGTTTGAAATTTGTTATTATTATAATTAATTATGTTGTAAATTGGACGAAACAAAAAATATATTTTAATTTTAATTTTATATTTATTGGTTGCCCTATTATTATTTTTTCTTATTTAATTCTCAATCGTTTTCATTATATTATTTTACTTTATTTTTATTTATTAAGTTATTTTATATATCAATTTAAATTAATTTTAAGTTATTTTATATTTAAATTAATGACTTAAAATTTATTATTTAATTTTTATTTTAAGTATTAAGGTTGTTCGATAAAATTAACTTAAAATATATTTTAAATCATCAAATTAATATATTTATTATTATAAATTATAATTAGGGTAAATAAGGTTGAGTAATAGTGGAGGTAGTGGATGATAAAAGTAATTAGGGTAAATAAAGGATAAAAATGGTAAAATAAAGATATGAATTTGGGAATAAGTTAATTATTTTTATTTATCACTTAAAGTTATTTTTTATTTTAAGTTATTTTATTAAATTATTTTATAAAATATACTTAATTTACTTAATGACTTAAATTAAATTATTAATTTACTTTAAGTTATTAAGTTGATTTAAAAAAACTCACTTAAATATTTACTTAAAAAATTATTTTACATCGAGCATCCAATATTTTTAAATAGTAAAATTATAATAATTAAACATTTGTTTATATATATTTATTTATTTTGATGTTTTAAAATTAAAAACTTCAATAAAAATAAAATATCTTATAAAAAATGTATCTTATATATCTTTAAAAATTATTTTAAATTTGAGGTTTAAAATAATTTTTAAAACCATTATTCTTTTATATAAATATCTAAGATTTTTTGTATAATATATAAAAATTATTATTAATTTTTTATTGTAAAAGAATTGCTTCAAAATTATTTAGAAGCTTGTTCTTCCAAATATTTTTTAAAATAAATATTTCTTAAAATTTTCTTGATGTTTTATTTATTTATTTTTTAATATTTCGAATCTATTTTGAAAATTTTAATATAATTGTCAAAATCATTGACATATGAGTTTTATTATTAAATACAAAAATATGTGTATAAAACTTCGTACTCCTGGATTTTAGGAATTATTTATTTATTACTTAAGAAATTTTCGAACAAGTTTGATTTTGATTCCATTTGTAAGAGGGTCCAAGAGTCTATTCGTGGTGACATGAAATTTCCATGAAACCGGCAAAATGCTGACGTCATTAGATGACGAAAGACGTGCGGAGGGCGCACACTTGTCCGCCCACAACCAACTTTTATCTAACTCCACCAACCGGGTAGGTTAAACCAACTGCGAGAACTTTTAGTGTAAATTTCTTTTATATCCTTTTAAAACGTAGGCAAAAACCTTTATTTTACACTATTCACCGACCCCTTTTATCAATTCAACACATTTTTTTTACGGGTTTGATAAAGTATAAATGAGTTTAGATCAAATTTGTATTGATCTGTATAGTTTATTTAAGGATCAATTTGTATGATATGAATTCAACCCACATGAATTTATTTAAAAATCATGTTATTAATCTAATTATATTTTTAAACCATTTAATTTATATTTGACTCATTGCAAAATTTATTTTTAAGTAAATAAATTAATTGATTCTTAAATATGTTTGGTTGAGACATAGACATATACAAAACCTACTTCAACCTAATTATTAAATGAGATCTAATTATTAAATGAATTATATGATGTATTACTTATTTAATAAAATATAATATTTGAGTTTATGTTTTTGACACGACTATTATTCGTGTTGAGCTTGGATTGAACCATGTGATAAAATATCCTAGGTTTTGATATGACATGACATGAATAAGACCCATCAAACAAATTGTGACTCCTAATTTTTAGAAATAGTTTATTAATAAAAAAAAAACCTAAAAATTAATGTGAAATGACAAAATCGAGGAAAAAAAAAAAAAGATATCAATCGATATCTACACATGATATTTATGAATAATATCAAGATAAAAAGAAAATAAGATATAATAATTATTGCATGTAAAATTAAGATAAAAAAATGACGAGATAAGTAAAATATGGAATCATATAATTCACATTACACACGTTATACTACTTAATTGATGATGCCTTTTTGTATTTTTAGGCAATAGAGTGGGAAGTGGGAACTAAATTCGATGAATCTGAAGTTGTCAATTCACGTGATCAACATTTGGTGAAGATAGTTTATAATTGAAGAGGAGGTTGTGCATATTTAAATAGGGGGGATAGGTGGTTGGTTGCTTCGTGGGGTGGCAGACTTTGGACTTTGCACTACCTTTTACACTAAGTTTTGGGTTTGTTCATGTCATATGCTTTTGAAAAAGGAATATTCCACTTCAATCTTCCCATTAGATTCTTTTTTTATACATATTTGGGTGCTAATTTAATTTGAAATGTGTTGACTGGGGGTTTGGACCCGGAATTTGTTTTGTTTGTTGGCCTTGTCTGCCTGCTTAATTGGGGCCTAGGCCGTCTCTTTGATTTGCACATGGAACCCCACCAACTAGGCTACAAAGGGAAGGGTTTTTATATGACATCCCCGCAATAATCCACGACATTGAGTACACGTTTCTAACTTTTCTAATATTTAAAAATTTTTACCATTCAGAATCATAAAAATATTATAAATATTTTTTAAAATCACAGTCAAACACACTTTAAGGTTGAGTTTTTACATAGAGTGTTTTCGTAAAAACGTTTTCCATTTTTTAAAGAATTATTTATCAAATGTTTCTCCAAAAAAACAATATAAGGTTATGTTTGGTTTTTAGAAAATTTGAGAAAAACTATAAAGGAAAGAAAAGTAGAAGAAAAAAAAATATAAAGGAAATAAAAAATAAATTTAAAATCACTAAATTATTTTTATTTGTTACTTCAAATTCATTTATTTTATTTTAACTCATTGATATAAATATTAAATAATTTGAAAATGTATAAGTTTTTTTTTACTAGTTTTAATTATATTTTATTTACTTTTATATCTTTTGTATGATAGTCAAATATGAGAAAATAATTTTTTTTAGTATTTTTTTTTAGTACTTTTTGAAAACCAAATATAACCTAAGTAATTTTTTTAATACTAGAAGTGATTTTTTACATTCTAAATTTTATTAAACACTTACTTTTTTTTTTCAAAAATACATTTTAGGTTAAAAATATTTTCTAAAATAACTTCTGATTCTAAATAAATTATCATATAATTAATAGAAATGGTCCTAATTTCATTTCCTTTTCTTTTTTACCTTAATCTAATTACTAGTATAATTTTTTCTTTGAGCCATCTTTATTTATTTCTATTTTTTTCACTAATTTTATGTTGTTGTATTTATATTAATATTTTATTTTTATTAAGCATTAAAAAATGAAAAAAAAAATCAATATGTTAATTTTTTTATTTAAAAAAAATCAAATATTTTAATTTTTTATATTCAATAAAAATTTTATAATAAGTCATAAAAAAAAAAGTAGAAAAATAAATAATTTAAAATTTAAAAACAAACTACTTTTAACAAAAAAACTAAAAAAACAAACACCCTCAAAGTTAAAAATTGACCATAGTACAAAATCTATTTTCATATAAGAAAAAGTTATAAAAATAGACTTATTATTTTTAATTTCTAGATTTAATAAGATTTTCTTCCAGATTTCCTAATTTCTTGTTTTTTTTTTTTTTTTGGTTTTTCAATAGAGTTTTGTGTGAGTTCTGACTACTGAAGTGGGCCATTGAGTTTTGGGTCAAAAGGGCCTTTTGGGCCAAGTATATAGACTATGGGCCCGTTTGAATTTGCCTTCGAAGCGGCATCTTTGTTGCCATGCAGAGTCACGTAATAATCTTATTATTATTTTTTAAAATTCACATTTAAATAATGTTTTTATTTTTATTTTTTATTTTATGTAAATATCGAAAAACGTAAGATCACATGTCCAAAAATGCGACTTTAGTATAAAATTTGTAAAACCGCATTTCAGTACTGCGGGTTCTATATAAACTATGTATAACTGCACAGGGATAATGTGGCTCCAATTGAAATTCATATTTTTTTTGAACTTTTTTCAATTATATTGTAAATCTCTAATTATTTTTTCAAATATTATATTTATCTTTTTTAGTCATTTATTTATTTTTTTAATAGATTTTAATTTTTTTTTGCATATTCTAGTGTGAACATTATCATCAATCCTATAAATTAATAAACTCCTCGTGATCTTCATTATCCATATTTCATTAAAAAAATTCAATTCTCGGTTGGTTTCCACTATTTCAAAATTTTTAGTTTTTATACATTATTTTTGTTATTTTATACTATCATATTTAAGTTGTTATTTTATTAAAATTATTAATTCAAGGAAAAAAATAGGATGATAACATAAAATTATTGTGTCTGCGTAAACTTTAATACAAACAATGTTAGTTTAAGAACACAAAGATAAAATAATCTACACAACGGTATATGAAGTTTTAACATGATTCGACCAATCATGTCTATATTCACAGATGAGAGACAATAATTTCACTATATCATAGAAAATATTATAGATGACAAAATTATATATAACTATTGAGTTCTTGAAACATCCTATGTTTCTTCACTTCTTGTATTCACATTCTAAACCATGAACTTCCTCACCCCATTAGTGTGTTATATTCTTTCTAACATCTCTATCTCATAATTTTTTCTGATTTAGAATATTAATTTATAGAGATATTCCTAATAACTTTCCTTATTCTATAAAAAAAATTTAATATTATAATAACATATCAATTTATGAAATATTTTATAAAATATTCTTTACGAAAAATAATCTATACTAATTAGGAATTTGTGATACTTTAAAAAATGAATAAAATTAATATTTAAAATATTATGAAGAAGAATTTATAATATTTTTAATTATATATTTATTCAACTACTAACCCACAATTCCAACATCAAAGAGGAACTACTTTTTAACTCAATTGAATGAATAAATGATAAGATAATTACATGATGTTGTGTGTAAGTAATTTTAGTTGGTGAGTGGTGTTTGTATCATACCATAGGTCAGACATCCTATCGACATATGTCATGAATAATAATTGAGTAACAAATATAAACCAAAATACTATCTAATTATTAAACATATAACACATAATATAACTCATTTAACTCACTCAATAATTTGGTGTTAGTTAAAGAACTTCAAATCATATTGAAGTTCAATTGCCTTACTACTAGGCACCTTCGTTATATACCCCAAAAAATGTAAGGAACTAGGACAACTTCTACAAGTAGCCAGGTTAGATTATTTCAAGGTCAAGTGTTAGAAGGAAAGGGGGCAAGTGTCAATTAGAGTTTTGCACTAACCCTAACAAAACCGAAGGATAACACCATTTTGGTGGAAGGTATGATTTCAGTCTATACGATTTGGGTGCATGTTTTGTTTGATATGAGTGCAACACATTCTTTTTTCTCTGCATCTTATGCATATGCATTGAGGTTGAAAATAGAAAAGGTAGAAAACCCGTTGTACATTAAGTCCCCTATGGACATGAATTCTAGAGTTGACAATGTTATGATACAACCTTTAAAAGCATAATATGATATAACAAATTTAAAATTCATCATTTATTTAATAATATTTCGGATTTTCTTTTATTAATCCTTATTCAATATATTATACTTTTTAGGCATTCTCACTTAACATCTCTTGCATTGTATATGACTTAGGTGCATTAGGAGTTACATGGAGATCTAAGTCATGAGTTTCTTACAAAGAGATGATTTGTTTACAATCAGTTTATAGACTTAGACAATTCATTAAAGGTTGTAGTATACTACTTTCCAATTGGAGGATAACTGGTCTTAACCATTGGGATGAATTTCCTATGGTGAGTGCACTGATGTATATGATTATACATTGGACATGACCTACAGAGAGTCATGACGTAAGACTATCGAGTAGTTATGATTTTACTAAGCTACTATGTTGTGTTTTCTCTTAACCTTGAGAGAATATTGAGGTTGTGCCAAAATTCGCATTAACTTTGACCTATGAGTGAGATCCTAAAGTGATCATATATTCTATATGAATTAGGTTATTATTAATGGAAACCAAAAGCAATAGGTATTCTCAATATAGACACCATGATATCTCATGGGATTAAAACAATATGTCCCATTGGGTGATCCTAAGGATGTTTGTTTGGGTAATATATGGTCATAGTAGTTCTTTAAGTGGAACTTGACATTAGTTCTAATGAGCTAAGATATGTTAATTGACCATAGTACAGGAGGATTTGAAACTCAATAATGGTAGAGGTAATTTTGTAATAATGGTAATTTTTACCTTGTTAAATTATGAACATTAATTAATGGAAAGATTGTATAAAATGGATAGCAGGTCATGGACCTAAACACTTATGTTGTAATAGATATAAGATATTAGAGTGCAATTAATTATTTATAGTGAGTTGTTGAGTTAACTTTAAAATTGAATTTTTGAGAGAGTCATACGTACTATCTTATGGGTCATAATGGTCTTCATTCAAGCTCATATACATTGTTGACATGTTTTATGAGAGTTGGATCAACTTTAAATTCACTTATGTGCATAAGGGTATTTTGGTAATTACATAAGATTGCACTTGGGTTAGTGAACGACATCTTTACATTGAGCTAATTGATTAATAAGATAATCTTGTAAGGCTAATTAATCAATTATGACTTTTTATAGACTAGATTAAATGACCCAAGTCTATGTGAACTTATGTCACTTATAAGTTAGGGTTTCATTCTTCCATTCTCCTCTCTCATGTTCTTAAGAGAGCCCTAGCCTCCACCTTTAAAGATTTCCACCATCTTTTTGCCAAAGCTTAAGGATGAGCCATCAGGTAAAAGGTCTCTAGGTCTACAAAATCGTCTTCAATACTTGAAATTTAAGGTTTAGAACATCTCAACCTAAAGATTATTTTTTTTAAACAAATATATTCAGCAGATATTAATATGAAAATACATTACTGAATTGTAATTGTGTATTCAAGATATTTTTTTTGAACACCATTTATAAGGGATAATTACACTACATATACCCGTGCAAAATCATCACAATGGGACACCAAGTTATCCAATTCTTCATCACCTTCCAATTCTTTGATGATTTTGGGATCAAATTTGAGTGTGTAGTAGAACTTCTTTCCATCAAGGGAAATATTCAATTTCTCTAATACTCTAACATCGAATTCCTCGTGAAGTTATGGATAATGCATTTATATGCCATCTAAGAAAAATCAAATATTCACTTGCTTTTATTAAAAATCCCAAATTTTACATTTTTTATTTTTCAAAGCATCATTATATATATTAATTAAATAATGTTTATATTTTTATTAAAAAATATTTTAAATATAAATAAATATATATTCCTGGCACCACTGTACACGTGTACAGAGACTGATGCCACCCTACAGCCACGCGTTCCTCATGCAACACAAAGCTTCTGCATGGGTCACACACATATCCTCACTCGGAAGGGCCTTTTCTAAACCACAAAGACTATTATGCCCATATGTACTTCTGAAAAGTATTTAAATGGGGACAAAATCGTAATTGCAGCCCGGTGAAGCAGAGCTCAAGGAGGAGGGGAGGGGACGATGGGAGGAGGTCTAACCTGTGCCCTTGGAGTCGCGGCACTCCTAACCTGCGCACTCGCAGCCTCTGCAATTTCACTCCACGAACACGATACCCCATGGGACCCGAACATAGTCCAAGTAACAGACGGTCACAGCCACAGAAAATTCGGGGTAGATGGTGTATTGGGCACAGAGAAAGAGTTCAGAATGTTCATGGAGAAGTACGGGAAAGAGTACAGTAGCAGAGAGGAGTACGTGCACCGCCTAGGGATATTCGCGAAGAACATGGTGAGGGCGGCGGAGCACCAGGCGCTTGACCCAACGGCGTTACACGGCGTCACGCCCTTCTCCGATCTCTCCGAGGAGGAGTTCGAGAGGATGTTCACGGGAGTGGTGGGTAGGCCTCACATGAAGGGAGGAGTTGCGGAGACTGCAGCGGCCTTGGAGGTGGATGGGTTGCCGGAGAGTTTTGACTGGAGGGAGAAAGGAGCTGTCACTGAGGTGAAGATGCAGGTAATTGGTTCGGTATTTCTTCACTCATTTTTGCTAATTGATATTTAAATTCATTCTTCAGCTGGGCTGAAGGCCCCATATATATATATTAGTCAAAGGCAAAGGAGCTTGTAATATTGATGCAGGGCACATGTGGATCATGCTGGGCTTTTAGCACCACAGGGGCAGTGGAAGGAGCCCATTTCATTTCAACAAAGAAACTTCTCACTCTAAGTGAGCAACAACTTGTAGACTGTGATCACATGGTAATTATAAGCTTAATTTGTGTTTGGATTCTTCTTCCGAGTCTTTCATCTGGACTTTGGTCATAATGAACCTAAAAGCTTTTGGAGGGTTTGTTATAATGAACATTTCTGATCATGCACAAATCCAATTAATACTTGTTTCTGTTATATTTTTCTCAAGTGCGATATAAGGGACAAGACCGCATGTGACAGTGGTTGCGAGGGAGGCCTTATGACAAATGCTTACAAGTATTTGATTGAGGCAGGAGGTTTGGAGGAGGAAAGTTCATATCCTTACACCGGCAAGCATGGCGAATGCAAGTTTAAACCAGACAGAGTAGCAGTTAGAGTTGTGAATTTCACCGAAGTCCCCATCAATGAGAACCAGATCGCCGCCAATTTAGTCTGCCATGGTCCCCTTGCAGGTTAGTATCTTATGCACATCCATTGTCAAATAATAAGAAGAAGATAACATGATTGAAAGTGGATTAATCAAAGACCTATTGCAGTTGGTTTGAATGCAATCTTCATGCAAACTTACATCGGTGGAGTGTCGTGTCCTCTCATATGCCCCAAGAGATGGATAAACCATGGCGTTTTGCTGGTGGGGTATGGTGCAAAGGGGTACTCCATCCTGAGGTTTGGCTACAAGCCCTACTGGATCATTAAGAATTCATGGGGCAAGAGATGGGGAGAACACGGCTATTACCGGCTTTGCAGGGGCCATGGCATGTGTGGGATGAACACTATGGTCTCTGCAGTGGTGACTCAAACCTCCTAAAACTTTCTATTTTACTATGCTACTTCTGTTTGTGATATATATATACATGGATGGAAATGAGTAAACCCATGGTTGTTCCGCTTGTGAAATATTGGCCAGAAATGAATAATAAAAGGTTATTTAATATAGTGCTTCAGCAAACCAATTGCCGGGAATACCCGGATTTCTCCATTCTTTGGCCCTGGATCATATAGGGTGCATGCATGCATCCATCATAAGTTTTTTCTAGACCTAACGCAGCAGAAAGACTATAGAACGTTCGTACCTGTGATGTAGATATTTCTATATCAATTTCCATCCCATGAAGACTCTAAAAGACTCTGAAATTGCAGTGGTCATTGTAGAACTCGATCTTTCCTTCTATGGGTCTTGGCACAAGAGAAGGGTGGTGACTAGGTTCAAGTTTCAAAAAATACGAGAGGAAGAATGAATTCATAACCCTTAACGGGTTTATGCAGGTTTTCATGTAGGTTTAAGTGTCTTAGTCCAATTTTATTTTATTTTAATTAACTTTTATTCTTTTATATTTTTATAGAAAAACTCCAGATGTTTAAAATCTTTTATAATTTTCATATAATTTGTTTAGAAAATCTAATAACATTTCCATTAAAAAATATATTTATTTAAATTTTTTTCAGTTTTTTTTTTTTTATACAAAGTTATAACAAATTTATTTGTAATCATTTGTAAAGTTACATCTCATATAATACATTTAAAATAGATTTACTTATGCATTATATATTAAAGTCTCATTTATTATTGATTAAAATCATTAACATTGAATTCATTTTTTAAGTTAGACATAATCCAATCCAAATATAACCCAATGTTTGGATGAGCTTGGACAATCATTTTCAATGTTCGAGTTGGATTTGAGTTAAGTTTTTTCAATCTAAATTCAATTTGGGTTGAATTTTTGGATTAAGGTTTGGACAGAGTTGGATTTGAGTTATGTTTTTTCAATCTGAATTCAATTTGAGTTGAATTTTTGGGTTAAAGTTTGGAGAATCTGAGTTTAACTCAAATCAATTTAATGTTTTATAATATTTATAATATATCTTATTCTATATAATAATATTTATTTATTTTTTATAATTTTAAGAAAAAAATAAATTTATATTATATAGTATGGTTTTCATTATTTTTAGAAAATATATAAATTTATGTTTATTCTTTTATTGTTATTTTATTTGTTTTTAAATTTTTATATAAATATATTAAAATAATATCATAAATAGATTTTGAATTATACAACTCAATTAATCTGAGTTGAATTAAAAAAAATGAGGTTAAGTTGAGTACCTCGGGTTAGAGTTCGGATTGGGTTGAGTTTAGATTAATTATTTCTAAATTTGAGTTGGGTTCAAATTAATCAGCAGCTCAATTAACAGTTATGGATTTTGAACCATTAATGAGTGGAACTGAAAGAGATCAAAGTAAAGAAGCATTGTCTTCTTCACCAAATCTTATAATGTTGCATACCCAAATGAAAATTGGTACTTCTGTTAAACCTTTAAACCTAAATCAAAGATTCAAAAGAATTAAGCCATCGAGCATGTTTTAATTAATATTTATCTTCATTCTTTTTAACTCATATTTATTTTCGTTGATTTTAAATTATAAATACATAAAATAACTATAAAATATTTATTATAAAAAATAAATCATAAATATAGAATTATAATTCTAAAACATATCCTCATTAATATGTACAAATAAGATAAAAGGAATTTAGAATTAAAAATAAATAAACTACTTAAAATTAAAAATAATTTTAAATTAGAATGTCAAATTGTCTAACTAAATATGCTTAATCTACTGAATGACTTAAATTAAGTTATTAGATCGTAAGTCATTAAATTAATTTACCGAACACCCTCTATAACAAACAATAAGATTAGCCTACAACAAATAATAAGATAACAAGGGCACAGGCTGCATGCATTCTTATTCCCAAAAAGAAATTTGTGTTACATCATGAGCTGCTAAGAAATGTTTCATAACCAACAAAATACCAAAATTTTATCCAGAATTCCTAGCTGTGGGCTGTGGGCAAATTATTTACAAGCATACTGAGAATTCAAGGACAGCATGCCCAAATTATTCAACTGTGTAATATAAAAAAAGATATAGGCTTCAATACAACAGAGGGAATCACATTTGAGCAACCCTTTTTTCTGGCTCCTTTGATTCAGCAGGTGTGTTTTCAGGAAGTTTGTTTTCAAACCACCTCTTGAGCATCTCCAGTGCAACTCGGGGCTGATCCATGGGAACCATGTGACCAGCATCATGGACCTGTTTATGGTTACATATTAAATTAAACCACCATGTCAGAACCAGCAATCACCTACTTCCTAAGTCTACTGCTATGTGAGAAAGACATGGTTTGAGAGAGAGACCTTGAGGAAGGTAAGAGGGCCGTGGATTTTCATCAGTCCAGCTTTTGAATCACCAATTACAAAAGGAACTTCAGGAGCCGCTTGGAACTCTAGTTGACCACCCCATTCCATGGCATGCACCCATCTTGAGTTACCTGTTCAAGTCAAGCACATTTTCAGCATGGATAATTATTCAAAAGGTTAGCTCACTAAATAAAAGGAAAAAAACACCAAGGTTTAAATTAAGCTCAAAAAGTTACCAAGCCAATTGCAGATTAGGTCATATTCTCCAGCATATACAAGCAATTTGATTCCATCTTCTAGAAGATCAGGAATACCAACTTCAAGATTCCTCATCCAGTCCATTAGCAAAGCCTGATACACAGCAGGGCTACATGGTACAAATTCTATGTCCCCAACTCCAAGAGCAGCTCTTACAGGTTTCTGGTTCAGGAATTTCTCCATGTTTGAGAAGTCATAGCAGAGGCTCCCCTCGCACGTCTTTCTTATGTCATAGTACTGTAGAGAACACAACTAATGCCTATCAATATTTTAAGATGTGCTTGTCTTTCCCTGACATGGTTCTCTCACATGGTGCTAAGATGCATGTTTACCTGCTCTCTTTAATGGGCTGTTTTCTCACTAGTTGAGTTGATAAAGAATCTGGTCTATTCCAGAATCTTCTTTTGTTGAAGAAAAGTCTCAAATAAAAAACAAGCACATTTTTTCAGTTGCAATCAACATGAAATTCACCCTTCAGTATTATTGTAAAAGGATTTTATATTTCCCGAGATGTTATGTAAATAAAAGAATAAAAAAAATTTATATATATATATATATTTCCAAGTTTATTCTGAGGGTATCTGATGTTGATTATAAATGTCTTAAAATGCTTTGGGCAGAAAACATGTTCTAGAAGAAATGATAGCAAACAGGACAAAACATAATCTAAATTTGTGATTAATATGTTGACGGCATCAACAAACATTCAACAGGGATATACAAAGGGTCAGGGGGAGGCTCCCTATCCCCGTCCCCACTTGTAAATTTATTCCCCATCCCTGTCCCCTGTTGTAAATTTATTCCCCATCCCCACCCCATTCTCCATCCTAGAGTAAGCAGGACAAGGACGGGGAATCCCTGTTAGGAGGTCAAATTCCTCATCCAATATGGGAATCCCTATTAAGAGGCAAATTCATATATAGAAAAATAAAAAATTATTATAGCATATTATTATTTTTAAATTATATATATATATATATATATATATATTATAATATAATAAACATAATCGGTGCAGGGACAAGAACAGATTCAGGCCAGGGAATAGGTTCCCCATCTCCATCCCTGCCTCATTAGGGGCAGATCCCCCTAGGGACCCGACCCCATGGGTTTTCTTGTCATCTTTAATTCAATATGCCATCCAGACACTAAAGAAGGAAGGATTTATGTGTACTCTTACATTCGTGTCACCAGAAAGGGCCATGATTTTACTGAATATGGAATTGCAAACAAAATATGAAGCCATGCAAGAGATTGTCCCATCAGTGCCTGAAACAGTTAAAAGGAATGCTTATTAGAAATAAGCACCTTTTCCAATGTGTGCACACACAGAAGGGTTAAAAGAAGACACCAGCACATAGAAGGGGAAAAGAAGGAACCTGGAAAAGAAAAGGGAACAAGCTCATTAAAGAGGGAATAGGACCACACACACAGAAACAAGGGTTAAAAGAATACACCAACACATATAGAAGGAGAAAAAGAAAGAATGGGAAAAAGAAGGAACCTGGAGAAGAAAAAGGTACAAGCTCACTAAAGAGGAAGAGAAGGAGGACAAGGAGGAAGAAGTTACCACAAAGTGAAGAAGAAGAAGAAGAAGAAGTTACCACAAAGCTTTATTGCCATCTCACACACAGGAAGCACCTTGTTGATACGGTCATAATCAGTTTTTTCAATCATCCCCATCTCTAATGCATAATCTGTATATGCTTTGTACTGGATTTGAGGATTAGTAAGGCCATTACCAATTGCAAATCCCTGCCCCAGCATTTTGAGCAGCAAATCAACACTTAGAAAGCTAAACAATATTCACACTTAAAAGCTACAATTCTGAATAGTGCAATCAATTCTATACCTTAAGGTTTATGTGAATTCCTCCTTTAGCTTTGTTCCCTCGGTGAATTCGAGCAGCCAAAGCAGGAATATAGTGCCCAGCATACGATTCTCCAGCTATGTAAAAATCATTGTTTGTAAACAAAGGATGCTCCTCAAAGAAGGCCTAATAACAGAGAAAATAGCCCTGTCAGAACAACAGATTGTTACACAGATAAAACTCAATGTTCCAATGACATCGTTTTCTCCTTTCCTGTTGTTTACATGATAAAATATGCCATCATCGAGTGGTCTTCTAAACCAATATAATCAAAGAGTGATCCAATTATGTTAAATAATATGCCTAAATGAAGGCTACACTTCAAAGATTGCCTTGCTCAGAAATGCAATAATTGGATAGGAGGTTAACATTAAATCCCATGGTTACAAAAGAAAATAAGGATTAACAAAAATTATAAAAAAAAAACAAAACAAAACAGACCTGCAAGAAGTCAAATAGGTCATTACTGATGGCCTCTTCATTGTGGCGAATGTCACGTAGATCGGAGCTATAACTAAAGCCAGTCCCAATGGGTTGGTCAACATATAATAGGTTTGATATCTGCAGAATCAACATCATGATTACATAAACTTTCACAAAGAACTCTAAAGTCATTGTAGGGAAACTTTTCAAATAAAACAAATGAAAATGAAAACCCAAAATATAGGTGTCTGATTGGATACACTTCTTATTTTTTGTTTTAGAAAGTAGTAATAAATTCTATATAAAAAGTAGAACATCTTGTACAAAAAGTATAAATTTACCTTGTATCTTTAAAAATCACTTTCAAAAATGTTAAAATTTGAAGTCGTAAAAGTTTTTTGATACCTCAAATTTTTTTAGTTTCTAAAACAATTACTTTTTCTATGTAAGCTTCTAAGAGTTCTTGTATGTTACATAAAAGTTACTACTATTTTTTTATTTTAAAAACAAAAAACAGGAGTATTCAAATGGAAACTAACTTGTCTAAATAAAAATTCTACTTTGATATTCTACAACTTCTAATAGCTTAATTCTGTCCACTGCATTAAGCTCCATTGAGTCCATTCTGTTATAGCAGCAAGCACAAAATGCTGCAGTGATAGCTCAGTCTGTCAGACAATATGCTTAACACATGTCAAAGACTGTTCTGATGTTTGAAACAAAGTCAAATTAAAGAAATACTAAAGTAAATCACTTTGATTATGGAGGTTGCAAGAAAGTTTTCTAGTTTTTGGGATAGGGGAAAATTAGATGACCTAACCTACAGACTACAGAAGGCAGTAGGCTGAAACAAGATCTGACAATGGATATAACCCAAGGTAGGTGAAATTAAATGGGAGTGGACAGTTGCTACATGTGCACTAGCTGGAAATGGACATAAAAGATTCTGCATAGTAACTTGGGTGAAAAATACAGTGGTGGGTCATACAACCACTGTTCTAATAAAAAACAGCATATTTCCAGACAAATGTATGCATAATAATTACAGTAACAGCAGTGAATGCCTAAAGTCTGTAATATGAATGAAAATAAACTGAAATTAAATTCTTCCTTTCAAAGCAGCCCAGAAGCATGGAAAGGGACATGGGGGCATGTCTTTATAAAGCATCAAGGATCCTACAAGTTAAGAATCCATCTTGATATTCCCCAGTCCATTTCAATACAAGTCATTATTAAAGCGCTGAATTTGCAACTAAGTAGATCTCAGTGCTATCAAATGCACTCCTCATGAAATTCACAATAATAAGGAATGATGAAGAAAATCTAAGAATTCATATTTTAATGATCCATGTTTCATTTATCTAGCTGCACAAAATCATATAATTTAACTCCCTTACAATCAAAAAATCTAATTCCCATACTCTCCTCGTAGTTTAAAGTTAAATAATTAACAATGTTACTTCGAAAAATCACAACTAGACGACAAGGAGGGCAAAGAAATAGGCAACCTCTGATTTCACATATGTACTTCATAGCTGTGAAGTATCCATGTTGGACATGACATGACAAGAGCATGCTATTGTTAAGATATATATCCAACAAATATGTTCAACAATGAAAAGAAGAACCAAATTATAATTCATTGCAACTAATCTTAAACTCATTTTTCTCTTTTTTCATAAACTTATTATTTTTAAACTTAAAATTAAACTTAAATCAGAAACAATCACTTTCATTAATCAATCAAATTTAGCAAATCAGATTATTTGATCAGAAACAACCACCTTCATTCATTAATCAATTATAGCATCAATTATAGCAAATCATATTATTAAGTTGCATCCCCTCATCATAAGATGGATTTGGGCAATAGACCCACATTAGCCCCTGACACTTGCACTATTAAGTCGTGTCCCCTCATCATAAGATGGATTCGGGAACAAGACCCACATTGGCCCCTGAGACTTGCACCTGAGTCCATGTTGAAGTTAACTATAGTATGTTATTAAGTGTTAATTTAGCTGTAAAAATTCAACCAGCTATAATGGAAAAAAAAATGAAAATTAAACAAGAAAAAAGATACCTTGTCCCAACCCCAGTCATTCCACATAAGAGACATGTTTGCGGCAATAGTGAAGGGCCCATTTTCATAAAAAAGAGCCAATTCACTACCACACCCTGGCCCTCCAGTCAACCAGATGACAACAGGGTCCTTCCTGCTGTCGCGTGATTCAAAGAATAGGTAGAACATCCTACAGACAATGAAAGGAGGAATTCAACATTGGGTGAAAAACAACACATGCACACCAAAACATGCTGCCAAACACTTTCTAGGAAGATATAACTAATATGGCATTAGTTGCAAGGTATAATGCATTGACATAAGACGCAAATATAATTTGATCCAGCTTCTCAATCCACAAAAATTTGACAACCACTTAGATAACATTAATCCCCTTAAGCCATACCAAGGATGGATACCATCATGCACACATCCACATGCAAAATGATGCCATTCATCCAGTAGAGATATCACTTCATAATAAAGCAACAGGCTCCAGTAAAAATGCATAAATTTGGTTCTAACCGATGATCAAATTCATGCCTTGTCATTTTATTAATCAAGTTCTCCAATAAAGAATCCAACTCTATGGGACTTCTTTATTCATAAAGATTTCCAGTGAAAAATCAAAGTTCAATTTTCATAAAATCACTCACTTGTTGGATTGAACAAAAACATTTAGGGTTTTATCAGCATAAAAAAAATCAATATATGACACCCATCACATACCAATAAACCCTAAAATCCAAAGAAAAGCACACAATTCCCACATTCCAAATAAAGAAAATAAATAAAATTCCAGGGTTCCCTATTCACCAATTAATCACATAACTCCTGCCACATATCAATAAAGCCTACAAAAAAACAGACAAAAATGAAAATTCAAGGGTTTCAAAAACAAACCTAGCAGCGAGAGAGTGCCTAAGCTTGTAGTAGCCGGCATGTTGACTCAGGTCCTTAACCGACGCATCGGAGTAATCAATACCAGGGAACCTCAGACGTCTCTCCACAAGTTTCTTTGTGGACTCACCCTCCCAATCCATGCCATTGACCGCCTCTGCATCTTTGGGGAATAAATTGAGTTCCCTTATCAGCTTCTCTGCTTGCAACGTTGGAAACTTAGGGTTCAAAGAAGGCCTTAAAAAACCATTCACAGAAGAGAGAGGAGAGAGAACAACAAGAAAAAGAGAAAGAAGAGAGAGATTCACTGAATTCTCCATTCTTCTCCAACTCTGCTGAATCTTCAATATGCAATACATATATATATATACATGCATGGGTGTTTCAAAGAGAGAAAAAAGTGGAACCAACGTTCAATTCAATGCAGTCTAGAGGCAAGAGAGAAGAGTGGTTGGGTGGTGACATGGCAGCAGTTGTTTGCTTTGGCAGGAAGAGAACATCTTTTCAAGGCTTGGTCTTACATGCAAACTTTCTTACCCTTCATAACTTGCACAACAACTGATGTATGCCAATCAAAAACCATAACTGCATTTTCCATGATAACAAAATTGTTCATTTTGCTCAAGTTCTGGAAAATCCATATTTAGATATTTTACTAATGTAGAAAATTGGAAAGCTTGTAATATACTACACTCTTAGTTTCAATAGTTTTTTTGAGTGTATGATTGATCTATGATCAGATAAATTTAGTATACATGTTACAATTTTGAGTGAATTTGATATGGGTGAGGGAAGATGGTATAAGAGGACTAATACTAATTATTATAAATAAACTATTCAAGTTTGTTTTATCTGAAATCACAAGATTGGTTAGCTCTCAACAAAAACTACATTTGATGAAATGCGGTGTTGATTAGCTCTCAAACAAACAAATACCTCTCTTCATGTAGTTCCACTTCATGATTAAAATCAAGAGTAAATAAAGCTCCCCAGCCTTCACATTTCTCAAACAACAAACTCAGATATTAGCCAATGTTTTACTCGTGTAGAATGTTGAAAAGAAAAGCTTGTAAGATACTACACTCTTATTTTCATTAAGTCATTGAGTATATGATTGATCCAAGATCAGATAAATTTGGTATAAATCTTAATACTATTGAATGAATTTGATGTGGGAGGTAGAAGATAATAAACCACTGATCCTTATTATTATAAGTAAAGTTATTCAAATTTGTTTTATCTGAAATTACAAGATTGTGTTAGGTCTCAGTAAAATTGGATTTGATTGAAATAAAAGATTGATTAGCCCTCAAACAAACAAATATCTCTCTCTTCATGCAGTTTCACTTAATGATTAAAATCAAGAGAAAATAAAACTTACTACCGTCAAAATTTTGACACAGCTGTATACATTTGTCACGACTGACATAACAAATTTGCAAGATCAAATTAATATCCAATCCTAAAAATTAAAAACTCTGAATTCCGGACTAGCATTAACCACCGTAACTGAAGCTGCAAACCCAGAACACAAAAACACACACACCAACAAAACAAAAGCAAAAATGCCGTACCTCCACTCACCCAGTTTGAATCATCCATTCCCAACAAAGCCCACCTCAAAATCACTCCTCCTCGTCACTCTCACGCTAAAATAACTTGTTTCATCTCTGTATTTCCCTTCTTCCTCATCCCAAGCCCTCAATTCCCTTCCATAACCTCTCATCAGCTCCAGTATCCAACACTGATGCTCAATTAATATCCTCAAGCAACCCCACCCACCTCTCCCCGGGCGTCCAATCCGCCGCCATCCTCGCCTCCACCGGACCTCGCCGCTCTCCCGCCTTTCCCTGCCGTGACCGCTTCGGCAACGGCAGTTCCCTGGGGCAGACCAGGACAAATGGGCGCCGAGAGGGTGCGTTTATTGAGGACTTTTCCGTGCATCCCCCGCGCGCCGGGCAAGGGCGTGGGAAGGCGAGGCAGTCCTTGAGGACGGCTAGCTTGACGACTTCGCCCCAGGCAGAGAAGATGGTGGAGGCACAGCTCCGGCATGCTCTACCTTCCCCTCACGTTTCACTCTACCTTTTTTTATTTTATTTTTTCTTTTTTTTTCTTTTTTTTTTTTTAAATTCTTTTTAATTAAAAGAATTATAAAAATCAAGGCCAAAATTGAAATAAATAAATAAATAATAACAAAAACAAAAATAAAATAAAAATAATAACAATAATAATAATAATAATAATAATAATTTATCTTATAGAAAATTAAGACATAAATTACTTCTCCTTTTATTCTTTCTCATTTTATCAACAATGTTTCTCATCTTAATGTCTCGAACTTAAACTTTTCTTAAGCTCACGTGAAGGGAGGACGGACCATTTGGACATTAAACACTAAAACTTTATAATAAAAAAAATTAAAAAATAGTTTTTTTATATAATTTTGGTTAAAATATATTTCTACTTTAGCTATTTTTAAAATTGTTTAAATCATTAGATTTTTCTTATTTTTCTAAAAATTATTTATGTTTATAAATGAAATATTAGTATTACAAATAAATTGTAATTATTAATTTCTCATTTTAAGATTTGTTAAAATCAAATAATTTTTTTATCTTGCCAAAATTTTCGAATTATTTTTGTAACAAGTGTGTCTTAAATACTGAATATGTTTCTATTTTAAAAATAAAATAAAATAAAACCATCAAACATATTTACTATTTATAAAATTTTAAAAATGAGGATAAAATGTTTTATTTTTAAATTAATAATTTGAAAATGTAGTAAGAAAAAAATAATCATTTTCTCAAGCTTAAGTTTACTATAAAATGTTTGTAAAAATATCTATATATTTTTAAATTATTTAATTTTAACAAAAAATAATTTGAATAAAATTAAGGGAAAGTGAGATTTGATTCACTAATATGAAAATATATGGAAAAAAGAACCTCAATTTTTTTTTAAATTAGTATTATATTCATCTATTTAAAAATAAGTTGAAGTTCATACATTTTTTTTAATGAGTCATTCAATTATTCCAAAAAATGTTCAATTACTTGTCATGTCATCTAAATCAATTGATAACTAGACTCAGGTCTAGATGTTTCTCTTCCTTCTAAATATTTTATTGTTATTATTATTATTATTATTTTATTATTATTTATGATTTTTTTTTGTTAGAGACATTATAAAGTAAGAATTTAAAAAAAAAATAGTATTAATAAGTTAAAAATAAATTCATATTCTTGATAATAAATAAACCGATAATAAATTTATATTTATTATATAATATTAATAATCATTTGATATAATAGAGAATAAAATTTGTTATAAGAGTTTTTCAGATATTAAATGTTTTACAGTATGATTATACTTTGATATGTAGCATAAAAATAAATAAATAAATAAATATTTTATATTAAATAAATTAATCATAATTAAAATAACTATATTTTATTAAATTTATTATTTAATAAACAACTTTATTACTTTTTGAATTAATAATTATGATTAAATATGATTTGTCTGATAATATTTCCTCTTAACATTTTAGGAAATAAAAAAAATATTAATCATATTTAAATTAAGTTTATTTTTTTTATCTATAATATTTCTTAAACTTTTAAGAAACTAAAATAAGAATACTACGAAGTTTTGTTTCTAATGAAAAAATAATAATTTACTTAGGTTAAATTTCTTTTTATTTTTTTCTCCTTTTCATTTTTATTTTCTTTTCTTCAAATTTCCAAAAAAATAAGATTCTTAACCATTTTTTAAAATAATTTTCTATTCTTTAAAATATAATTATTGAATATTTTTCCATTTTCAAAAAACATATTTTAATTATTTAATTATGATTTCTTTAAAAAATAATTATATTAAAAATAAAATACTACATATAAATTTTATTTCTAAAACATATTTAGCAACATAAAAATCATATTAGAATCATTTCAAATTCTTTATTTTAAAAACACTTCCGGACAGGCCTTACACATCCCCATAAGAGTAAAAAATGACAACTAAGAAACCAACCAGGGGCATTTGGGCGTACCAATTAGGTTGTATGATTGCCTTTTTGGAAGTCAAAATGTAAAAGCACAAAAGGAAATGATGACAAGTTTAAAGCAAGAAAATAACAGGGTTTTAGCAGCAACAATAAAGAGTGGTACTATAATCAAACCTCAAATCCAAACCAAAGGAATAAGCCCACAACCAACATTCAGATGAATACAATACAGAAGCAATGTAGAACAGTACGTATTCTTATCCCCAACATAAGTTTTTGTAAGATAATCAGTTGCTGAGTAGTCTTTAATAACCACAAAAACATCAAAAAGTTGTCCAGAAATTTATCTGTATCTGAGGGCAAATATATTTACAGGTGCACTCAAGACTTCAACATCAGCTAGCTTGCAATGTTGGACATACCCAATTACTCAACTGCTTGTGGATTTTGATAAACCTAGATATATGATGAACACAAACAGAGGGAATCAAATCACATTTGAGCAACTAATTTTTCTGGCTCTTCTGATTCATCTTGGCCTTCAACGAGTTTGCCTTCCATCCACCTCTTCAGCATCTCTAATGAAGCTTCGGGCTGATCCATGGGAACCATGTGACCAGCATCATGGACCTGTTTATTATTACATAGAAACCACATCACCATGTCAGCACTGGTAATCACCTACTTCCTAGTATAATGCTATGTAAAAAAGCAATGGTCAGAGAGAGAGACCTTGAGGAA
This sequence comes from Vitis vinifera, assembly GCF_030704535.1. NCBI lineage: Eukaryota > Viridiplantae > Streptophyta > Magnoliopsida > Vitales > Vitaceae > Vitis > Vitis vinifera. Next base: position 6,977,075 of record NC_081817.1, read on the forward strand.
GGTAAGAGGGCCATAGCTTTTCACCAGTCCAGCATGTGAATCTCTTACTTCGAAAGGAATTTCAAGGGATGCTTGGAAATCTTTCTGGCCACTCCATTTCATGGCATGAACCCATCTTGAATTACCTGTTCAAATAAAATCACACCCAACACACAACTAAGTCAAGCACATCCTCAGCTTTGATAACAATTCAAAAAGGTTAGCTCACTAAATCAAAAGATAAACATGGAGGTTCAAATTAAGCCCAAAGCTTACCAAGCCAATTGCAAATGAGATCATATTCTCCAGCATATACAAGCAATTTGACTTCATCCTCAAGTAATGCAGGAATACCAACTTCAAGATTCCTCATCCAGTCCATCAGCATAGCCTGATACACAGTGGGGCTACAAGAAACAAAATCTATGTCCCCAACTCCAAGAGCATCCCTAACAGATCTCTGGTTCAGGAATCTCTCCATGTTTGAGAAGTCATAGCAAAGACTCCCCTCACACTTCTTTCTGATGTCATAGTACTGCAGAGGTAACATAATAATGATTGCCAATAATTTAAGAAATGCCTGACACTGGATTCACTCACATGGTACTAGGATGCAAGTTTTCTTGACATCTTTTATGGAATGTTTTCTTGTAGCTGAGTTGATAAAGAATTGATTTTCTTCAAGAATCTTCTTTTATTGAAGAAGAGAAAGCTTAGAAAAGAAAACAAGCACATTTTTTTTCAGTTGAAATCAACATAAAATCATCTTTCAGTCTCATAGCAAAAGGATTTTATACATACATATGCTTTGGGTAGAAAAGGTTCTATGAAGAACTGACACCAAACAGCAACAATCATAATCCAGTTTAGTGCTTAATATGCAGAAGGAATTAACAAACATTCAATGTGGCACAGACGCTAAAGAAGGAAGGATTTATGTGCATTCTTACATTAGCATCACCAGCAATGGCCATTATACTACTGAATATGGTGTTGCAAACAAAATATGAAGCCATGCAAGAGATTGTCCCATCAGTGCCTGAAACAGAAAAAGAAATGCTCATCAGAAATAAGCATCTTCTGCCAATCCACATCCACGCAGAATGCAAAAAGGAAGAAACACATTACATAGAAGGGTTAAAAGAAAAGGTGCAAGCTCATTTTTAGAAAAAAGAATAAGAAGTTACCACAAAGCCTTATTGCCATCTCACACACCGGAAGCACCTTGTTGATACGGTCATAATCAGGTTTTTGAATTATCCCCATGTCTAATGCATAATCTGTATATGCTTTGTACTGGATTTGAGGATCAGTAAGCCCATTACCAATTGCAAATCCCTGCTCAAGCATTTTGAGTTAAGTCCAATACTACTAGTTAGAATAACCAATAGCAACACTTAGAAGTAAAACTTGTGAATGGTAAAACTGATGATATACCTTAAGCTTAATGTGAATTCCTTCTTTAGCTTTGTTTCCTCGGTGAACTCGAGCAGCAAAAGCAGGAATATAGTGCCCAGCATATGATTCTCCGGTTATATAGAAGTCATTGTCTGCAAACTGGGGGTGCTCCTCAAAGAAGGCCTAATAACAAAGAAAATTGCCCACTGTCAAAACAAAAGATATTACACAGATAAAACTAAATCTTTCAACAATGTTGTTTTTCCCTTTCCTGTTGTATGCATGTCCAAATGTGCCATTGTCAAGTGGTATGGTATCCTAAACAATACAATCAAAGAGCAATCCAATTCTGTTAAATAACATGCTAACTTAAGGCTACACTTCAAAGATCACCTAGCCCTGAATTGCAATTCCATGCAGCAAACCACAACATAATTTATCATCAGAAAATCCTAAGGACCAATTCCATTTCAAAATTTGGTATGACATCTCCCTTTTGTTTCCTTTTCTTTTCTTTTTTTTCTTTTTTTGAGAGGCAAAATTTGGAATAAAATTAACACTTCAGGACTGCATATACACCCACGATAAAATGGTTAATAAATAATTGGATTTAAGAGGTTAACACCTGTTAAATCCCATGTTTATTACAGAAAATATAAGGATAGAAAAAACGGACCTGTAAGAAGTCATACAGGTCATTACTGACACCCTCTTCATTGTGACGAATGTCATGTTTATCAGAGCTATAACTGAAGCCAGTACCAATGGGCTGGTCAACATACAGAAGGTTTGATACCTGCAGAATCACCATCACAATAACATTATCTTTCTTGTAAAGAAGTCAGGAGTTACTGAAAGAAAACTTTTCAAAAAAATGAAAAACAGAAATACAGCTTGTCCAAACAAAAATTTCTAATTTGGTTATTCTACAACTCTTAATAGCTTTGTTCTATCCACTGCATTAAGCTCCGTATTTATTACAGCAGCAAGTACATGGTGCCAGAGTGATAGCTCAGTCTCTTAGACAATATGCTTAAACATGTTGGCAATTATTCTGGAGTTTGCACAAGAAACACTAAAGTAATCACTCCAAGCATCGAAGTTGCAGGAAAGTTTTCTAGGTTCAGGATGGGAGAAAATTAGATGGCCCAAACTACATACTATGCAAGGGAGTTGACTATAACAAGATCTGACACAGCGTATCACCTAACCTAGGTGAATTTAAATGGGAGTAGACAGCTGCTAAATGTGCATTATCTTACATAGGATGGATTCTACATGTGCAGCTGAAAGGTAATAACTCTCTATGTACTCTACATCCATGACAGAAAAAACAATGGAAGGAGGTAGGGAATGATGAAAATTCCAAAAAATATATTTAATAAAGAAGAGGAAGAACTAATTCATATTTTTTTACAAGTAATCTTAAACTTATGTAGTTATGTTGAACGTTCTATCTTAGATATATATTTCAATTTGGCTTAGGGAATAGAACAAGAGGATCAGAGAGTAGATTATGCCATATGGCACCTGACACTTGAACCCAAGTTCATGTAATATGGTCCAAGTGAGCTATAATGCCATATCAAGCTAAATCAGCTGTAAAAGTCCAACCAACTCTAATGACAAGATCGATTAAACAAGCATGAAGATACCTTGTCCCAACCAAACTCATTCCATAAGAGCGACAAGTTTTTAGCAATAGTGAAAGGCCCATTTTCATAAAATACAGCCAATTCACTACTACACCCTGGTCCTCCAGTCAACCAAATGACAACAGGGTCCTTCCTGTTGTCTCGCGATTCAAAGAAAAGGTAGAACATCCTGAAAACAACAAATGAAGGAATTCATCATTATGTGAAGAATACTACAAGAACACCAACCATGCAGACAAACAATTGGAAGATATAACAAAAGGATAACACATTAGCTGCAAATGAAAGTAAACTGATATAAGATGCAAGTATAATTTGATCAAGCAACTCAATCCAGAAAAATATGACAACCAACATGGATAACATTCATCACCTTAAGTTTCATCAGGGACGGATATCGTTATGGACAATTCCACATCTAAAATTGTTGCCCATTTATCCACTGGGTAATATCACCACATCGTAAAGCAACATGCTCCACAAATAAACAACACATGTATTTCCTTTTTGCCCATTACCAATCGGTGCTTTTTCATTTGATTAAACAGGTTCTCCAATAATGGACCCAATTCCACGGGAGTTATTTATTCATAAAGACCTCCACTGAGCATTAGAATTTCAATTTTTGTCCCAGAAAGAAAATAATCAGTATACAACACCCATCACATTCCAATAAACCCTTAAAAAAGAAAAAGAAAAAGAAAAAGAAATGAAATCTAGGGTTCCCGATTCTCCGATCAATAACACAAACTCCCGCCACATAACAACAAACCCTAAAAAGCACCCAAACAAAAATGAAAACCAACCAGAATCCTAGGGTTTCAGAAAACAAACCTTGCAGCACTAGAGTGCTTAATCTTGTAGTAGCCGGCATGGTGCCCCAGGTCCTCAACCGAAACCGAAGCATCAGAGTAGTCAATACCGGGGAACCTCAGCCGCGTCTCCACAAGGCTCTTCGGAGACTCACGGCCCACGGCGTTGACCGGCTCCGCGTCTTTGGGGAACAAATTAAGCTCCCTTATCAGCTTCTCCGCTTGCGACTTTGGAAACTTAGGGTTGGAAGAAAACCCTAGAATGTCATTGGCGGAAGAGAAAGGAGAGAGAAGAACAAGAAGAAGAAGAGAGAGAAACACCAAATTCTCCATTCTTCCCAAACTCTGCTGAGTCTCCGATCCCCAATACAAATATATATATACACACACGTGGGTGGTTTTAGCAAGAGAAAAGAGTGGAACTAACGTTCCATTCAACACAGTCTTGGGCCGAGAGAGGAGGGTGGTTGAGTGGTGACGTGGCAGTATCTTGGGTTGCTTTGGCGGGAAGAAACCATCTTTTTAGGGCATGGTCTTACGTGTAAAGTTCCCCACCCTTCATAACTTGCACGCCAGCTGATGTGTGGCCCTTGAAAAGCCATAACTGCCTTCCCAATTATTACAAAAAAAAAAAAATGCTCATTTTGCCCGCCAGCTTCAATCAGAAGCTTGTAGGATACTATAAATCTGATGTCAGATAAATTTAATGTATATTTTTGTTCCGATCAATCAATTTGATATGGGTTTTGGAAGATATTTTAAGGGAGTGACGCTTATTATTAATTAATTTTTAAATTTATTCAAATTTGTTTTGTCTGAAATTACAAGATTGGTTAGGTCTCAAATAAAATTGGATTTAACAGAGATTCAATCTTCTGTTGACATTTGATATGGTTGATGGGGACCAATATTTTATTATTATAAATGGATTTTTTCTAATTCGTTTTCTAGAAAATTACAAGGTGGAGTTCAATTTTGTATTGGCATGGAAATGTGAAGGTGAAGTATGATAATCGTATCATGTGATGTCTTTGATATATTGTGGGAGAGCTAGGAAATGCTTCGAGGGGGCAATATGTAATTTTTTATTTCAAGGGCAAAAGTAAAATAAAAAACATTTATTGGTTCAAATTTCCCGAGACAATTTTATAAAAATTTTATTAAGATATTTTTTATGCTCCCATGAAAGATGATTGATAAAACAACGATATCCACATGTTTTATGTTTGTCTAAATCGAAGAGTTAAGTAGAAGGGCCCAATTGGACTAATTAAATAGAAAGATTAGATGATTCTCGAATCCCTTCTTATATTTTCTCCTTAAATAGAAATGTCTCGCACCATTCATGTGACCAAGTCCTAAGAATGCGTCGAAAATGAAATTATCATTGTCTCGGCTCAGCCGAAAAATGCAATCCAAATCCAAATTAATGATTAGGGGAAAAAAAATGGGAAAAAATTATCAACATTGATATTTGATGTAAAAGTATGATATGACTATAGCAAGCCACATCTCATCTCTTCCACCTCTTGTTTGTTTGATATTTTAGCTGGTAGCTAAAAAGCACAAAATGAAAAGGAGAAAGGAAATGGGGGGATCACATACTTCTTGTGAGTTGGTTGTCTGCATAAGCAGCAGCTACCTAGCTTTTACTGATCTGTGGTTGCTGGCAGCTACTGCCTAGCAGTGGAGCTTATCCACTTCTTCCTCAATTTCCTCTTCCATATCTTCTGAAACACCTTGTAAAGAGTCCAAAGTAGGGTGACAGAGGCAGTGACTTGAAAATTGCCAAAAACCTCAAGGTCTTTAACATGGAGAAGCAACAGTATCATTCATTCTTTCTGCCCACTTCCTAGATGAACACATAATTTTTGTAAGAGGACACTTCTAACCTAATGGAAAACTAATGCAAACTTCTCTGAAGTAAATTTTTTTTATGCAAGTGAGGGAAAAAAATGTCATGAGACATGTCCGTGATATCCCTTATTGGATGAGAGAGAAAGTTTCGAATGCTATATAAATGTGTTTTTTTTTTAATTATATAAATGTGTTTTAAAATCGTAAGGGTCCTTTTAAATCCAATAACGAATAATATCTATATAGTTAGGTGTTTATTTGGCATCGTGAAAGGTGTTTGCCTATTTGATCTCACACTGTGCCGATCGATATGTAAGAGGTGAACGAATAATAGCTTTTTAACGGAAATAGCAATAAGCAACCTTATATCTAAACCTAACCATTTATTGAGAGAAACTCTAACATGCATCCAAACAATGCCCAACTAAATATTCTCTTTCTACTTTATAAATTCAATAATTTCTTAACCATACTTATCATTTTGTTTTTAATCTTTTCTAATTTTAAACTCACCATTTTTTTTATAAAAAGTTTATAACATTATTAATTTTTTTATATAAATATTATAATTATATTTTTTAATTAAAAATAAATAATAATAATATTTGAAAAAAATTTAACAATGAATCATAATATTTTAAAAATTCATATAAATTATTATATACTTTAAAATGAATATTAAATTGTTGAAAATAAATATAAAATAAATAATAATTTTTGTTTCAATAAAAATTCATATAAATATTTATCTACTTTAAAATCAATATTAAATTTTAAGACAAAATTACCCTATCTATTTTTTTTCGGACGGACTAACCAGAATTTTGATAGTCTATCTAGAAGTCAATCCAATCCCTATATGGAGACTCTAGAATAAGCATTAGATAAATTTGTATTTATTTTAAAATTAATGTTAAATTCTAAGACAAAATTTTAAAATAATATTATCTCATCTACTTTATTTATTGAAACAATTATTATTTATTTATTTTATATTTATTTCTTATAATTTAATATTTATTTTAAAGAAGATAACAATTTATATGAATTCTTTAAAATATTGTAATTCATTGTTAAAATATTTTCAATGCTATTATTCATTTTTTTTAATAAAAAAGAGTATTATAATGATCATATAAAAAATTTTAAAATTAAAAAAAAAAGAGAGGTCCATTTAGCTAGATGGAGGGGTTTGTGAAGTAGAAAAAAAACTGAAAATTAAATATTAAAAATTTCAAAAATTATTGAGTTTGTAATTTTTTTTTTTAAAAAAAAAAATCATACATTTAGCAACGTGTGAGGGTTTGTAAAGTAAAAAGATAAAAATAAAATTAGGAAAAAGAGGGGTATAATTGGCAAAATGGAAAAATTTAAAAAAAATAAAAAGATAATTACATTTAGAAACATAAATGGGTTTCTAAAGTAGTTCATAAGACTACTTTTGGAAATTACTATTTTTGGATAGTTGGGGGATTCATTTTAAAAAGACAACATATGCATCCTCCTAATATTTTTATACATCCCCTAGTTACACATCTATCTTAAAATATCAATCCTATCAACATATCCAATTAAATATTATCGATACATCTAAAATATTCTCCATATTCTTTTCTTCCACACCATACTTTCTTCTATCTTCGTCTTTCAATTTTTTGTCTTTTCAACAAAACCTAAGGTAAAATCTTCCCATTTCAAGTCTATTTATCATTAAAAATGTATTTGAGTTAGGTTTTCTTTTTTGTCCCTCAACGGGATCCTCCTTGCTGGTTTTGAGATTGGACGGCTAAGCTAAGCACCAACGTCCACAAGGATTGCCTTTAATGAACTTCCAAAATCAGGAGTATTGTAATTTTAGCAACTCTCACTATAACGCGTTTTAGCTTCTACATATTCCCGATTAGTGGCTTCTTCATAAATCAACCTCTTCTCGACCTTGCTAACAAATCCTTAAATTCCTTCTTATATCAAGGTTTATTATTTATGTAATTTTTGAAAAAATAAATTGTTGAATAAATAGTTTTAAAAAAATTAGAAATAATTTATAAGTGAAAGACATTTTAAAAAGAAGAAAAAATAAAAGAAAAAAATATAGTAGGTGTCCGACTTGAAAGGCTATATACCAAAGGGCGTTTAGAAGTACAATATTGAACCCCCTTAAGAGTATTTGGAGGTATAGTGTTTGGAGGTACAACGTCGGATGCTTTAAAATCCATCACCACTCTACAACTTCGAATAGTCTTCTCAATCATTCCTTTTCTAATAAACCTAAAAAAATAAGAGAAAAAAAGTGTTTGGAGGTATAGTGTCGAATACGCTTAAGGGTGTTTGGAGATACAATACTGAACACTTCAAAATCCATTTAAATCTATAATTGTGAACACTCTTCTCAATCATTCATTTTCTAAACCTAAAAAAACAAATAGATAAAAAAAAAAAAAAAACCGCCAAAAATGATACAAATGCACTTCTAACATCATTAAAGATGGTTATTAGTTTATTTATTGTTCAAAAATCACAATTTTCTTCACAAATTTTGTTAGGGTTTTTAAGGATATTAGAAGAGAAAAAATAGAGGAAAAAAGGAAGATGAGTATGTATTGAACTTTAAGGGTGTATTTGATATGTTAAAATGAGAATGAATATTTTGTTTTGATTTCTATTCCCTCTTAAATAAGAATGAATTTAGTAATTATAATTCTTATATTTGAATGTGCATAGGAATGTAAGGTTCAAATGATAATTTGATTCTATCTTAATGACAAAAATAAATAAATTGTCAATAATATATGTACATCTGCATTAAAATAGTTTATTTATTTTTTAATTACATAGTTTGAAATAATTTTTTTTATTTTCATTTAATAAAAATCTTTAAGAGTATTTTTTTTACTAAATAATAAAAACCTATTTGGGCGTGTGATTTAAAAACAAAATTACTTTTAAAAATTTATACCACTATTTGCTTACATCTGCATTAAAATAGTTTATTTATTATTTAATTACATAGTTTGAAATAATTTTTTTATTTTCATTTAATAAAAATCTTTAAGAGTATTTTTTTATTAAATAATAAAAACCTATTTGGGCGTGTGATTTTAAAAAAAAATTATTTTTAAAAATTTATACCACTATTTACTTATTTTTCTTTAAAAACAATTTTTGAAAACAAAATAAAATAGATGATTGTTCTTCCAAATTTTTTTCACTAGAAAAAATGAATTTCAAATCAAGTGAGACTTTATAATGAATTTATTAATAAGTTTGATAATTTTAAAAACTAATTTATAACTCAAAAAATATATATAATGACTATAAAATAATATACATAATTAATGTTTTAAATTGCTTAACAAATCTTGTAACTTTTAATAATAATTTGAAATTCAAAAAAACTAAATAATTAATTATAGATTAAATAAAATAATTCAGAATATCATCTTGAGTAATAAATGTACGCATATAATAAAATTTTTTGACTCATTTATACCTTAAAAAATTAAATTTTATTTATTTTTATATTCATTTAAAATAGAATATTATTAACAATTATTAATTTTGAATAGCTATTCTTTTTTTTTTTTAACAAAATTAATTAATTATGCTCTTATAAGATATTAATATTCATATTTTATAATGTTTATAAAATCATATAAAAAGTATTAGAAATTATTAATTTTGAATTATTATTATTTACTTTTAACAAAATAAAGTAATTAGTGTTAATATCTATATTTTTATAATATTTATAAAAAAAAATATAATTTATGATTTTATTTTATTATTAAGAATCATATTTTTGTATATTAAAAACTATTTATTTTTTAATAAAAATTTGTTTTTATTTTTAATAAGATATGAATTAAATTAAATTTACATTTTATAAATTGAATTTAAAATTTGTGTTTTTCACAAAGTCAAAATTTAAAAAAATTAAAAACAACTTATCCAAAAATAATAACTTATCTAAAAAAAATTAATTTTTAAAATTTTAAAGTGTTTTAACGTTATTAAGGAATCAAACTACCTCCTAGTTGAAGAAAATTGAAATGTCACTTATAAATGAGATTTCATTTCCATTGAAATCACTTTTGACTTCATTCTTTATCATGATTTAAGTTATTCAAACATTATAATAAAACGAAAAAGGAATAAGATTATTTCCACGTTCCAAACACACCCTCAAGGTAGGTACTTTCATGAAAAAGTTTTTTTATTCTTAAAAAGTCATGAATACATATATTAGTTTCTTGTTTTCAAAATTGGACTTTTGGGTTAAAATAGTGAAAACTAAAGGCATCAAGTGTTCGAGTTTTCCAAATTTTGACCCAAAAGCATAATTCTCCATTCTTTTTGCCTATGAAATTTTGATGAACATAGAAGCAAAACAATCTAAAGAAAACTTATGCCTTAAAAGTAATATAGATTTGAAAATTGTTTTGAAACTATCATATTTTAAAATATATTTTTTAAAAAGTACTGTATTTTTTTTTAAATACAGAATTTGTAATATTTGTATAATTGGATTGATCATTGAATCACAAAAGTTACCCATTCACGATCTAATGGTCAAATTGGTGGTTGAACTGTAGTCGAATTGATAATATAATAAATATATCATTTATATTTTATATAAAATTAAAATTATTTATAAGAAATTAAAATTAAAAAATAATAATATTTTATTTTTATATTTTAATTAAATAATAATGATAAATATAAATATATCAATATTTTAAATTTTATTAAATATAACTTCTATAATATTTTAGTGGGAAGATATGTTTAAGATGGGGAAAAATTTAAAATATTTAGTTTTATTTTGCATGTCAACATTTCACAACATCAAATAATTTAATGCTTTCATATCCCAATGGTCCCTTCAACAAACCGGTGATCCAAGGGTCAAGTGCAATTTTTGGTCAACTAAAGTCGAATCAACTAAGGCTCAATCGATTTTTAGAGAATCAGTTGGTCCATTCAATTTGGTTTAACTAAGCTGATCGAATCAAAGAGGTCGACAATTTGATTGGTCTAACCAACCAATCTGATTTGGTTTTTAAAATCTTATGGATTTATTTGCTTAATTTATTTTTGTACATGAGATGTTAGTGAAATAAAAAAAAAAATGCTTATTATAAGTAATGTTGGTACGTGACCTCTTCTTGGGTCCTGATTTGCTGCTTTATAGACTTAGCAATCTTTAGCAGTGACTATCCAAGCCTCTTTAAATGCTCTTAAGGGTGGAAGTATTGTTGCTAAAGTGAACACAATACTCTTAGAGGAAGTAATATCTCTCTTGTTTCTAGGTGTTAGCCCAAGGGTTCTCCTAATCGGGTTTTGATGATAACAAACCATGGTTAAGTAACTAATTGGTTTAATGTTTAAGAATCTCAGGTATAAACTCGAAAATTCATCAAATGACCAAATGGATACAAAATCGAGACGCTTGGAAGACTTGAGATCATAGGAAACTAATGTAAGATGAATGCATGAGTGCACTTAGAATTTTCATATGTTTTCATGCATCTTAGAAAACTCGGTTTATTCTTTAAAACGTCGACTTCATTAAAACTCGAGTTTTTAACTAATTTACCTTCGGCAAAATGTTTCAAAATTGGCTTGATAATTTACCTAAATACATTGCCTAAGTGTTAGAAAAGAAAGGAATCAAAAAATAGGTTTTTCGGGGCCAAAAATGCTCAATCGGTCGAGGCTAAGGCCAACTAGTCAATCGGTTGAGGAACCGATCGACCGGCTAAGGTCGTCCGGTCGAGGACCTGTCGAGGAAGGTTAAAAACCTTCTCTCTCTCCCAGTAGCCTTCTCTTCCTGGTCGAGGTGATTCCTTTACCAGTCGAGGTCCGGTCGAGGTAACAGTAACCTGTCATGCATTAAATGCTCCAACGGCTAGTGAACTGGTCGACCCTTTGCTCGTCCGGTCGAGGCTACTTTCTGCTGTTTTTGTCTCCCGAGCTTAGAAACCTATAAATAGAGAGCTCCACTTTATTTATGACTAAGAGAACCTTTACAATCAATTGTCTACCTACTTGTTCTTGATCAAAAAGCTCTCATTTCTTTCTTAGTGCATTAAACCATCACTTGCATATTCTTAGTGCACTCTTGTAAATCATCCTAGCTTTCTCTTGTACTTGAGTCATCCTTAAGCTAGGTTGAGAGTTTCATCTTTGTGTAAACTAAGTATGAAAGCCTTCAAGTGGTTCAAATCTTGAAGAGATTGTGTAAGAGCCCATTGGAGTCGGAATCCAAGTGTAAGAAGATTGAAAGCTTGATTGAAGCTTCAAGTTAGTGGAACCCTTACTCGGTTAGGAAATTGAGGAGAGTGGACGTAGGCAAGGGAGTGCCGAACCACTATAAACCCGAGTTTGAATTCTCTAACTTTATCTATTTCCTTTATTTATTTTGTGCATATATTATTGTGTGGAAAAAGATTTTGAAAAATCCAATTCACCCCTCCCCCCCCCCCCCCCCCCCCCCCCTCTTTTGGGTATTTTCCTTAATTATTCACGACCTTTGTTTTATCACTAGGAATTACTTATCTTTTCAGGTCTAAGAGGCCTCCATATTAGCTTTTCCTCACTAGGTTTTGATTGATAGGAGGATGAATCAACTTTCCTTTAGGAAATGACAAACTAGTAAGTCAGATCTTGGAAAACTCTTAAGCTCATTATTGGTTGATCAGGTTTACGTCAAATTGTACCAAGCAAAGTCGAAGGAATATTTTATTGATGGGATTGGTCTTTGCCTCAAGATTTGTTTTAAGGTGATAACTCATGATGGATCATCGAATGACTCACACTCACACAAACTTGTTGGGGAGTTTTCATTCTACTCGGGGCCTGGACATTTCTACAAGGATGTGTTGGCCAAGCACTCTACCTAAATGCAATTGTTATGACTACTCATAGTTCGAGTTGAGTATCTCAAGTACTATAACAAAAAGAATGAGAATTCTTGTCTACAAACTATATTTTCTTTTTATCATTCCACAAATTTTCATTTTGTATACAAAGAATACAAAAAGAAGTCTAAGACGATGGAAAGTGTAATACTCAAATTTTATTCTAGTACTATGATTGCAATATGATTGTGTGATCATCACTAGTTTAATGATTTTATAATTTTTCTCTCTTAGCCCTGAACAAGCTAGTTCTAACTATCATGTCTCATGTAATTCATAGTTGATTATTTCAACTTTGGGTGCAATGGAACATCCCAAGTCGAGAGAGTTGGTTTGGATGTACGAGGTAAAGTGCCTGGACGGGAGAACACGTCCTCTATCCAAATAGACTTCACCCAATCAGAGAAAAACATCTAGACAAACTATGTCCAAACATACTCTATGACAGATGAGCACATCCTCTATCCAGATAAACTTCACCTAAACAGAGAAAAACATCCTGATAGACTATGTTCGGATATACTATTCCAAACGAACTATATTTGGGCAGACTATGTCCAAACAAGCAGAAAGACTATCTTTAGACAAATTATGTTCGGATAGACTATGTTCAAACAAACTATGCTTGAATAGACTATGTTTGATAGGTAAACAAGAAAATCAAAATTCACCCACTAAAGCCTATTTGGCACAGCTAGTTCGAATAGATCAACAAAATTAAAATTAATTTGAAATAGTCGACCATTACACATTATTAATATGGTAATGTAAGAATAAATGTTAACTTAAAGGAGCCATAAAAGTTGTGCAAATGTTACAAATTTCAACTATATAAAATGACAAAGTATTAGAGAAAATAAGAAAACTTTCCCCATAAAAGCTATACATTACATAGTTTGACTTAGTCTTTAGAAGTGTTTGCCCGAACAATATCCTGACACATTTTTTTTTTTTTTTATATAGGAATAGTTAAGGGAAGGAAGCACGAAAGCTAAGGTAAAGAGGTATGAAAAAAGCAAGGGCCCAACAATGGCGTTGTTTGTGGGAAACTAGCAAAAAGCCATATTCCCGATAAAAAACAATTTTACCCCTCTAACTCAAATGGAGGATCTACCATTTCTTTTATCTACTTTTCCTTTTTTTATTTTTTTATTTTATGTTCATAACCAAAATCTTCTACTAAAAAAAACCTTTTTCCCCAAAGCTGCCAAACCAAGGCACTGGGGATCTCTCCAACTAAAAAATAGGTCAAAGAGAGCCTTAGTAAAAAAGAACAAGCTAAAAAGAACATTAAAGAAAAAAAAAACCTTTCTCGGCTCTAGCAAAAGCCTTAAGCAAAAGACACAAATGTTCATATAGCCAAACAAGAAAGCAAAAGCCTCTTGGTTATAGTAAGAGCCTTGAGCCAAAGGCACTAATGGGTATATAGTCAAACATGAAGGCAAAAACTTCCTACTTGCAATAAAAGTCTTTCTTACACTTCTCTCATAAATTTTCAAATCACTCGCTAAGACGCTTTGTGGGACCTTTTCTACAATGTCGATCCGTAGTTCTTTACTCTCTTGCGACCGTTTGGCAGTGCAAGTCGTTTGGAATATCGTTTTCAGTCATATGGCCCAACGACCCTAAGGTTAAGTGACTGACCCGTCCTAAAGTGGGCCAGATGGACAAATTGTCCTCCACACATTTACTTACCCATTAATGCACAGATTGTGCGTCAGCCATGCTTCATATTAAATGTAGTCGCTATTAGAAAACATTCCATTATCAACAGCTCATCAAGGCAAGACAGTCGTTATACATCGATAGTCAATGCCATAATATTGCGTAATCAAGCATAGTTAAGGTGCTATTAAGACACCTGGAAAGGCGTTACATTGGAATAAGTATAAATAACCATGCAAACTCCACAAATGGTAGGCGCTCTCTTTCTAACAAAATTCCAGTACTTGCATAAGTCACTCATTGACTTTAGCATCGGACGGCCATGCCCAGACAAACCATTCGGACAGCCTTTCGTGCAAATATTGCAACCATCTGTATCTCGAGCAAGCTAGATGGAATTACTGGTCGTGCCATTCATCCGACTCTTGGGAGCTAGACGAAACAATTTGTTTGGATCGTGCAACAACATTGGTGTCGTCTATGGGAAAACAACACAAAAAGCATACTAGCACAATGGCCAATACGTCTAACGCATCCCAATCAGCCACTATGGTTTACCAATTCCAAGCTTGGCAAACTAGAATGAAAAGAAAGTAAGAAGAAAACGAGCATCGTATGCAGTCTCTACTTCAGCAGGTAGAACAGTTGAGGCAAGAGAACTAGAAGTTGCAAGCTCGGATGGTTGAGGAGCGTCGCTCACAGAGCCGTTACACCTCTCTTCAGCAGACCAACCCTAACCGAAGTCATAGCCAAATGACATGTTCATCTCGACGTCATGTTGTGTCGTCTTATCATGCACATGAGGAAAACTTTTACTCTATTCGTTTTCCTACCTGGCCCAAACCTACTTATCCCTCAACTCACCAGTCTCATCCTGACAAAGCCACTAGTTCCACCAGAGGAAAACGAAAGAGGGGACAACGGTGGGGCTCCCACTTGTCTAAAGCCATGAGGGTCCGCTTGGGGCCCTAAGACCAACGGGCGTAAACACCACCATGCATCTCCTACACCTTGAAGGCCTGGTTGGGCCAACCAAAACAAAAGGCATCACCAAGCTTCCAGCCACCTTAAATAAAGTTGCTAGCAGTGCCCAAGCCCACAGGAAAGGTCTTCCTTGGCTCTATAAGCCAGAGGTTGGATGATATGCTCTCCACACCGTTCGACCCTCATATAATCAACTACGGTTTATAATGCCCAAGTTCACTATGTATGATGGGATGAGTAATCCTGTAACGCCCAAGTTTTTATTTTTAGGGATAATTTAGGAAATTCTTAATTTAATAAAAATGAAGAGGGGTGAAAAGAGAGTTCCTGAGAACGTAAGATTGGAGTCGGATTTTAGGGTTTGAAGAACATATCTCTATAGGTAAGATTCTAACCCATAGATTAATATTTAGATTCATTAGTTAATTTTTAAGCACATTAGATTTTTTTTTTTTGAAAACCCAAATCTAGATTAGGGTTAGTTTATTATTTTTTTTTTAATTTGTTTTAATATCAAATAATGAAAATTTAAGATTTTGATTTATTGTTGGAATTGGGGAGATCTTAAGTTTTTTTAGAAAAAAAAAAAAAATTCCTGTGAAGATTTCGATTTAGATTAGGGTTAGTTTATTTTTTTTTTTAATTCATTTTAATATTAAATAGTGAAAATTTAAGATTTTGATTTATTGTTGGAATTTGGGAGATCTTAAGTTTTTTTTTTAAAAAAAAAAAACGCGTGTGCACTAGTTGCATGCGTGTGGGAACTGTGCATCCATTTTTTTTTTTTTTTGTAAGGATTTCATGGTTGAAATCTAGTTGGTGGATTTTCACATACTCTATTATTAGACTTTGATGGATACTTGGGTATGTAATATTTAATAGTAGCAGGACTCCGTATTGTTAGACTTTGATGGGTACTTGAGTACTGAGTACTGTATTATTTAACAAAGGTAGGGCTTTGTGTTATTAGAAACAAATTGGGAATTTATTAATTTATTGAAATAAGGAATAAATTAGTTAAATTATAGATAAATAGTAATAGTTATTTCCTCTTATATTTTGTTAGGTGAAGAGTAGATTTTCAGGATTATTTTAACTTCAAAGTTTTTGAGGACTTCTTTTGAGGTAAGGGAAATTAATGTAGTTATTATTATTTTTTTAGAAACAAATTTTTATATACATCTTTTGGAAATATTTTGAATTATTATTCGTTTTATGCATGGATTAAATATGTTTTGTATGAAAAGTATGTTAGAACTTTATATTTTGTTTACAATAGAGAAATGTGTAGATATTATGTTTTGAAAATTCGAATAATTGAAATAAGTGTTTGACTCTGGTTTGTTTGGCCCTTGTCAACGGGATATAATAGTTGACCTTTACATTTCTTGGTGGGGAATGTAATTGATTTGGACCCCAACCTTTAGGGGTTTGGTTAGAGGTTACTAGTACTAGTAGTGTTTAGTTCCGTCCACCTTAAATGAACAATTAGAGGCTAGCCACCCATTTGAAAAGTCCCACCCAACTAGGCACCCTTTGATGTTTGATGACCAGAGTAAATAAATTATTAGAATGTTTTGACTGAATTTGATATGAAAATGTTTGAATAAAAAATAAATGCATACAGTTAGAAATTTTGAATGTATTGGCAAAAAAAAAAAAATTAACTCACAGGTTTATGAAAATGATTGATTACAATGTCTCCTATTTTGCAAGTGAATTTGAAATATTTGATCCATGGACTGCATTAATGTTCCTTATTGGGCTGTGAGTTCATTCTATTTGTTGACTACTTTTCAGGTACCTTTAGTTCAAGTGAGGAGTGATGGCTAGGCTGAGGAATGGTCATCATTAAGATTTGACTTAGGATTTTATGTTGGTTTTTGTTTAACTGTTAGTTATGTTCATTTGGATCTTTTGGTATTTGGAAGCTATTTGGATATTGATCCTTTAAAATTTATGTTAATTCAAAGTTGAGTTTTGGAGATTTTGAAATTTGTTTTAGTACTTGAATTGTTTAAGTTTGCAAATATTTGGACAATGGATTTTGGATAATGGATGTTTTAGTTTTAGAATTGAATTTTGAGGATTTTAGATTTTGTTCCGCTACTCTGAACAGGTATTTGGTAATTGGTAACTTTCGATTACAAGATAATTGTTTGAGTCAGGTTACATTGTAAGTCTTCGGGTTGAAGTGTGAAATGACCGTCATGCCCTTGGAGTGGGTCTTGAGGTGTGACAAATCCATTCAATCATCTACTGCATTATCGACAGTTAATGACATTGGACTTTGAAAACAATGTATTGCTCTACAAAGTCTTTCTAGTCAGCCTTCATGGTTCGACCCTATCATGGTTTCACCAGCTCCCTAAAAACTCCATCAATTCATTTCACGATGTCTCTAAGGCATTTTTCAGCCACTACTTATGTTCTACATACCAGAAGCAAAACATAAGCACCTTGCAGAACATTAAAATGCAAGAGAATGAATCATTGAGAGACTTCATGAAGTAATTTGGTCAAGTAGTACTCCAAATTGAGTCCTACAACATGAATGCTATACTCCAGATATTTAAATAGAGCATAAGCTTAGACACTCTGTTCTTTGAGTCCCTTGCCAAAAACCCATCCGTCTCAATGGACGACTTGTTCAGACAAGCGAATAAATATGCTATGCTCGAAAATGATGTTCGAGCAACTTCCCAACAGGTTCTGGTCACGAACGAGCCAACAAAAAACAATAAAGTTGGAAACTCAAAAACCCTCAAACAATCACTCTAGAAATTAGGAAAGAAAACAAGACGGATAGCAACAGCAGCCCTTAAGGCTCACCCCGTTGACCGTCTTTTATGAACAACTCCTTCCATAATTCAAGAGTTGCCTAAATTCAAATGGTTAGAGCCGATCAAAACTAATCCGACCAGGCGAGACTAGAAGCGACGATGCTCCTACCATAAGGAGCATGGACATACCACGGAGTACTGAAAAAATTTGCACTACTTGGTAAAGGAGCTCATTAAGGCTAAACACTTAAAGCAGTACGTATGTGCCTCTAGTAGACAAATGAGGCAAAGGCAACCAAACGGGCCCCTCCGTCTCTTACAGCACCTAAAGTGGTTATCAATTATATACACAGTGGACACGTAGATAATAAATAGTATTCCAAAAAGCATAGTCGAATGCTAGTCCGCACAGCTTCTATAATTGAGAGATTGCATACCGTTCAGTGCACGTTCACTGATGAAAGTGTCCAACCGATAAATGAACCCATTACCTTCCCTCATATCAACTCCAACAAGGTGATCCTACCACACGAGGATGCCCTAGTCTTAACACTTGGAGTCAATGGTTTTGACTTGCATAGAATTCTAATCAATCTCGGAAGCTCCGCAAATCTCTTGCAAATGTCGGCCTATAGGCAAATAAGGTACCCTCCGTCTACTTTAGAAAATCCCGATCACATCCTAATCGGCTTTAACAAAGCAACAATAGTCTCCCTAGGCAATATCGTTATTGTCGTCTAGGTTGACCCAATCACCTTAAACATCCACTTCTCAGTAGTAGAGGACTTATCACCCTACAACGTCATTATGAGACAGATATGGCTACACAAAATGAAAGTCATCTCGTCTACATATCATCAAATCGTAAAATACCTTATTGAGGCTGGGCAAGTGGACTTACTTAGTAACCAATTAGTTGCTCGACAATACTACCAGGTGATTATAAAAGCCGAGTAGACAGACTTAGCCGAAGACGAACTCAAGTCGTCAAGTGCAAAGAGCCAATAACAATTACAATAACAGGTGAAGAGGGATCCACCAGCCGCTAATCCCCTGCTACCCATTGTCCTTATCAGACAAAGAAGGTCATATGACAAACGCCAACTCTTTGCTAACGACAGAGGAGTGTAGCCACCTAGAAGCCCTGCTCTGTCAAAACGCAGATATCTCCGCCTAGACCTATTCAAATATGCTAGGAATCAACCCTTCTGTGGTTGCTCATAAGCTAAATATTCTCCTGAATACATGTCTTTTGAGACAAAAAATTCAAAGCTTCCACCCGGATCACCATAAAGTAATCTAAACAAAAATTGATAAGTTGTTGGTCGTTAGCTTTATTCGAGAAGTCGCCTATCTAGATTTGTTAGCCAACGTCGTGGTGGTCCCAAAGAAATGAGGAACCTTGCAAGTATGTGTGGATTATACGAACTTAAACGATGTTTGCCCGAATAATAGCTTCTTTTTGCCCCAAATTGATCAAATTGTTGATTCTATGTCAAGGAATGGAATTCTCTTTTTCTTAGATGCTTTTTTTGGATACCACCAAATCCCCATAATCTGGTCAGATTAAGAAAAAACATTATTCATTATTTCTCATGGATTATACTGTTATAGCGTCATGCCTTTTGGACTAAAAAATACGGGCGCAATGTATTAATGGTTGATGACAAGAATCTTTAAACCATTTATGGGACGGAGAGTAGAGGTGTACATTGATGACATAGTCGTCAAAAGTAAAACATGCACAAAACACATTCAGCACTTAAAAGAAATGTTTGACTTAATGCGGAAATATAATATGAAACTTAAGCCGCTTAAATGTGCATTTGGCGTCAGTATAGACAAGTATCTTGATTTTTTTGGTGACCCAACAAGGAATCGAAATAAACCTAGATCAAGTAAAATTCATGCTTGAGATGCCCATTTCGTCCACTAAGAAAGAAATGCAGTGACTCATGGATCGTCTAGTAACCTTGGGTTGGTTTATAACTTGCTTCACTGATAAGCTCCGTTATTTCTTCACTATTTTGCGCGGAACCCAAACGTTTAGCTGGACTAAGGAATGTAAAAGTGCCTTTGATGCTATCAAGCACTACCTCATAGAACCTCACATTTTAAGCAGTCTAGAGGTGGGCGAGAAACTATACATGTATTTCACTATGTCAGACTACGCAGTTAGTGTCGTCTCGTAGTCCTTCACTTTCTCGCAACCATTTGGTGGTGCAAGTTGTTTGAAATATCATTTTCAGTTGTATGGCCTAACGGCCCTAAGGCCGAGTGACTAATTTGTCCCAAAGTGGGTCAGACGGACAAATTGTCCTCCACGCATTTACTCACCCATTAATGTGTAGATTACGCGCCAGACACGCTCCATATTAAATGTAATCGTTACTAGAAAACATTTCATTATCAACGGGTCATCAAAATAAGACAATTGTTATGCATCGGCAATCAATGTCATAATATCACGTAATCAAGCACAATTAAGGTGTTATTAAGATACTTGGAAAGGCGTTACATTGGAATAAATATAAATAACCATGCAAACTCCATAAATGGTATACGCTTTCTTTCTGACAAAATTCTCTTACTTGTTTAAGCCACTTATTGACTTTAGCATTGGAGGGGTGTGCCCAGACAAACCATCTGGATAGCCTTTTGTGCAAATACCGCAACCATTTGTATCTCGAGCAAGCTAGACGAAACCATTGGTCATGCCATTTATCCAACTCTTGGAAGCTAAATAAGGGACAATTATCAGAGCAAAGGAACATTTTTGGTTAAAGTGAAGAAAGCTAGTCTGGACATTCAATGTATAGTGCCTAGACGGATGAGCACATCCTCTATCTGGACAAACTTCAACCAAACAAAGAAAAACATCTAGACAAACTATGTACAAACATACTTTGTGACAGATGAGCACAATCTCCATCCAAATAAACTTCACCCAAAATAAAGAAAAACATTCGAACAGACTATGTTTGGACACACTATTTCGAACAGACTATATCTTGGCAGACTATGTCCGAATAGACTATGTCTAGACAAACTATGCCCGAACAAACTATATTCGAACATATAAATGAGCATATCAGAATTCACCCACTAAAGCTTATTTAACCAAGTCAGTCCAAGTATATCAATAAAGTTAAAAGTAGTTTAAAACAACTATCTATTACACATTATTAATAGGGTAACATAAGAATAAATGTCGGACTTAAAGGAGCCATAAAAGCCATGCAAAGGTTACGAAATTCAACTTTATAAAGTAACAAAGCATAAGAAAAAATAAAGAAGAGAAAACTCCCATAAAAACTATCCATTATGTAGTCTAACTTAATCTTTGGAGGGATCTGTTTCGACAATATTCAAACACACCTTGATTTGCAGGAATAACTAAGGAAATGAGACATGAAAGGTATGGGAAAAAAAAAAAAAAAAAAAACAATGGCCCAACATCAACTAATATAAATGGCAAGATAAATAAAAAAAATATATATATTTTTTTATCCATAACACTCCAAACTTTTAGAACCTACTTCGAGACAAAATATGTTGATAATTTCTCAAAGAAAACATTAAAAATTTTAATTATATAAATATGAAAAATAATTGAAAGGAAAAATTATAAATAAAAATTATGTTTAAGAAATATTTAAAAATATAGAAAACAAGTTAAAGACATTCTGAATTTTCAAAACAACTTTTATTATATAAAAAAAAATATAAAAGAAATATTTTAAAAATTCTCAAAAATGATTTTTTGAGAACTTTAAAAAAAAAAAAAAAAAAAACCATTCCTTAATGAGCCATCATTCTTTAACGCATAGTTGGTATGTAAAACTTTTCCTTGAGTCATTTTTCATACCTTAGCTTAGCATGGTTGTGGACCCCACATTTCACTCGATGGTGAACTCACTTTTTATTTGTGAAAAAATTATTTTTTAGAAAAAAAATTGGAATCGTCACTTATTTTTGTTTTATTTTTAAAGTGAAAACAAAATAAGAAAGAAAACCCTAAGTGTGACTCTTTATTCGAAAAAAACAGTATGTGGAAAACCAAAGTCAAGTTCAAGGGTCAGGTTACTTATTGGGAAGGTACGGTTGTGAGCCGTAGCACTCCTCTAAACCCTATAATAAGGTCTCTACTAAATAAGGTGAGACAAGTGTAGCAATTGAAAAGGAAATTAATGGATACCAATGAAATGATCAAATAATAAAACAAATCGAGCATAAAAACGAATAAATAAATGAAGTAGGAGTGGGAGCATACCTTAGCAGCAAATAAGAACATGCTATTATGAAATGGGATTAGTGCACAATAATGAATACAAAATATATCACATGTGTCACAAAACAGAGTAAGAAATCCTCAATGGCAATTATGCACTTCACTCAAATCATTTTTAAAGAAAATATCTTGGATGTTGAGCCTTTACCAAAGCCCAATTTATTTTGCATGAATTAATCCCACAAATTTCGTTATTTTGAAATTACGAAAAATTCATTCATGCTTATTAAAAATCGAGAAAATCGGAAAATTATTTGAAAATCAAAGAAAATTTGTAAAAATGCGTACTTGAAAGGAAATGTAGCAGATTTATTAAAAAACAAAAACAAAAACAAAAAAAATGGGATTTTTGGTGACTTTCAACCCTAAGGAAGGAAGGAAGAAGAAAAGAAATGACTTAAACTTATTTGAAAACCAGAATAGAATTAAAATTATTTGAAAATCCGGAGTTTTGAAAATTGAAATTTTGAAAATTAAATTTGAAAATTAAATTTGAAAATTGGAGTTTTGAAAATTGAAGTTTTAAAAAATTATTCGAAAATTGGAGTTTTGAAAATTAAATTTTTACACTAAAAGATGAAAAAAAAAAAAAAAAAAAAACAAAGAGGATGACATGTGGCCTTTAGGTGGTGCACTAAAGGATGGTCATGCAAGAGTGGGACCCGGGGTGCAAGGTGGCTGCTCTGTGGATACTAGTGGTTTCAATTTAGAGCAAGTAGCTTGTTTGTTGACCTTCTACTGGCATAAGTATACCTTCGTGGGTTGGTCGAAATAGAAACTTCACTCTTAAATTTGTGTTGTTCTTGACAACGTTTTAAAAACTGGACTGGACCGACTGGTCCAACCAATCTAACTGTCAACTGGTGGCCTTCCTGGTTCAGTCCTTTCCTCTAAACCGTTTAGCTATTGAATCGGTCACGAACCGTCTAAACTAACGATTGGACTAGTAAATCGGGTGAACCGAATGGTTCTTCAAGAACCGAATTTTTGAATTACCCCTTTTTTTCGTTCAAAACAACCCCTTTGCTCATTAGACTCTAAGTCTCTAGCAGCCTCCACCTCCAATCCATTGGAAGGATGTGCCAATGACTGGCCGACGTCCACTAGCGTGGTAAGGCTAGGTGGGATGTGAGAGAAAATGGGTAGTAAAAGAGAGATTATGAGCTATAAGAGAGAAAGATGATGAGATGAGAAGGAAGTAGGGGGGTGTTAGTTGGGGTAGTGCCTAGAGTCCCATCGCAGACGATGGTTGACGAGAGTGGCAGCAGTGGGGGTCAATGATGACAAGTTGCAGTAGGTATGGTGAGGGAAAAAAAGAAGAAAGAAGAAAGAAAATAAAGAGAAGGGAAATAGGGGAAATGAGGGTGGCTTGTGGCAATTAAGGCTTATTTTTTAATGAACAGTTAGAATGAAGCCTAAAAATGGAGGGTCTAGATTAGTTCTCTAAAAATGGATATAAAGAATTGAGTTTGGATGTTAGACCAAAGAAAAGGCCAAAAATAAAATATAAAAAAAAAAAATTAAAAACCACAATTAAAAATGGGCTTAAAATAATTTTTGAGGTCTATAATTATATATATTATATTTAATAAAATTTTAAATATTAATATATTTATATTTATCTTTATAATTTAATTTAACATATCAAATATAAAAATAAAATAATATTAAATTTTTTAATTATATATATTTTAAATTTCTTATAAATATTTTTTATTTTATATAATATATAAATTATATATTTATGACGTCACCGGTTTGACCAGTGAACCGTAAACCGGTAACTTTTCTGGTTCAATGACCGATCCGATTTTGAAAGGTTCTTGAACATTGCCATTAGGACATCATCCACCAGGAATACTATCAAATATATATTCCATAAAACTGAGTACGAGTGGAAAGCCTTGGTTGGGTTAAGCCAAAGATAGATTCTATGTTATCTCTCTCATTTTCTTCCCGTGAAGACATTTGTTTGTAAAATGAAGCGTTGGCCAAACTTGTTCCCCGAGAACTCAAAGTTTATTTCATCATGCTCTGAGTTTTGAGAAGATAGATAGAAAGCAGTAACAATTCCTGTGCATTTGTCAAGAACAAGCTAAATCTCAGAGCCTCCATTATAGGACTTGTTGTGGTTAAAAACCCATGTAGGCACTAGTTTCTACTAAATGGCACATCGATACACTTCCTTATAGCAACACCCCTCGCTCTAGAAAGCATAAATAGTAAACCCAGACAGAGAACCCAAAATTTTTTTATTCCAAGAGGAAGAGACTGAGGAAGTGTGGTGAGCATGGTAATGAGATTCCGACATGGAGTTTTCTAGCTTGAGGTTTGGATTTGCTAAAATAAGGATTTTGATGGAGGCTTTGCCAACGCTTTGGGTGGCCATGCATGCATGGGTCATATGTGCGTGGGTAGGATGGTGGTGCATAGGTGACTCCAAGCTGCTGGAGCTTGTGGATGATGGTGGAGCCAACAAAACCATGGTGACCAATGACAAGGACCTTGGCGGATTGGTTTGAAAGGAAAGAGTCCACAGTAGTTTCGTGACTAGAGCTTCCTATTGTCAGAGATTAGAGTGGGAACGAGAAAGAGAGTGAGAACAAGCGTGAGAATGAGAATGAGATTGGGTGAGTGCACAATTTCTGACCTTCCAACTATTTTAACTTCTATAGTCTAGAAACTGCTTGCGAGACCTTCCTTGGCTACTGAATTATTGTGCATATCACCAGAGACTTTTTATGATTTACTTTTTATTCACACAGTTGGCAATCATGTTCTGAAGCAGTCTCATTGGCTTCATTGCCAACTAAATCAACATTTGAAGCCACTTCTAGAAAGTTGGGTGATAACTTGAATGTCGTGAAGACTTAGTAGCAAGCTAGAAGACTCGAAAGGAAATGGCCATGTACACTAAGATGGCCATACCCATAAGAGCTTCATACATGTAGAAAGTGGAAGGAAATGAGCTAAAGGTGGATTATGTGATGGTGGAAATGATGATGTACTTAGTAGGTATGAAGGATAAGGAGATGAATAGTGGGGATGACAGGTTGCTTTATGCATAAAGTGGTTTGGCCCAAGAGGTGGGCTTGATGGAGGAGGGCTTTTTATGGAGGATTTTGCAAAGGACCGGAGTGATTGCGTTAATGAGGTGCTACTATGGAATTCTAGCCGTCATCTCCATGCAAAGAAGTCATGATGGGGTCAAATCCTCAAGGATACAGTTCATTCAGCCTGTCAAAGGCTCTTGACCATAAGGGAACAACTAAACAAATCTCCAGCTCTCTTCATCTCTCATTTTTCCATGCAACCCTCTTTCAATAAAGTACAAGCCCGAGACACGCATCTACCAATTGTGTCGCATTGCTCCTACTCTCATCCTTAGGGCCTTCAATTTCTTTACTCTGTGATGACCCATGTTCACCCAAATAGCAAAACAAACTCACTAACCAACTTTTGGTACCCTCAAAACTGTGTCAAACTTGAGAAACAATCACCAGCATTCCAAGGAAATGCAAAAGAAATTGCACTTATCCTCATAAACATCCTTGAAATTATCGAGTATTATCTCACCCAATCTCATAAACGCCTTTGATTCACCAGCACTAAGAACATCCTGGTGCTCCAAAATTATTGTGCCCAACTCTCCATAGATAGACATCAGAAACAAGGGAAAATGGGAAGCAATAAGAAAATAGAGCACAAATGAAAGAAGCAAATGGAACCAACCATGGCCACATTTCACATTTTAATCAACGAGCTAAGAATTGGTGGATGAAAAAAGAAGCAGAGAACATGATTCTCGTACGTCATATAGTAAAACTGAATTGTGTTCAGGATATACTTAAAAAAAACAAAACACAATAGATGAATATAGCAAGATCTAGTCCATCAACAACTTGATAGGCAACAAGCGATGCATGAACATATAATATTCACACCCATATCAGTAATCAATACTCAAAATCAATAAGCAAAGAGGAAAAGAAAAAAAAACAGTGAAATGCACGATAACGATACCTGAAAGTTTATTTTCCAATAATGTATTTTTGGGTTGCAGCTCACTACTCTTTCTTATCCTCCCAATCACCGGAAACCCATAATATTTCTTTGTGTCCCCTCGCACCTCTCTCGCTTCTTGCCCCTCTTCTTGCAACTTTTTTTTTTTTCTGCACCTTCTTACTCCACTGCTCCCCGCTCAACAAAAAAAGTTTCTATCTCAACCACCACCATGGCAAGGTGGTAGTGTGTTTTTCCACACGTCCCATGCAGCTTGCTCACTTGTGGAGGTCATCCCCCACTCCTCTCTGTAGTGATAGTGTTTCACCATCCTACCCCTAAAAAACCAAGCTTCCCAGGTGGTGACAAATACATATTCCATGAAATGCAATCAATGAAAGCAATTAAAAAAACAAAAAAAAAAAATGTCCCTTGGTCCCAAAAGAGGGGTCTACAATGGTGTAATTAATCCTCTAATTCTAGGATATGATATCCGAACATGATATCATAGAGTAGCATATCCTTTGAGATATGTTATATTATATTATATTTATATTTAGTTTGTGAAATGAATAAAAAAAATAACATAGAATATATATTATTGTTCAATGCTTAAAATTAAAAATACATTATATTTCAATATTTTTTATTTTAAAAAATGAAATTTCTCTTACATTTAACAATTTATGATTAAAATATTTAAATTAAATAAATAAAAATTTAAAATTAATTAAAAAAAAATTATGATACAAAATATATGCATATCTCACATCTTAGGATAAGATTAACATATCTTATCTAGAAGGGATATAAAAAAAAAAAGGAAAATAATATATCTCACCACTTATCATAATTGAACATAAAATAAGTTATTAGATAGTTTATCTTATCTCATTACAAACTAAATATGAGATATTATAATATTTTTTTCTTTTATCCTATTTCATGGTTTATCCAATCAACCAAACATAACTTAAGGTTACGTTTGGTTGGAAAGATATGATATGCATATCTTAAGATACCATATTTCATTTGATAGGATATCCTAAAATATGATTTCCAACTAAATATGATATCTTTAATAGATATCCTATGAATATATAATATTGTAAGGTAACATATACAATGAGATATGTTATATTATATTATATTATGTTGATATTTAATTTGTAAAATGAATAAAACAATAATATGGAATATATATTATTTTCAATATTTAAAATAAAAATGATATCACATTTTAATATTTATATTTAAAAAAATGAAAGTTCTCTTATATTTAACAAGTTTCATGATTAAAATATTTAAACTTTATAAAAAAAAATATTATGTTATTCAATATATAAAAATAATTTATATATCATATATTAATATTATTTTATAAATTTTTTTTTAACCATAAATTTAATTTATAATAAAAAGTTTTATTTAGAAAATGAGTATATAAAAAAATAATAAATAATAAATTTATGATACAAGAAGATATGCATATCTCTTATCATAGCATGAAATTAACATATATGATGTAGAAGGAATAAAAAAAATTGTGAATAATATATTTTATCACTTTATCTTATCCCATATTTGGTTGAATATAGGATCGAAATAAGTAATAGGCTGACTTATCTTATCTCATCACCAATCAAACATAAAATATAATATAATATCCTCTTTTTTATCCTATCTCATGCTATCTCCAACCAACCAAACATAGCTAAAGGTATCAAGACTTTTTAGTAGCCAAAATAAATATGAGATTAGGATTTGTTCATACTTGTGAAATAAGTATGGCAATGAGGCAGCCGAATGAGTTTAGATCAAAATAAACAGGTTAGAGAGTTGGGTTAGAGTGTTTGGAACAAGTTCAAGTATTACTTTATCCCTCCCACCCCACTTATAAATATAATTAAATTTTTAATACATATAAAATAGTTAAAAAAAAAAAAAAAACTACTTTTAAGTTATACAAATTACAATATTTCTTTATCTAAAAATATATTTATTTTTAATATAATTAAAAAAAATTAACTAATCCCATCCAGCCTCACTTAAATATTTTATTGAGATGGAGATGAGAATTAATTTATATAATCGAGATAAGACAACTCATCCTGACCCACCGCATTGCCATCCCTGCTGTCAAGAGAGCATCAACTAATGTGTATAAACTTAGCAAGAAATATAACAACCTGCACTGGAGGATCAAGAGGAAAATAAAAACCAAAATTGATATCCTACATACACTGTGAGCATGTTTGAAGGAAATGAAATGGAAAATTATTACAATGATTGATTACTAGAAATTCTCATTCTCATGAAAAACAAAAACTCACTCCTGTATGGTATTGTAATTCACCTTTATTTTTATTCCTATCATGTCTGTATTTTATACCAGGAACATTTAGCACCACTCTTCAGATAACTCATTCAAAGATCACCAAAAAAATACCAGAGAAATGTCATGCGTCCACGACTCAGTAAGAATCTCTTTCAAGTGTCTTAATAAAACAGCAACAACAACATCATGTAATAATCAATTTTTCTGTCCTATAAATGAGAGAGCGAAACTGTTCAAATTGCTGTCTAAATTTTAATCAGAAGCCAAAAATAAAAATTCAATTTTGGCTCCATTGGGAGTTAATCTGAAGTTTAGCAGAGGCTTTTCAGAGTTCATATGATCAAGAAATGGAAGAATCAGCAGCTAGAAAGGAATAGAGCATGTCCAACCTTCCACTAGAATTAATCATACAGCCCCTCATCTTGCCAGATATCAACTAAAAAATCTACCATCTCCTGAAATCCACAAATCAAGCAAATTCATAATGGTGTTTTTCCCCCAAAAAAATAAAAGATATTAACTGAGGAAGAAATAATAAACTGTATCAGGATCATTTAGAGGTTCTGATCACTGCAGTTTGATTGCCTTGCATTTTCTAAACCCATCCTATATGATGCAGCAATGACCCACACAGCCATGTCCTATGTGGTTATAATGATGGAATTTCAATGGGATTTTCAATGACTCCATTTCAATGGGATGTTCAAATGCATACTCAATTTCATTCCATGGCATGATTTAAAATTACATAATTGAATATCTAAAAAGATTCTTTGGTTGGTTTGAGCATCAAAGAAGCTTACAGTCAAAGGGATTGGCTCTGAAAAAGGCTCATTAGTTGAGAGCAAATCCTCATAAGTCATTGACCAGCTGCAAAGAAAACTTCCAGCAGTTAATTTCCATATAATGGTTTAGAAGCAAGAAAGGATGATGACAGGAAAAAGCCTGAGCCGTCACAAAGTAATATGATACTCATAAATGAAATAAGAAAGGATTATGCATTCTTTTGTAGGTGTATTTGCAATCCTTCACTTTTCTTTTGGGATTTTTTCCTCAATGTACAGTCACCAGTCATGAATTTCAAAGCTGAATCACCATTTCAAATGTAAATATCTCTCCTTTTGAAGGTAGCACACAATTCTCATGAATTCAGAGTCCAAATGTTGGGTGGCCAACCTAACTGAGATTCCTAGTATAGCTTTCTCAGAATCTAGACCATCAGTTGAAAATATGAAGCAAACCCCTCAAAATCTTGAATGAGTCCATTTTGCAAGTGCAGAAATGGATACATTAAGGGAAATGCCAAGAAAATATCCAAGTCTGTAAACTACACTTCAATATAAAAAAAGTTTGGATTACTATGTCAGTATGAAAACTTGTCATTAATAATTTTTTCTTTTTTCTGAAAGGCCCTTTTGTACAAAAGTTTAAAGCATGAGATTTATAATACAGGGGAGACAATATTTGTCACATATGAACAAAAACATCACCGTATGCCCTTGGTCTCAAATTCAAAAGCACAGGGTTTACACTTTACAGCGTTCTGCTAAATTGAAATATTACATAAGAGAAAATATTGATGCCCTTCAAAGTTCAGACTCATGCATGCAATTTCAACTAGATGTATGTGTTTCCTTTTTCTCTTTTGCATTTTTTATGCTGAGGACAAGCCCACAAAAGAACAGCCGGTAAGGTGAATAGTGGCACTCTCCAACTTATTTGCCCAACCATTCTGTACAAATTTTATTCATTATACTATTATGGCATAATTTTCATCCAGTGATTCATGCAACTATGATTTTTACTTTGTTTCACCCTGAAAAGTGGAAATATTTCCAGAAACTTCTACTGTTTCAGTTATAGAGTTCTTTAAGGGAGACCATTCCCAAATCATACAGATCGATAATATGGAATTTTAACCATAAAGTTTGTATCGGGAAATGAAAGAGCTCCAGAAAAGCATGTCAATACCTTATAATTGGATCCTTCTGCTTTCTTTGTGACTTTTGGGATTGATCTCCAACCCACTCTCTTCTTCTGTCATGCCAAGCAATTGCAGCTACAAGATATATACCAGATTACACTCAGAAAACTACTAAATTTATGAAAAACTGAGTATGAAAAAGGGAAAAAATGCTAGTAATATTAAGCTATAGAGGATAACACCAAGAGGAAAGAAAAACTTCATTGAGCCAATCATAAAATTTCAAATTAATTTCTAATCTTCATTTTTTCTTTTAATCAAAATTTTTAACAACTTAACTTTCTAATGCAACCTCAGAGTATATAATGATATCTTAATTATCAGGCATCCCAGAGGGCTGCACTGCAGGATATAAATTTTTGTGTTTGATGTGTCAAGGGAAAAAATTAGCCTTTTGTTGACTGCAATTTTAAAGGAAAATTTAATCCATTCTTGGACAGATATTCCCCCAAGATAGCGACCTGGGCATAGATCCAATGAGAGAAAGTCAACATGCCACCTTGTTTTTCTTTCCTTTTTTTTTTTTTTTTGTTTAAATTTCCTCTTAGATTTTTACATCTAGAACAATTTATTGAGTCCAATATACCAAAGTAGCATTGCCTGTTTTTGTAAAGGATTTTTGTTCATAACTGCATATCTAAAATTATATATAAAAAAAAAATCTTACTTTGAATACTACAATGACATAGATACTAAAAAAAAAAAAATCTTTCTGGGCCTCATAGCATTGAATAGTTAGGAGTTATTTGATTGGACTACTGGAGAGGGAGATGGGAGGTAGTTAGTTGATCTATAATCTTCAATAGAATTATTGATATTTAGTTTGTTGTTCAGCAAAATGTCCACTAATTTTCTCCTTCTGTCCAACTTAGAGAGAAATCTAGAGAAAGTGAGGGTGGTTACCATGGTTGATGAATACAAAGGTGCTCACTTCCATAGGCTCCTTTTGTTCATTAGCGGATGCTGAACACTCCAAAGTTTGCTTCTCATTGGAATGGGAACCTCCAGTATTGACCTCTGCCATCTCCATAATGAACGACCATTCCCTTTTGCAATGACACAGGAGTTAATGACTGGTGTTCCTTTTTAGAAGTCCTCCCAAGGTTCTGCTAATAGATATAGCCACCTGGAATGTAGCTAGGTTTCCAATGCAACTACTCTGCGTAAACTAGCTCTTCTGTGCAATAAACAGATAAAAAGAAAAGAGAAAAATATCAGCCTGGATGCAATACATGTTATTCCAATCAAGAACTCCATATATATATTGGAGATAATTAAGACAATGTCTCTAAAATTTATAATGAAGTCCTCTCAATCTCTGAGAAATTCATCTTACCCAATTTTTACATTAAGCATATGTGACCTGGTTTCCAAATCATTCAAGTCCATCTGAAATAAATCTAGAATGACAACATTCATTCCTTTTCCCTATTAGAGTTCATTCTTGAATTCTTCTTCCAAATTATTTCATAGAGCGCTAATTGAGATTAGAGTGGCAATTGGCTCGAGGAGAAAGGTCATGCACTTGTCTAGGAGGTAAAAAACTTTGCCATGTGTATGTATCACTCAAGCCATTAACGTATTAACTAAGCAAGATGCATCTCTAATCTGATGAGCAATACAGATGTACCAGAAGATTTTGGTATAACAAATAGCTTTATGCAGCCTATTCAAATCTGAGCAAGACAGATATAGCAGAAGATTTTGGTATAATGAATAGCTTTATGCAGCCCATTCAAATCTTATTCTAGGCATGGAAAGTTGAGTAATAGCTAAAATTTAGGTTATGTAGTGAGGATAAATCTCCAAGATATACATCAAGAAAGGGAATTAGTATTAGTTGGAACTGAAGTAGGATTAGTATTTGTTGGAGTTTAATTAGGAGGAGCTAATTATTAGACTCATAATAGGAGAATTAGAATTAGAGTTATAATAGGTTATTAGAATCCTAGTAAAATTTGGAATTCTTAGATAAACCTATAAATAAGGCTAATTGATGTAAACCAAGAAAGAAATTCAGAATCTCTTCCCTCTGCTGCACCTCTGGCAAGCCTAACTGAAGCCACACTGATACATCTACAACCATTTTCTCTCTGCACTACCTCAGAGAAAGACCCCTTCTGCAGGCATTACCTGTCTTCTGCTCCCCTCCTTTGACCTCTGCTGCAGCATCTCTCCTTTTGAATCTGAGAAAGAACCACACTAAGATCCCTCAACTTTTTGGCCAGAATGGTCCACCCTCCCACCACTACCCTGCCTTCAGGGAAGATCAGAACCCTTGGCCTCAATGGATTTAACTGAACATTGAATAAAACTTTCCATCTCCTTTTGAAAGGCTTTCCATCCTGAAAGACCTCTCTCCTCCCAAACCTTGCAAAACTCCTTCCCGCCTAATTTATTGCAACAAGCTTCCACCCCCTCCAGAAACTGAGACAAGCTCACCTTTCTGAATCCAATCCACCTAGAGGAACCTCAGCTCCTCTCCAAAATGCTTCCTCTCAAGCCTCCATTGACCTCCTCAACAATGATTTGGAAGGATTTCAACACCACTGTGAACCAGCTCTTACCTCCCATGCTAGCTCTCTTAGCTTCCCTATGATGATAATTAGCCAAATTTTTATAGGGTTAAGGGAGCAAAGATATTCCCTAAAACCTGCCACATTTAGTCTACATATTTAACTTCACCGTTTCTTACCCAAAAAGGTTGCTGCAAAACAATCTGACTCCATGACTGAATCCGAAACAAACCTCAAAGGCTCATGAGACCAACCCTGCACTTCCAGAAAGTACAGTCAAAAAGAGCTTGCACTGATATATATTGAGCTACAATCAAGCCTAAACTGAGCTATAGTCAAGCTTAAATTCAACAGGCTATGAAAACCCCAATCGGAGTATCATAATGTTTGCCACTATAGACTGAAATGTTCCTCTATCAGTGTATATAGAAAAAATTTTAGGAAGAAGAAAGAAACAACAAAACAAAATAAAATCATTAATAAATTCCAGAGCTTTCTGACAAGTTTTAACCTCAATAGGATTGGAGTTAGAATGAGCTATGACCATAGAAAGAAAGCATACACTACAAAATCATTTAAAGGGCAAACCCAAAGGCTTTTGTTTATGAATAACAATTTTAGCCTTCAAATCAGACCCAAAGGCCCAAAGCCAAATGAGATCATTTTTGAGGACATAGAGAACCAAATATTTGAACCCTAAATCCCTATTCCTTTTTTTTTTTCTTTCTTTTGTTTTTTGAATAGGCACCTTAAATATCTATATTTTTTTCTCTTTTACGTTTTATCCATGTCTCTAGGTCAATGTTTTTCTTACTTGAGACAATATAACAGAATCAAAAATTTCAGAAGGAAGAATGCAACAAGGAATAAGTAAATATAGTGCTCAAACTAATTCCTTACGTTCCTTAGATGGTCTGCCCCACTTGATCATTGATTAATGATGCTCAAACTCTTTACTGTTTCCTTCTTATTTTTATTCCATTATGAGGATATCAATAAAAATTTAGTGCCTAAACCCTTCCAACCTCATAAATTGATCTCTAAATGCAAACCAAAAAAGAGGATTAAACCCTTTACATATTTAAATATTTGGGGTTTCAAACCCATCTTGATAAGGCACTGTAAATGGAATTTTACTTCTGTTGAAGATTCTCCCCAGCACTTTATGCTTCTTTAGGCTTTGCTTGCCACATCGAAGAGAGAGAAGAACAGGGAATCAGAATCTTACTATAGCCCTTCCCATTCCCAACAGCTGTAAGATTAATGTTTTCACTTCTTTTCCTCAATCTTGTTTGCAACCAAATTCAGAATTAGTCTCCAAGTGCTCCACTTTCCACCACCAACACAAGCAAAGAGAGATTTGCAAATTCTCCCTTCAAAACTAAAAAGATAAGCTCCAACAATCATATCTTGTTCAACATAGACTCAATTAGGAAACCCTATCCTTGTTTGATCTAAACCCAAATTAGCGTGTAAACCAAACCCTTCATAAATCCCCTTTTTACAATTCAATTCCAAACAAGAAGCTTCAAAACTGTCCTTTCAAATTCAGGGGATTTCTCCCTTCAACGGAGACCCAATCATGACAAACCCAGCCTTGGCATTTCATCCTTCAAACCCCAATAGCCACAACAACAACAACAACAACAAGAATAAAAATTAAAACTTTTATTATTGTAATCATGAAGCTCCAAGCTTAATATCTCAGAAAAATTCCTTCACATCTCTCCAAGATCCATAAAATTCCTCATCCAGAACTCGGAACATTTGTACAACGCAACCTCGAGAGCACCGCTCCACAAAATGCCATGTTTGGCTTCTAAGATCCCCAACATCAATAATCACCTATACCAAATTAACATTCCTTAATCTTAACATCTCAGATATGGAATTAATTAAAACCATAACAACAAACTGAGCCAATACAGGAAAATCCCCACAAAAACTCCAACTCATTAACAAAACCCACCGAAACCCATCAATTTCTTTCCATAATTATCAATGCATTCACCACAAAAACAAAAAACAAAAAAAAAAACAAAAAAAAAAAAAAACAGAAAGAACCCATCTGAGAACCAACAGATTTACACACAAATCTCCAAAAAATAGAAGACCATACCTGAGTCGGAGAGGAGAAGTAGATCGGAGAACGGAGGAAGAAGATTCCGTATTTTAGAGAGAGAAAATAAAGAATTCAACGTTAGATTTTGAGTCTTTGTAGGCTAATAAAAAACAATTAAACATAGATTTGTATATTTTGTTTTTTTTTTATTTTATGTTTTTTGGTTTGTTCGCTTACTGTTTCCATTCTCTCTCTAGATGACATGGATATGATTTGGAATTTGCAGTGGATAAGCCACGTGTTATATTCCTTGTGACCATAATACCCTCCACCTAACGACTTCAACTAAAATATTTTAGGGCCTTTTTGTCATTTTCTAAATAATTTCCAACAAAATGATGCCACAAAATAAAATATTTATATATTTCATCTTGCAAATGGATATTAATATATTATTCTATGGTAGCTGAGCTGTTAGCCCCTCACTCTAACATCGTGGCAAAAGGGCCTCATGGACCGATGGACGGAAACATTAAACCTATGGGGGCAGCCGAGAAAGTGACAAGCTACTGAAAGTTTGGTAAGCATCGCAAAGGCTTTCCCGTGGTGTGACACTAGTCGATCATAGCAATTTTAATCATACAAAATCAATTATCTTTATTTTTAAGTAATATTTGATCTCAAAAAATATTAAGAAAAAAAAATGAAGGAAAATCGTTTTTATATTTAATTTATTATGAAAAATTAAAATTAATTTAAAACTCATTTATTTTTAAATTATATAATTTTTATATAAAGAAAAAGATAAATGAAATAGCTTTCAAGAAATATGTACATAAAAAAATGAATTTTTGTAATTTGGATAAATGGCCCTTTGAAAAAAATAAAATTCATTGATGCTTTTTATATGGCAAGGTACTAATAATAATAAACTAGATAAATAAAGAAGAAAATGAATGATTCTTAATACAACACAACAAATTTTTACCAACATCTTGATGATTTAAGTTTGTGACATATGATTCAACATTTTGCAATATTTGCTAAATAGTAAAGTTGGAAAACACTTTTTCCTGAATAAAATGATAATTGATCTCGATGTCCTTTGTATAAGTGTGAAATGTTAGGTCGTGAGACCTACTAAGAATTTAGTAGTGATAGTGGCTAGGGATCAATATTTAACCTCAACACTAGACTATATTTCGCTTGAAGTCCAAGATATGCAATTTGAACTAAGAAAGATGCAATAGTTGATTGTGCTCTACCTTATAACTAGATAGTCAATCCAATATAGACAATGAAAAGCTTTTAAGTGTAAGGGAACTTTGTGATAAATATTGAAATGTCATAAGTGAGAGTCCTTTTAATTAATCATCAAATGCATGTAATTGCACACAAAATTTTCATGTTTGGGTTTTGAAAATTTGTCACATAAGGTTTACAACATGTGTGAGATCCGGTCTAGTAAGTATAAGGTATTGTAAAGAGTCACATAATTGACAATATTCAATGGAGTCGATTGGTCCATGATCATCACGAGAATGAGTGGTTTTTGAAACAATAGGGGTATTTATTTTAAAGGCTTCAAGCATGTTGGCTTTGGCAAGGAGGTCACTATCATATTTTGTTTGGGAGAGTGTAAGACCACTAGAAAAATATTTGACTTCAAAATTGAGGAAATAATTAAGTTGGCAAAGATTCTTGAGAGTAAATTCTTCGTGTAGCTGACAAATGAGCTAAGAAATAAGAGAAGAGACATTGTCAATGAGAATGATCGCATTTACATACACGAGTAACAAAATTAAGTTAGATTCGTGTCAATAAATGAATAAAGAGGAATTGTCGCTACTACATCTAAAACCAAAAAAGAAGATATATTGAGATCATTTTGAAACCAAACATATGGGTGTCTTGTTTGAGACTATAAAGAAACTCGTGTAATAGGCAAAAATGATTAGAAAGTTTAGGATGCGCAAAATCGAGTGATTGTTTAATATAAACTTACTTATTAAAGACACTATGGAAGAACACATTTCTTACATCAGTAGTCATTTAAAGTCAATAATAAGGGAAATGATAACTTAGATTGTTGTAACCTTAATACTAGGACTAGATGTTTTTCCAAAAATCAAGGTTTGGAATTTGTGTGTAGCCTTGGGTGTGACCAATCAAGCTTCAAACCTATCAAAGTTCATCTTTTTTGTATTTTATGCAATACAACTAGATGAGGAACAAATAAGTTTGGTTGCCTTGTAAGGTAGCTTAATTCCCTTTTTACTGAATGAGGGACAAGAGACCAAGTTTCGTTACCTTGTGAGGTAGCTTAATTTCTTTTTTACTAGACGAGGGATGAGGAGACCAAGTTCGATTGCTTTGTAAGGTGGCTTAATTTCTTTTTTACTGGACAAGGGATGAAAGACCAAGTTCCATTACCTTGTTGGGTGGTTTAATTTCCTTTTACATTGCTTATCTCCAATTTGTAAATTTTAAGATTGTTTTCGAACTTTTTGAGTTCAACAAGGGAAACAAAGAGTGTGGGGTTGGAATGATTGGAAATAAAAGGTCACACATAGTATTTAAGGTAAGCAAGATGACATTTTTCTCGAATTAGGTTTGAAAATGTGTAAATTTTATATTATTTTAAATTATATTTGATTTTCTTTCATATTTTTTTTATATAAACAAAAAATGGAATCATTTTTCCTAAAAAACATTCCCTTTCTTTGAGTACCTTCTCATTTTCTTAGCATCTCTAGGTTTAATACTTTTTTGTTAGAACTTTAAATTTTTAATTTTTTGAACCTTGAGTTCATTTGATCACATTTTTTTTAACTAATTTTTAAAATTATTTTTAAGTTAAAGAATAAAAAATAGTTTTTGGTAATTTTTGAAAACAATGGTGTTTGATAAGGTGTTTTTAAAAGTACTTTTCAACAAACAAAAACCAAAAAATTCATTTGTATAAATAAATTTTAGTTTTTTAAAATATTTTTTGTATTTTGATTTTATAAAAAATTAGTAGGTTCATTAAAAAAATCTAAAGAATTAACTTTCCTTTGATTTTATTTCATTTTATTTAAAGTCCATTTGCAAAAACAATATAGTTATAACTAATTTTAGACCAATTTTGGTCTAGTATATTTTTTTGTAATGATCTATTTTTGAGTTGTAAACTATTTTTAAAAATTATTAATAAGTCCAACACATGAAGTCTTTATTAGTTTAAAGTTTATTTGCTTAATAAAAATATTAAGAGAAATAATCAAAGAAGTGCACAAAATGGCATGATAAAAATAAGTAAGAAGAACACAAAATGAAAGAATGGAAATTTATAAAAAGAAGTAATATAATTTAACATTTTTATTATCATATTATCAAACTTTTCATGATATCAAAGTTGGAGGAAAAGGCTAAAACTCAAGTATTCTTCAAAAGACTCGATTATTATCAAGCTAAATGATGGATCACCCAAATAATGGTGGTCGAATGTTATAAAAGACTCGAGCTACCCTCACAAACCATGTCTTCTCTTCGGAAAAAAAACCCCCTTAATATTTAAGTCTCCTATTAATATTCCAGTTTAATCTCAATTAATTCAAACACCATAAATTTTCTAATATGACAAAACTAAATCACCTTCTTAGTTCGTAGCATCAATATCATTCTTAAGTAGAGAAAACTTGTTGAAGAAATTAAAGATGATGAAGGTAGCAAAAAATATCATCACACAAACACTAGCTAGGATTGACAACAATGGTAAGCTTGTCGCTTCATAAGTTCTTAAAACCATGAAAGAAGACATTTTTAACATAATCTTTGGTGTTAACATAGTATGTTAGGTATAAACTTTTCTTAAAGGACATTTGTTCTTGTAATAGTTAAGAAATAAAGAAATTTAAAAAATATATTGATGACTCGAGAAAAGAAAAAGTCATGGTCTTTTGAAGAATATTTATATAACTTCAAAAATATATGTGACGAGCTCATCATGATTAAAAAAAAAAAAAAAACCAATTTCAAACCAATATAATGTTTTTCATAGAATAAATGTATGAAAATTTCGTTTTGTTAGGCTTACAAAACCATCTCATTATTCTTTTAGCCCATCCATGCTAACTAAATCTTCAAAGACTTGAGCAATTACTCCCTACCCAAAAGAGGAGAAAATGTTTTTAAAACATGTGTAAGTTTTTATTTGGACAATAAGATCATTATCAAAATGGTTAAGGAGGCAAACATTTTAATTTGAGGGGAAGAGACTGCACCCTTGAAATTTTTGAAATAGTTTTATCAATCTCTGCTTAAATATGTCTTCACCATATTTTGTGACAAACTAGACTTTCATATTCATTATCACTTTATCTTGAGAGGCAAATTAAAGAAAATGATGTAAGAAATACGTAAAGAATTGAAATGAGCAACGAGATCACAACATAAAATCAAGAATGACAAAATGAAAATAACAAAAAAAAAGTACACAAAATCAAGTATATAGTGACAAGAATCTATTCGATCCATATTTCTAGAAATAAAATGCAATCAAATAATAATTATTTTAATTTTAGGAAATAACATTTGTTTCCTTTAGGATATCCATTATTATTATTATTATAACTTATTATACTTTTTTTGTTTGAATTTTTGAAAAGAAGTAATAAATTCAACTATTCCATCACAAAATTATTAAAATTTCCAAAATAATTCATAAAAATGTAATTATGTGCTAGATAAACAACATAATTATTATAGACCAGTCTTAGTATATGATTTTCTAGTGGAGTTTCAAGTTATTTTAAAATTTTAATGAGTTTGTTAATCAATCCAATGTATTTACTTTGGAGTCTAATTATCTAGTAATTTTTTTTTTAAAAGTATGATACTACCTGGAAGAGGAATAACATGGTTATGGACCAATTTTTATACGTAAATTTATTCGATTCATATTGTTAGTATTTGAGTTTCAAATTATTTTAAAATATCATTGAACTCATTAACTAATTTAGGTATTAAGTTTTTTTCTTAAAATTTAAAGTTTATTTACTTAGATGGTGTTTGTTTTTTTTACTTTTGGTTGAAAACCACTTGTTTTTAGAATTTAGGTTGTTTGTTTTTATATTTTTTCATTACTTATTATAAACTTTTTACTAAATAGAAAAAACCAAAATATGTAGTTTTTTTTTAATAGAAAAACTAATATCTTGTTTTTTTTACTTTTTAATACTTAATAAAAATAAAATATTATAAAAATAAACAATCTAATATTTAATACTATTAAGTATTAAGATTCTATTTAGAATTAAGTAAAAAAACAAATACTACCTTAGTGAAAAAATTTAGAAAAGTTAAAAGGAGAGAATCTATATTAAATAAAATAGTGAATTAGGTAAAGGTACACAAAGAGAGAGATTCAAACCCTCGATAAACAGAAAAACCTACATAATAGTGCTAATGCTATGTTTTGAATCACTTGGTCATATTTCCTACATAATGATTATCACTTAAAAACCACTTTGTGAAAAATCGTTAGATATGAATAAGTTAAATATCTGTGACTCAATTGGTGAAATAGTATATTTCTAAAAAAAACATGTTTTTATTTTATTTTTTATTATTACAAAAAGAAAATATTTTCTTGCAAATGAACAAAATATTAAGGAATTATTCATATGTAAAATCAAAATTATTAGATAAAAACATGAATAATTTAAAAAATATTTATTTAAAGATTATAGGTGCAAAAGAATAAAGAAAATGAAACATCAAAAAAATATCATTTTCTATTATATTGACTTTTTATATTTTGTATTATTATTATTATATATAACTATATTTGAATCACATGCTTTAAATTTCAGAAGATCACCAACAACTATTCAAGATATTTTTCTCTGCTTACAAGTTACAATCCCATGGGTGTGGGTGGTTCTTACTTCTGAAAGGGATCTGAAAAGTAGATTGCCACTTCCATGGCTCTTTCATTGTCACCTCCACTTTCTCTCCTGCCAATCACTCCTTCCTCAAACCCCAACTATCACTTCCCTTCTCGCTTCGCTTTCAAACCATTCCCAACTTCCACCCCACTCTCTTTTCCCACCCTTCCCAGAACCTTTCATAATCAACCCATCAGTTTCTGCAGCTGTCTCCCCATGCCCCTTGAAGTTTCCACTTCAACTGCACAGGTTCATACTGTTTCTATTTTGAGTCATAAATTGAGGGTTTCTTTTTCTTTTTGATTTCTTTAGCTTTCCGAGCAACCATACTGTTGGCTAAATTGAGCATTTTGTGATGTTCCAATTTAGCAAAGTTGCCAACTCAATTTGAGTGGCACTTTTGATAGTTCAAAGTATGAAAACCAATCATTCACTGCCTGCCTATTAAGGTTTATGATGATTTTCTTTAATTTTACTGGGAATGTAGTGCTCTGTATATTTATTCCCACTGAGTAGAGAAAAAATTATGATGCTTCTAAGAATTTGAATACAACATAATAGTTTGTGTTGAATGCTTTTGGATG
Source organism: Vitis vinifera (assembly GCF_030704535.1). Classification (NCBI taxonomy): domain Eukaryota; kingdom Viridiplantae; phylum Streptophyta; class Magnoliopsida; order Vitales; family Vitaceae; genus Vitis; species Vitis vinifera. Next base: position 7,018,835 of record NC_081817.1, read on the forward strand.
AGCAGTATAAACAAATGGATGCTCGAAAAAGGTATGCAAGTCCTGTGATTAGCTTTTACGCCCTTGAATCGGATTTCTGGGTTGGGACTTTTATTGTTCATATAAGAATGTGATTATCTGTTGGTGTGCTAATAATTGTAAACTTTCAATCTACTTCAGATGGCACTCTTTAACTTAAAATAGTTCATATAAAATCTTGCAGTTGCAGGATAGTTTGTTGTACTCTAGAGCATACTGGGTCAGTGAGTCTATAATTGCGTGGAATGTGGATGTTGGAGATGGTTCCTGCTATTTGTATTCTAGTAAAATTGCTGCTTTATCAATCGGGGACAGTGGAATCACAGGTTTGGATTTTACTAACTACTGCCAATTTGTCGTGATTTGTATAACTGAAGAAAATTCTAGGCTCTTCTTAAGCAAGTAACCTTAGTTGGAAAGCTTTATTTCCATGTGAACAGGGCATGATATGACGATTCAGCTTGAAGAAGACAATGGCGGGCTTCCTATAAATGTAATACATTTTCATTTCCATAATTAATTTTCTGTTGTATTACTGGTTGATGGTCTCTTCTTGTGGTTTGCTCAATTATAACCTCCTATTGGTGTCGTAATGCATCTTCTTGGTTTTCATAGGACTAATGGTACTAATTAGTCTTAAATCTGTGTAATATTTCTAGGTGATCGAAAAATTTCCTCAACTTCAAGGTTATAAGGCTTTTAAAGTCCCTCAGGCAGTAGATGCTAAAAGTCTCATCAAATGCCAGTTAGCAGTTGCTGCTTTTAGTTGTAAGCCCTTTTCTGTATTTACATCTTTTGTAGTTGCTTATAGGCATTACAGATTATCTCTCAAGAATAATGCATCATCGTTTTGTAATAAGAAAATGCTCTAACATCACTCCCAAAGGTTCTTTAACATCCTCCAATAGTGCTTGTGCCATCTTGGAATGTCCTTATTGAGTATTTCATTTTGCATCTCAACATCATTACTAGAACCTCAGTCGTGTCATATTCTATGTGCCTATTGAAGTTGGTTTTTGCAACTTGCATTCACATAAAGGCTGCTTGAGAAAATTTGCTGATTAGTTACAACAACACTTACAACATTGTGATGTGCAATGTTTACGGTTATTGTGGAGAAAAATTGAATTTCTCATTCATATTTTGAAAGTATACAACCTTAGAAATATACATTGTAGCAGAAAAGAAAGAATAAAGAAAGAATTGAAAACTACCCTATTAAAGGTTAGAACGGATTCAGAGAAGCTTTCTTTGGGGTGGTGGGACTTTGGAGTGCAAACCTCATCTTGTTAAATGGACGTTTGTTTGTTGTGACAGGAGGAAAGAGGGCTTGGGGGTTAAAAGTCTTGCACTTCTTAATAAGGCACTTCTTTGCAAGTGGAGTTGGCATTTTGGGGGTTAAGAGAGGGGAACTAGGTTATTTGTGGTAGGCATGAGGAAGTAAGAGGGGGGTGGGCAACTCAGGAGGTAAAAGAGGGGTATGAGGTTTGGTTGTGGAAAGCAATGAGGAAGGATTGAGATATTGTGAAATCTAGGTGTTCCTGTGCGGTGGGCAATGGACAGAGGGTACTTATTTAGAAGGATAGGTGGTGCGGGGATAACCTTTTGTTTGTGTTGTTTCCTTAACTTTTTGCTTTGTTAATCTCTAAGGATGCATGGGTGGCGGATGTTTGGAATTCTTTGGCTGAAATGGGGGGCAAGGGCTGAAATCCTTATTTCTCTAGATCTTTTATTGATTGGGAGGTGAATTTTGTGGCGAGATTTCTGACTTGTTTGCAAGGGCAGCAAGTTTGTCGGGATGTGGAAGATTCTTTGATATGGTCAATGACAAAAAGTGACAAGTTTATAATTAAGTCCCTTTATCATGTGTTGGAACCAGACATCGGTGGATCTTTTCCAATTGGAATTTGGATTTCATGGGTTTAGCCAAAAGTTAGTTTTTTTTTCTAGGGAGGCAGTGTGAAGTAAAGTTCTAACCTTGGATCAACTGCAGAGATGAGGTTGGTTTTTGGCAAATCGATGTTTTTTGTGTTTTCGACATGAAAAATCTATTGATCACTTGTTGCTCCATTATAAAATGACAAGGGTTTTATGGAAGCTGATTTTTGCATTTTCTAAGGTGTCTTGGGTGCTTTCTTCATCGATTAATGATACTTTGCTAGGTTGGCATGGTTCTTTTGTGGGTAAGAAACGAAGGAAGGTTTGGCAAGCAATCCCTTTGTGTTTGTTTTAGATGATGTGGAAGACTAGGAACAATATTGCTTTCTGTAATGATGTTTTTTCTATTCAAAAGTTGAAAAAGGAGTTTGTTTGCTTTTTGTGGTCTGAGGCTAAGTTGTTTGTCAATGAGTGCCCACTGACTTTAGTTGGATTTTTTGAATGGTTGGGTACTGGTTGAGTCTGTTAAAGTTCTTTCTATACTCTTGTGGTTGAGTCTTAGTGGGTAAGGGAGGTTTGTTATCTTGTATACTTGGGGCTATTTTCTGGTGGCTTTTTTATTTAATTTAATTTAATTATTTATTTATAAAAAAAAAAAGATCCCTACAAATCAAAGATTATATACACAAATATACACAAATCTACACAACTGGATATTTGTGTAGATATTATAGTACACACACACATGTAGCTATATTTTTTTTTTTTTTGATAAGTAAAAGAAGTATATTAAACGAAAAGAGGAAACACCAAAAACCGGTGCCCTCTAAGTATACAGGGAGTATACACACCACCTTCCCTAACTAAGAGCCTATCCAGTCTACAAAACTTACAAGAGAAGAATGACTCTCTGCTAGGGAACCCCTGACCCAAAACTAAAGATTACATACAAAAGAATATTTCAACCTTTGAAGCGAAAAGTCCTCATCCCCAAACGCTAACCTATTTCTCTCCTTCCAAACTGACCAAAAAATACATAAAGGGGCCATTTGCTAAGCCTTCTTGCGTCTTTTTCCCACAAACCCTCCATTCCACCCAAGAAGGGTTGTCTTCACTGTACACGAGAGAATCCAAGATATTCCAAAAAGAGAGAAAAGGAGGTTCCATAGGACTCGCGTCTTGACACAATGCAGTAAAAGATGATCCACTGTTTCTTCTTCAGATAGACAGAGAAAGCACCTGTTTGCCAAAGAGAACCCCCTCCTTTGAAGTTGTTCCTGTGTTAAAACTTTACCCCAAGAAGCCTCCCAAGCAAAGAAAGCTACCCTGGGAGGCACTCTTGCCCTCCAAATTCTTTCACTAGGGAACAAAGAAAGGCCCCCCGGCTCCATCATAGAATAAAGGGATCTAACTGAGAAAGCCCCATTATTTGAAGCTGTCCATATCACTCTATCTTCCTCCTCCCTTTGAACCCTGAAAGCTTGGATCTTCTGTAACAACCACTCCACCAAATCAATCTCCCAATCGTTAAACGCCCTTGCAAAGAGAGGAGTCCAACCAATCCCATCACCAACAGGATTCCACACCTTCGAAACCCAAGCATTCTTCGACATGGACATGGAAAAAAGAGATGGGAAGGATTCACAAAGAGGCCCATCACCACACCACTTGTTTGTCCAAAATTTCACTCTTTGCCCATTACCCAAATGGAAAGCTACCCTGCCATCAAACAACCCCCACTTCTTCCTAATTGCTTTCCAAAGTCCAACTCCGTTTCTTCCCATCACATCCCGAGTACACCAACCCCCCTCCTCTATGCCATACTTGAGGCTAATTACACTCCTCCACAACGCATCTCTCTCATTAGCAAACCTCCAATTCCACTTACACAAAAGGGCGTTATTCATCAAAGATAAATTTCTCACCCCTAGTCCACCTTTTCTTTTCTCCAAGCATACCAAGTTCCATCTTACAAGGTGAGGTTTATGGGCTAAAGTTCCCCCACCCCACAGAAAATCAAATAAATAGGCATACTAGACATAGTGCTTCTAATTAGGGTGAGTCTTCCCCCTTTAGATATGTACTGCCTCTTCCACATAGCAAGCCTTCTACGAAAACGCTCTTCAACCCCATCCCACACCGCCAAAGAGTTGAAAGCTGCCCCTAGGGGCATTCCCAAATAACTAGAAGGAATCCCTCCCACTTTACACCCTAACTCCAAAGCCAAACCCTCTATATTCAGCACCCTTCCAACCGGGATCATCTCACTCTTCTCTAAGTTAATCCTCAAACCCGAGCACGCCTCAAACCACATGAGAAGCCAACTTAGATAAGTCATCTCGTCTAAAGACTCCTCACAAAAAACCAACGTATCATCCGCAAACAACAAATGCGATATATGCCTCCCCTCACCCCTCCCACCACTCACCTTCCACCCAGATAAGTAGCCCCCACTAATAGCCCTTCTCATCATACTACTAAAAACCTCCATGGCGATCACAAACAAATAAGGGGAAAGGGGATCTCCTTGTCTTAGCCCCCTCGTGCTTTGGAAAAAACCGGATGGAGACCCATTAACTAACACGGAGAATTTCATTGTGGAGATACACCAATCAATCCACTTTATCCATCTCTCTCCAAACCCCATCTCTTTAAGAACAGCCAGCAAAAAGCTCCAACTAACACGGTCATAAGCCTTCTCTATATCCAACTTGCATAACACCCCTCCCACATTGTCTTTCAATCTTGAGTCTGTCAAAATATTGTGTGAATGGTCGAATACCTTGGCCTTGAGTTTTGTATATTATATATAGGCTTTACAAGGATGCTATACATGGAAAGCAAATAAAAGCAAATAAGAATCCTCATGATTCTAGTCCTATACATGTAAACTATAATCTGTCAAATAATATATGCTAACTGTACAGAATAATAAATGGAGAAATAAGGAAACAATTGTAGGCTAAAATAAGGAAAGAAGTGTGGGTTAAAATAAGGAAAGAAGTGTGGACAGCAAAGCTGTCCTTTGACAGCCCCCCTCAAATTGATGCAGGTTGATCAACAAGCATCAATTTGCTACTTAGCAAGCAATGTCGATGACGAGGGAGAGCCTTGGTGAAGATATCAACAATTTGTAAGTCAGTGGAAATATGTGGAAGAGTGATAACACGAGCTTCAAAGGCTTCACGGATAGAGTGACAGTCCACTTCAATATGCTTTGTGCGCTCATGATAGACAGAATTGGTTGTGATCTGAATAGCACTTGTATTATCGGCATGTAGAGGTATAAGATCGGTCTCAGAAAAATCTAACTCCGCAAGCAAACCTCGAAGCCAAATGATTTCAGAACAAGCAAGAGACATCGCCCGGTACTCAGATTCCGTAGATGACTTAGAGACTCTGTCTTGCTTCTTACTTTTCACAAACATCTTAAACTAAAACTCCCAACTAAGATAGTTTTTGCCATTGAAACGAACAATAGAATATTCTCCAGACATTATGAAGACAGAAATAGCCTAGGAAACAAAAAAAAGAAAAAAAACATCGTCAAAGAGCCTAAATATGATAACAAACCTCCAAATAATCGAAGATCTCCAAGAGCCTAGAAGCGAAGAAACCTAAAGAAAACTCCAAGATCACACCACAGATGTGTTATCACAATCACCAAAAAGAAAAAAAAAAAGGAACCCAAAAGCTGGGCTAGAGTCCGAGAGCCCCTAGGGCTAAATCCGAGAACCCCTAGGGCTAAATCAGAGAGCCCCTAGGGCTAAATCCGAGAGCCCCTAGGGCTAAATCCGAGAAAACCCAAAGAAAAACCTAGAAAGCGTATAAACTCTAGGTTCAAAACACAAGCTCTGATACCATGTCAAAATATTGTGTGAATGGTCGAATACCTTGGCCTTGAGTTTTGTATATTATATATAGACTTTACAAGGATGCTATACATGGAAAGCAAATAAAAGCAAATAAGAATCCTCATGATTCTAGTCTTATACATGTAAACTATAATCTGTCAAATAATATATGCTAACTGTACAGAATAATAAATGGAGAAATAAGGAAACAATTGTAGGCTAAAATAAGGAAAGAAGTGTGGGTTAAAATAAGGAAAGAAGTGTGGACAGCAAAGCTGTCCTTTGACAGAGTCCACAGCCTCGTTTGCAATCAGCACTGCATCCAAAATCTGTCTACCCTCCACAAAGGCATTTTGAGACTCTGAGATCACTTTCCCCAACACCTTTTTAATTCTATTGGCCAACACCTTGGCCAGCAGCTTGTAGAGGCTGCCTACAAGGCTGATGGGCCTGAAATCTTTCAAATCTTCAGCTCCTCCCCTCTTTGGGACTAGAACAAGGAATGTTGCATTAAGAGATTTTACAAATCTGCCCCTCTCGTGAAATTCCTTGAAGAAGCCCATTATTTCAGCCTTTACTAAATCCCAACTGAACAACCAGAAGACCATGGTGAAGCCATCCGGGCCAGGGACTTTATCCTTGCCTAGATCTTAAAGTGCCACGAACACCTCCCCTTCTGTAAAGGGAATTTCCAGCCCCTCAGCCTCATAGCTGTCTAATCTCATGAAGGGCAGCCCCTCAACACCAGGACGCCACCCCCCTTCTTCAGTGTACAGATTTTTAAAAGCACCCACCACACTATTTTTTAAATCTAACTCCTCCGTATGCCAACAATCATCCACTTTCAGCCTAGACAACCAGTTCCTTTTGCTATGCGCGTTCGCCATCCTATGAAAGAATTTGGTATTATTGTCCCCCTCCTTCAACCACAATTCCCTTGATCTCTGTCTCCAAGAAATTTCACACACATGTAGCTATATATTATAGTTGTAATAATATTCTACAATTATAATAATTTTCAACACTCCCCTTCGAGCTAGTGAATAGATATTGTCCATTCTCACCTTGATAATGATTTCTTGAAACCGGGTGTTGGCTAATCCTTTCATTAAGACATTGGCTAATTGACCTCTAGTGGACATATTTGACATGCAAATTAAGCCATTGCCTAACTTCTCCTTAATAAAATGTTTGTTTGCTTTGACATGCTTGGTTTTGTCATGTTGTATCAGGTTATGTGCAATATTGATGACTGACTTATTGTCGCAATAAAGTCTCATCGGTGTTTCCTACTTAATCTTCAAGTCCTCCAAGATAATCTTGGGCCAAAGCAACTCACAGATTCCTTGGGCCATTGCACGAAACTATGCTTTTGTATTAGATTTTGCAACAATGTTTGGTTTCTTATTCCTACAAGTTACGAAGTTCTCTCTAAGAAATGTGCAATATCCTATAGTAGACCTTCGATCAATAACTGATCTTGCATAATCTGCATTAATATAGGCCTTCAATGATAGTTTAGTGCTTTTCTTAAACAAAATTCCTTTCCTTGGAGTTGCTTTCAGGTAGGGTAGGATTTTGTATACAACCTGTAGATGAACTTTCTTCGGGTTATGCATAAATTGACTTACTAGGCTGATCGCATAAGCAATGTCTTGCCAACCAATCTCTGGTCCATACCCTTATCTACAACTGCATCATCATTTGCTTTTCCAAGCTTGTGATTTTGATTAGTAGGTGTGTCAACCAATTTACATCTTGTTTTTCCTATCTCCTACAATAAGTCAAAAACATACTTCTGTTAGGGGATACAAATTCCTTTTTTGAGTGAGTCGCTTCAATTCCCAAGAAATACATTAATCTTCCAAGCTCCTTTATTTCAAACTCTTTTGCTAAGTATGCTTCAATGCTTCTCTTTCTTTAAGATCATTTCCAATCTCTATTATATCATCCACATAAACCAATAGGGCAATTACTCCCCATCAGGACGAGTGCTTGACAAATAAGGTGTGCTCATCGTTGATTTGTTTGTAGCCAATAGTTATCATGACTTTGACAAATCTTGCAAACCAAGCCCATGGAGATTGTTTTAACCCATACAAAGCTTTTTTCAATTTATATACCTTTTTTTCCCTTTCAAGTGCAAATTTAAACCAGGTGGAAGATCCATATAAATTTCGTCTTCGAGCTCTCCATGTTGTAATGCATTTTTCACATTAAACTGTTATAAGTTTCAATTAGATTGGGCAGCCAAAGAGAGCAAAACTCTCATAGTGTTCATCTTGGCTATTGGTGCGAAAGTATCGTGGTAATCTACTTTATATGTGTGAGTATAGCCTTTGGCAATAAGCCTGGCTTTGTATCTCTCAAGAGAACCATCTGCTTTGGACTTTATTGTGAACACCCACTTGCACCCTACTGGAATCTTCTCTCTTGGTAACTTAACCACATCCTAAGTCCCATTCTTTTCAAGTGTGTCCATCTCAACCCTCATGGCTTGTTTATCTTTCTTACTATTTAGTAACTTGGATAAGGTCTTAGGTATGACTATGATATTTGGGTTGGTGAGAAAATTTCTATGAGATGATGACAATCTGTTATTAGACACAAAATGGGAAAGTGGATATAAAGGGTGTTGAGTAAATGTTCTCGTGCCTTTTCTAACTGCAATTGGCAGATTTAGATCACTAATATCAATAGAATGAGGAGAAATCTCAGAATAAGATGGATTATTTACCTCATAAGAATCGGTTGGTTCTGACTCTTGGACCTGCATAGGTTCAATGATGGTTACTTCCTTCCTTGAGTAAACCAAAGTTGGCCTTGTAGGATCAGGAACTTGTTTTCTAGGGTCAAGACTAGCAGGTTCAAGAATTTATGAGTGCTTGGACACAAACTCAGACATAGACTTAGATACGGATGATTGTGCTTGTGAGGGTTTATTGGTTTAGACACATATAGGGGCAAGTTAAGTAAGAACAAGTCTCCTATATCCGTATCTTCCATGAATGATGTCTCCCTCCTAAGGATAAGGATGATTGAAGTAATTTTCATGTCCAACAAAGTGTACATCGGAAGATACATAAAATTATTGAATGAGTGGATGATAATATTTGTAACCTTTTTTAGTAGATGAATACCCCACAAAAACGTGCTTAATTGCTCTTAGATCTAGTTTTCCTCTATTATTATGAGTGTGGACATGGATAAAAGAAACACGACAAAAAACTTTTGGAACAAGATTGGTATATGTTGTAAAGTTTGGGAAGTATTTTGAAAAAATTTCTAGTGGACTTTTGAATCCCAAAACTCTAGATGGAAACCAGTTTATAAGATGAGTAGCAATAAGTATTGCTTTCCCCCAATATGATTTGAGAACATTTTTCTAGAACAAAAAAGTTTTTGTAATAGTAAGAAGATGACCATTTTTTCTTTTAGCAAACCCATTTTGTTGAGAAACATTAACATTCATGGATAATACCTTCATTTTGAAAACAAGGAGAAAGGACTTGATTGAAGTAATCCTTTACATTATTAGATCTAAACTTCTTGATTCTTGTTCCAAATTGAGTTGTGACCATATTGTGAAAATTGGGAAATATAATACTCACATCCAATTTTTGTTTGAGAAGAACGATCTAAGTTACTCAAGTGCAATCATTTATAAATGAGACAAACCATCTAGAGCCTAAAATATTAGGAATTGTGGAAGGATCCCAAATATCACCATGAACTAACACAAAAGGACTTGAAACTCTTTAATTACTTATTGGAAAAGAAGCACGATGGTGCTTTGCAAGCTCACAAACATCACAATGTAATTTTTCCTTCGTGTGTAAACCGAAGGAAATAGGGGGTTTGGGTTTTGGGAATATTTCTCTGAGGAATCTTGCTCTTTTAGGGAAATGGCTGTGGAGGTACCCTAGAGAGGGTTCAGCTCTATGGCATCAGGTCATACTAAGCATTTATGGTTCACACTCCAATGGTTGGGATGCCAACACAATAGTCAGATGGTCACATCGCTGTCCTTGGAAGGCTATTACTCAAGTCTTTCAGGAGTTTTCCTCGTTTACTCGGTTTGTGGTAGGAAATGGGGAAAGAATTCGGTTCTGGGAAGATTTGTGGTGGAGGGACCAACCTTTGGGATCCCAATATCCAAGTCTATTTAGAGTAGTCTTGGATAAAAACATACCTATTTCTTCAGTTCTCGGTCCTACTCGTCCTTTCTCTTGGAATTTAAATTTCCGTCGTAACCTGTCAGATTCTGAGATAGAGGACTTAGAAGGCCTCATGCGATCTCTCGATGGATTGCATTTATCTCCTTCGGCTCCAGATGCCAGATTGTGACCCTTATCTTCTTCAGGGCTTTTTTCAGTTAAATCTTTCTTTCTAGCTTTATCCCAATTTTCTGGATCTCCTCAGGTTTTTCCTTCTAAGTTCGTTTGGAATTCTCAAATTCCTTTCAAAGTGCAGTCCTTCATCCGATTAGTGGCACACAAGAAGGTGAATACTAATGACATGCTACAAGTGAGAAGACCCTACAAAGCCCTTAGTCCGGATATTTGTATTCTGTGCATGAAGCATGGGGAATCAGCTGATCATATTTTTCTTCATTGCTCCTTGACGATTGGGTTATGGAACAGGTTATTTCAGTTAGCTAAGATGGATTGGGTCCCCCCGAGGAGCATCCTTGACATGATGTACATCAAATTTAATGGATTTGGTTCGTCTAAGAGAGGGATAGCCTTGTGGCAAGCTGCAAACATCGCTCTTATTCGGATTGTGTGGAGGGAAAGAAATGCGAGGATTTTTGAGGATAAAGCAAGGAATTTAGAGTTTATTTGGGACTCTATTGTTTTCCTTGCTTCTCTTTGGGCTTATTGTTCCAAGGTTTTTAAGGGGACTCCCCTTAATGTGATACAACTTGATTGGATAGCAGTGTGTACTCCATAAGGAGTGGTCTTTTTAGAGTGTTTGCTTGTTTTTAAGTGTATTTTTCTATAGATTAGCTTTCTTTGGCAGGAGGATTCCTCATCCTTTTTTTGTACTTATTTTTATCTATCAATAAATCTTTGTGTCGTTTCCAATCAAAAAAAAAAAAATTCCTTTGAACAATAAAGGATAAATAATTTTAAGAATGCCAAAAGACGGATGTCCAAGATGACAATGATGAAGCCAAATCTTATCTTTTATTGCGGATGAGATTTCAAAAAGGAATGATAAGGATACCTGATTCTTAGTCCTATTTTGACCAAACTACAACTCAAGATAGTAAAGTCCGTCCTTTTCCCTAGTATGTCCAATCGTCTTTCCCATACCCTGTTCTTGAAATACACAGTAAAAGGGAAAAAAAATCACATGACAATTCAATTCTTTGGTAAGTTGATGAATGGAAACAAGATTGGTGGAAAGCTTAGGTACATGTAGCATATTTTTCAAAACTATGGATTTATTCAAGTGAACTTCCCCTTAACCAACTACGGTGGTTATAGAGCCATCAACAATGACTACTTTCTTATTGCTAGGACATGGGCTATAGGTACTAAACTTTTGTGAGGAATGGGTCATATGATCTGTAGCTCCCAAGTTGATGACCTAAGAGCCTAGGAAAGACACATCTGAGACACTAAAAGCAAGAGAAGGGCAATACTTACCCGATTGAGTGAGTGAGCAAGCACCACTGGGATTCTCAAGGGTTCCAAGGAGATTCTTCAATTTCTCAATCTCTTCCTTGTTACGCTCAATATGTTCACTACCATCAGAATTCACCCGCTCTTATAAAGGTTTTTTATTGATTTGAAAGTTGGTGAAGTGTGCCTGAGTTCTTTGTTATCCACCTTTGAAACCTTGTTGTCCACTCTTGAAAACCCAATTTTTACTCGAAGTTTGTGGCTTTCCATATTGGTCCCTTGTGTTTCTTGGCTTCTTACAGTAGGTACATCAAATTGTGTCCTTGTTTGTTGTTCTGGACAAATCTGCCTGACCATTCTCAACTCCAACTTGTCGTTCTGGTGCTACAATTTTGACACCCACGTTATTGGAACTTGTTGAAATCATTGTCGAGCCTTGTTATGGTTGAGGGTTTAACATAAATCCTCTCCTACTTTCTTTAGCCCGAATCAAAGAAATGATTTCATTTAAAGAAGGCAAATCATCCTTTCCTAATATTTGAACCCTCATCTAATCAAATTCAGCTTTTAGACCCGCAAGAAAATTATAAATCTGATCCTTTTCAATGAAGTCTTTTTGTATGGCTGCATCATCGCTGCCCTTCATCTTAATACATCGATAATGATCCATCTTTTGCCATAGATTCTTCAACTGATTGGCATATTCAGGGATAGAGCGTCCTCCTTGTTTTGTGGTAGTGGTCTTAAATCTTAATCTCATAGACTTGAGCAACATCCCTAACCTTAGAATATGTCTGTCAAATTGCTTCTCATATATCTTTGGCAGTGGGTAGAAACACACAAGTGTCACTAATTTCTGGAAGCATTGAATTCCATAGCTAAGACATAACCATGGAGTCTTATTCGACCCAAGCCTCAAATATGGAATCCCCTGGTTTGGGTCCAATACCAAGTAGGTGACTCAATTTGCCCTTTCCTTTTAGAAAGGTTCAAACTGAGACTGAGACCACTTTAAATAATTTTTCTGTTCAATCTATAGGCTGCCTGAATGTTCTGCAAATCTTCCGTTGATGGAGGATTCACGTTGTCAATCACTTGAGTTTGGGCAGTGTTGGTGTCATCAACAATCTCAGACATGGTGGGTAGAATTCGGGAATAATTTCAGAGAAAAATATAGCAGGATGGCTTTGAAATGACAATGAAGGCCGTTAAACCGGCTTTCAAAAACAGAGGAAAAAGGTTAATACAACTCAACAATGAAGATTGAAAAGAAAAAATCCCAAGGAGCCTAATTCGGCTTTGATAACCATATGGAGAAAAATTGTATTTCTCATTTATATTTTAAAAGTATACAGCCCTAGAAATATATACTGCAATAGAAAAGAAAGAATAATGAAACAATTGGAAACTACCCTCTTAAAGATCCTTACAAATCAGGGATTATATACACAAATATACATAAATCTACACAGCTGGATATTCACACAGCTGTACACACACACACAGAGCTATATATTATAGCTGTATATCTCCCACATCTATATATTACAGTTGTAATAATCTACCACCGGTAATAACCTTGAACAGTCATATTGTCTATTTGTGCTGAAAGAAACAAGATAAATTTTTAGGACATTTTTAGTGTTGCAGAGTTTGAGAAAAAAATCACTTTCATTCATCCCGTTGAGCTTCAGTTTCTAAGGAATTTCAAGGATTCTCCATCCCTCTGGTTTTAAATTCTTATGACCTTTCTCTTTTCCAAGTACTTTTTAAGCGGTGGCTGCACTTTCAATATTAGTGATGGCGGCATTTCTAGGAATACTTTGGGCCATACTTTGTTTCATTTATTAATGCTGTATATGTTGGGGAAATGTAGTGAAAGCTGATATTATGGCTTTTTTTTTTGTTTAGTTTTGGAGAAGGTAGATGAATTGGTTTAACCAACACTTGTTGAACATTATTCATCCTGTGTCACTAGTTGGAAGAGGTGGGTTTTTGTGGTTCTATGTTACAGGATTGTACTGGCTCACTTTTATCCTCTGTAGCATCCTCAACTAAAATAGCTTTCTACTTATTTTGCTTCTCTTGGAGCTGGGTGTTTATTTCCCCGTTTTCAAGGATATATTGTCGTTCTGGTAGTTTGCATGGTTTAGTTGAGTTAATTAAGTACAATTCCTAAGCATTGAAATGTTTAAATGAATTTACCTTTTTCCTTTTTGTTGATAAATCATAATGGCTTTTATATGATCTTACTCACCTTGACTAGTAAACTACCTTTGGCATAGTCACTAAATTTCAACTAGTGACAAGTACACATCTGATTCCCTCTCTTTCGTACAGGTGATGGGCAATGCAACAATGTTACTGGTTTACAGTTACCTGGTGTCCTAGATGAATTATTCTCATATGAAGGCCCTCTTGGTGCAATTTTCTCTAAAGAAGCTGTAACACTTTACCTCTGGGCTCCCACTGCTCAGGTATATTACATTCCAAGAAATATTTTACTGCTTACTCTATGCTTTTTCTCCTTTGCTCCACACCATCCTCTTCTCATATTACTTCAGTAAGTGTTCTTTTCTTCTAACAGTACATCAAAACAGGTTGTGCATGCTTGCATTTACGGGGATCCATCAGGTGGTGATCCCTTAGAAATTGTCTGCCTTGAGGAATTTAATGGTGTTTGGAGTGCTAGTGGACCAAAAAGTTGGGAAGGTTGCTATTATGAGTATGAAGTCTCTGTCTATCATCCTAGCACACTGCAAATTGAAAAATGTACTGCCAATGATCCATATGCTAGAGGGTATGCTGGTTGTCTCAGACTCTTAGTTAGTCCATACTTCTCTGAAAATAACTAAGGTGTCTATGTATTCTAAAATTTCATATCATTAACCTTAACAAGTATGTATCAACATATGTATGTACCTGCACATACATATGCACGTTTATACATATCTTTATAACTGTTGTCTTCTTCTAATAGGTTATCTGCAGATGCCAGGCGGACATTATTAGTAAATCTCGATTCTGATGATTTAAAACCTGAAGGATGGGATAATTTGGCAGATGAGAAACCTGCTCTTCTTTCTTTCTCTGATATTAGTATTTATGAATTGCATATAAGAGACTTCAGGTAATAATCAATTCTCCTTGTGTTTCTGATCCAAAACCTGCTCTCAATGAAGTTTGTTGTTTCTGATTAAAGAAAAAAACACTCTTTAACATTTCTAGATCTGGTGTCTTTAATTTTTTCCCTGTGCCCTTCAAAAAATTTTGGAGTTCAACACATTCTAAAATCTATTTTAACGTGTGAACAAATTATGGACTTGAAAAAGTACTAACATAAAGGGTTACAAACCAACATGTCAAGTTTCATAATGAGTAACTGCAGAATTGCTAAACTTTAAACATGGCTACTGCTTTCTCCATCTGTCCCCAGTTTTTCTTTTGGTCCTCTGCAACCTGGACTCTGTAAAGTGAGAGACTGCTCTCATTCCATATATGTAGGGATGACAATAGGGCAAGTTTTTTTGGATACCCACCCTAATAGAATGAGTTTGACATGATGATAAATGGGTTAAGGGTGGATTTGAATTTTTTTTAACCCAGGTTTTGGGTTCTTAGCGGATTTGGGTATTGCTTTATCCTGCCTTGCCACACCCCATTGATATATATATATATATATATAATTAATAAAAAATATTTTAATTTAATTTCTTTTTCATTTTCCCCTTTTAACACATAAAATAAAAAAATTATTTCCCATTAAAATAAATCATAAAAAATTATAATATTTATTTATTTATAAATTCTATTCATTTTTAATGTAATTAAAATTTTAAAAAATTGAAAGAAATTAATTGAGGCGGGCATGGAAAATTCTCATAATCGCTCTCCTTGTTAAATTTTTATTTTTATTTTTATTTTTGGTACATGGATGAGAATATGTTGAAATAATTGGGGCAGGGTTGGGATGGAGGTGGCCTGTTTCAAACCCGCCCCATTGTCATCTCTGCATATTTGGTTTGAATCTCATTTGAAAATCTCTTTTACTCTTATCCCTTTGTGGAACAAGCATTGATCTACTATAGTCTTATGTGCTGAGATTTAGTTTTCATTTCTTTTTTCTACTCTCTCTCTCTCTCTCTCTCGCTCTCTCCCTCTCTCACTTTTCATTTTCATGAGTGTCTGCTTTGGGGGTTTCTTTTCCAAATATTCTATTTTGCTATTGCAGTGCCAGTGACCACACTGTGCATCCTGACTTTCGTGGTGGTTATCTTGCCTTCACTTCTCAGGTAGTTTTGCTATTGCTCTTCAGACTTTTGAAGAAGTTTTTTCTCAAAATATATTATGAATTTGTAATTATGTATATTTTTCTTGACTGATTTTGATTTTCAGAACAATAGTGCTAAGTTTCTTTGCTTCTATTTTCTTCAATAAGCAACTTGGTGAAAATTTTGTGTTTTTGGTTGATCTCTTTGACTTATCAGCTGTGTATACTAGACAGGGTGTGGAAAAGCAAAATGTTGCTTCTTGTTTTATTATCTTTATTTTACATGGTGAAGATGACATTTTTCTTGGGAATGGGGGTACAAAGGGTACATCCAAAGTGCATGGGTGTATTCAAGATCACAAATAATCTCTCAAGGACCAGTACTGTTTTCATATTATCTTGCAGTGTCATTGTAGAGCTAGTTGGTAGTGGTTTTGTATGTTAGCACGTGACATGGCATTCTGGGTGGTAGGTGGTTATTTCAGTAGTTTTGTCACCGACCATCGTTTTGATGCTGGCCATAGGTCAGATGCTTGTGATTTCTTAAAATTTTCAGGCAATGATGGATTGGGTGGAAACTCAAAATGGGCAAATCAGATATTAAGTGTTATATTAGGTTGAGTTCAGTGAAGGAATGAGTTCTATTTTGGCAGAAAGGATCAAATTGAAAACTAAACCAGGGTTTTATGGTAGGAATTAAGCACTGAATATATGACAATTGCCAAAGAAAACCAAGTGAGAAAATTTTAGTGGAAAGAGGAAAATGTTGTGTTGTGCCACACATTCTGGATTTCAATCTCTTCACCTTAGAGATCTAACCTAGTTTCTCTTTGGTGTGAATGTTTGGGTTGCAATGCACTATTTTTCCATCAGAAGTGACTTTGGGAAGGCTGTGGAAGGATTGGAAATCTGGCATCTTGTAAGGAAAATGTTCAGTTTATTAGATAAAAAGGACAGAAAGGCCTTGCTGCTGTGGGCTTTTCACCTCAAAAGTATTTCAGGTATGAATAGGGATTATCACTGTTTGATTTTTTATGAGAACAAAATACATTGAAGTTTTTATTATTTTTCACAGTAAAAATGACATGATCTTGTTTTTTTTAATTTTTTTTCCTAGTAAACGATCTTAGTTATATAAGTTTCACATTTTTCTGGGGATCCCTTATTCCTACTTTTGTCATGGTTCTTACCTAGATTATGTCATACGATTTTGCCTGGTAGTTTTTCTTGTTTATAATTTCTATGAGAAAGCATAAAATATTGGTATCTAACTTTTAATTATTTATTATAGACTAAGACTTAACAAACACACTGGTACTGAAGTTAACAAATGATGTTTGAAGGATTCAGCAGGCATTCTTCATCTAAAAAAATTATGTAATGCTGGTATCTCTCACTTACATCTTCTGCCAACTTTCCAATTTGCTGGTGTTGATGATGAGAAGGACAAATGGAAATGTGTGGGTAAATTTCTTATTTCAACCTCTGATATTTGAAGTACTCTTTTTTTATTTATTTATCATTACTTCTCTGTTTATATTTTGGTAAGACAGAATTCCATACATGTGGATATTATTAAAGTAATACCTTTGCTTCAGAAAAAAGGTCTAATTTGGCCCATGCCAATTGTTTAGGCATAAATGCAGAAGTTAGCTGTCCAACTCTCTGCCAGTCATATTGATTTGTCAATTAAAATGGATAATAGCCAAGTAATGGAGAAAACCCTGCATATGATAAGAATTATAAATTCATTTTCATGATGATTTATGTTGCACATGCTTATCAGTGATACCCTTGAGGAAAACTGAGTCATATTGCGAATTTTGCCTAGATGTATAGGCAAGATCGTTAATTTTCCAGTGCTATAGGCTTATCAAAAAATAAAACAAAATAAAATATAAACTCCAGTACTACCATCTCTCTCTCTCTCTCTCTGAGTTTAGAACAAGGTGAAAGGAGTTGGGAAGACTAGATGAGGAAAGAAAATCTTGGCAATCACACCTAGGGTTCCTAAGCAATATCATCAAGGAGAAGTCAATCACATCTTTCAAAGAAGCTTGGTAGCAACCAAAAGTTTGAATAAATTATATTATTAAATTTGATAAACTATCTAGGTTTATATAGATGGCTCTATCTTGAATGTGACTCCTAACAATCAAATTACAAATTAAGACAAATAAAAGATGAACTACCAAGACCAAGGTTCCGACTAACCAAGACGTGCTAGTCTAGCCATGCCAACAATCTGAACTTACTAAGGTACCCTTGCCTAAGTTTTCCCCCTTTTCTTTCACAATTCTTGAAAAGGTTACTTCCATTTAAGCTTTTTTGGAATATATTGAGCATTTTTTTCCTCTTTCTCTTTATTGATTTAACCAATTTCACATGAAGAACTAATAAATATGAAAGGAAAGTTTCACTAAAAATTTGGAGTTTTTGGGTAACTTAAAATCATTTAGACTTGCAAGTAGCATAAATTTATAGTCTAGGGATCCCTTGTCATTTAGGTGCAAACTGATGTGCAAACTAAGACTCCTTATGATGGATTGTATCGATGTGGAAGGAAAAACTCAACGTTCCACCATCCATTATAATGATTACATTCCCCTTTACATATAGATGATAATACTCATCTATTTTAGGGATATTTACAACTTATAAAAAAAAAATCAAAACTACCTAAAACAGAAATGGATTTGGTAACAGATTACCAAATCCCATAAAATCATGGGATAAGAAAAGATGATTTGTTAGCTGTAGATATCCTCAATCTTAGCCCTTAACATTGCTGACAAATCATCAAATTAAATCTTCCTATAATTTTACACTCCCCCTCAAGCTGGGCGGTAAATATTTATTAACCCCAGCTTGGAACTTAGATCATCAAACACCTTTCTCGGTAGAGCCTTGGTAAGAATGTCAACTGTTTGAAGGCTTGTAGGCACGTACAACATCTTGATTATTCCTTCCTCTATCTTCTCCTTTATGAAATGTCGATCAATTTCCACATGTTTTGTTCTATCATGATGTACTGGATTTTTTGCAATGCTGATTGCTGACTGATTATCACAGAACATTTTCATAGGTTCTTCATTTGAAATCTTTAATTCCTTTAGCACCCTTCTTAACCATATTCCCTCACAAATGCCGTGTGCCATTGCCCGGAATTCAGCTTCTGCACTGCTCCTTGACACCACTGATTGCTTCTTACTTCTCCATGTGACCAGATTACCCCACACATATGTGCAGTACCCTGAAGTTGATCTTCGGTCTTGTACTGATCCTGCCCAATCTGCATTGCTGAACACTTCAATATTTCTTCTTTGGTTCTTCTCAAAAAATAATCCTTTACCTGATGTTAGTTTTAGGTATCTCAAGATTCTATACACAGCCTCCATGTGTTCTTCATTTGGATTATTCATGAATTGACTTACCATGCTGACAGAAAAACCAATATCTGGTCGTGTATGAGATAGGTATATTAGTTTACCTACTAATCTTTGGTATTTCCCTTTATCCAAGGGTGCACAATTTTCCTTAGCTCCTAGTTTGGTTGTTGGATCCATAGGAGTATCTGCTAGCTTACACCCAAGCATTCCAGTCTCTTTTAAGAGATCCAGGACATATTTTCTTTGTGAGACAGAGATTCCCTTTCTTGACCTTGCAATCTCCATACCTAAGAAGTATTTGAGATTCCCAAGGTCCTTGATCTCAAATTCTGTAGCTAGAAAACTTTTGATGGTGCAGATTTCCTCTTCATATTCTCCCGTTAGAATTATGTCATCCACATATACAATGAAGACAACAAGCTTTCTTGCAGGAGAGTGTTTAACAAATAAAGTATGGTCCGTCTAACATTGGGAGTAGCCATGTTTCTTAACTACCTTTGTGAATCTTTCAAACCAGACTCTTGGAGATTCCTTGAGCCCATATAGAGATCTCCGAAGTTTACAAACTTTGTTGCGTGTAGTTTGTGTCTCAAATCCTGGAGGAATTTCCATGTAAACTTCTTCAGCTAGGTCCCCATTTAGGAATGCATTCTTGACATCTAGTTGGTGGAGAGGCCAGTCAAGGTTTGCAGCCAAAGATAGTAGAACCCGAACTGTGTTTAACTTGGCTACAGGGGCAAATGTCTCCTCATAGTCGATTTCGTATGATTGGGTGAATCCCTTTGCAACCAGCCGTGCTTTGAATCGATTAACACTCCCATCTTCATTATATTTGACTGTGAAGATCCATTTGCAGCCCACTGGGCGTTTTCCAGCTGGTAATTCTGAGATTTCCCAGGTTCCATTTTTTTCAAGTGCATGAATTTCTTCATACACAGCTGATTTCCACTCAGGTGAGCCGAGAGCTTCTTGTATATTATTAGGAACCTGGATGTTGTCGAGGTTGGCAACAAATGTTTTGAACTTCGGTGATAGTCCTTCATATGACACAAATGTGTATATAGGGTGTTTTGTGCATGATCTTACACCTTTTCTCACAGCAATAGGAAAGTCACTATCATCATTAGTTTCGGGATTATAGTTACCTGATGGATCTTCACTTGATCTAGAACTTGGGTCAGACTCTTGGGTTGGCTCAAGAGATGCTTGTTGTTCCATCTCCTTTTGGTTCTGTCTCCTTCTTGAGTAGGTAATCAACTCATCATTCTTTGTTGATTGAATAGTGTCCAGATTTTGAGGAGGTGGATTAGTAGGCGGATTGTTGGTTTGATCTTGAGAAGGAGATTCTAGGAAGTAAGGAGACTCAAGGAAGAGATTTTGAGGAGGAATGGATTCATGATTTAGTGATGGGTAGGGTTGGTCAGAATTAGGAGAGAAATGAGATGATTCTTCAATATCCCAAAGCTGGTATTCCTGGATAAAGTTAGTCTCCCCCTAAATATCAGATTTGGAGAAATAAGATTGTTGCTCAAAGAAGGTGACATCCATGGAGTGATAGAACTGTTTAGTGACCAGTGAGTAGCACTTATATCCTTTTTGAGTTTGAGAGTACCCAAGGAAAATACATTTAAGAGCTCTAGGATCAAGTTTGTCCCTGTGTTGTTGATGGACATGGACAAAAGCTGAGCACCCGAAAACTTTGAATGGGATTGTTGAGATTAGACGAGTATTGGGAAAGGACTGAAGAAGAATTTGACAAGGAGTCTGGAAGTCGAGAATACGAGATGGCATCCTATTTATGAGATAGGCAGCAGTGAGGATGGCTTCACCCCAGAAAAATTTTGGTACATGGGTAGAGAACATTAGGGAACGAGCAACATTAAGAAGATGTCGTTTTTTCTTTCGGCAATACCATTTTGTTGAGGAGTGTTGACACAGGAACTTTGGTGAACTATAACATGACTTAAGAGATAATCATTAAGAATGGAGTTGAAATACTCTTTGGCATTGTCAGTTTTCAGAATTTGGATTTTTGCTTGGAATTGTGTTTGGATCATGGTGTTGAAGGTTTTGAAAATCTGGTTTGCCTTTGATTTTTCTTTCATGAGGAATACCCATGTGAGTCTAGTGTGATCATCAATAAATGAAATGAACCAGCGAGAACCAATAACATTTTTTATCCTAAAAGGACCCCATACATCACTATGAATCATGGAAAAAGGTTGAGATGCTTTGTAGGATCGGTTAGGATAAGAATTACGAATATGTTTAGAAAATTGACAGATCTCACATTGAAACTCATTTGGATTTTTATTATGGAATAATGAAGGAAACAACTTCTCAAGGTACAAGAAATTTGGATGACCTAACCTATAGTGCCACAACATAACTGCACTATCATTATTAGATTGACTCACAGACAAAGAAATAGGACTACTGGACTCTGAACAATCAGAATGATGAGTTGATCCTTGAGGAGGATCATTAACCTCTAGAAGATAGAGCCCCGAACACATCTTAGCACTGCCAATCGTCTTCCTCAAGTCCAAGACCTGAAATTCACACAGATTTGAGTCAAACTTAGTAACACAGTTGAGATCCCGAGTGAGTTTACTAATGGACAGTAAATTGCAATTTAATTTTGGCACAAGGAGAACTAAATCAAGGGTGATGTTCTTTGAAACTCTAACAGAACCTGTACCAGCCACCTTTGAGAGTGAACCATCGGCTATTCTCACAGTTAAATTTTTATAGCATGGATTGTAAGTAGAAAAAAGCTTCTCATCTCCAATCATATGATCAGATGCTCTCGAGTCTATAATCCAGGGACTTAACTTCTCCTTTTTAACATTTAGAGCACTCAAAAAATTACCTTTTTGTGTCAAGGAACCAGTACCAACCACAGTGGGGACAGCTGCAGGCAAGGATTGGCTGAACAATTTCTGTAGGACTTCTATCTGTTCCTTGCTGAAGGGAGTGGGTTCGGGTGATGGTTTTTCATCCATGGAGACGAGGTTGCCCCGTCCTTCTTTGTCATTGGCAAACCGGGAAGGCTTCCAATCTGCAGATTTGCCGTGAATCTTCCAGCAGGTGTCCTTGGTGTGACCAGGACGTCGGCAATGATCACACCATGGTCGCCCTTTCTTCGGTTTGTGATCATTGTTGTTAAATGGATTTCCTCTAACTGCAAAGGCTGAGCTCTCAGGATTTGTCACAGAATCTTGAGAGCCCATCATGATCTTCTTTCGACTTTCCTCTCTCCGAACTTCTGAAAATGCTTCCCGGATATTTAGTAGTGGTTTGGATCCTAAGATTCTTCCTCGTACTTCATCGAGATTCTTATTTAATCCAATCAGAAATTTGTATATTCTTTTCCGTTCAATAGTCTGTTTATACTTGATTCCATCACCCGGACAGCTCCAATTGTGCTCCTCGAACAGGTCCAGCTGCTGCCAGTAGCGATTGAGTGTGTTGAAATACTGAGTCACCGTTAACTCTCCTTGGCGGAAGTCATGGAGAACACTCTCCACCTCGAACAATTCCAATGTATTCTCATTGTTGGAATACGTTTCCTTGGTAGCGTCCCAAATCTCCTTTGCTGTTCCATAGAGAAGAAAATTTTCTCCAATGTCATTTGTCATGGAATTAATGAGCCATGACATGACCATATTATTTTCAGCATTCCAGACTTTGAACTTTTCATCTGTCTTGTTTGGTTTGGCAGCAACTCCATTGAGATAATCGTCTTTGCCCTTTCCGCATATGAACATCATTACGGAATGGGACCATTGGAGATAGTTGTTCCCATTCAGTTTGTGTCTTGTAATGGGCATGAGGTTACTATCTGCACTACTATTGCTGGAAGCCATGGCTTCCTGATTGGAGGTGATTTGGGAAACAGTAGCAGTTGAATTATGTTTGCCGTATTTGGTCATATGAGGGAATTAGGGTTCAGAGAATGCTCTGATACCATATCGATGTGGAAGGAAAAACTCAACATTCCACCATCCATTATAATGATTACATTCCCCTTTACATATAGATGATAATACTCATCTATTTTAGGGATATTTATAACTTATAAAAAAAAAATCAAAACTACCTAAAATAGAAATGGATTTGGTAACAGATTACCAAATCCCATAAAATCATGGGATAAGAAAAGATGATTTGTTAGCTGTAGATATCCTCAATCTTAGCCCTTTAACATTGCTGACAAATCATCAAATTAAATCTTCCTATAATTTTACAGATTGGAAACCTAAAATCACACTTATTTTTTCTTGTTTTGTTTTCCTAAATTAAAACGATACTGTAATTTTTATTTGCTGCATTAATTAGTATATCATAGTCTAAAACCTATTTGTATTTTCTTCTTTTTTAATTTTTTATTTTATGTTTTCGTTTTTAGAATTTTGAAGTTGTTTAAATTTAAGGGAGCTTGTTTACAAAAAAAGTAGATCAAGTTTTAACCTTATACATCTGATGCCTAAAGACTTTGCCTCTTGCCTTTTACCTTGTGAAATTTGACATGGAAAATGTGGAGGGTTTTTCCAAAAATGAAATTTATTTGTGGGCTGAGAAAATATATTAATTTGGAAAATTAAATTGGCCAAAATTAACAATGTGGAAAAATTATGAGGGACTTAGAAACCTAAACTCTAGTTTAACATAAATTAGTTTCTTTCAATTCTGATTTAATATTCTATGAGTTGCACATATGTTTTTACACATGAAGATTTCAGGATACAATTTTTTTCTGTTCTAGCTCCAGAGGAATACTTTGCTAAGTCACATTTTCATTTCTAATGACTTGCTTTGAATAGGTAGATAGCTTAGCACATGTTGGACCATCTTTAGATAGGTTGTTCATTTTGACTGTAGTCCTATACTTGTACCTTATTTTGGAAGATTCAATTATTTAAAATTTCTTTTGGAAAAATATAAAAGTCTTGATTCAAAATTATATTGAATAGTTTCATGTTTATTGGCATTATTCCTCAAAATGACATAAAGGATTTTACAGATCCTAACATCCTGGAAACGTTACCTCCTGATTCAGTTGAACAACAAGCACAAATCATGACCATACAAGATGAGGATGGTTACAACTGGGGGTATGATAGAATACCCATATATGTCAATTTGAATTATTTTTATGTTTTTAATAAATTTGCATTTGCTAATTATATCATTTGTTAACAAAGGTACAATCCTGTTCTCTGGGGGGTTCCTAAAGGAAGCTATGCAAGTAACCCTAATAGTCCATGCCGTACACTTGAGTTTAGAAAGATGGTGCAGGTAGGGATCTTGGGTTTCATTTTGCATGAAAGAATAACAGATCTGATTTTTCACTGTCTTCTCTCATGGGGACTACAGATATGTTATGTTGCATTACATCCACATTCAACTTAATCCTGCTTTTAAGTTATTTTTCTAAATTTCAGGCACTTAACCGTATTGGCTTTCGTGTTGTGTTGGATGTTGTCTATAATCATTTGCATGGAAGCGGGCCATTTGATGAGAACTCTGTTTTGGACAAGGTCATAAGTGAATTCTTATGTTCTATTTCCACTTTGCTTTTCATATTGTAGCTTAGCTTGCTTCTCTTCATAGGATCTCATTGAAGGCAGGGGTAGCAATTGGGCCATGTCATGTCAAGGTTAAAAAAATCATGAAATTTAGTTGATATGAACATGCGCTATTTAATAACCGTGTCAGAGTTCTTTGGTATGGCAACAATTTGTTTGTTATATGGGTAACATGACAAAGCCTATGTAACCCTATAAATAGGTCGAATTTGGTGGGGTTGAAGTATATTTAATTATCTCGGAAATTACATGAACAATCCATTTAACCTGAATACCTGCCTAACATGAGTATGACACTACTTCATAACTTTAACATGAATTAAAAGTTAGCTTATTTTTCAAAATAATTTACTATAAATATAATAAAATTATTGTAATTCAAATTTTAAAAGAAAAGTCTTAAAATTTACAACTATATGAATAAGTGGGCCATATATGGGTCAAGTCATAATTGTGTTAACACGACAAGGTAAATTAAATGTGTTAAAATGGGTTGTGTTCAGTTTGAGGACTTCAACTTGAACATGACTTGTTTAATAAACAGGTTAAGTGGGTTGACACAAATATAACATGAACATGACCTCAACTCAAACTCGCTAGTTTCATGTTGTTTTTGGGTTGTCTTACCAAGTTGTGTCAAAAATTGCCACCTCTAATAGAAGGCTGTCCTGTCAAATTTATCCTTTTTCGTTAAGAGTTTTGCCTCTCCTTTTCTGACAATACTTTTCCCTGTAGATTGTTCCAGGTTACTATTTGAGAAGAAACAGTGATGGCTGCATTGAGCATAGTGCATGTGTAAATAATACAGCCAGTGAGCATTTTATGGTTGAACGTCTGATTCTCGATGATCTTTTGTGCTGGGCAGTTGATTATAAGGTATTTCTCATGATGGTTCACTTTTTTGTATTTCTCACAATGGTTCACTTCCCCCCCCCCCCCTAAATGCCTCAGAAAAAGCGTTGTGAAATGCTAAATGCCTAATAAAAGGTCTCCTTAGAATATAATTGGAACTAGGGAAAAGCAAAGTCGATCTTTTGGAGACTAGATTTCTGGAAGTCAACAATTGTATGGCAACTATACTATTGTACATGACAAAATTTGATTGCCATCAGTTGATGAATATTCCCTAACACTATTCAGTCAAATCCAATATTAAATAGTAGGAATTTTATAACATCTGTTTTTACAATTTGCACATCATTGCAGTTATGTAGTTCTTCATGTATTTAAATTTTCATGTGCGGTTCTATAATGTGATTAATAATTGACTACATGGATTCCTTGTCAGGTTGATGGGTTCCGGTTTGATCTCATGGGTCACATAATGAAAAGGACCATGGTATGTGACTCTGTCTGACTTTTGAATTGAGGCAATTTAACGCAGAACTTATATAGAAAGCCAATTTAAGTTCTCAGCAGTGAAAGCCAAAGGAAAAGTGTATATTCAAATGCTAATTTCACATTCTAATCAGTTATAGCACATCTAGGGGTTTTGTGTTAATTGCTTCTAAACCTTTATATAGCTAGCGAGCCAGATAGACTTTGAGTTGGCTATGTATTTGACTTCATAGTTTTTTTTTTTTTTAATTTTTTTTTTGTTTCTACATAGCATGTTTGATTGTCATGCTAGTTTGCAAGTCTGCATTTCTAGTGGAAACTCCTCCCTCTCTTTCTCTCTCTCTCTCTCAATCACTCCGTTCTTGAAACTTGATAAATTAAAGATGTTGATATGCTTTCTAGTCTGCAACATGTTAATCTGTAATTTTTCGCATTTCTTATTTTTTTGTTGGGTATTTCTGGAGAACTGAAGTTAATTCCATATCAGTATTGCCTATATCTAGCCAGAAAGACTCTTCATGTACTGTTTTTTGTTACATTTTCTGAACAAAAGTTGATTTTTCAGTTTTCTCATTCTGAAGGTTAAATAGAAGTCATGAAAACTTGTAGATGAATGGCAATAACCTTAATTCAGAACAGAAGTTGCATATCTATTATGGTCAAAAATAAAAACTAACAATGTGTATAGTGAAAAAAGGAAATTTGAATGTAATTTAGACTTTCTGATAAAAAAATGAATATAATTTGGACTTAATGTTCTGTCCAAATTTATTTTATTGCAATTATGAGCAATGTATAAGAGATGCGCAACTGAAGGAGAGGCTTGTATTCAATCACAGGTGAAGGCCAAAAATATGCTCCACAGTCTATCAAAGGATACAGATGGAATTGATGGTTCAAGTATCTATATGTGAGTGTGGACTTATTAAGTGCAATTTTTTTGCCTTAAGCTTTTTATGTTGTATCATTAAGGTATGAATTTATTTGTCTCCATTACTCTTGTTTCTGTTTATAGATATGGTGAAGGATGGGACTTTGGTGAAGTTGCAAAAAATGGACGTGGAGTAAATGCATCACAGTTCAATCTTTGTGGAACTGGTATTGGAAGGTACTTTCTTTTCCCCTCTTATGCTGTCTAACATTTTCCTCTTATTACTTGCTTTCTCTTTTGAATTTCGGAAGCAGGGATTAACCACATAATGAGTCTATATCTGCAATCTTGGCTCCATGATTGACATGTTTGAGGTATAGAAGGATATATTAATTATGATTGCCTTTTAGATTTGCAATAGTAGGACAAACCATATCTCTTCCTTAAGAGATGGAAACTGAGATGCAACTTTGTTTCAAACAAAGCAGTACCAGAGGGATGCCTCATCTTAGAGACACATGAATCCAGTGGATACCCTCTATTTATTGCAACTTTTGCTGCTTCTATGTATCCTGGGTTTATTAAGAAGCAGGGTTGTCTTGATAACTGAATCATATTTCTTGATTTTAAAATTTCATTCACTATTCGCATGGAGGCTTGATAACTTTGTTATTATTTTGAAACTCTCATTCAGCTTTAATGATCGAATTCGAGATGCAATGCTTGGTGGATCTCCATTTGGCCATCCTCTTCAACAAGGTTTTGTAACGGGTCTATTTTTACAGGTAGTCAATCAACTGTTATGTGTGGAGGCATGTTGTTTGAATTTTCATATGGTTCTTTTCTCTTACAATATCATTTTGTTGGAGCGAATATTTTGTTAAGATAAGGAAAATACCTCTGAAATGTGCTTGAACTAAGGGGATTTTCATTGTACAATTGTCACAAATGGCTAATACTTGTATAGATATTGTTTGCTGTGACCCATTAACCTTCACTAACTACCGATGCATTTAGAAACACTAGACAAAACTAGCTTATTAGCCTTCATGACTACCAATGCATTTAGAAACACTAGTGAAAATAACACTCATAGGTGCTAGCAACTTCTACTCCAGTCGATGTGGGATTTCACATCACCCTTCCATATAGGCATGATATCTTTGTAAGCCTATGATTCACAATAGGCCAAATTCCATACATCTTATTGGAATTGATTCTAATACAGTCTACAACTTGCTAGTCTTGTGTTCATTTAGGCAGATTAGCCCTTATAGCTTTAAAATACATGCACACATTCTAGAGGAATTCCTCTTTATAAATGAGAGGTACTTGTTTCCTTTGGCACCATCAGATGTCATATTCCTCCTTCAATACATGCATGGCATCCTCGTCATTCCATGACTTATAAGATGTCAAACTCTTCATGTTTTTGCTTGGGGAGTAGCTTTGATTCCATTTGCAAGGACCCTCTAATCCTATGTAGATATTATCTATTTTGAGCTCATTGGATCTCTCGACTTTGAAAGACATTCATACATTATGGAGGACTCACCCCTTACAAGTGCTAAGAACTTCTTCTCCAAGATGATATTGGATTTTATTTTCTTTTTAATATATATATTTATCTTGTTTAGGTCAATTTCTTAGTTGATACGAATATTTTTGAAAAATTATTGCTGGAAAGTGTTTCAAATTCTTATTTGTTATATATTCCTTTTAGTAAAAAATATTACATGGAATATTTCATATATTAATATTTCCTTATAAAATTAGATTTCCTTGTAGGATAAGGAATATTTTTATAAATATTCTAGGCTATCAGGGGAAAAAAACTTAAGAGATTGATGAGTTTGTAAAAGCTACATAGGATAGGTAGAGATGTGAAGAATAGTGAGAGACATTTAATGGGGGCACAACTTGCGTTGGAGCATAACACAAGGTTTGGGGTATAGATACGAGGAGCATAGAGGCATGAGATTGTTTTAGGGCTCGGGAGTTACATTTGTTTTTTTTTTTTTTTTGTCTATCCTCTGTAATTTTTCAATATATAGTGGATTGATTTATTC
The DNA here is from genome assembly GCF_030704535.1 of Vitis vinifera. Lineage (NCBI taxonomy): Eukaryota > Viridiplantae > Streptophyta > Magnoliopsida > Vitales > Vitaceae > Vitis > Vitis vinifera. The sequence goes on from NC_081817.1 coordinate 7,047,743, forward strand.
TCATCCGTGGATGTAGGCATGATCGACCAAATCACTTTAGAATCCCATGTCTCTTTGTGTGTGAATTTATTTTTTTGTTTATGTCAATGTTCTTGTATTAATATGTGATATTAAAGTTTCTGCACGCAACAATTATTTTACGAGATTCATCTGGTCTTTTTCAAGATTCAGTCACCAACCTATTATCTGCATTCCTCTCTACTGTTTATGCAGTTGTTTTAGAGATTCTAAATTTCATTTGATCAAACCCTTCGACATATTTCTTTCAGGACAATGATTTATTTAGTTATGTAAACAAAGTTTTGGTTGAAGGTGTCATCGTGGACAGTTTGGAGGTTTATCTGTAGAAAAAGATGATTCTTTCCCTATATGGTTCTTGTATGATCTACATTTAATTCACTTCAGTAAATGAAATTGCTTCTACTTCTTCAGCCTAATGATCATGACCATGGTGGTGAAGAAGTTGCAGAGCGTATGCTTGCTGTCTCAAAGGATCACATCCAGGTTTATCATCTTAATACATTGTTATTAATAACATCATATATATAGTATTGCACCTCTTCATTGAATTATTTTATTTAGTCATAGCATTTATATTTAGAGTAATATGTGAATCAAGTTGCAGTAACAAGTTAGTAGCCTTAGTGTTCACGGAACTAAAGTGCTAGCGCGCTATACTATTCATACTGCTGTATCTGTGAACTAACTAGGGGTTGCTGCTTACTTGTAGTATTAATATGCTCACTGTTCTAGGATTAATTGTTGTTAGGTGTTAAAAAGTTATAAAAAGGCAGCCGTTCTATCCATGTAAGGTTTTCTATCCCTTTAAGGTTAATGAATGATTGTTGTGAATTTTCCCCTTTGAAGATCTTGTTCAGAGGCAGTAATTGCCTTATTTTCTAAGCCCAATTGCTCAGGAAACCCTAGGTTTGGCTGCTGAGAATTTTCCTCCTTTTTTCTTCCCTCAATTACTTTGAAAATAGAGACTCTCTTATATTTTTTTTTGATCAGAAACGAAGAAGATTATATTAATAAAAGAACAAATACAGGAGAGAAAAAAGAGACAAAAGAAAGAGAAAAAAACCAAGGGAAGGATGAGAGGTCCTTCCTACACAAAAACCAAGGAAAAACACCCAACAATAGAACACTAAAGACAAAAGAAACACCAGCAATCTTCAAACTCTTGAAACGCAAACCCCAATCCAATTGAGTTGTAGAATGCTTAGAGGAACTCCTCTAAAAGCTTCAGTACAAGAAGCCCATAGAGAAGAATAAAACCGGATCAAATCCCAAACCATCTCTTCCGTTCTCCCTTTATCCTCAAAGATTCTATTATTCCTTTCTTGCCACACCACCCAAATTAAAGTAAGGCAAGCAATTTGCCAAAGTGTCTTGCCTCTTAATGAGTTCCCCAAGCCTTTAAAAGAAATAACCAACATGTCCTCAATGCTCCTTGGAGGGACCCAACTCACACCTACTAGATTGAACAACCTGTGCCAAAGTCAGAGACTCTCTTATATGGACCTTGGAATTTCTACATTAGAGAGATTAGTAGTAAAAGAATGGAAGGAAAGTGATAGGTTTTCATAGGACACAAACTAAGATATGGGAACAACTGTACATGACTTGACTCCTTTCATAAGGGTAGTGGGGAAATCTACGTCTATAAGATCATTTTCAATAGATGAAGCTGAGATGGAAATGGAATTGAGATTACTTGAATTATTTTGGTTTGCCACTACTGATTCAAAGTCTTAACCATGAGGAGACATGAGCTGTTGTTTGCTTTAAGGATTGGATCTCCTTGAATAAAAAGGAAGCCCTGGTTGCTTTAGCCCTTGAAAATCTCCCCCTGCTTCTAAGTTTTCTTGATTTGGTGATGACATAGTTGGTTCAGCCATGACACAAGAAGAAGAAACAGAAGGGATTGAAGCAGGATCAGGCAATGATAATTCCTAGAGACGATCTTCACTTGGTTGTGTCTCCTCTCGAAGAGAAGTGGCTGGGAAATAGGGATGAGACTCAAAGGTCACACCTTTGGACACCTAGAATTTTTTTGTAACGTATAGTAGCATTTGTAATTCTTTTGAGTAGGTGAATAGCTAAGATAGACACATTTAATGGCTTGGGGTTCAAGCTTACTTTGGTTAGGTGAATGATTATGAGCAAGTGCTATACAAACAGAGATTTGAAAGGGTAGAGGGTTAACGGACTTGAAATGAGGATACGATTTCATAAGGCTTGAAATTGGAGTTTGGTAGTTTAGAACCCTGGATGGCATTCTATTTATCAAGTAAGAGGCAGTAAGGATGACCTCTCCCTATAGGTACTTAGGAACATGCATAGTGAACATTAAAGCCTTTGCAACCTTTAGTAAATGCCTATTTTTCCTTTTGAAAACCTCATTCTATGATGGAGTCTCCACACATGAAATTTGGTGAATTATCCCTTGTTTAGCTAGGTATTCTCCCAAGATAGAATGGAACCTAAATTTGTGTTTGGAAGTGATTTTGGACCATGGAGTGGAAATTTTGAAAGATTTGGCTAGTTCCAAATTTTTCCTTTGAGAGATAAACCCAACATAATGGTCATCTATAAATGTTAAAACCATTTTTTTTTCTAGAGATGTTTGTCACTCTAGAAGGTCCCCAAATGTTGCTATGGATTACAGAAAATGGCTTTGAAGATTTATGGGGTTGAGCAAGAAACATTGCACGTTTGTGTTTGGCACGTTGGCATACTTCACATTGGAATTTGGAACAAACATGGATTTTTATTTCTGAAAAACAATGGAGACAAGTTTTTCAAGTAAGGAAAGTTAGGATGGCCTAACCTACAATGCCAAAACATTATTTCTTGAATACTAGAAAGAGAAGCAAATTTGCAACTAGAAACTAAACCTTGTTAATACTTGGGTTCTTCCTCCTTAAAGTAGTACAACCCCTCATGTTTTCTAGCATTGCCAATTGTCTTCCCCAAAAGTGGTTCCTAAAATTCGTAGCAAGATGGAGAGAATTTACCAACACATTTTTTTTTATCTTTTGTTAGTTTGATAATTGACAAAAGGTTGCAAGACAAATTTGAAACATGGAGAATTGAAAAAAGTGTCAAGATTTTTTATTTTTTATTATTTTTTTTATTGAACCTTTTCTTACAACAATGGAAAGTGACCCCTTGACTATCTTTACCTTGTAGTTACTAGACATGGAAAATAAGTGTTAGATAATGTATAGTTATTTAGGTTATTTACTTTTCCTTTTCCTTTTCCTTTTCTTTCCTTACTGTATTGTGGGTCCCACTAGCATGTATATATATACCCAAGTCCAATGTGTATTTTTTTTACAGTTTTTCAATAACAATAATTAGGGATTCTCCCTTTTCTCTCTCTCTCTTCACATGATATCAGAGCCTAGGGAGAAAAAAACCCTAATTATTTCCGGTTTATCCGTGAATCCATTTTGGGAAATCTTTCAGTGACTGTGTTTCATTCTAGTCATCCTTCCCATCTTCTAAAGTTTCCAATCAACCCTCACCGCCGTCGGAAAACCCTCACCGCCGACGAATTTTCCGGCGACCTTTTCTGGCGAATTTTCCGACGAAGTCCTTTTCCGACACCGACCATACCATCAGGTGCGCAAGGAGGAGATCTTCAACTTTTCTCAAGCTAACTCTCGAGGAGGACACAGTGGTAACTGAGGTAGAGGCCAACATCCTCATTGCACCTATTGTAATAAGCTTGGCCGCACTCGTGATCGGTGTTATCAGTTACATGGGCGGCCTACCCGCACTGCCCACGTGGCCCAGTCCTCTGATCCTCAGTCGCCTCAGCTTCCTAGTTCCTCCACATCTCAGGGTATTTTCCTTACTAACAGTGAGTATGACGACTATCTCCGCTATCAGGCCACCAAGTTAGCTTCTGTTGCCCAGACTGGTAATGCTTCTGCTTGTCTTACCCACACATCTTCTCTTGGACCTTAGATTCTAGATTCTGGCGCTTCTGATCACATATCTGGTAATAAGGATCTTTTCTCTTCTATTACTACTACCTCTGCCTTACCTATTGTTACTTTAGCTAATGGTTCCCAAACTATGGCTAAAGGTTTTGGTTTCGCTCATCCTCTCCCTTCCCTACCTCTCCATTCTGTCCTTTATGCCCCTGAGTGTCCTTTTAATCTTATTTCCATCAGCAAAATAACTCGCACTCTTAACTATTCTATCACTTTCTCTGATAAATTTGTGACCTTGCAGGACCGGAGTACGAGGAAGACGATTGGCATAGGACGTGAGTCTCAAGGCCTCTATCACTTCACCTCGCCTTCACTTGCAGTTTGCATTTCCACTGATGCTCTCCTCTTCATCTACAGTCGCCTGGGCCACCCTAGTCTATCCAAGTTCCAGAAAATGGTCCCTAGTTTTTCATCTTTGTCGTCGCTTGCGTGTGAGTCCTGTCAGCTTGGGAGACATACTCGTGTCTCATTCCCAAAGCGTTTGAATAATCGGGCAAAGTCTCCTTTTAAACTTGTCCACACCGATGTTTGGGGTCCTTGTCGGACCGCGTCTACTTTAGGATTTCAGTATTTTGTCACTTTCATTGATGACTATTCTCGATGTACTTGGTTATTTTTAATGAAAAATCGAGCTGAGTTATTCTCTATTTTTCAGAAAATTTATGCTAAAATCCAAACCCAGTTCAATATTTCTATTCGTGTGTTGTGCAGTGACAATGCCAGGGAATATTTTTCTACACCATTTACTTCATTTATGTCCCAACATGGGATCATTCATCAGTCTTCTTGTGCTCATACTCCTCAACAAAATGGGGTAGCTGAACGTAAGAATCGACATCTTGTTGAGACAACTCGTACTCTCCTTCTCCATAGTCATGTTTCTTTTCGTTTTGAAGGGGACGCTGTTCTTACAGCATGTTATTTGATTAATCGTATGCTATCATCTGTATTACACGATCGGATTCCTCATTCCCTTCTTTTCCCTGACCAACCACTTTATTTCCTTCCTCCTTGTGTTTTTGGTTGTACTTGTTTTGTTCATATTCTCACTCCTGGACAGGACAAACTTTCTGCCAGAGCCACAAAATGCATCTTCTTGGGATATTCTAGACTTCAAAAGGGTTATCGTTGTTATTCCTCTGAGACTCATCGCTACTTTCTCTCCGCTGATGTCACTTTCTTTGAGGACTCACCGTTTTTCTCCACCTCTGAGTCTCTTCCTGTTTCTAAAGTCTTACCCCTTCCCATTATCTCCCCACCTGATGCAGTGCCTTCTCGCCCACTTCAGGTTTATCATCGCCGTCATCGTGTCGCTGTTCCTCCTTCTTTGGCCACGGTACCTACTGACTCACCTCCTATCCCTTCGGCTTCTCCTGCCCCGGCCCTGCCTCCTTTTGTTGACTTACCTATTGCTCTTCGGAAAGGCAATCGATCTACTCGTAATCCTCATCCCATTTACAATTTTTTGAGTTACCATCAATTATCTTCACCCTATTCTGCATTTGTTTCTGCTATATCTTCTGTTTCTCTTCCTAAGAGCACCCCTGAGGCTCTTTCCCATCTAGGCTGGCGACAGGCAATGGTAGATGAAATGGCTGCTTTACACTCCAATGGCACTTGGGATCTTGTTGTTTTACCCTCTGGTAAATCTACAGTTGGTTGTCGTTGGGTCTACATAGTTAAGGTTGGCCCTGATGGTCAGGTTGATCGCCTTAAGGTCTGCTTAGTTGCTAAAGGCTATACTCAGGTTTATGGTTCTGATTATGGTGACACTTTCTCTCCTGTTGCCAAGATAGCTTCTGTTCGTCTATTGCTCTCCATGACTACTATGCGTTCTTGGCCTCTTTATCAGTTAGATATTAAAAATGCTTTCCTTCATGGGGATCTTGCTGAGGAAGTTTATATGGAGCAACCACCTGGTTTTGTTGCTTAGGGGGAGTCTGGTTTAGTGTGCAGGTTACACCGTTCTCTATATGACTTGAAACAATCTCCTCGAGCATGGTTTAGCCGTTTTAGTTCTGTTGTTCAGGAGTTTGGCATGTTTCGCAGTACAACAGACTATTCCGTTTTCTATCATCATAACTCTTCGGGGCAGTGTATTTATCTGGTAATTTATGTGGACGACATCGTCATTATAGGCAGTGATCAGAATGGTATTTAGAAACTAAAGCAACACCTTTTCACCCACTTTCAGACTAAAGACTTGGGGAAACTCAAGTATTTCTTAGGGATTGAGATAGCTCAATCCAGTTCCGGTGTGGTTCTTTCCCAAAGGAAGTATGCTTTAGACATCTTTGAAGAAACCGGTATGTTAGACTGTAAACCGGTAGACACTCCTATGGATCCAAATGTCAAACTTATACCAGGACAGGGGGAGCCTTTAGGAGATCCTGGGAGATATCGGCGACTTGTAGGTAAACTGAACTACCTCACCATTACTTGTCCAGACATTTCTTTTCCTGTAAGTGTTGTTAGTCAATTCCCACAATCACCATGTGATAGCCATTGGGATGCTGTAATCCACATTCTTCGATATATCAAAAGCACACCAGACCAAGGTGTGTTGTACAAGAACAGAGGTCATACCCAAGTTGTTGGTTACACAGATGCAGATTGGGCTGACTCACCCATAGATAGACGTTCCACTTCCGGGTATTGTGTTTTTATTGGAGGTAACCTAATATCTTGGAAGAGTAAGAAACAAGATGTAGTGGTCAGATCTAGTGCTAAAGCCGAGTATCGAGCTATGGCTCTGGCAACATGTGAACTCATATGGCTGAAACATCTTCTTCGGGAGTTGAGATTTGGAAAGGATGAACAGATGAAGCTCATCTGTGACAACCAAGCTGCTTTGCATATTGCATCCAATCCAGTCTTCCATGAAAGGACCAAACACATTGAAGTTGACTGTCACTTCATTAGAGAGAAGATCGCATCAGGATGTGTGGCGACTAATTTTGTCAATTCAAATGATCAACTAGCAGATATTTTTACTAAATCTCTCAGAGGTCCTAGAATTAAATACATTTGTAACAAGCTTGGTGCATATAACATATATGCTCCAGCTTGAGGGGGAGTGTTAGATAATGTATAGTTATTTAGGTTATTTACTTTTCCTTTTCCTTTTCTTTCCTTACTATATTGTGGGTCCCACTAGCATGTATATATATACCCAAGTCCAATGTGTATTCTTTACAGTTTTTCAATAACAATAATTAGGGATTCTCCCTTTTCTCTCTCTCTCTTCACAATAAGAAATAAAGAAATGTGGACTACAGGTCATATGATTTGAAGCGCCCAAATCAATGATCTAGGTTTCCCTTTTATTTTGATCAACATGAAGAGTAGTAACAAATGTACTTGTTTGGGCTAAAGTGCATGAGAAAGTATAGACCATTGGTTGTGACTAAGATTAAGACTAATTTGGGAGCTTATATAGGTTGTCTAGTTGCTCTTTAATTTCTTCCCTATTGAGTGAATCTCATCCAATATTGTTGGATTTGATGGTAGCATGATTCTCTACTCTAGCTTAGAAACCTCTTGCATTAGTTGGTCTGCTTGGTTTCAGTTTGGTGGCTTGCCATGTAGCCTACAATAGGCCTCCTTTGGGTGGTGAGTGTTAGGATAGAATCCTTAAAAGTATGACATAATGTAACATTTTTGGAATACATTATTCATTTAATGAGATTTCAGGTTCACTTTAATCCATCCTTAATCTTTGCATTATTTTTTATAAGCATTTTGGCCTAACATCTCTTACATTGTACATGATTTGGGTGCATTAAAAGTTGCACTGAAGATCTAAGTCATGGGTTTCTTGCAAGTAGATGATTTGTTCACAGTTGATTCGTGAACTTAGACAATCCATTTGAGGCTGTACTGTACCACCTTATAATTGGAGGGATGACTGGTTTTGATTGTCGGGATGGGGTTCCCATGATGAGTACACTAATGTGTATGGTTACATATTGGACAGGACCTACAATGAGTCATGACATAAGGCTATTGGGTAGTCATGACTTTACCAAGTTGTTATATTGTATTGTTTCTCAACATTGAAAGAATATTGAGCTTGTATAGAAGTTAGCATTGGTTTTGACCTACGGATGAGATTGTAAGCTGATTATATATTTCCTATGAATTTGGTCATTGTTGATGGAAACCAATAATAATAGGTATTCTCAATAAAGACTCCATGATATCTTATGGATTTTGAGATAGTGTCCTTTTGGGTGATCCTAAGGACGTGTGATCATGAAATTTGTAGATGCATATTAATTCTTTTAGTGAAATTTGACATATGCTCTTAGTAAGTTAAAGTAAGTCATTTGATCACATAATAGGAGGATCTGTAATTCAAGGATTGTAGAGGTAGTCTTGAAAGGTTGATAACTTTCACCTTGTTAAACTATGGATGACCAATTCATGGGGAGATTGTATACAATGAATAAGAGGTCATAGACCCGATCACTTGCTGTCTTGTTGTAATATACATAGGGTATTAGAGTGTAGTTGACTTTCTGTAATGGGATGTTGTGTCAACTTCAAAATTAAATTATGAGGGAGCTAATACCCTATGGGTTCCAGTGGTTTTGACTTGAGCTCATATTCCTTAATGACACAATTTATGGGGGTTGAATGAGTTTTTAGTTCACTTTTGTGTAAAATGGCGTTTTGGTAATTATGCAAGGTGGCACAAAGGTAAGTAAGTGATATCACTGGATTGAGCTAATTGATTAATTGAAGTCTTGTTGGGTTAATTAATCAATTAGCAACCTTTTTAGGTTAGATTAAGTGATCCAAGCTCATGGTGGACTTAAGTCACTTAAGCCTGTAATATCCTTTTAGGGGAGAAACCTTTTGTCATTCTCTCCCTACAGTCCAGAGAGAGAACCTAGCCTCCAACCTTGAAACTCCATCATCTCAATGCCTAGACTTAAGGAGGAGTCATCGGGTGGAAGATCATGGTGTTTATGAGATCTACTATACGCTGACTAGAATCGATTTGGGAACATTTAGATCAAAGGTATGCGACATTATTCTCTAGATCTATGTTTTCTATGGTATCAATATTATTTTTAAATACCAAGTTTTTCGTTGTGATAGATTTAGAGAGCCTAGGATAGATTTTTATGCACTCTAACAATCTAGGGCAAGAGAATAGAGCAATCCAGGGTTTCCCAATAGTGAGGCCTATGACAATGGTCATACCAGTTTCTTTTTCCTTTTTTGGTTGTTTTTTGATCTCCACTTCCATGGCCTAGGTTCTCATAGCCCCTTCATGCCAAAGCAGAACCTTTGGTATTCAAGGATGTTATGTCTGATTCTCTGCCTTCTCCCATCATTACTTTTCTTCTACTTTCTTCTCATCTGAACTCAACAAATACTTCTTGAATTGAAGGTAATGATTCCTTCCTAAGAATTCTCCCTCTTACTTTATCTAGGTCTTTATTGAGACAAGTGAGGAACTCAAACACTATTTACTATTCAATCATTTTTTTTTAATTCACACTACACTAGATACACCTCTAATCAGCTTTGTAAAATAAATCAAGCTCTTGCCATAAGTTCTTCAATGCATTATAGTAGAGATTCACGGATTGGCTTCCTTGTTTTGTATCTTGTAGCTTTGATTTTATCTCAAATACTTGTGCGGAATTCCCCAAATCTGAGTAGGCCATTTTTACATCATTCCAAACATCCTTTGCAGTAGGCAGAAAACGGTATGTTTGGCCAATTTCAATCTCCATAAAATTAATCACACATGCAATTACTATTGAATTTTCTGCATCCCATCCTTGAAAAGTAGGACCATCCTCCTTCGGTGGTTTAGTGGCTCCAATCAAGTGTTCGAGTTTTCCTCTCCCTTGAATAACCAATTTGATTGATTGAGACCATTGCAGGTAATTTTTTCTGTTCAACTTATGGGCTGTAATTTGGAGGGAAGCGTCCTCTCCTCCCTGCAATATGCTTGTCCCAACTCTGTCCATTTTAGCCATTAAACCCTAGAACCAGAGGTACTACTTTGACACCATAAACAGAGGCTAGAAAATAAATGGAATAGCTCACTTGATTTATTGGAATGAACAACTAATACATTTATAGAGAAAAACCTAACAAACAGATAGAAACTAGGTTAAAATAAATCCCTAAAAAATAGGAGACAATCGGATAGAATCCAGGCTAACTAAATCCCTTGAAAATAGGGGCAAAAAATTCAAAGGGATAAAGCTTCCTGATCACCTACTATTTTGAATTTAAAAATACAGAATATTAATAAAACAAAAACATAACAAACTTGATTTCTACAAAAGTGAATCTCAGACATCGATTAGCACCTGTAGGGAAAGGGGAGTTGTTAATGTGGTGGTGGTACCAAATAGGTGCCTTTAAAAATTAGATTGACCCACAATATTATAATTCCCTTGATCTTTCTTCTTCTTTTTTTTTAATTAACAAATAAAAACACATTCTCCAATATATATGCAGCAATACTCTTCCAACAACTAAAATATGCAAGTTCTATACAAATAAAATCAACACTCTCCCAAACAATACTTAAATAACAGTTTATATCACCATTATGACTACTGAGCTAATACTTATCTCTCATCCACATCATATCAAATAAAATGAACCAAATGTAGCTCTTAAAATACCAACATCTTCTAAAGGTAGAAAATCAATCAATAATTGCTGGTTAGAATTAAATGAAAATTGAGAGAGTTGATGAGAGATGAACAAACAAAGATTTAACATGGAAAATCTTTGAAAGGATAAAAAACAAGGGTCTCTAACGATTGCAAAATCCACTATGAAGAAAACACTGAGTACCAGGTTTTATCTAGCCCAAAACTCCAGTCCTGCCTACTACATTCCGAACTTCAGATTCACACCATCTTCATATGGAGCATATTGGGAATTACTGCTAAACATGATTTTGACCTCCTTTTGGTACCCTAACAAAAAAACACTTTGGTTGTATCCCAATAGATGAAAAACTAGTGAGAAGGGTTAGTTGGACAATAATCAACCCATTTTGTAGATGAAAAATCTAGGCAAACATTTAGTTTTCGGCTTAAAACATAAGGTTTTCTCAAGAAACAAACGATCCCAATTTATAAATAGCTTCAAGGGAAGGTCTCTCGTGGCTGTTCTCTCTCAAACTCTAATCTGGAAAATTTGGTTACAATTGACAGTAAGAGCATCAATCAAACAGGTCATATTTGATCAAAAAATGTGTAAAAAAAATGTATGTCCATTGATTAAACTTTGATCTGGAAAATAGATTCATGTGCCAAATTGTCCCTTCGAGTTCTTAAGATGCATTGCTCACTCTAAAGGTTGGATCAATTGCATATTTGGCTATTTGACTGATCTTGGAAGATAACTGCATAAACTTCCTACAAGATTTCACCACAAACACACATTTGAAAAGCCTGGTTGATCAGGTTTACAACCATCCACAATCTTGAGCCACCAACCATTGCCTTTTGCCACCTTGATGGAGATATTGATCTTTAACAAAACTAGTTCAAGGGAGGATTTGAAAGTACCAAGTTGGGAGGATAGAATGGATTTTGGTCCTGGAATTGCCAACACAATAAGACGCTCATAGGCTACCCATGAGGCAAAATGTTTGGGTTTAGTCCATATTGGCTTGATACACATTGTTGGCCTATTACTTAACAACTTAAGCTTTTAGGTCAAATTGGTAACTTAATAAATAGTAGGCCATATGCCTTTGATAAAGAGTAGATAAGAAGTTGGAAAACTAATATAATAAGTTATTGTGGCATATATTCAACATTCCCTCTCAATCTCACAAGGTTTGAAAATGAGCTAATCCTGGAACCTTGTTTATGAAATCCTCCCTGCATGCATCTATGTTATTCAAATATAGGGGTGGCATGGGTAGGATAGTAAAATCCTATTCCTGTCCTAAATCCAATGTGGTTTGCTTCTAAAAACACTTCTACCCCTACTTGAAATAAAGATGTATTGTCCCCATCCCAATAGGACCGAGATGGGTAACCAACTTGCAAGTTACAGGTGCAATTGGCATCCTTAGTCAGCTAATACTGGTCATCTGAAATGACATTCCGAATATCTATTGTTTATGCCTGATTCAATGATATAAATATTGTAGTAAATGATTTTCATTATGGCTAAATAAGAAGACTTGCAGTCTAAGGCTCCCTTTTATGGCTGGATTGTATCTTTGTTGTGCTTTCAAATGGGACATTAGGGATTCAGGTCCTAGTGGAATGCTCATTAACCTTAGTTAGCAGTGATAACGTATTCCACACCCTTTTGGTGGGCAAATTGCTTGAATCTAAGGTAATGCCTTCTGGCAAGGGCTTGAGTAGGACGCTGAAAAGAAAAAGAAACCTTGAGCTTTACTTTGTTCACACAAGTTAGCTAATCCTTTGTAAGAATGGAAATTATCAGAAAAAGTTGTTCATACACAAATAAGTTCAGACCAATTCAGCATGTTTATCACTGGATATTAGTTTAATATCAGCAAAAAAGTGTCTCTACTTTCTAAATTTTTATTCCTGAATACTCTGATTGGTGGGTAAATTTATTTTCTCTAGCTACATTGTTATTTTATTTTGGAGATTGAAGTGGGTATGCATAGAAGTTTGATTTCTATCTATGCTGGTAAAAAAACATAGATGAACATGAATATGGTTATAGGGGACGCTAGATATACTACTTCTATATATGTCGGGAAAAGAACATGTAGACTTATATAGGGGATAGCTGGAAGTTTGAGGCTCTAGGAAACCATAGGAGGCATGTGTATAGGGGAGAGCTGGAAGTTCAAGGCTGTGGCTAGTAGCTCCTCCTTACCCTTAAGTTGAACCCTAGACCTTTCACAATGAGGAGTCAGGAGAGACTACTAGGCCACACAAGACAGTCCTCTATTGCCTGGTCTTCCTCAGGGATTTTGAGAATCTTGTATAGAACTTTATGGAAATAAAAAATGGATCAAAAAGGGAAAATAAAATTCTTGGCCATTTCTATCAACAATATGAGATGAATCTTTGTCTTCACATCCACATTTTTTTGAAATTTATGTTATTTGTACTTTCTTCATTATACTTCAAATTAGAGAGATTTCTTGTAATTCAGGTTGGGATGGCTGCAAACTTAAAGGACTTTGTTCTGACTAATTGTGAAGGGGAAGAGGTAAAGAAAGGGGTTGCATTGGGTGAAGTTTGATGCAGTTGCAATTTTGTTATGCTATTTAAATTTGTACTACTTTTCTAATATTTTATGGAAGGTTTACCTTAAATAAAATTTATTCTCATTTTTCTTATGTTTGTTATGAAATTGGATATTATTTGTTATGCCTATCTATTACATTAAGCATTTTTATCTTTTGCAGTTATTTTCTATTTGGCCTTTAATAATCCACCAACTTACATCCTAGGTATGTACCTACACATATACGTACATATGTACCTACACATATACGTACATATGTACCTATATACCTATGTATGTGCAAACATACATACATATATACATATCTGTGTACCTATGTGCCTATGTACATACCTACTACATATGTACCTGCCTACGTACATAAAGACAGATATTCATATATATATATACCAACATATCTACATACATAATTATGCGCATATACTACTTACCTGCATATCGACAAATATACCTATCTACTTACATTGTGGATACACACACGTGTACTTAGATACATGCTTGGATACATACAAGTATAGAATTTGAAGACCAAGTCATAACCAAGACATTCTTAGAATTTTTAAATTGGCTAAAGAAATCAAGTTCTTCGTATGTATACATGCATACATAGCTCTTAAAGACCAAGTCTCTCAACAGTTGAGGAAGATATTTGTGATCTGAAGGACCTTATCAGAACTAGTTAAACCAATTAAATCTTTTTGCTTGTTTGGGTTTTTTGTTTTGGTATGTATATGGCTCTGTAATATCCCGGCCTAAGCCTAAGATCAGAAATTTGTTATGGATTTTTTGTACATACATGAGAACTTTTCATATATATATATGCATGTATGTATGTGCATTTTACATAGACTTATTCATATGGTTGTTATGAGTTGATGATAAATCAAATACCATTCCCAGGACAAGACTTAAAAATGCAAAGCAATAATTTTTTAATGCATTGTATGAAGGTACATAAGATGTTAATTTGAACAAAGACTAAGTCTCTTAGAAGTTGATGAAGATATTTGTGATCTGAAGGACCTTATCAGAACTAGTTAAACCAATTAAATTCTTTTGCTTGTTTGGTTTTTTTCTTTGGGATATATATGGCTCTGTAATAGTCTGGCCTAAGCCTAGGATCAGAAATTTGTTATGCATCTTTTATACATACATGAGAACTTTTCATATATATATGTGTGTGTGTGTGTGCATATTTGCATTTTACATTGATGTATTTGTATGGTTGTTTTGAGTTGATGATAAATCATACCATTCCCAAGACAAGACTAAAAATGTAAGGCAATGATTTTTTTAATGCGTTATATGAAGGTACATTAGTGATAAAGATGTTAATTTGTTCAAAGTAGGCACACACACACACATGCACATAAATGGTTTATAAATTTCTTTTATCTTTTCTATAAACATTCTTATTCAGTTGACTTCTTTACATAGATTAACTAGTTGATAGCCAAACTCTTTACAGTTGGCATCAGCAGTCCTGCTCTTTCATTTGTGTATGACTTTTAGAGTATTATTTCTTTCTCAGGTGAAAGGATCTGAAGTTTCAACTTATGATGGGACACCTGTTGCATATACCGTATGCCCCACAGAAACAGTAAGGATCTTCATCATATTCACAATTAGATGTCTCACATATGTTTACATTTCTAGTTTGGTTGTGCTTCGACTTATGTTTTCAAGACATGCACCATGGAACAGATCTACAACATCACTATTTGCTTGTGGTGTTTAATCCTCATTGGGTTCATGTTAAGTTTTAATCTGAATCTGGTGCGGTAGCTGTGTTCTGATAAGGACATCATTTTCTGAAACCATGTCACAACATTTTTTTATTTTTTCCAGATCAATTATGTTTCTGCTCATGATAACGAAACTCTATTCGACATTGTCAGTCTGAAGGTAGGCTCAACTCTACTCTTTCAATGCTTTATATGCAATCTGAGAAATATTCCATTGTCCACCAAAAGAGATGTTTGTTCATATGCTTTTCTAATGCATTTCTTTGCTTGTATAGACTCCAATGCAGATTTCTGTAGAAGAGAGATGCAGGATAAATCATTTGGCAACAAGCATAATAGCACTTTCACAGGTTCCATCTGTATTTCATATGTTCATTAATGATATTTTTCTTCTAAAATGCTCATTTTGTACCATCACTTTTATATCTCTGAATTACATGGTAGGTAAATATTTGATAGTCTTTCTTATGGTTGTAGTAAGATAGTGGTCACCAAAAGCAAGGGGGAACCATCCAGGGAAAAATGTTCATGGATGAGTGGGGATTGCGTGTCATCACTTAATATCTGGCTTTCTGCAAGCCTGTAAAAATATCTTGTACATGCTCAATAGTGCTGCTAGTTTTTGAACAGTATAGATGACAATGAGTTGTTTTCAAGTAGCTTGAGTTTGGGCTGGTTTTCATTGCCTAGCTGAAGCACCCTCTATTTGCACCAAATTAATGCTTGTAACAGTTCAATCTGAACCTGGCCCATTAACTAGGGGCTCCAAGTCTGGGTCAAAATTGCTAAATCTAATCAAGAGTCCTTAAAAAGAAGTTTGCTTGGGAAAGAGCTTCTACTCATGAATCCTCGATAAAATTGAAATTAAGGCCTCCAATGCCTCTAGGTTCTAAAATGTGGAATTTAGCTTTGTTTTTTGCTTGGGAAGCTAGAAAGCTTAGCATGTTATTCAACTTTCTTCTTATATAGTAATGAAATGCGCTCAAAAGTGGTGGAGGTCACAATTAATTCTAATAGTTGGCAGGGGTTCTTTCTTGACTAAGGTGGTGTTTGTTTTTTTTCCTTAATTCTAAATAGAACTTAAAACTAAATAGTGTTTAATACTGTTAAGTATTAGGTTGTTTGTGTTTGTAATATTTTATTTCTATTAAGCATTAAAAAGTAAAGAAAAACTAATATAGAAAAAACCAATATTTTGTCCTTTTTTATCCAGCCAAAAATTTCTAGTAAGTCATGAAAAAGTAGATAAACAAACAACCTAAAGTTTGAAAGCAAATTGTTTTTAGCAAAAAGTTAAAAAAAACATATACCCTAAGTCATTAAAGACCATTCTCACCTCACCTTAGCTCATAGAGTGGGGTTGGTTTTTTGCAAATTTTGGTGTTGCCAATGCAAGCATAATGAAGGGTTGGCTGACCATATCCTTAACCATTGTGGGACGCCTTGTTGTTTCTGTACTTGGTTATTCTCCTTGTTTGGAGTCTCATGGGTGCTTCCCCATTCTGCCAAGTAGATGTTACTGGGTTGGCATGGGAATTTCCTGTACAAAAGCTGCAAGAGGATATGGAAGTTGCCCCTGTTTGCTTGATTTGGTACAAGGGTAGTGGTATCGAAGAATTGTTTAGGGCTTGGAACTTTTGGGATGATGATGAAAAATATCTTCATTAAGTTTTTCTTTACTTGGTCTCATGATTCATTGGGGATTGATAATGGTGCTTTTTTAGATTTCATTGACAGTTAAGATGGCACAGTGCCTATTTATCTTCTTCGTCTTGTTGGTTTTTTTTAGGCACACTTGATATACTTCATGCGTTCTTAGACTGCACTCCATTTTTTTCCTATGCACCTACTGATATATCCTTGGTTTCCTAACAAGAAAAAGAAAGAGAAAGAGAAAACAAGAGAAGAAGAAGAAGAATCCATGATTAATTCCTATAAGCAGCTTTAATTCTGCAGAAATATATACTGATATTTCCTACTAAAAATTGGGAAAAATGGGACTTTAAAAATAAACTACATGTATGGAGTTGTCTGTTGGTTTCAATTGGGATACCTATTATGAACCCTCAATGTTCTTATTCGACAAAATTTTCATACATTTTAGTGGGACAACACAATTTTTTGACAACATGATTTTCTGGGTCAAATTAATTTGACTTTGCTATCTAACCCCAAGTTTTTAAAGGCGTTTCTCGAGCACGCCTCAGGGCGAGGCCGGGCTAAAATGCCTTGAGGCGTAAGAAATAAAACGCGACTCTTGAAAGGCGTACGCCTTTTCTAGTGAGGTGTGACGTCTTTTATGCTCCAAGAAGAAAGCGTACGCTTTGTGAGAGCTGATGTGGCCATAAACAGAAATAAAAAAAAAAACCCTAAGTAATCCCTAAAATAGCAACCCAAGTCCCGATTGAAAACTTTGGCAAACACATATTGGGAGAAAAGCTCAAAACGAAACCCTATCTCAAGTGGCGACGGAGTGCTCAACCTCAGGCGGTGACCAACCGTAGTGCATCTTCTCCGGCGACGATCCCTCTCATTCATCTCCAGGTATGTTGCGAACTCGCGATCTCCCTCTCTTCGTCTCCCATACTTTCCCCTCTCTTCATCTCCCATAGTTTTCTCCCTCTTCGTCTCCCTCGGCATTCGGCTCTTCATCAAATTTTATTTTTTATTTTTTATTATCAAATTAACTTTCAAACGGCCTCTTCATCCAATATATATATATATATATTTAAATCATTTTGACCAATTGGAACTCTCAGCCAGTGTTGGAGCTCTCAGCCAGTAAGCTGTTATTTGTTTCTCCCTTTATTCATTTTTTTTAAATATTCTGCTTAAAATTATTTTTTTATTTCTGATTTAATTTTAATTTCCACCCAAATTTTTTTTATTTCATTATTAAATTCCAATTAAAATTTATGCGTATAATTTTTAAATTCCTCTAAAAAAATATTGGTTTTTTAAAATTTAAATCAATTAAATTTTGTATTTCATTTCTAAATTTCTTTCAATTATGTCTTGTTATTATTTTTTAGTCAATTATATTGTTATATAGAAATTTGAATATTATTATTGGTGTTTTTTTTTAGAATGAGTTCCTCCGATTTGAAAAATTCAAGAAAAGATTTTGTGTGGAAGTATGTTGTTGAAGTTTCCAGGGAGCAATATTTAAGATGTAAATTTTGCAATCAAAGATGTGCGGAAGGGGTGAATAGACTCAAGCATCACTTAGCAGGAACTGATCATGGTATGAAACCATGCAACAAAGTTAGTGAAGATGCTAGATTGGAATGCAAAGAGGCATTGACCAATTTTAAGGATCAAAAAACGAAAAAAAAATGAATTGCTCCAAGAAATTGGTATGGATCCAACTTCAATGCATGAGAGTGACTTGTCTAAAACAATAGGGACATTAGGGAGTGGGAGTGGGAGTGGGAAACCTATTCCTAGGGGACCCATGGATAAATTTATCACTTCACAACCTAGACAAAGTACTTTGAATTCAAAGTGGAAGCAAGAAGAAAGGAAGGAAGTGTGTAGAAAAATTGGTAGGTTTATGTATTCAAAAGGTCTCCCATTCAACACTGTGAATGATCCTTATTGGTTTCCTATGATGGGTGCTGTTGCAAATTTTGAGCCCGGGTTTAAGCCTCCATCTATGCACGAATTGAGGACATGGATTCTTAAAGAATAGGTGAATGACCTAAGTATCATTATGGAAGATCACAAAAAAGCTTGGAAATAATATGGATGTTCAATTATGTCAGATGGTTGGACAGATGGAAAGAGTAGGTGTCTTATCAATTTTTTGGTGAATAGTCCTGCTGACACTTGGTTTATGAAATCAATTGATACTTCTGATACAATAAAAAATGGGGAATTGATGTTCAAATATCTTGATGAGGTGGTTGAAGAAATTGGAGAGGATAATGTTGTGCAAGTCATCACTGATAATGCCTTTAATTATGTGAATGCTGGAATGAGGCTTATGGAAAAAAGGAGAAGATTGTGGTGGACTCCTTGTGCTGCTCATTGTATTGATTTGATGTTGGAGAATATTGGAAAGCTAAATGTTCATGCTACTACACTTTCTCGAGCTAGGCAAGTAGTGAAGTTCATATATGGACATACTTAGGTTCTTAGCTTGATGAGAACATTTACAAAAAATCATGAACTTCTTTGTCTAGCAATTACACGGTTTGCTACTGCATTTCTTACCCTCCAAAGTCTTTATAAGCAAAAGCAAGCTCTTATAGCAATGTTCTCCTCAGAAAAATGGTGTTCAAGCACATGAGCTGAAAATGTAGAAGGTGTGAAAACTCGAAGTACAGTATTGTTTGATCCAAAATTTTGGCCTCATGTTGCTTTTTGCATAAAGACCACTGTTCCATTAGTTAGTGTCTTGAGAGAGGTTGATTCAGAGGAAAGACCAGCCATGGGTTATATTTATGAGTTGATGGATTCAATTAAGGAGAAGATTGCATTTAATTGTGGGGGCGTGGAGAGAAAATATGGCCCAATTTGGAGAAAAATTGATGCAAGATGGACTTTGCAACTTCATCGACCTTTACATGTAGCAGGTTATTATCTTAATCCTCAATTGCGGTATGGAGATAAGTTCTCTAATGTTGATGAGATGAGGAAGGGATTATTTGAATGCATGGATAAGATGTTGGATTATCAAGAACATTTAAAAGCTGACATTCAGTTGGACTCATATGACCAAGCAATGGGTGAATTTGGGAGTCGTATTGCAATTGATTCTTGAACATTAAGAAGTCCTATAAGTTGGTGATGCGTTTTGGGGGTTCAACACCGAAGTTGCAAAAGTTTGCTATTCAAGTCCTTAGCCTTATTTGTAGTGCTTTGGGATGTGAAAGAAATTGGAGCACATTTGAATCAGTAATACTTCTATTTTTGTAAATTTTTATGCCTATATTTCTATTTCAATGTTAGTGAACTTTATTTCATTTTAACACATAAATTTGTTTCTTTTATTATTTGTAGATCCATACAAAAAAAAGAAATAGATTTGAACATCAAAGGTTGAATGCTCTAGTGTATGTAAGGTACAACACTAGATTGAGAGAGCGAAGTTTACAAAGGAAACAAAATGTTGATCCGATTTTGGTAGAGGAGATTGATTCGGATGATGAATGGATTGCAGAGAAAGAAGATCCCTTCCTCCCCCTTGATCTTTGTTGGCTTCAAGATAATGAGTTATTCAGTGTTGATGCTATTAGAGTTGTGTCATCCAACTCCCAAGAGACTCAAGCATCATCGGATCACATGGTTTCTTTACATTTCTACAAAAGGAAACATAATGAAGTACCAAGTAAGTACTCAAAAATTGAAGTAATAAATTTGATTAAATTTAATAAAAAAACTTATAATATTTACACCTAATTAATACTTTATGCTAGGTACAAGTGGAGGCAAAGGCAAAGAGAAGGAGTTGAATTTGACACCAATTGTTGAAGATGAAGATTTACATGAA
This sequence comes from Vitis vinifera, assembly GCF_030704535.1. Classification (NCBI taxonomy): domain Eukaryota; kingdom Viridiplantae; phylum Streptophyta; class Magnoliopsida; order Vitales; family Vitaceae; genus Vitis; species Vitis vinifera. The sequence goes on from NC_081817.1 coordinate 7,068,223, forward strand.
ATGGGGATACATGATTGTGGACATTTTCCTACTATTGATACATTGGATGAGGATGATGATGACCTTGGAGAGGAGGATTTAAGTTGAAACAATTTACTCTAGTTGTTATTTCATGACTTAGTTATGGATTTTTTGTAAAAGTTTAGAACTATTATTAAGTTTGACTCTATTTTCTATTTCATGACTTAGTTATGACTCTTTGTTAAAGTTTGAAACTATTAGTATAGTTGAATCTATTTTCTATTTTATGACTTTGTTGTGGTTTTTTGTGAAAGTAGGGAACTAGTATGTCTTTTTTATTTATGATTCTAATGAATTGTTTTCCTGTTTTTATTTATGCTATTTTATTTTATATATTTTAAAATATTAATTAATTATATAATGTGAGGCTTAAAAAGCTTACACCTCAACGCCTCGAGGCTTACGCCTCGCCTCACGAACACAAAAACATCTCGTCTTACGCTTTCGCCTTTAAAAACTTTGATCTAACCCACCTCATCTTATTTCATCCTTTTCATGTTCGTAGGGCTGCATTGGAATTAGAATATGCTGAGAGAGTACAGATGGATGGTTTGATTTATTTTGTGTACTTTATGTTAGAAAGTTAGTTTGGTTAGATTAGTTCAAATTGGACTCAAATTTTAGAATGGATAGGTTCATTGATTTGAGGAATTTTAGAATGGATAGGTTCCTTGGTTTTTTTGTACGTAGTCAAAGTTTTATTCAAATTAGGATTAGAATCAGATTTATTTTTCAGTTTCCTTATTTTTAGCCTAGGAATTATCCATCTGCTGGTTATTTAAACGGATGTAGCCTGTGTTATGAAGATTAGAATAATAAAATAGAAGTTTATCCAAAAAAACCTTTCACAGTTTTATGATATCAGAGCTAGAGAGAAAAAAAAAAGGAGAGTAGAACGATGGTGAAGACTGCTATGACTGGCACAACTCACAGGGAGGAATCTGATGCCTCATATGGGACTTCACAGCTACAATTTCCAGCAACAAATCCAGGCGGTACAGAGAATCCAACCCAGCAAATTATGATTCATAAATTAAATGGACGTAATTTTCTTCACTGGTCGCAATTGGTGAAGCTGTTCATCAGAGGAAAAGGAAAGTTTGGCTATCTCACAAGCACCAACAAAGCACCTAAATCAGAAGATCCTGTGTACCAAACCTGGGATTCTGAGAATTCCATGGTAATGGTCTGGTTAATCAACTCCATGGAGGTAGCTATTAGGCAGACCTACCTCTTTCTTCCTATCGCCAAGGACCTCTAGGATGTAGTCTAAGAGACTTATTCAGATCTAGGTAATGCTGCTCAAATGTTTGAAATTAAGACTAAGTTGAAAGATATTAAACATGGTAGTTATAGTGTTACACGATACTATAATATCCTTCAAAATGCATGACAAGAACTTGATTTATTTTCTATTATGGACTGGAAGTGTGTTGAAGATAGTGCCCATTATTGCAAGATTCTCGAAAATAAAGGGCATTTGATTTTTTGGTAGGACTCAATAAGGAACTTGATGAGGTTTGAGGTTGAATCCTGGGAAAAGAGCCACTGCCATCTATAAGGGAGATCTTCTCTGAGGTGTGACGGGAAGAGAGTAGGCGGAAAGTGATGTTGGGAGAACAACAATCTAGCCAATTTGAGACTTCTACCCTGGTTATTCATGGTGGGGAGACTTTTCAACCAAATGACTAGTGACCAAGAAAAAAGGGTGATCGTCCTTGGTGTGACCACTGTAAAAAACTAGGCCACACAAGAGATACGTGTTGGAAAATCCACGGGAAGCCGCCTATTAGGAGAAACCCGAGACCTGACCGCAATTCCAAAGCCTACCATAGTGAATCCGAGAACCCTAACAACTAAATAACCACTTCACCATTCACCAAGGAGCAGTTAGATGTCTTGCAATATCTCCTTAATCCACACACTACATCCACTTCTGTCTTAGGTTCACCAAATGTTGATCCCTCACCATCTTGCTTTCTAGCATAATAAGGTAGAACTCAATACCCATTTAGTGCCTTAGTCAATTCTTATAAACCTTGGATCATTGATTCCGGAGCTATAGATCACATGACTTGGTCATCCACTTCATTTACAACATGTGTACCATGTGCTGGTAATATGAAAGTTTGAATTGCAGATGGGTCATATACCCCGGTCGTTGGAAAAGGAACCATCTCCCTGACAAAAACTTTTTCTCTTGAATTAGTCTTACATGTCTCAAATTTGTCGTGTAATTTATTGTCCATTAGTAAACTCACTAGAGATCTCAATTGTGTAGCTAAATATTCTTCTACTGGTGTTGTTTTTTAGGACTTAGCTTTGGGGAGGACGATTGGTAGTGCATGTGAGTGTGAAGGTCTATACCACTTTGATGACCGTGAAGTTGTGCAAGGACAAGCCGCTGTTGCTGGTAGCAGTGTTTTATCTTTACCTTTTGATCATGAAACGATGTTATGATACTTGTTTCCAAAACTTTTCAAAAATAAAAGGTTGTCCAATTTTCAATGTGAAGTGTGTCAAATGGCAAAGCATACCAGATTAGTATTTCCTGCTAAACCTTACAGGTCCTCTAAATCTTTTACTCTCATACATAGTGATCTTTGGGGACCATCTCGGGTAACAGATCTAATTGGTGCAAAATGGTTCATTACCTTCATCGATAATCATTCAAGAATTTGTTGGGTTTACCTCCTTAAAGAAACATCTAAAGTCTTTCAAACCTTCAAAAATTTCTATTCAATGATCAAAAATCAGTTTCAAACGTCCATTACAATTCTTAGAACCGACAATGGTAGTGAATATATATATGTTGTTCTTGGAGAATTTTTATCAATTAATGGGATTATTCATCAAAAATCATGTGTAGATACTCCACAACAAAATGGAGTTGCCGAAAGAAAGAATAAGCCCCTCTTAGAAGTTGCTTGGTCCTTATTATTTTCAATGAATGTTAGAAAAATACATTGGGGGGATGCCATTCTTACAGCAGCATATTTGATCAATTGGATGCCCTCAAAAGTTCTTAATTTTAAAACTCCCATTGTTGTTTTTCTTGCTTCATTCCTAGATTCTTGAATTTGCCAAGATCTACCAATTAAAATTTTTGGGTGCATTGCTTTTGTACATGTTCATTCACATAATCGTGTTAAACTTGATCCTAGGGCTATGAAATGCTTATTTTTAGGATATGCAGCAACTAAAAGAGGATATAGATGTTTTGATCCTGTTAATTGGAAACTGTACATCGCTAAAGATGTAACCTTCTTTGAATAGCAATCCTATTACACTTCGCTTCAAGGGGAGAATTCTACTGAAGCTTCGTCATGGAAAATTCCACAATCTCCTTTTCTGGTTCCTAAACTCCCAGCAACAAGTCCAGTGTCTACTCAAATCTCTCCATCCATTCCTTTCGTTCGATCAAACCCAACAATAGTTCGAGTACATGACAGATTGTCAAATGCATGGGAAGATAAAGCATTGCCACCAACAACCCAGTCTACACCACAGTTCAAAGTCTGCTGAAGGAGGTGTATAGTACCTGATACACTCACACCTTGCCATGAAGCCACATCGGAGATAGTGCTTGAATCAGGTTTGGATAATTCTTCATTCCCCCTCACATTCCTTACTTCATGTAGACCCAGTGCATAGTGACTTAGATCTCCCGATAGCACTTAGGAAAGGTGTTAGATCCTGTACCATTCATCCCATATCTAATTTTGTCTCTTATCATAGATTATCCTCGTCTTTTTCTGCTTTTACCTCTCACCTTTCTTCCATAGAAATTCCAAAAAATGTACAAGAAACATTTGGTGATCCAAGATGGAAAGCAGCAGTTGTGGAGGAAGTCAAAGCTTTGATAAAAAATGGAATGTGGGAACTTGTTACCCTACCAAAAGGTAAAAGAATTGAGATGTAAATGGGCTTTTTCAGTAAAATACAAATCTGATAGCTCGGTGGAACGATACAAGGCAAGATTGGTTGTTAAAGGATTTACTTAGACTTATGGGATAGATTACCAGAAGACTTTTGCACTGATGGCAAAATTGAACACAATCCAAATTCTTCTCTCTCTGGCTGCAAACTATGATTGGCCTTGTCAGCAGCTGGACATAAAAAATGCTTTTCTCAATGGGGAATTAGAGGAGGAGGTTTACATGGTAGTACCACCAGGACTTGAACAAGGAAGTTCCAATAAAGTTTGTCAATTGAAGAAAGCTCTCTACGGTCTCAAACAATCACCTCGGGCATGGTTCGAAAGACTCTTAAGAGTAGTAAAACAATATGGCTATCCTCAAGGACATTTAGATCATACCATGTTTTACAAATCTACTGATGAGGGTAAAATAACTGTTCTCGTAGTTTATGTTGATGATATGATTTTAATAGGCAATAATCATGTAGAAATTGAAGCTTTGAAGAAGATCCTAGCTAAGGAGTTTGAGGTAAAGGACCTTGTTGCACTAAGGTATTTTCTAGGAACGGAGATTGCCAAAAAAAAAAATGGAATCTCTGTTTCTAAAAAAAATACACTTTAGACTTACTCAAGGAAACAGGGATCCTTTGTTGCAAGCCCAACGACATTCCGATTGATTCAAGACACAAGATAGACCCGACTGAAAAAGGGGATCCAGTTGACAAAGGAAGATACCAACGGTTGGTTGGAAAGCTCATTTACCTCTCTCACACTAGGCCGAATATTGCTTTTGCAGTAAGTACAGTTAATTAGTACATGCATTCTCCATATGAAGTACACATGAATGTTGTCTATAAAATACTGCAGCATCTCAAAGGAACCCCAAGAAAAGGACTTCACTTTGGAAAGCACGATCAATTCAAAATAAAGGCCTTCACAGATGCAGATTGGGCGGGGTCTATAGAAGATAGGAGGTCAACATCTGGCTATTGTACATTTGTATTTGGAAATCTTGTCACATGGAGAAGTAAAAAACAAAATGTGGTGGCGAGAAGTAGTGTTGAAGTTGGGTTTAGATCGATAGCTCATGGAATTTGTGAAGTCTTGTGGATCAAGAGAGTATTAGAAGAACTAAAGATTACAATTCATCCTCCAGCTAAGATGTATTGTAACAACAAGGCAACTATAAGCATCTCCCACAATCCAGTCCACCATGATTGAACAAAACATGTTGAGGTGGACTGACATTTTATCAAGGAAAAAATTGAGCAAGGGGAAATATGCATGACATATGTGCCATCCAAAAGCCAGATTGCAGATGTTTTAACTAAAAGGATCCTGACAGAAGACTTTGAAGATAATGTGGACAAGTTGGGTATGATAGACATCTATGTCCCAACTTGAGGGGGATTGTTGGGAAGTTAGTTTGATTAGACTAGTTCAAATTGGACTCAAATTTTAGAATGGATAGGTTCCTTGATTTGAGGAATTATTTGAATTCTAGTTTTTTTGTACTAGTCGAAGTTTTATTCAGATTAGGATTAGAATCAGATTTGTTTTTCAATTTCCTTATTTTTAGATTAGGAATTATCTATCTGCTGGTTATTTAAATGGATGTAGCCTGTGTTATGAAGATTAGAGCAATAAAATAAAAGTTTATCCAAAAAAACCTTTCATGGTTTTACTTTCTGTGGTACCTTTTAGTGTGTGTATATTGGGGCATGCATGGTTTGTCTGTTTTCCTTTTTTTTTTTTTCTGTAGTCAAAACAAAAAGGTGTTAAATTAAAAGTGTCCAGCAAAAAGGACACACAGAATCCACCAAAGCCTCCTTCTTAAAGAGATTTCTTCTATAACTGAGATTTCATCTTCTCCCATTCCAACATTCAGAGGCCTAACCTTCTTTGTGAGCTGTTACATTAAATAGCCTAGTGAAACAATCTTTCAGCAGTCTACTTTCACATCAGATATCATGCCAGAACATGATCTATTGTCCATTTCCAATTGATTAGAGCTTGTCCTTGAGAAAAAAATTGTCACCCACCTTCATGGGTTTTTCTTTCCATTTTGCATAAGAAATTTTCTAATAGCACTGAAAAGTTGTTTCTGAGAATAAGTGCTTTTCTAGAGTAAAACCAGGGAAGTGCATTCCTAGACTAAAACTTCCATGCCTAGTGAACTTATAGTTTGGAAAATCATAAGTGGATAGTGTACTTAGATAGTTTAAAAGGTAAAATTTATTTTGCAAATTCAATTCCCCTAACCATTTAGAGTTCTAGTAGAATTTATTTCCTTTAAAAGGAATTTTCGAATTTGTCCCTCCCCGGATGCCACTTTGGTGGCTCATGCAATGGGTAATGACATTTTCTATTCTGGTATGGATTTACCTGTACGTCTATAACGTTTTTTGTCCCATATATAAATGATGGAACATCCTTCTCAAATTTCTATAACAGTTTGAAATGGAATTCATATTAATATCTATTACCTCTTTGTCCACTAGAATAGTTTGGAACTTTGACCATTTAGCACTTTAACCATGTTTAAATTATTGTAGTTGGAACTGATTGAACAAGCCATATATCTTTATTAGATGTGTTGGAGGGTCATTGGAGATCATGGTGGCAGGATGATCAGGGTGTGATTGTAGCCTGTTAGTTCTAGGCTAGCTATAAAAGTAGAGAGTCTAGCTTTATGGAAAGGTTTTTTGGAGGTGAAATCTCTGCGGTACTATAGACTTCTTGTGGAAGGGGATGCAGTTTTCTTTTGTTGGGTGTCTCTGGGGAAGGTCATTTGGAGATAGAATGGATGGATTTGTCAAATTTTGGTTGTCTTTAAAGAGATGTGATTTTCTTTTCACTGGAGGCCTAGATCAACCAACCAACAGTTGAGTTGGCAAAGCATGGAGCCTACCTGTTAAAAGGTTTTTGTAGGGAATTTTCTTCCCATTGACAGATTTTAGAGTATGATACACTTTGGAAGCTCATTTTGTTCTTTCTTTTGTACTCTTTCCTTCTTCGGTTTGAAGAACTGCTAATCTTTGTATCCTATCTCTTGTTTTGATGGTGAAATGTTTATTTCCCTATTAAAAAAGAGGCATATATATTCCTTCATAACATCTAATGTGTCTTTGCCAATAATTGTTTTGTTTCTTATGCATTACTATTCTACCTATGGTAAATAATTTTTTTTTTTTTAGGGAATACCTTTTTTTCATTCTGGTGATGAGATGCTACGTTCAAAATCTATAGATCGTGATTCGTACAACTCTGGTGACTGGTTTAACAGGTCCACTACCAATTTTTAATATAAAAGCGTGTTTATATTGGAATTTATTTTTGTATGCATTTTGCATAGCCCTGAGTTCATTATCTGCTGAATTCCATGATTCTACCATAATGGAATTATATAGACATCTCTGCCCCTGTTATCTGATACGAAAGAGACTTCACTATCAGTTCTGGCGTATCACGTTTTACCTCAAATGTGATGTTGTATCTTATTGTTGCAGGCTAGACTTCAGCTACAATTCTAACAACTGGGGTGTTGGCCTTCCACCAAAAGAGAAAAACGAGAAGAATTGGCCACTGTAAGCATTTATTAGTTTTCTATTCATCATTTGATGAATGTGTTGTTTTTAGTTTCAAAACAATTTGAATTATTCTGATCAATTTCTTTTAGAGTTAATATTGTGATGCAGAGAACTCTTTGCTGATTATTGTTTCCTTACATTTTGTCTTGGAGAACATGCTATCTGATATATTGGACCCTGTCTTGTTTCAGGATTAAACCAAGATTGGCAGATCCATCCTTTAAGCCTCAGAAAAATCACATAATTGCTGCAGTTGAAAATTTCTTAAATTTATTAAAGATTAGGTACTCTTCACCACTCTTCCGCTTAAGGACAGCAAATTCTATCCAAGTGAGTACAGATATCATCCCTGCACTTTCATATAAAACATTTGTTAGGAATTTGAGGTTAATCCAAACTATGGTAATCACCCTGGGGGGGGGGGTAAATAGGGTGATGGTCTTTTTTTCACAAATTTAAACTATGCAAAAATAAGAGACAATTATATGCAAATATATAATAAACACAATTGCATATAATTTAAAAGAGTTAGGGAAGAGAGAGTGCAAACATGAGAGTTTATAGTGGTTTGACACTTCCTTGCCTACGTCTACTCTCCTCAACCTCCTAACCGAGTGAGGGTTCCACTATCTTGAAGCTTCAACCAAGCTTCCAATCTTTTTATAATTGGATTATGGTTCTAATTCACCCTCTTGGAATTTTGGCTCCAAGCACCCTTTACACTTCTTCAAGAGATATCCCTCTCTTGAACAACCTCTCAAGTGATACCCCTCACTTGAGAAAATTCCTCACAAAGATATACAAATAATGATCTCTCAAAGTCCTAGTAATAGAACTTTAGGTTCAAAGATACAAGAAAAACTAGGATTGAATGATGCACTAAAGATATGCAAGTTTTGGAATAATGGTGCACTAAAAAATACTCTTCCAAGGCTCAAATATAATCAAGAAAGATTTGGGAAGGTTTTTGCTTATAAAACAATGAAGTTTGGAGCCTTTTTATAGAAGAAAAAAGTCATACTAGCCGTTGGGGGTTCGACCGGTCGAGCTAGGGGTCGACCGGTTGACTAGCCGTTAGGAAAAGTGACCGTTGGGGCCTCAACTGGACCTCAACCGGTTGAGGTACAACCTTGACCGGGAAGAGAAGGCCACTGGGAGAGAGAGAAACTTTTTGGCCTTCTTCAACCGGTCCTCGACCGGACGAGCACAACTGGTCGACCGGTTTAACCGGTTGAGCCATTCTTTTGGCTCAACACTCAACCTTTTTTAACTTAAAACCTTTTAACACAAGTTTGAAAATCATTTAACACAAGGTTTTAGTTGAAAACATGAAATCATCCAATTCTTAAGATATTTAAAATAATATTACTCTTGGATGATTTTGGTGCATAAATAAAGAATGAAATGCATGAAAGTCCTAGTGCACCAACAACCTTACAAAGAGATCTTAAGAAGCTTTGGTCTTGAAAAACTCTTCTCTTTGAGGTGGTCTTCTTCATCATGATTTCTCCTTGGCTTGATTTGTCTTTCGATTGCCACTTTGGAAGTCGTCTTGCCTAAACACACTTGAAATATGAGCATTAGTTCTAAAACTTGTTTGGTTATCATCAAAATCAAGATTAACCAAACCTTGGTTTCACAACATTGTTGTGAGATACTAAGGTATCATCCGAGGGGATTGAAGCAATGTGCGTAGGGAAAAGGAGACATCTTTGTCTAGTTAGAAAAATATAAGAAGGAAACTGGATTTCCATGCCTTCTATTTCTTATATGAGAAACATATAAAAAATTTCTGGGATACCCACTTCTGAATGAATGCTTCCATGATGGTGAAGTCATATATATATGTATGTAGTAGATTGCTGAATGTTTCCTTGACTCTTACTGTTCATTTTTGGCATTGTGTTTCCTGCTTTCTATCTCTATGTTATAAGTTTTAGCCACTTCCCAAGCTAGTAGTTGTGGTTAGATATTTTACTTTACTCCAAGAGATGAACCCATGTCAGTAGAATTTTTACTGCATTGATAATTCTGTGCTTCTTGATTTCCTTCTCCCTCTTTTCTTCACTCTTTAATTCCACTGCAACTGCAACTGGAATTAGGCTCAAGGCACCAACTAATGAACAAACACTTGTTACAACGTCATATGACATTTTACCAATGAACTCATGGAAATTCTTTGACAATGTGGTACGATGCTCCTTTTTCAGGCACGGGTGCGTTTCCATAATACTGGTCCATCATGGGTCCCTGGCATCATAGTAATGAGCATTGAAGATGGCCATGAAGGTGTCCCTGGCTTATCTCAACTTGATCCTGTGTGGGTAAACCTAAATTTGTTTCTTTCTTGCTTATTATGCTGGTGTCAATTATCTGATTGGATAATAGTGTTCTCACCGTTTTTATTTCAAACAGCTACTCGTATATTGTTGTCATCATTAATCCAAGTCCAACTGAGATCAAATTTGCTAGCCCTGCACTGCAGGCAAGAACTCTTCAATTGCATCCAGTACAGGTATAGTCAGTCATGTGCTTCTGCCATCAGAAGTGATTGTTCTTGTAGCAAATATCAATAATGTGTTTTCAATTTGAGCCCTTGATGCAGGTGATGTCAAGTGATGGGGTAATCAAGAACTCAACCTATGAAGCATCATCTGGGTGCTTCATTGTGCCCCCAAGGACGACATCTGTGTTTGTTGAGCCTAGGGAAATCTGAGTAGCATGCATCCCTACTGAAGGCATCTGATATGTGCCATGGTTAGCCAAGAACTTTGGAAATTCCCCCAATGGAGGTACACCAGCTATCTCGGCTTCCTGGAGAGGATGAAGCAAGAAATACCAACATGCACATGTTTGTGTCTCAAAGTCTTCTTTTACTTGAAATGAATTTTGCCAAAAAGAGTGTAAATTAGCAAGTGTGTGTAACACATAATAGAATGCATTTACCTTGGATCAGTATGTGCTCATTTAAGAATTTAGTTTGCTATATCCTGCAGAAGAATGAAATGGATACTCATTTATAATCTTCTTTGCAATTGAATACCTTTTGCATTGTTAAGCAATCTATGATTCTTGGCTGCATCAGGAACAGAACAGGCCAGATGAACCGAAGTGCATATCGTAAAGGAACTTAAGCTGTTTTTATGTCATCCATTCTTCGAGGTTTTGCCCAAGAGATGGATTGTTGAGATGAAATGTTAAATTGAGAGGGAGTGTTCATGGGTGCGCTGCTCGCTTGGCTGATGGAAATGAGCTCATAAGCATGCCCAGCAAGGCCATTATACCCAGATATTGCTCGAGGTTCTCTGCAAAGGTGCCACAGCCAAGGTACCTGAGGCCCCATCAAATAGAAATATTGAGACCCGGTATTAGAACGATATTATATCATCAAATTACCTTGAAATTTCATGCTTTATGGATTTAAAATCTTGCATGCATGGATAACATTTGTTCATCTAAATGGTTGGATGAATCATTAAAGCATTTTCAACATCTTTTGATACAATCTCTCAGAATGGCATTGTTTTTTTTGTTTGCTAGGATTCTCAAATAACACTAATTGTTAAACAAAAAATCGGAAAGAAAATCAAATGGGCGTTGATCAGTTGATTTGATTGTCCTAAACTGTACAACATCAGATCCCATAAGTCTCCTCTCTATCTGCAGAGTATATGAACTAATAGCAAATGGCATGGATTACTAGTAACCAGCCAGCCAAATGAGATTGAGATTTTTGTATGACCTCAGATTACAGCCAAGATTTACCTATAAACCAACACTCAGTGGTGTTTTTGGTATAACAACCATTTTCCTTGCTGACATACTTTGAGATATTGTCATCAGATGTAGCCCTCTTGAAAATGAAGTGAAAACATGACAATGTCACCATACCCATGTGCATTATATGTCTCAATTTCAGGTCCCTATTTTCAGATTGACAAAGGCAACTCTTTTTCAGCCCTAGCTATGTCATCAGTAACATCATGGATCATGCCTGCATGTTGCTGGATAATCAAACGTACTGTTTGATGGTTCTAATGATTTGAATTTAGAAATTTCAGTGGAGAAAAGGATGTATCTTGCTTTGTGAGTTGCCTCATGAGATGAGGCAAATGTGAAGTGGGAGGAAAAGACTAGAGAGAAGGTAGTTATGTGTACCTAAACTTGGGTGGAGTAGGCAGCAAATCCTTATCCTTGAAAGCAAAGGATCGCCTTCCAATCTTTTGCATCTCATTTACATCTTTGCTACTACTACCACCATCATCACCCACATCTAGCTTAACATACAAATCTGTCTCATCCTCATCATTATCAAAGAAAATCCAACTTCTTTCAGTATTGGTTACTTAATATCATATACTTCAATCTTCAGAAAAAATAGTACTTATTATGCTTAGAGTATGTTTCCAGAGGAAAAAGTTTCTGTTATGCTGATGTTAGGCCAATAAAAATCTACGGCTGACCTAGTTGGTGGCCACTGGTGATGCAAGCAAAATTGCCTTTCCCAATACTTTATTTTTACTTAAATTCTATTCATTTCTCATGCCTATCCTGAGTTGCTTCTTTTTAATTGATCTCACATATAAGTCAGCTTATCTAAGTGGGTCACTGCCACACAACACAACTGTATTTAGCATTAAATATTCTAAGAGTTTATCTGAATTTCAGACTGAAAATTCCAAGTAAAGAAAGGCTAGTGGAGCATTGACTCCCTACTCCACTCCACATTACTTGTCAGCTCTCCATTTTTCTTACTATTATTTCTTTCATTCCTTAGTACCAAATTTTGAACCACTCAAAAGGAAGTGCCTTTTTCAAATGAAAATTTTCACATACTGACCTTAAAGGTGGTTGAGTTACTTGTGCTTTCTGTAAAGTGGATCCTGAAATTCAGAGAATTCAGATCAAAAATCAAGCTCTGTGCACAAACACTTAAGGAAACAAAAAATTTAGTGGGTTCTCTTCCACATTCTTTCACCAAATTCAGTGCAAAACACTGATGGGGTTATGGCTATAAAAATAAATAAATAAATAAATTAAATTAAATTAAAAAAATAAACCTATGTGGGTTGTCTTACACATTCTGTTATGTTTATTTATTTGGAGGGGTTTGCTTAGTTGCAACAAACATGCTATGTGGAGTGGCTCAGAAGGCAGTGACCCTCTCCCTGTCTCTCATGGATGCCTTGTGAAGTAGTAGAAAAATTATTATATCTAGACACACCAAGGCATAAAATATTAGAGAGTCGGTTGCATAATCACTGGCAATCTCTTCCAAGCTAGATCTTCTTGTTCTCTCTCTCTCTCTCTCTCTCTCTCTCTAGTTTCTTTAAGCAATAATGAAGAATAATATATTGTTCTTGTGGCAAATATGGAGAGGTGTGGATGAAGAAGAAGTGTAAGGGGAGAGGAGAGGAAGCCATGATGTTTGGTTACAGCCTCAGAGAATCCTTTGCTTCCCCATAACCCATTTGTTGAGGTGGTTTACGTGCCTCACACAACCAACCCTAGAATATATAATTCTTCACGCCAAGAACTTCTCCTATTCCCTTTTTCCACTCTTCTCCATGTACCCTAGTCATTGAAACCCAAAATTAAAAACCATCAAAAAATGTCAATTAGGGTTTTTATTACGTGAATTATATAAATATTCTTAATTTTATAATAATTAAGTCATAATTTTAATATTAATTAGTCAAACTTTCAAAATTATATTAATACTTTAAAATCTAGAAAACGAAAAAACTCACATCAAATTTCTTTTCATTATCATGTTTTTGCTCGGTAGGTAGAGGTGAATCAATTAATCAAACTATTAAAACTATTTATATTAGTACATAATCACCGTCTTTATCTTTTGAAATCTCCTGGAAGCATTGTGTTGTTTGGACATTATTGCTAAGTTACCAAACCAATCTCAAATTATGTACATGTTGGAAAATACTTTACTTTGGTTTCATCCATGCTTAGTTTATTATAGATTTTAGACACACAAACAGTTGAATGATGCTGATGAGTGGGAAATCTATGAGCCATATATATAATTTTGAAGTTTTTGGTCACTTCAAATAGATGAAATGCTTATCCATACTGTTTTTCCAACTAGAGGTACCCCTATTCTACACATGAAGGGTGTCCCCATGTCCTTGGGCTGTCTTGATTCCTCATCAAAATTTTCAAATTTATGTTGTTCTAATTTATGGGACTTTTTTCACCAAGTTTTTACAGCCTCAAAAAAAAGAAAAAAAGAAAAAAAGAAAAAAAAAAAGGAAGATGCCAGGGTGGTAGTCCCCTACATCATACCCCAATAATGGTACATATTTTTGGGCCTGAATCTCCGCATGCTTACTTCAAATGGTAGCTCTAATTAATACAAGAAGTGGCTTCAATTAGATGGCAAAAATATTTTCATTTACAAATGTAAGAAGTAAAAATCATTTAAAAATTCCAGTTTCTGCACAAATGGCAGGCTTTGATTGGTGGGCTGTTCTTAATCCAAGATAATCTGATAGGGTGAGACCCATTGATTGAACAGAAAAATATAATTAGCGACCCATTGAATTATTTGATGATAGACCAGGCGTGAAATTTGGGTATGGTCCATGCAAGCCATGATATTATAATAATTGGATGAAGTATGATTGTGGGTGGGTCAACACCACATGAACTCTTTGATTGGATATATAACAAATCCTCTTTTTTATTTTATGTCACCCATAAATATTTCCCTTCATTTCCTTAGTAAAAAAAAAATTTATTAATTTTTGAAAAAGAAAATATTTTCATAATTAGAATATGAATATATAATGTTTTAAAGTTTCTGACCTTATATATGTAATATATCTCACGTATTTTTAAGTCATAAGGATTAATTGGGTAAAGTAAATCATTTCCCAGAAAAAAGAGGTAGATTTTGTTTCATAGTTGGTAAAAGATTTACAGGAGAAATTGGGAGAGGAGATGAAGGATGCATTCATAAAATGGGTCCATCATATCTTAAGTTTTAATCTCTAATAATACAGTCACCTTAAATGATGTGTAAGCTTACCAACCCAATTAGTTGTTATCTTTCACCTTCAATTAATGGGTGACTTAAGAGGGAATTATTATTACTTAATTTCATAAATAAGGTAGATAATTGTTAGTGAAAGCCGAAAAAATGAATGGAAAGTGAAACGAACCAGTTAGGTGGTCATGCAAGCATGATATGTCGTACTTATATTTCATAATAATCATAATAAGAAGAAGAAGAAGAAGGAGAAGAAAAAAAAAGGGTAAGAAAGAAAGGAAGGGAAGAAAAGGAAAGGAATCCGTGGTTCCAGGCTTGCACTCCAATCATCATTAGCCCAATCGTTGAGGCAAAGTTATCATATGCTTTTGGTCTTTCTCCGTATAGACTCACTCCCACTCTTACTCTGATTCTGCCCACAGCCCACTGACTCACATGCTGCCTTCTGTGGGCTCCAATTCGCAACCCCACATGTGGGGGGCACGCGCCACCAGGGGGTGTGGGGTGGAGGGAATGGGGTGAAGGGTGAAGGGTGAAGGGTGAAGGGTGAAGGGTGAAGTGAATGCGTTGGCAAAGTGTGAGAAAGAGAGAGTGAAACGGAGTTGACGTTAAACAACCTCTCTCTTCTCTCTCTTCTCCTCCACCTCCACTTCCAGCTCTCTTTAATTCCCTCTCTCCTCTAAATTTGAATATTTTCAGTTACAACGTTTGTTTCTCATGGGTGTTGTTTGTGTGTCCCACTTTCTCTCTCTAACCTTAACCTTTCTCCCTCCAAAATTTCCCACCTATATTAACTTCCAAGATTAGATTCACGGACTATTTCACACTTTAACTCCCTCTCTTTGTATGGGGTTGGGCTTTTGACTCTCCTTTCCTTCTGTTATATATATGTATATATAGACGCCTACTCACCTCCCCCACCTTGCTTCCTCCAACCCCATCTCTCGATTTTCTCTGTTTCACATCAACTTCTCCCTCTGGTGGTGGTGGAGGAAGATGGAAGCTCAAGACGAATACGCTCATATTGTTAAGGGAAAGCGCACCAAGCGTCTCAGGCCCCACTCTCCCCTCCCTTTTCCCATCCCTACTAATTCTTCCACCGCTGAGGGAGGTGATAGCAGTGGTGGCGATGATTCTAATCTTATGCATATCATCACCAACTCCAATTCCGCCTCATCTCCTGCCAATTCCTTTGACTTGTTTCAACAAGACAGCTCCGAGGAGGATGAGGACTTGGCCAATTGCCTGATTCTCCTGGCTCAAGGTCAATCACGGGAGGAATCCAAGGTGGAAGACGGAGGTGGAAGTGTGGCAGCCGCCGCCACTGCCACGGCAAAGGCGGGTTTCTACGCCTATGAGTGCAAGACTTGCAACCGGACTTTCCCGTCGTTCCAGGCGCTGGGAGGGCACAGGGCGAGTCACAAGAAGCCCAAGGCGTTCATGGAAGAGAAAAAGATTTTCGGGTTTTTGGAGGAGGAAGAATCGCAGTTGAAGCCTCTCACACTACAATTGAGCAGCAGAGCTTTTAACAGCAGCAGCAGCAAGTCAAGGATCCACGAGTGCTCCATCTGCGGGGCGGAGTTCACGTCGGGGCAGGCCTTGGGAGGGCACATGAGGCGGCACAGAGCCCCCATCCCCATCCCCTCCACCAACACAACCCTCTCCCTAAACCCACTCCCTGGCTGCTTGGAGCCTGAGCAAGCCAAGAGGCCAAGAACTCTACTCTCACTGGATTTGGATCTCAACCTTCCAGCTCCGGAGGACGACCACAACCATCCTCGGGAACCCAAATTCTCCTTCACGCCCAAGCAGCAACAACAACAACAACAGCAGCAGCAGCAGCAGCAGCAACAGCCATCACCTCTCATGTTCCCGGCCCCCACTTTGGTGGATTGTCATTACTAAAAAGAAAGCTTCAAACACTTCTAGTCTCCCCCCAAACTCATCAAGGCCTAACCCATCTGTATTAATCTTTTACTTCATTGTTTAATTGTTTTTAAATTATGGATTCTTTTTCATTCTTTTGATCATCGATATCATTTTCCCAAGAAAAAAATAACACACAAAAAAGAAAAAAAAAAAGAAAAAATTCTTTTATTGAAGCATACTTTGTGGTATGGGAGAGGGCCTTTTTGAGGTTCATGGAAAGTGCATGATGGGCATCTTTTTTCTTCTCTCCCTTTTGATAGTTGGGTCTTCTTTTTTTTTTTTTTTTTGTTCTTTTTTTCACTGGGAGGGAATGTATAAAGACTTAGAAAAGAGGTTGGGAGTTTGGCTTGCATTTGCCACCTCCACACCAAAAGTTGTGGTTTAGGTTTCATATTTTCCCTTTTTTTTTTCTTAGTTTTGTCTTTGTTTCAATTACAAGAAACCCTCATCTCTATCTCTTAGTCATGGGTAACCCAATCCCCAAATGGATCCACCTCTTTGTCCTTCTACCTATAATATGAAAAAAATGCATTATATGTTTATATATTCATACTTGGCCATTTCTTTTTGTCGCTTTCTCTTGCTTTGTTTGGTCCACCCCTCTGTTAGTTAGTTACAAGCTTACAAGCAAGCAAGCCCACTCAATTCCACCTAATCAATATCTGAAAAACTCATCCACTACTCAATGACCCACCAACCTAAGAATGCTCTATTGGGTTGATGTGTCCTTGGATTCAATGCTTGCTCTCTCTTGTTTACAACACCATGTTGATGTACCTCTATTTCTCTCCCTCCCTTTTTAATTTTAATTTCCCTAAAAAGCGTTTTCCAACAATTAAAGCATTCAATAAGAGTTGTATAATTATGTTAATTACCCATCGTTTTAAACAAGTATGTCATTAAGAGCTACTAATTTAATGTATTTCACCAGAACATTGAATAGATCAAACACAGAGGCCGTCCATGGGTTAAAGTAGGGGGTTGTAGAGCTTTTTAATTACTATAGAAAGCAAAGTGATAAAACATGGGAAATGTGGAAATGTCAGCACTAAGTGGGGTGATAGTATCCAAGTATCTTCAAGATGATGGGGGAGGCTTGCACCAAATTTTAGTCCCTGTATTATGGCATGTTTCAGTGTGATTAGCTGTTACTAAAGTGGAGTAGGTGGCTCTCTCTCTCTCTCTCTCTCCCTCTCTCTCTCTCTCTCTCTCTCTCTCCCTCCCTCCCCCTCTTTGTGAGGTTCACAATGAGTGTTCCAAAGTTATGCAATTGTGCTACATTGGAAGTTTGGTCACCCCTTTTTTGGGCTATGAAAAATGAAACTTGTGACTCTTATCAATGACTGCTTAATTCTGCAATGCTGCTATTTTAGGATTTTAGGTCTATTTCTTTAAGCCTAAGTATATGAGTCATTTTGGATCAATCATACTCCCTTCCCTTCAAATGGGTGATCTTATTTATTCTTCTTATTCCTATATATAGTGACATAATCTATGATCTTATATAAAGACTATTCAAAAAAAAAAAAACCCAATTAAAGATAGTATAATTAGGTTTTGATTTTTGTTATATAAATTTAGTGGAAATTAAAAATTCAAAATGGAACATCAAATTACTCGTAAGTAAATTTATGGACCACCACACTTCCACATTTGGTAAGCTTATTATTTTGCCCCATTAATAATAGCCATGTTAGTTGCTAGGCATCTAGCTTCACTCCACTTAATTAATTAGGCCATATGCTTCTCCCATCACCTAACTCTTTTTCATGTGGCCTGCCTCATGCTCAACACCAACTTGAGCAAATTATGAGTGATATCATAGCTTCAAAACCAGACCCCAACCCCATTATAATTAGGTATAATTTAACTACTCCAATTAATCAACTTAATTGATTTGTCGAGCTAGATCTAATTATAATTAGGCTGATTTTAACTACGACAAAACCAACTTCATTTCATCCAAACCCTTCAAAATTAGGGTCATAAATTTATCTGAAAAAGGGAATTTTATTGAGAGTTTCGAGGGTTGATTAGCATGCATTGTGGTGAATTGCCTAAGCTTTCAAATGGTACCAATATTACTAAACTCGTGAAAATATGGGTCTATTTGGCAATTGTTTTTCAAAACAATTTTCTATCCTCTAAAATAAAAAACCTAGAAACTTGTTTGGCAATTAAAAACCGTTTTCTATGTTCTATTTATTTTAGTTGTTTTTGTTATCTTCACTTGTTTTAAAAAATAATTGTACAAACATTTATAATGATCCCTATAAATAAAACACCACATATTAAAATTATTTTAAAAATATATTTTAAAATACTAAAATCAAGTTAAAAATATTTTAGGTTTTCAAATAGATTTTTGTTTTACAAAATATCATAAAATAATTTTTAAAAACTATTTTTTAAAACGATTATCAAACAGACGCTAAATATTTTGTGATAGCATTCAATAGTATCAATTATCTTTTGGGTTAGTAGATCTGAAATTTATTCTTCACAACTCCATAAAATTGAGATCCCACCTTCTAATATCCACTAAAAAAAATATCATACTTGATCTATAAATAATTCTTTTAATATTCTTAAGCCTAATAATTAACTTAGCCCTAATAAATTTAATGCAAGTCATGTATCATGGAACATCTCTCCTCTATCGTTTCCATATATTTATCTTTTAAATAATCTAGTTGTTTAATCATTAATGTGTTTAACCTATTGATAAATTTCCTATGATTTGCTTTTGACTTTCCTCGTACTATAATCCAAAGATCCATATAATATCTCACATCTTTCTTTTTGTTCATGGTATGACATGTAATCATCTGAAATTTACAATCAAAACCAGAAATATCATTCAAAAAATCCACACCCAGAAATGGAAAAACAAATTTTCTGACTAACCAAACAGAAAGAGATAAAAAAAGGGAGTGGATAAAGTTAGGGTTGAGTGTGGCAAGTGAAGGTGGGAGTGAGGTGGATAGTGTGGCACCGTGGAAGAGCCAAAGCCCTCAAAAAACAAAAGCAAGCATATTACTTGCTTGTCTTTCTTGTATACAAATTTGCACTTCCGTGTTGGTCACACTCACCTATCCATCATAGAATTAATTAATTAATAATTGGCTTTTAAATTAATAAAAACATTGCAGGCAAGTCAATGGCACAATTAAGCTTTGGCTGTTCCCTTCCTTTAGGTCATCAAATTAAACAATCTCAAGCTCCTCTCCTCCATCACTCAACATTTTCCCAAGAAAATTATAAGTAATAGAGAAGATGTTGGTTCCACCGCCTTTGCCTCTTCATGATGTTTCCCTTTTCTGAATTATTGGATCTAAGTTCCATTATTTAGCTTATATGGGGTTTCTAGATAATTAAGACGTGATAACCAATGATTTATAGGCAAATTAATTAAGTTAATGATGTGAAGAGATGTTGGGCATGCTTTGTTATTGGTTAAGATGTTGGTTGGTTGATTGGATTTGTGTGATTATATATCTCATGCCTGCCCTTGTCTCCTATGAATTAGTATAAGATTACTAATTACAACAAGCTACAGGTTTGGAATTATAATTAAATATGGACCTGTCTACAGTCAAGTATGTATATCTTATTTTATTTCTATGATTTTCTTCTGTTTATGCTTTTAATTTATACTATATCTGCAACATGTTCCCTCCATGCTTATCCACCTAATAGCCAAAGTCAATATGGCTAATCTTAATGCAAATTTTCCATAGCCATCCCTCTCTCCCTTAAATTACAATTTGTTCTAAAGAAAAACAAACAGAGAGCAATGTCTCTTTTCTCTAAAGAAAACAATGCCTTGGACTTTGCAAAATGCCACCATGTGTTTGCAAGGCCAATTTAGAGTATTACAACAATGGAGATGAAGAGGAGGATGTGAAACCTAACAAGAGAGGGCCAAATGTTAGATAAATGAATGAAATTGATCATCAACTATATATAGGAATGAATAAGGAACCATCTTGATCAAAGACTTGATGGATTTCTCATCACCATGGTGTTTGTCCAAATGCCGCATTAGCCGGTACTGGTGCCGCTGGCGGTACTGGTGCCGCTGGTGGCCCTGATGGTGAGCTGGCCGGAGCTGAAGTTTCAAACTTTCCTGTAAACAGCCAACCAAAGATATAGCTTAAGGCGAGGGAATTGACTAGCATATGGTAAAGAAAAAGATGTAGATAGGTACTGACCACATAGGAGGATATTTTCCGGTGGTGGGCGCTCCTTGGCGGGGTTGGGATCTGGGTCATAAACCCTGACGTAGAGCTCTTGGCCCAGGTACCAATTCTTCAAGTTCTGTGATCTCAAGTTCCACATTCCTGGGTTGTCAAGGAATGCATAAACTGCAGTCCATCCTCCAGGGTACACCTGACCATATATTTTCACTGTAAGCACCTTTCTGATCTCTATGGATTGAGAGAGGAGTCACATACGTTAAGGGAGAGATGGCAAACCTGCGTGGTGGAGCGGACAACAGGGTCCAGAAGGTTGTAAGTTGAGCGCAGTTCAGGCTGCCAATCCCCATCTCCGAAGCTGAAGATCAAAGATTAGAACACAATATGAGCTTAATAGTCATGCATGGAATTTTGTATTATTCTTTTCTGTTTTGATTTCTCTTGTCATTGACCAAACAAGGGCACTGATGAAGCTTACCCAACAACATAGAAGCCGAACCCATCCAAATGCCAAGCATCCATGACATCTAAATCATTCTTGAACACGAGTTCTATCCACCCTTTGTGGTTCCCGGTGGAAACGAAGACTCCATATTCAGCAGCATCTTTCACGGACTGAACTGGGAATTGATCCAGCTGGTACACGTCAGACCCATTAGCAAACTGATCAGCCAGCTTTAATGGTGTGTCCAGGGTGAGGTATGACACATTGTTGACCACATAGCGTGGTAAGCCACTGATGTTGGCCATTGATGCATGAAGGATGAAGGTTTGCGAGAGTGTCACATTGGATACATTGAATGTTCCTTGTGGGTTAGGCCTTGCTGCACCAGCAGTCATATTCCATCTACTCGGAAAGCAAATGCACTGTTAGTTCTGAAGGATATGAGTACTGCATGCTCTGATCAGTTGAATTCTGTATGTAAAGTGAATAAAACTTCATTTACCTAATGGATTTAGCTTGATCCACCGAAAATGCTCGGTCAAATGGATCAGGGCCACTTGGCAAAGGACCACTTACTGGTGTGTTGGAGTTGGCATAGTGTAGTACCCCTTTACCCACAAGGCTGCTGTTATCTGTAGTGCTGAGCATTTTAGGAGTTGCTACAATGTAATAGTCTGCTTCCTTTTGATTGGCAGTGACAAGAACCGAGTAGGACTGGCCTACATGGACATCAAGAGAATCCAATGTAATCTGCTGGGTGTAAGACCCTTCTGTTTCAACCACAACCATTTGATGGTTCTGAATCCTGAAATTGAAACTCAACTCGTTTCCCACGTTTGATATCCTGAACCGGTATGTCTTCCCTGCATAAAATACAATCAGAGGAAATGGTAACTTAACAGAAACCATACTACCCCCCATGGCCCTATTTCCAGAATCTGAAAGTTGATTGCATTAATGATCCCTTCTTACATTGTGACACAGTGAAGGATTCATAGTTGACTATCCCCGGGTACCCATAAGGGCCTTTGCCATTCATTAGAACAAAATCAGGAAGATTAAGGTGTCCTGGCGTATTGTTGGACTGTATGAGCGACCTGGCATCCTGTTAAATGATGTAATTAGCAGTGACCAACTCATCAAAGTACTTGGAAACCTATACTAAATGCCAAGTGCAACAATCACCTTGTAGCTGGTGTACGACCAATCACCAATGAGAAGATCAAACTCTGCTTCTGGCTTAGGGAAGGGAACATTGATCACAATACGATTGTTGACTCGAATAGGCCCGAATCCTCCCGCAGCCTTTTGGAAGTTGATGGAGGGGAAGTAGAAGAAAGTGCCAATTTGGTCCTTGGTCTGAAATACATAAGTCCAGTTCTTACCAGGTTGGATTGGGCAGTTTGTGCCAGACACCCCATCTTGCCAAGAGTTTAGCCTCTGCTGTATGCCATTCCTGCAACACCACACACACCAACACTTTAGTTCCTTGAGCCCTTCCTTGATCAAGCAAATTAAAGTATGCAGCACCATGTCAGGAGCAGGGGTTCATCCAAATTGTTGAAGACGTTCACATGGATGAAATCATTGGTGGAGGCATTGACGAGGGGTCCAGGGAACATCCCATTAATCGTTATAACCTGTTACACACAGCCATCATCTTCTTGAAGTTAGATTTTCATGCACAGAAACCATGAGCATATGTGAATGATTAGCACGTACAGGTTGCTGAAGAATAGTGGGATTGATGGTGGTGTCAATGGCAACATTCCATTCTAGATAGATATCAACGCCATTGGCTCCAACTACGAAGACTGCAAGCAATGCTGTGCAGGCAATCAACCACCTATGGTGGCCAGAAAAGGTCATTGTAGCTGCTGATGAAGTGTGATGGGCTCTTTCTTTCGCCCCTTGTTTGACTCCAGGAGATGCAATGGCCTAAATGGATGTATTAATATGGCAGGGGAGAGAGCAAGAAGGTGGAGTATCCTAAGAAAATGTTGGAAAAGGCCAAGAAGAATAGGCAACGGGACGTTGGTTCCAAGTTCCTTTATTGACAGTGAAGAGCTGTAATGCCGTTTGGGTGAAGCAAGCCCGCTGGCTAGTATAGAAAAATCCCCTTGTTTTGTTCAAACGACATGGTCTAATTTACTCCGGCTAGGGCATGTATGCTGCATTCTGTCATGTGCATAATACAGGTCTGACCAGTTCCTTATGTTGCAGTTGACAAGTGATATCTGTTTGTTGTCTAGGAACAGATTGTGAGGCAATTCTATTGATCCAGTTAGATCACCTTGCAGCATTTTGTTTTGGTATATTGAAATGGTCTTACATGATATGATCCTGCACTCAACCACTCGACAAGCTGAACTGGTATAGTCTCTTGAAGGTTTTAGTGTAAGCCTTAGTTGAAACATCATTTTACCTCTTGGGTCCATACTCTATAAATAGGGAAAGATTTGCTAGTCTCCCATGACAATAAGAGTAAAGATACCGAGCATTCTATCAGAACAGTCATTCCTTTGCACTCGATGAGGGTGCAAGAATATCCTGAAAGATGAAAGCATAGATTTTATGGTTGATTCAGAAAATGGAGAAAAATGGGTGTGGGAATGATCCAAACACTAAGGTGTACATGTTGAGCTCGGTGGTGCTCCTTATGCTCATTTTGCAGACACAAACTTGATGACAAGCATATTCAACTTTTATTACAAGAAAAAAAATTCAAATTCTTTTTTTTTTTTTTTGTATGACCCAGAAAAGAAAAATAAAACTGTGCACTTAAAGGCATCATCCAAATAAATAATTGAGCTTTGAACCCCATCTCATATCCCCTTGGCTCCTTTGCATGTCTCCAAGAAATGTGGAGAGAAGCCCTGCTACTTTTAAACCACTATTTCCAGTACCAGGTTAGTTTTTGAATCTACTCAAAACTTCAGGTTGCATTCACACCTGTCACATTTTCTCCATTTTCTAATCTTCACCTGCTATGAGCTTTGTAATCATCTCAGCTCACATCTTATTTTCCCTTCTGATTTTACAACCAGTACCAACTCTAGAATCATGTTGTAGATGAATTTGCAGCTACTGATTTGCATCTTGTTAGAGATCTATCAGATAAATAGCACCAACCAAGAATGTCAGCATAAAACTATTAATTAGAAGCATGTAGGTCCAGAGAATAGAATACAAACATCAAACAAATTCTTGTTTCAAGGCATGGTCTATACATCTCATGTTTTGGACACATATGCTACAAGTCACTTCGGATACAAAACATTTTTCACTGGTTTTTTCTGTACCTACCCAAAGTCATTCTAACGGCAGCACCTCCTTGGGAGAAGATACAAACAAATAAAAGAAACAGATTCACATAAACGAGTCATTACATAAACCCAATAACTCATCTCCCTGGCTGCAAAGTATTCTCCCAAATCCTAATAGCTAGAAACCAAAAAATAAAGGCTCAAAATAAGATTTATGAACTATTGTTGCCATCTACACCAAGTTATCATGAATGGTGTCAGAAGGATCTGATATTCGACTGCCATTATTGCTAATGCCTAGGGATTTCTGAGCTGTAGTTTTAATTCTACCTCTATTTCAAAGCATTTTGATTAAAAGCAACAACTGCGAGGAGATTCCTGGTATAATTCTTTCTGCATCAATGTTTGTCTCTCCACCACTCGTGATCCTTGTTCCAATAAACTGGGTACTTGCAGTATCTGAAAGCTAATGTAAACTGGTCAGAGCATGTACAAAGTAGTAAATAAGATAGAAAACTATAACACTATATTGACTACATTTCTTATTTCGTGAAAAGCATGATGGGAACAATCCTAATATTTTTCTTATAACAGTATTCTAAAATTAGTAGGTAAAACCATAAACATCGCAGGTGAGTTGCATTTCATTGGAACACAATATAAAAGTTTCCCATTATAAAGGCCTCCATCAAGTTATGTTTGAGAATTCAGTAACATCTTAAAATTTCAGTTCAATAACATTCAACTAATTGTCTCCACCTTTGTCATGTTAATTTGGTGTTTTGTACTCCATACCATATTTTACACAATCAGCCCCATTCCCAGAGGAAGCAAGGTTGTTGTGGCCATACAGGCAAAGCAAATTTAATAGTTACAGCTTATTAACAGAAACATTATTTTATTGAACTTTGATGGCATATCAATTATCCAGGAACAAACATGAAATACAAGCCTGTTAAGAAACGTAATAGTCCATGGATTACATGGAGTGGTATACAAATTCCACTATGCTTTAGTTGAACAAATGAAGCCAGATAAATAATAAAATTCAGTTCTCTTCAACTTCAATGGGTTTGACTGGAGTAACAATAGTCAAGTTTTGGTGGTAGACAGAAATGATTAAGACATTCAAGCTTCAAGACCTTTAAAGCAGCATGCAGGGAACAATCCCTTTGTCAATTTGGTAAAAACAGAACTTCTGTGTGTACTTGGAACCAAATTCAGGAATTTTGCAATAAAACTAATGTTCACAGTAGTTTAGTATTTTATAATTTGCTTGGGCATCTTTGTGTAAGTGGCTTCAAGGGTGCTTAAAAGGACCATCTCAGAAGTTGCAAACAAAGTACATCCTTGAAATCACACTGAGAATTGGATGCTCTTCCATGCAAATAATGTAATTAGAATCAAAATTATTCACTAAACAAATTCCCTTTTTTTTTCCTTTGGAAACACTAGTAAAGCCACTCGAAAATTGTTAGAGTATGATATACATTATTGATCCAAATCCTACGAGCATAAGCTTTTAGAAAAATTGGTCGTTTAACATGGTATTAGAGCTTTATTTGGCAGGTCATGTGTTCAAACCTCACTGCATATTTATTTACCCAATTTATTAAGCCCACATATAAGTCCAAAAGAGGTTGACTGTGGTTGTTTGCTTACAGACCTGTGTGTTTTTCCCACATGTGGGTATGGGGGCCACACATGAGGGAGGGTGTTAAAGAAAATGATAAACATTGTTTACCCAAATCTTACCAGCTTAAAGTGTTTAGGAAATTTGTTTGTTTAACAATAATATTATTAGTTAGAGCATGCACTCCAAACAAAACCTCAAGAATCACTGAGCCTAACAGACTACTAGAATACCCTAGATTCAGGATGATAGATGAGGAAAAGCTTGTTTTTTCAGAGAGATACCTTTAAGGTGAGCTCTTTAAAGCATTGCTGCACATTCTCTCTAGTTTTCGCACTGCATTCAAGAAATGAACATTTATGCTCCTGTGCGAGGGACATTCCTTCTTCTCTAGTAACAGCCCTTTCACAATCCTGAAAATTGTTCATTTGTAGTCAAAATAAGGTACTTAGATTCTTTAAAAGAAAATGCAACAATGCAATAAGGAAACAAAACCATGAAGCTTACATCTGCTTTGAGAGAACTAAAATTAACAACCAGGAATCTTATTTCCATAAAATATGATATTGAACATGAATAAGTTCTTCATGGCACTACTAGTCCTCTGTATGAGTGTAGGTGGGTGATTGTTGTCTGCATTTTTCCTTTGGGTAGTGGTGGTGGGGAGCCAAAATGGTTTGTTTACGAAAAGATAGCAAGACCATACAACTTACCCTATCAACTTTATTGCCAACTAGAAATTTGATGCACTCATGATTAGTGGAGTAGAGCTCTACTTCCTTTGCCCAAACATCCAACAAGTTTGTGAAGGATTCTCGCCTTGTTACATCATAAACTAAAATGAAAGTTAAATTTCAAAATAAGTACTCAATTAACCAAAGTTGAATTGTAATGCTAGCTAAAGCAAAATATCAGAGTAAAAAAAAAAAAAAGGAATGAGCTAAGTATCTCATTAAAAAAAATAAAATAAAAAAAAAAATAATGAAATTAGAGAACTAAATAGACATATTCATAAGCCAGCAGCTTGGGTGTTGTATGGTACACTTTTTTTGCTTTAACAAATCAGCATGTAAAGGAGGGAAAGGGAGAAAGATCTGAAAATTTTGCCTGATATGTCTCTTGGAACTTGAACATGCTGGACATATAACTATATGTTGAAATAGAACATGAGGTCACCCAACAAGAATGCAATGGTCACATGCCACAAAAGAAATATACCAGCATTGATATAGAAGCATTTTCTACTACATTCTTGCATAGACCAACTTATAGAATTGATCTCCATTGGGGACTGATAATTAAATTACTGCATTACAGATGATTAAAGTACCAGCTAAAGCTTGAGAGAGAGAGAAAGATTAACTGTTCAGGCAGTCAACATTCACCTGATGGCATCAGTCTGATACACATTGGAGGCCCATATCCAAACAACTTGAAAGTTTTTAGGAAAGTAAGTAGCTTAACATATCATTAGAGGTATGATTAACTAGAGGTCTCAAGTTTTGCTTTTAACCCCATATCCTACTATTATCCTGATATGATATACATTAACTGCTTATTTGTCTCTCCATGTGAGGATATCCCTGTATAATATACATTATTCTAATTTGATATATATTATGGGTCTATTTCCTCACTACTAATTTGCCTCTCCATACTCAGATATCCTACCATGATATAGATTATGGGTCCATTTTCTAACTGTTAATTAGAATCAGCACTGGAGTTAGTAATCTATATTATTGACTAGTTAGGAAACTGCAATTGAACATCATTATTCACAAGATACTCTCTCTACTCCCATTTCTTCAATCTTCTTTTCTCTGCCCCTTTTCTTTCCCTCACTTCAGCCTTAAGAAAACATAATCAGTTTTGTTCATTTTATCTTCTTCAGATAAGTTCAGCATTAATGTGTCCCAAAACCATTATTCCACAACTCATCAGTATGATTAAATTAATAGACAGTTTTGTCCTTCAGATTTATCTCTAAAATACAATTTTTGCCTCCACTGTCTTTTTCCTTTTCTTTTAATACATGGCTCAAACTTTACCACTTAATCAAAAATAGTTCCTGTGGGTTGTTATATAAGTTTGTTTTACACAAGAGTACATGGTATGACCCCATATTTCAATATTTCCAAGGCCAATGGAGAACATGAATATTGCCTGCTGCATATGAGGCTTATTACAAACACAACTATTGTATTATTGCTTCTAGAAATTCTAATTCAATAATTCCTCATGCTTTCATTATGCTTAACTAAAGGTAATTCTGCTATTTATAGATTTAACAATTCCAGATTAGAGATGATAATGAATGGAAAATAAGTGATGTGATGTTGAACTGTAGATACTTTTATCCAGTAAAAGAAATGAGCGCTTCCGACACTCTAGTTGTGATCCACATGGGCCTTTCTCACATTTCCTTATGAAATTCCAAAATCAATCCTCAATATTGTTTCAAACCATGAAATGAGTATAAAAAACGCATCCATGAATAAATTTCATTGCTCTACCCATCAAACAAGAAAATTATAATCCATTTCTTTTCTATGAATAAAAATGAAGGTGAGCTGCAAGTTCATCCTAGTAAGATAGCGGTAGTGCAATTAGGGTAAGTTGTACAATCAACTCAAACAAATCTTAGTTTATGCATGTCCAGAAAATTATGACTTCATATAGGTCTGCAACACAAGTACAAGAAACAAGTAAGATGAAGAGAGAGCTCCAGGTTTCCTTATTTTTATCCTTTCAACATCAATAAAACAGAGTCTATGTCAATATGGCAGAAGAAAACTTCCAATACATGGCATAAAAGCCATTCGAATGGCAACATTGCTATCACATCGATTGGGCCCTTGAGGCTTTTGAGGACTTAGATCAGGTGGCAAGGGGTTGGGGTGGAGATGGAGTAAATTCCATGTTGATTCATGTAACAGAAAATGAAAAAGGAAATAAAGCACTGACAACAAAAACCTACAGAAAAAGGCTGCCGTGACAGACTGGCATCCACATGGCCATATTTGCATAGAATTTTAGGATTTTGCAATCTCATATAAAGCAGTAGAAACCATGTTACTGTCCTTGTCACTTGGATTAATTAAACATATGACAAATGGAAAGTGTATGAAGGAATCTAAGTAGCTCAAGGAACATCATGAAGAGGTGGAATATGAATTTGGAGAACAAAAAGTTTGCTTATGTAGTGAGCCAATCTATAAAAGGAAGAAAAAGAAGAAGAAGAACAAGAACAAGAACAAGAACAAGAAGAAAAGGTTAGAATATGCTATGACATACCTAGAATAATGCCATGTGCACCTCTATAATAAGAGTTTGTCAATGTTCCAAACCTCTCCTGTCCAGCTGCAACCAAAAAGGAATATTGTTGTCAAACAAATTGAATTGTCTTTAAAAAATGCACAAATGTCACCTTCGCTAGTTCCCAATTATGCTATGTTTCTACAGGTATTATAATGAGATTTCAAGCTTTCATTCCAAATCAAATCCTGCAAAGAGGGGTGACACTCCTTTACGGGGCACAAACGTTTCCATAATCTTTCATATTTTGCCATTCCAAGTTAAATTTCTTTTAAGAGCAAAGCATTACAACTTTTTTTTCCTTCCCCAACAGCATATAAACTATCCCATTTTTAATCCATAGTTCTGCTGCATGAGATAAACTGCCACTGAGGTAGCAGTAGTTCACATAACCTCCTAAAGACAACCGAGAAACATTCTTATTCTTTCTCCATAATCTAAACTTCAATAATGGAGCAAAGAAAATTTTCAACCATAAACGAGGCAACTATAACCACCAAAATGTGATTAAAAAAAAAGGTTAGCAAAAACATCTGGAGGAAAATCCCTAGGAATCCAATGAAGTTGGTAGTTGAAACACAAGTACAGCTCCTTAGTTGTTACTTATTACCTGTGTCCCAGATTGTAAGCTTCAATCTTTTCCCACCAATTGTGAGCAGCATAATCTTGAAATCAACTCCTGCACGCAATTAAAGCAGCACCTAACATATATCAGACAGAAAAAACTGAAGTTGGTGAAGCCCATGAGAAGAAAATGAGTTTAGTATTGCTAATTTAATTTAGAAGCCATTCATGATATAGTGCATATTTTAGCAGCACTGCTGAAATTATAACTCAGAAGGCTACAAGCCCAAAACCATGAAAGAAAATGTATATCTTAAGGTTCAAAACTTTCCTTGAAGTTCAAGCATCAGGCAGGTAAAATATCTAGTTGCTGACAGAACAAGGATTAAAACTAAGTTACCTACTCTACAGGTGCAGAACTCCAACATATAATTTATGGAGTCCAGAGTGTTTTATCTGTTCCACCAACTTATTTCCTAACTCCCTTCACATCAGCTTACAAATGCCAACTTTGACCTTCTGAAATTATTTGAATAGGCCCCTGTTTCTTTTCATCAAAAATTATATTGGATAACTAGCCCATCCAGAATAGGAGACCCCAAATCTAGAGTGATTTTTGAAAGAGAGCATCAAGAGAAGCTAATGCATATTGATGGCATTATGCCTATCAATTTGGTGCACTAACCAGTCTCGGTGTATGCAGAGCTTATGTCATCCCTCAGTTAACCCAATTTGGCAACCAGGCTATGATTGAAGACATAACTCAAACACTTGGAGCTAAAATCAGGACTTCAAAAAAAGATCAAGAGAATCACGTTTCTCAGGAACAAATAACACATCGTCATATCTCTGGTGGCCTCACCGCAACCTTCTCTTCCACATTGGGGTTTGGCATACTGGGTTGCCTCATAAGAGGATCAACCCTTCAAACAACATAAAACAACTTCATCGGTCATTTTCCTTTTCCCCACATTTCCCCTTTTCCTTTCTGTTGGATGATAAATTTGAGTGTTCCACACTAGTTCTAGTGTTGGATAACCAAATGAAAGAATGGCTAACAAATCAATAATAACTATGGGAATCCCCAATTACAAACACCAAAGACTAAGAGCCGTCATACAAGCAACCACCCACCCACCATCCTATTTAGATCTTTCCTGAATCAAACCCACAAGAAACAGCAAATGGGTCTTCCACTAACAGACAGAATTTACAATCTAACATACAAACTTCGTTTTTAAATTCAATTTACACCCACCCAAAAACAAGTATGAAAACAAATAAATAAATAAAGAAGAAAACAAAAACAAAACTATGTTAAACGCCTGGAAGGTCCTAGAACATGAAGAGCAAGTAAAAAAACAGAGAAAGTTTCTGAACGTAAAACCGGGGTTGAATTATAAGTACAGCTGGCATGAGCCAAGAAGCAGATATGGAAAAGCCTGAGACAAATAAAGAGAGAGAGAGGAAAGAGGAGTTGTACCAATGGTGGGGGAAAGATCATGGACAGAGCCGGAGATAAAGCTAAGGAGAAGACTGCTCTTGCCAACGCCAGAATCCCCAATCAACAAGATCTTGAAAGAGCAATCATAACTGTTTTTACCTCTACCCAAGGAAGAAGAACCCATGTGGATCATTCACCTAACACACACCCCCCACCCCACCAAGTCCTTTCAGTGGTGTGGTAGTATGTGAAGAAACAAAGAAGAAGAAGGACAACTGGGAATCGAGAAAACAAAATGGGAAGTTTCCCGACCCCCTGTGGAATGTGAGACAGCGGTGGAAGTTGGCGCAGTGTGCATGGACTGGGGCTTTGATTTTCAAATGGAATAAATTCAAAACATCGGACAAATGTCCTATTTTCTCCACCCCAGCCCCACCCACGTCACGCGCCTGCTTTTGTCCTTTTTTCTTTTGTTTCCTTCTCAATTATTTCTCATATGTGAAAATTTACGATCCAACCAACAAATAATATCAACGTTAGATTTGGATGAAAATTTTGATATTAAAGTGGGACTCTTTTCCTTTTTTTTAAAAAAGAAAATGCTATTAAAAAATTATTGTTTGAAACAAATAATTAAAAAAATACGAGACTTTTTATTATATTGAATATATTTTATTTTGGTATTAAACACATTTTTTTAAAAGGCGAGTCTATATATTTTTTTTTCTCAAAAGATAACTTTATTTATTAAATAACTTTAAAAAATAAAAACTTGTGTTGTGTAGATGGGCATGGCAATGAGGCAGATTTTGTCTTTTTTCGGTCCTACCGGGCGCCTAATGAAATAAATTTGAAATTTAAATAAATGAGTTAAAAGGGTGAATTTGAGATTTTTTATAAAAACTGATGTGGATTTAGGATAGGTTTAGAATTGCTTCTAGTGTTACTTATTCTACCATCTCTCAACATGGTTATATATAAAATTAATTTAATTTAATTTTTTTAAATATATATAATAAAATACTTTTTAATAAAATAAGTTATAAAAAATTATAATATTTTAATTATTTAAAAAATATATTTATTTTAATGTTATTAAAAAAAATTAAATAATCTTTAAAAAAATTCAAAAAAAAAAAAAGTTAAATGGGGTAGGGATAGGAAATTCACATATCCATTTAATTTTTTAAATGTGATGTTGATGAGAATTATTTTGAATAAATGAATCGATTAAAAAAACAAAAAAACAAAAAAACAAAAAATAAAATAAAATACTACTAATGATATATTAAGAATTTCATGTAATTATTTTAAGAAAAAGGAAAGTTTCACAAAATTTATTTACTTATTTATTTCTTTTTTTTTTCATGCAATCATGATCTTGATTTATTTGTGTATGGTTGTCTCTTATTTCAATTTTGAAAATTTTAATTTTTGAAATTATAACAAATAAAACAATTGAATTATATAATTATATTAAATTATATGTTATTTAAATTTTAATTAAAAAATTTGTTTAATTATTCACATTAAAAAAATTGTATTTAATTTAAACTATAGAAGATAACATGATTTAATAAAATACTTTAAATTATAGATAATTAAGTAAAAATTATTATCACCTTCAATTAATTTATATTTAGTTAATTGGAAAAAAAATATTTTAAGATTTTTCACTAAAATAAATTATTAAAGTAATTGAAAATTAACTATTAATATTTTTTATTTTCCTATTATTATTTTTAACCATTTTGAAAATTTTCCTTGAATTTTTTTATATAAAAAAAATCCATTTTAAAAATTTGATATATTATGTTTATTCATGATGAAAGTCCAAAATTACATGATTTCTTGAACTATTTGTAAAATTCATTCATAGTTATTATGATGCTTTTCTACTAAGAAAGAAAATTTTCTAATTCCACTCATGGTGGATAAATTATGATGCTTTCTCACTAAGGAAAATTTCTAAGTCCAGTCATGCATTTTATTTTTGATTTTTTTAATATACGATAATTATAAAAATATTTAGAATTTGTTGGGTAGAAGATCATGAAAAATAATAGTAGAAGATTGAGTGGACAAGGGGATAAATTATAGGCTATAGATGGGTCTAAACCCTAGAGCTACACAAAAGACCTGACAGCTGGTGTAGTGGATGATGTGGACCCCACCTCAGGTCGCAATCACGAGAAGTTAGGGCAACGGCCGGATGATCTTGGACAAGACCCCAATCCAATTTATAGTTGTTATCATTTTGATGAGGGTGAGTCGATTACGAAAATGAGACTGCGGGACAGGTGCGGCACGTGCAACATGGCTGCGTACAAGCATGGGGCAGCCCATTTTTTTTCCTTTCCGGTTTGGCGGGTTGGCGTTGGGCCACCTGTCCCGAGCGCGAAACCTACTCGCTTGAAGACAAACCGTCACGGTTTTATATTTGGAAGGCGCTCTTGCTTGGACGGTTGGACTATCTTTTCCGATTTAAAACTAATTTCTTTGACGGTGTCATATTTTATTGGTAAGTCTTGAATTCAAAATTGACCTATATTAGGAATAGATCCTTATCTCTTCCAATGGATTTTCGTAGAATCATCATATATTCCAACAGATTTTGGTGAATGATTCAGGATGAAAGAGATGTTTTTTTTAATTTTTAGTGTGCAAATTATCATTGGATAATTAGTGAATGTGATTTGTCCGTATTAAGTTATGAGGATCCGTTTATCTATTTGACAAAGAAAATAATAAACATAAATGTCATGCATAAAATATGAAGGAAAAAAAAATTATTTTTTATAAAATGATAGAATATTAAAACAAGTCCATCTCCCATTAAGCGATCAACCTTATCATTAAGATCTTCGAGGTAATCTAACACATTTAAGTGGGTTATGTCTTCAATTCCAATATTATCAACGAAATTCATCTCAATTTCTTTTTTTCTTTCTTTTTGAGAGGTTTGGTAAAAATCATGATTTCAAAAATTGGATCGTTTTGACCGTTGGTCGGTTATGGTTCCCACCCGGTCCAGTCCGACAAATTGGACTGGAAAGTGATCGAATCGGAATCGGATCGGATGAACCGGCGATTTGACTGGCGAACTGGTTGGTTCCTTCCAAACCGTTCAATTCAATCTTTTTTTTTCCTCCCAACATTCACACAACTATTCTCATTGTTGTTGGTCACTAGAGCGTCGTCTCGTCGATAGCACCCCCCCAGCGCCGCACGTCCCCAAGCTCAGTTGCAAAATTCCCCCACCCCCCTCCTCTCCTCTCCCAAAATCCCCTTGCAATTTGCCTTCCTAATTCCTACCGCCTTCTATTTTTGTTTTTTAAAATTTAATTTTTATATTTTATATTTAATATCTTGATATTTAATTTCTTCATTTTTGTGTTGATTATAATTGTAATTATGTTTAATATTTAAATTTTACATTTTTATTTTATTTATCGCACATTGAAATTTTAATTTATTGAAATTATTGGGTTAATTGTCATCTACAAGTAAAAAACTGTGAAAAAAATTTAACAAACGAAGTAGATATTGTCAAAATTTAGATAAATTTTTTTTAATTTTAATAATATATAAAATATATATTTATGATGTCATCGGTTCTACCGTAGTTTGATCGTCGGTCCGACCAGTGAACCATGAACTGGTAACTTTTTCGGTTCAATAATCGACCTTATTCTAAAAACATTGGTAAAAATCAATCAAATGTTTCGATATTTGAAAGGTAAGAATGAAAATGTTGGTTTTGATAAATATATCAGTAACTTGATTTTACGAATATATCGGGAAGTGTCAATAGACATTTTGACATAAAATATTGGTAGAGCGAAAATTGATCAAAATGTATGAAAAATGTTAGAAAAAACTTATAAGAAAGAATATAAAAAATAATATATATATATATATATATATATATATATATATATATATATATATATATATATGTTTGTGTACTTTATACTTTATAATCCATGTATAACTACTTTTTTTATTTAAAAATATTTATCATTTTATTTACAAATTTATATATATTTTTATTTGATTCATGGTTTTTTGTTTTATTAATAAATTAAATGTAATTTGAAAATAAATATTTGAGATTAATAAATTTATTAAAATTTTTATTTTTGAAAATATATATAAAGTTTACGTGTAAATATAGAATAAAAAAGATGCAAGTGGTATAATGCTATTTTATTTTTTTGCAATTAGAACACCTAGGTTTGAGTCCGACGCCTCCTCTCCATTTTGTTATCTAGCTAAAAAAACTCTTTGACCATGCTTTAACTGACCAAAAAATAGGGAAAATATCCCAATAGATGCAAGAAATACCCGGAAATATTGGTCTTTCGAAATATCTTCCTAGATTTCATGTTAGGATGGACTTATATCTAAAACATCAAGGATATATTGCCAATATATCTCAATAGTTTTAACCTTGACAACAAATACGTGACCAATCCATTTCTTGCCATATTTGTAGCATTCATTTTCATGAGTCTTTTTGTATAGGATTGTATGTTGGAAAATTTTTATATGGGCTAACATTAATTGAATAATTTGTATTTGCAAAAACGGGTTAATGGATAGTCTATTATATAATGAACCCAATTAACTAGTGATCACATTTTGGATTGGGTTTTGCATCTTTTGAATAGAAGCTCAGTTGAGTGGCAAGTGTAGGCTATGGGTCTTATTGAAGCCCATTATGGGAGGGCCCAATGAGAATCCAATATTGAGTTATGCTAAGTCCATTCTCTAATCTAGATAAAAATGGTCTTTTTTGTTTTTCCATAGAGCCACCATAGTTGTTATCAAGATCATAGAGAGGAAGACTTTGTTGCAACAATCAATTACCTATTTTTTTGTGATGACTCAAACATGTATGTTCTTTATAGTGATTTTCTATTGTTAATATCCTTTAATCATGTATGATTAATTTATGTGATTATGTAAATATTCTACACGTGGTATCATAGCCAAAGTTACATGATTTAGGATCTATAATTGGAAATCGAAAATAAAATTTTTAGTTTCTTATTTTATTTTATTTTCAAAGCCAAATCTGTGATCTATGATTGTGTATGGTTTTTTTTTTTGGTTTCTTTTGATTGTGAAACTTTAGGCCTTTTGTTTCTCTTGTCACAAGTAGGGGTCTCCAAAAAGCCCGCGGCCCGCGACCCGCTTTAGGCCCGGCCCGGCCCAAGCCCGCCGGGCCGCGGGCCTAAATTTAGGCCCGGCGGGCCGGCCCGACCCGGCCCGTAGGCCCGCCTTTAATTTTTTTTTTAAAAATAATATACTATATTTTTATATATATATATATAACTAACTCATTTAATAAGCACAAAAGAAATGTAGCTCAGTTGGTTAGAGCCTTGAAATTTAAGCTTGAGGGGGAGGGGTTCGAATCCCCCCCTCTTCCTTCCTTTATTTAAAAGCCATTTTGGCTTATTTAAAAAAGCCCACGGCCCGCCCCCAGCCCGCCAGCCCGCTAGCCCGCGGGCCTAGCATTTGAGCTCGCCCATAGGCCCGGCCCGAGCTGGGCCGCGGGCCTCCTATTTACGGCCCGGCCCGGCCCGTTGGAAACCCTTAGTCACAAGCTTCAAATTGATATATCATATATGCAATTTCGTTGTTTAAATTGGGAGTAATTAAGTTTTTAAATTTTCGAAAATTTTCTTGTTTAAAGATTCAAGAAAAAATTTATCTGTTCAAATTATTGTGTTTTATTCAAATTAAACTCTTGGATTTTGTTGTTTACATATATTATAGTTGATATGTAGCATCAATTTCGGTTTTTTGGCTCAATTTGGTGAAGATTGAAAATTCGAAAATATAGGTATGAACCTTAGAAATTTCGTTTTATATTTTTAAAAAATTGAGCAAGATTGAGAAGTTTTTGTTTAATTAATTGTTGTAGAGAGATTTCTTATATTGTTAAGGTGAAAATACATGTAAAATGAGGCCGAAATAGGTGTTAAAATAAGATTTTTCGATTTTGGCTATGGAGGTATAAAAACCGAATTTTGTTAATCAATTATGATCTTTAAGTTGTTGTTTTTTTTTTATGATTAAATGACTTAAAATTGTTAGAAACAACCTAAAGTTTAAAACCCCTCAAGATCCCGATCGAAAAACTTTTTTTTTTCAATTATTTGTAATTCGGGTAGCAACCGGGTCATTTGACCCGAATTGCAGATTTTTTGACTTGCTGCTGGACGTTGAAGATGACCTCCAACACATGCCACACATGCCACATGTGCCACACATGCCACATGTGCCACACATTCC
Source organism: Vitis vinifera (assembly GCF_030704535.1). Lineage (NCBI taxonomy): Eukaryota > Viridiplantae > Streptophyta > Magnoliopsida > Vitales > Vitaceae > Vitis > Vitis vinifera. The sequence continues at coordinate 7,105,866 of NC_081817.1, forward strand.
CCACTCACGAGTCAAGTGTGTGAGGCGCGTGTAACCTCATTCAGTGTCCATTTTGAGTCTCATTTTTTCCTATGCGCTCGTTTTTTTGTCATCTATTTTTATGGATATATAATTTTAATTTTTGGGGGTAAAAAATATTTATTAAATAATTATTACTTATTTATGTGTTTTAATTAACTTAAAATTATTCTTTGGTATAATTTTTTGTTGAGAATTTACCAGAAATTATACTAATATATATGGAATAGGAGTATAGTACTCACTCTCTCTAGATTGATACTTTTTCAAGCATACTCTTCTACTTGGTCTAAATCACATAAACTAGTTAAATAATTAGTTTAAAGTGTAATAAAAAAATTGTTGTTCAAATTCTTACAACTATAATTGATCATTGATCATTGAGAAAGTACATTTTATGACATACTTCATCTTGTTTGATCATATGCATATATATCGCTAATATGCACTATTGTTGGTGGGCAATATTGTTTTTTAATTTAACCAATTTTGGAATGTTGCATGTGAATTGTTGAGGTTATTTCACCAAAGTGATTTAACAATCAAAATTTGCAAGTTTATGAGTTCTTATTTTGTTGATGGGCAAAATTTTAGATTAATTTGTACAATCGCCTGCCCAAATGAGGTTATTGTGCAAATTAATTTAACAACATGAGGATATTGAATGAGATAAATAATTTGATAAATTTGTTTGCCCAAAGGAAATAAATTTTAATGAATTATTTGTTGATCTTCATGCTTAGAGAATAATTGTTTATTGTGGACTCTGCCCAAAGAGGAGTTTATGATAATACAATTGATTCTTGTATTGTATTGCTTATGCTTATTTAAGCATTTTACTTATTGCCCATAATTGATCTAGTTGCAAATTTTTGTCAATCAGTTTCCTTTACTGTGAACAACAATAATTGAAATTCTAAGTGGGTCGAACTATAAAAGATGGAGATCAGACATAGAGTTTGTTTTATGAATGATGGACTTGGACATGGCTCTACGTGAAGATGAACCTCCTAAACCTACTAATGAAAGCACTAAAGCTATGAGAACTCATTATGCGAAATGGGAAAGATCGAACCATTTGAGTCTCATTTCAATCAAGAGGTCCATTGCTGAGCATCTCCTTAGAGGAATACCTGAGAGCAACAATGCTAAGGAATTTCTCGTTGTTGTGGGAAATAGATACTACATATCTGACAATGCGAAGCTGGGTATTTTATGGATGAATTGATGAATATGAGGTATAATGATATGAAAGGGGTTTGTAAGTATATCCTAAAAATGGTGCATCTTCATACTAGATTGAAAACACTAGACATTCCCATTCCCAATAAGTTTATTGTTCATCAAGCCCTCAATACTCTACCATCTTCTTTCAGCACCCTGAATTAGTCTTGGGGTGTGAATGACCTGATCACTAAGTGTGTGGCTGAGGAAGAAAAGCTGAAAAGAGAAAAGAATGAATCCGCTCATCTCGGTGCTCTTGGAAAACTGAATAATCAGAAGAGAGTTGAAAATGCTAGAAAGCCCAACTTCTACAATCATAAGAAAAGCAAGAATTTCAAGAAGAGTGGGAGTGAGAAGCAAAAGAATGGAAATGCCAAGAACACATACCTTAAATGCTATCACTGCAACAAAAAGAGTCACAAGAGGGTTGATTGCTTTAAGTTTAAGAATTGACTAGAGAAAAAAAAAAAAAAAAAGAACAGGGTATGTTATCTGCCTATGTCTGTTTTGAATCTAATTTAGTTAATGTTCCTTTAGATTCATGGTGGCTTGACAGTGGTGCTACTGTTCATGTTGCAACTTCTTTACAAGGGATAAGAAATCTGAGGAAGCCAAGTGAAAAAGAGTCAAAGCTTAAAGTTGGTAGTGACATCGGGATTGATGTTGAGCATATTGAGATTGTTGTTTTAGAATTAAATTCTGGTTTTCAGCTTGTTTTGGACAATGTTTTTTTGTGTACCTTCGTTTAGAAGGAATTTGATTTCCCTTCCAGTACTTGACAAAGTTGGATATAGTTTCACTTTTGCAAATAAAAGAGTTGAGGTGATTTATGACTCTAAAGTGATTAGCAATTGTGTTTTGTCTGACGGGCTTTATAGATTGTCGTTGTTATCTGCTTGTTCTTATAATGTTGAAAACAGTATTACTAAAAGACCTTTGACTAAGGAAATATATTCATTGTTATGGCATAAGCGTTTGCGACACATTTCTAAAGAACGAGTAGAACGCTTAATTAGTTCTAAGATTCTTCCTCGCCTTAATTCTGATGACTTTGAAATTTGTGTTGATTGTGTGAAAGGAAAATTGATAAAGACTAAGAAAAAGGGTGCAAGTCGTAGTCAAAATTTGTTGGAGATTGTTCATACAGACATTAGTAGGCCTTACTCCACTACCTTGTGTGGCAACAAGTACTTCATTACATTCATTGATGATTTCTCCCGATATGGCTATATGTATTTGATCAAAGAAAAGGTAGATGCTCTTGAAATGTTCAAAGTCTTTCTAATTGAAGTTGAGAAACAACTGGGGAAAGTCATCAAGATTGTAAGATCTGATCGAGGTGGTGAGTATTATGGGAAACATGGTGATGTTGGACAACAAAATGGACTTTTTGCAAGGTACTTACAAGATAATGGTATTGTTGCTTGGTATACTATGCCTGGTAGTCCTGAACAAAATGACATGGCAGAAAGGTGGAACCGTACTCTTATGGAAATGAAGAAGAGCATGATGAGTAGATCAAATTTACCAGAATACTTATGGGGTGAAGCCATTAAAACAGTAACCTATATTTTGAATCGTGTTCCTAGTAAGTCTGTGCCTAAAACACCATTTGAAATAAGGACAGACAAAAAACCCAGTTTGAATCATTTTAAAGTATGAGGATGTCCATCTGAGGTGAAAAACTATGATCCTTCTTTAAAAAAGACAGATTCGAGAACTACTAGGTGCTACTTTATTGGGTATCCTAGTCACTCAAAATGACACAAGTTTTATTGTTCGACTCGTGGCACTAGAGTTGTTGAGTCTCAAGTGGCAAAGTTTTTAGAGTTGGATGTTGTTGATAGTATACCCTTTCAATCCAATGAAAGAGTGGAACCCATGGATGTTATTTCTTTACCTTTGCCAGTCTCAGATGTCAACCTTGATGTTGAAGCTTTTGATTCTGGAATTCAGTAAGGAGTTGCTAATGTCAATTTCCCCACTATCGAAATAAACCTTATTGTAGATGAGATTCCTCTTGTGGAAATGAGAAAATCGCAATGAACTAGAAGGCCTGCCATTTCTAACAATTATTATGTTTACCTATAAGAGAGAGAGTATAACATTGGAGAAGAAGTGGACTCTACTACTTATTGTGAAACTCTTAGTAGTGATAAGGCAAATGAATGGCTGATTGCCATGAGAGATGAGATGTAGTCTATGTCAGAAAATGATGTTTGAGAACTTGTTAATCTTCCCAAAGGATATAAACCCATTGGATGCAAATGGGTATTCAAGACCAAAAGAGACAACAAAGGAAATGTTGAAAGATACAAGGCTCGGTTGGTTGCTGAAGGGTATACACAGCGAGAGGGGGCATTGATTTCATAAAGACTTTCTCACCATTCTCTATCAAAGATTCCTTTAAGCTAATTATGGTGTTGGTAGCTCATTTTGACTTAGAGCTTCATCAGATGGATGTCAAGACAACTTTTCTCAATGGTGATTTGAGTGAGGTGGTCTACATGTCACAACCTGAAGGATTTAAGGCAAATGGGAAAGAAAACATGGTATGCAGATTGAAAAGGTCAATTTATGGTCTCAAGCAAGCTTCTCGTCAGTGGTACTTGAAATTTGAAAAAATTGTGACGTCTTTTGGTTTTATAAAGAACAAGTTTGATCAATGCATTTACATGAAAGTCAATGGGAGCAAGTACATTTTCATGGTTCTCTATATCGATGACATTCTACTTGCTAGTAGCAATGTGAATCTCTTGAATGATACCAAGCGTATTTTGTCTACTAATTTTAACATGAAAGATCTCGGAGAAGCATATTTTGTGTTGGGTATTGAGATTTATCGTGATAGATCTCGAAACCTCCTTGGGCTATCTTAGAGAGCCTACATCAATTGTGTGCTTAAAAGATTCAATATGCAGACATGCAAAGCTGGTGATGTACCTATTATGAAGGGAGATAAACTCAGTAATGAACAATGTCCAAAGAATGATTTGGAAAATGATGCCATGAAGAATATTCCTTATGCTAGTGCCATTGGTAGCTTGATGTATGCACAAGTATGTACGAGACCTGATATTGCCTTCATTGTTAATGTTCTTGGTAGATGTTTGTCGAACCTTGGACATTATCATTGGATTGCTGCAAAGAAAGTCATGAGATATCTACAAAGAACGAAGGATTTTATGCTTGTGTATAGGAGGGTGGATAATCTCAAGGTAGTTGGATACTCAGATTCTGATTTTGGCGGTTGTTATGACGATCAAAAATCTACTTCAGGATACATTTTTATGTTAGCTGGTGGAGTCATTTCATGGAAAAGTGTCAAACATAGCCTAATTGCGTTCTCGACCATGTATGCTGAGTTTGTAGCTTGTTATGGTGCATCATCTCAAGCTGTTTGGCTAAGAAATCTGATTTCAGAGTTGCAAGTTGCTGATTCCATTTTTTGACCCATTGTGATTTATTGTGACAATAATACAGTTGTGTTCTACTCCAAGAACAATAAGATCAGTACGGGTTCTAAGCATATGGAAATCAAGTACCTTACAGTCAAGGACTTAGTGAAGAAAGGAGATATTGTGATTGAGCACATAAGAACTAAGTTCATGCTAGCTGATCCGCTAACCAAAAGTTTAAAGCCCATAACGTTCAAGAAACATGTTGTGAATATGGGTGTCATTGAGTCTTTTGCTTCTTTGGTTTAGTAGGAGTTTTTGTGATTTCCCTTATTTCAATTATTGTTTTGTGTAAACATTGATCATTATTGTTATGCGACTTGCAAAATTAAATTTTTTTTATTATGATCATCATTATTAAGTATTATATTATAGCATGTCGTAATTGAATTACATATAACATGACATCTTAGATATTGAACCTTAAGAATTACAGTTATATACTATTGGATGTCACAAATACCATTATTTTGAGATCTTGTGGTGCACTGTTGGTGACATATGACTTGTTAAAGTCAAGCAATTTCATATTGTTGAGAAATTGCAATTACAATTTCATTTTGCTGGTAAATTATAATAAGGACTGATGAGAAACAATGCATATAGATGATGATCACATGTTGGCATTGATTTCTTACTACACTACTGGGTTTACGATCCATGTCGATATGGTTATAAATATTCGTGAATATAAGGGGCATTATGTTTGTTGAGATTAACATATAAACCATCATAGTCCAATATGAAGACCATGTTGGACCGGATAAGTTTATCAATATGCTACTTATAGACTATCATTTCTTTAAAAACAGGTGTGACCACACAAAATAAACTTTTCTGTACTTAACCCGAGAGTCTTATTTTCAAAATGAATTTAATGAATCCTCAAAAAATAATTAATGTAGCCCAAGTGGGAGAATGTTGGAAAATTTTTATATGGGCTAACATTAATTGAATAATTTGTTTTTGCAAAAACCAATTAATGGATAGTCTATTATATAATGAGCCCAATTAAGTAGTGATCACATTTTGGATTGGGTTTTGCATCTTTTGAGTAGAAGCTCAGTTGGGTGGAAAGTGTAAGCTATGGGTCTCATTGAAGCCCATTATAGGAGGGCCCAATGAGAACCCAATATTGAGTTATGCTAAGTCCCCTCTCTAATCTAGATTAAAAAGGGTCTTTTCTGTTTTCTCATAGAGCCACCATAGTTGTTATCAAGATCATAGAGAGGAAGACTTGGTTGCAACAATCAATCACCTATTTTTTTGTGATGGCTCAAACAGGTATGTTCTTTATAGTGATTTTCTATTGTTAGTATCCTTTAATCATGTATGATTAATTTATGTGATTATGTAAATATTCTACATTGTAGACCCCCATTTTGGGGCTCATTTTCATACACTTTTCCACAAGTCATTTTTTTTCCAAGTTTCACAATCCTAGGAGGCCACATGTCGTCTTTGGGCAAGTTGCTAGGGAATCATAATAGTGGATTGAAGAGGCAATAGGGTGGTGACACGTGTCAAGGGATATTTTGAGAAAGTTGCAGGCTGTTAGAGTGGAGGAGCGTATTCTGTTGCAATGGGCGAGATGTTTCTTTCTTGGGCTGCAAGTTTTGAGTGGAGGAGAGGTGGATTCCAAGAGAGAAGGAAAACCAGAGAAAATGTGAGATCGGAAGTTGCAAACCGGTTGTAAGAAAAGAAGAGAGTGAGACAGTAGGTGAGAGAGGAGAGTGAGTTTTTCAGAGGGCAAGAAAAGAAACTAGTTGTGAGTGAGAACGAAAGTAGAGCATAAGGAAGAGTAAGGGAGCTGGAGTCTTATTGGTCTAGGAGTATAAGAAAGTGTGAGAAGTTGACCAAGCTTTAAAAAACCCAAGTATGACCACTGTATATTTCACTGTTTTCTTCCTCTATGCTTGTGGATTTCGAGTTTTATTTGCTGATTTGGGTGCGAATGTCGTATGTTCATGCATTGCTTGTTACCTTTTAAGCGATTGATAGACTAGATCTTGTTGCATTCATTTATGTTCCTTTGTTTTTTTTTCTTTGATATGCATCCTAAATTTACTTCTGCTGTGCGACATATGAGAATCATGTTATTGCTCCCTGTTTCATTTACCTGCTCTTGGCCCGTTGATTAAAACATGAAACGTGAGGCTATAGATGGTTCATTTGGCTTCTTTCACTTGTGTTCTATTCTCTTATGGTTTTTTTTTTCTCCTGTTTCTGACGTCCACCTATGGAGAGTTGAACACGATGAATACAGAGTGTTGGGAGGTTTTGATTGTTTGTGGAATATGGGTTTTTGTTGGGTGAGATAATACCAGAAGATTTCAAGGATGTTTATGTTTGGATTCTTCGAATATTGGTGTTTGCTTCTCTGGTTGACACAACATTCGTTGGCCAGTTAGGTTTAGTGGAACTTGCTGCTGTAGGGGTTTCTATTGCTTTGTTCAATCAAGTATCAAGGATCACAATATTTCCACTTGTAAGCGTCACAACCTCTTTCATTGCTGAAGAAGATACCATTGGAATACTGGACTCTGAACTTGAAGTTAGCAAAAGTGTGGAAATGGGCTCAATTGTAAATGGTGAAACCAAAAAGTTGATACCAACAGGTTTTGGAGAGAGACCATATGATTCAGAAATGCATAGTAGTGGTCATGACACGCCAAAGTTTGAGCATAAAAGGCATATCCCATCAGCCTCAACTGCACTGGTCGTTGGTGGTATCTTTGGCCTCATCCAAGTCATATTTCTCACTTCTGGAGCAAAACCTATATTGAACTTCATGGAAGTCCATTCTGATTCCCCTATGCTAACCCCAACACAAGAATACTTATCTCTGAGGTCACTTAGTGCTCCTTCTGCTCTTTTATCATTAGCCATGAAAGGGATTTTTCGCTGATTGAAGGATACAAAAACTCCTCTATATACTACTATGGCAGGAGACGTAACAAACATAATTTTAGACTCGATATTTGTGTTTGTTTTCCATGTGAGTGTCAGTAGTGCAACCATTGCCCATGTTATATTTGAGTACATTATTTCTGATATTCTCTTTTAGAGATTAATACAACAAGTCGAACTCTTACCTCCAGATACCGAAGTTCTACGATTTGGTTGATTTCTAAAAAATGGCTTCTGTGTGACTCTAGTTGCATCTTCTGTGTTATAGTTGTGAGGGTTATAGTTTTGACCTTCTGTGTGACTCTAGCTGCATCTTTAGCTGCATGCTAGGGACCAACATCCATGGTTGCATTCCAAGTTTGCTTGTAGGTTTGGTTGGCAACATCTCTTCTTGCTGATGGCTTAGCAGTCGCAAGGCAGGCCATACTTGCTGGCGTATTTGCTAAACATGACTATAGCACGGCCACAACTGCTACATCAAGAGTATTGCAGTTGGGGTTAGTTCTAGTGTTGGTTCTGTCATCCATCCTTGGAACTGGATTGCAGTCTGCAACAAACTGTTCACAAAGGATCTCAGTGTCCTCCATCTCATCAGTATAGGTGTTTCATTTGTTGCAACTACTCAACCTATCAACTCTCTGTCCTTTGTTTTTTATGGGGCCAACTTTGGTGCATCTAATTCTACAAATTCTGCATATTCCATGGTTCTGGTGGCCATAGTCAGCATCTTGTGCTTGTTCATCCTCTTGTCCAGTTTCGGCTTTGTTAGAATCTGGGTGGCGCTGACCATCTATATGACATTGAGAACATTTGCTGGCTTTTGAAAGAAAGGGACATTTGTATCATTTGGACCCACAGTAGTCACCTCAACTTTTCTCCATTGTTGATATCCATTACCATCGAACCTTTTCTATCTCACTAACTCATTCACCTTCTATTTCCTACCCGTTTATCTCTTTACACCACATACCCATTTTCCAAATATCCATTAAACTCATTTCCCCACCGTTGCATGGCCACACTAACCTCCACTACCCATTCCACCAACTTCATGCTCATATTCTCCTATGCCATTCATCCCCACCAAACACCATTCATACCTATCTTCTAATACCCGTCACCACTCATGCTTACCACCCCTCATACCCAACACATCACCACCCGTTTCTTTAACTATATCCCACTACCCATCCCACTAATCATATCCCATATCTTCCATACCCATTAACGTGTTCACCGTCACTAGTTCATTCGACATTTCAATACCCATAAACTCACTCATTCCATCTCCCATATTCCATCATACCCATTGCCCACCTTCTCATACCTATTTTCATACTTATATTTCATAACCTCCCATGCATATCACCTTTTGTTTAAAACCTCTAAACCCATTTATCTCTCTACACCACGTACCCTTCATGCACAACTGTTGGTTGATAGAGAGATGAGTTTTGGGTTTAAAACAAATCATTCTTTCTTGATTTTGAACTAGGTTAAGCTTGCTCGTCTCGATGCACTCGCATAGATTCTCAGAATAAGAGCGATACTCACTCCTCCCATTCAGCACTCCCAAGTGCACCACCACAGGATTTCGGCATTTGCTAGGGAAAACGCCTTTGCATACAGGCTGTATCTCCTAGGCGGATATGAAACTATTGTGCATGTGTTGGCGGATGAACTCCAAAGCTCCTCTCCAGTAATTTTTTATTTCTTTCACCACGTTCTTAGAGTGGTTTGCAAGAAAAAACTTTGGACCGCGAACATATATCCTCAGTTAATATGGACTGTGAACACCATCGTTCTCGGCATTGAGAAAAAGTCCACCACCTACTTCATTAGTCATCTCCCATTCCACTTCTTTCTTCTCAACCCATTCTCTCGACCATAACCATAACAACACTGGCAGACTCCATTGTTTCAGCAACTTAGCACCACTGGATTTAGATACCTAACCCCATTTGTCACGTCACAGTCAACGCTGGCTCTCCAGTTGACCATTTGGATGGCTCCCGTGGCGCCTCTGCCACTCTTGCCAGCTGCTTGTAGCGTCCAGCTGGGAACTTGGGAACCTTAAGTATGTTTTCAAGCATTTGTCGTTCAATGTAACTGACCCATAGTTTAGGGTGCAACTTGCTGATGTACTAGATATCAATGACCAGATGCATACATGGATGCACTCACTTTAGTTATCCCAATTGCTGATGGTCCCATCATTTTTTTTTTTCGCCAAATTCTTTCCAAACAACACCATTTCATCTTTGTAATCATGAACAATTTTCGATCGGCAGGCGACATGACCCATTTGATGAATATTCTATTTTTCTTTCTCAAAATTTACGCTATCGAGTCTTGTTTAGCCTCGTTGCCCGGGTTAGTGAAGCTCCACTAGTTGAAAATAAGATACCAGATACTGAGATAGAGGTTGTTTTTCTATCAGGGATTCATCAAGTGGCTGCTGTGAAGAGTTTAAGAAAATTGAACACATAAATAATGGCTATTTCCATTGACAGTGTGTTCTCGCATCTCGCATAGGTCTAAACAGATAGAAAGCCAAGCGACTTTGGAGATTTTAGGTGACTTTTCATCATTAGCATGGGAGGAGTTATCATGCACTCTCATTTTGGCACTCCTCGGACAACCACCCCCTTGGAAGACATTTTGAAGTCACTGTTCTATTTGCCATACTTATTACGCCTAAGATGCATATGAGATATATGTGTCTCTAAAGAGATGATGCTAAAAAATCCTAAGAGGCTGCAGGCACCTGATCGCCTTTATCATATTGTTGAGAAAAAGCTTTTCAGGATGAGAGGATTTCTCTTGGTCGTGAGGGCAGCGGTACTTGTAGATGGGAGGTTTGAGCATATTGTTCTTTCTGGTAATGTCACATCTGACCATGCTATCATTTGGATAGAGAGAGATGCCCAAGGGACTCTGGATTAAATGCTAGGAAAAGATAAGATCATGGAGATCTCATAAAAGCAGAAAATGGAGAGGCCAGAGACTTTAAATAAAGAATGTAGTGAAGGGTACAAGGTTGCGTTGCATATGGCTGTTACATTGATTGTTTCTCATGTTTGCTCACTTTCTCAATACGGAACTTTCGGTGATCATGATTAATGGGAGAATTCCAGCAGATCCAGTTGAGGAAACAAAATGAAAGATCATATTCAAGAGAATAAGCCTTCGTCCTTACCCGCACCATTCTACCTTGGGCCCACATTTGCATGATTTTGGTTTGCATGGCCACCTCCCTAGGCACACTTTCACAGCCCATACCTGCATGCATGTCTTTAAAATTGATTTTTGAAAAATCCAGTTTTCAAAGATTTAATTCACAACCCTTTACCCCTCTTCAATGTTTAGGTTCATCAAATTTCCATTTTTAATAAAAATTTTCTACCATTTCTCTTTCTGGAAAGCAATTTTCATATTTTCCTTAATTTATAAAATGTTTTAAAATAAGCATGAATTTAATTTTGTAATTTCAATTAGTGGAATTTATGAAATTAATTCATGCAAAAATAAAATGGGCTTTGGTGGGGCCCAACATCAAAGAAGTTTTATTTAAAATAAAAATGAATTTGAGTGAAGTGTCATGTGTGCCATTGGTGATTTCATATTCAGTTTAGTGACATGTGAGTCATGTTTTATGTTCATTAATTATGCACTAACCCCATTTCTTGATAACGCATTATGACTCGTTGCCAAGGTACTCACCCGCTCTCACTCTGACCATTCTTTATCGAGTGTTTTGATTCTCACATGTGCATGTTCGTTCTAGGTATCTATTGATTTCCTTATCAATTGTCATGATTGATTCATTTTATTAGTAGAGACCCATTTTTTGGGATTTAGAGGGGTGCTACGATCTTTACCGTACCTTTCTGATAAGTAACCTAACCCCCAAACCCCGATCCAATTTTTCACAGACCACCTTTTCCAAAATAAGGAGTTACACTTAGGGTTTTCTTTCTTATTTTGTTTACCCTGTAAAAATAAAACAAAAATAAGTGGCGACTCCAAGTCATTTTCTTAATAAATAAATAATTTTTCAAATAAAAAGCGAGTTTGCCATCTAGTGGAAGCGCATGAGCAGAAATACAAGGTCCACAAGTATATTTTCCCCATTTTTTAATGATTATTGTTCCATTTTTTGTGGTAAGTGGTATTTTTCTCATTATAGTCTCCATGGTGTTTGTAATTATGTCTTTAATAATCACGATTGCATCATTGACTACATTCATGTCTATAATCGTGGAATAAGGTGGCATTCACATCTAAGAATGACATGAAACCAGTTAAATGAAATTGATGTTTTTTTTTATAATAAAAACTCATTATTTTGTTTAGCAACTAAGAGACATGAAATCAATTTAAAGTATTTGGTAAATCTATGTCTATAGATGTGTCATTTGCTTCCATGCCACATTTGTAGCATTCATTCTTATAAGCTTCCATGTCACATTTGTAGCATTCATTCTCATGAGTAATTTTGTATTTCCTTTTTTTTTTTTTTTTTATGATTTTGCAAACTATTGTTCCACTTTTAGTGGTAGGTAGTATTTTTCCCATTATAATCTCCTCGAAGTTTGCAATTATGCCTTCAACGACCAAGATTTGCTTCCTTGATGACATCCATGTCTATAATTGTGGGATAAGGTAGCATTCACTTTTGAGAGTGATATAGAACTAGTTAAACAAGATTGATGATTTTTCAATAAAAGCTTATTGTTTTGTTTGGCAACTAAGAGACATGAAATCAATTTGAAATATTTGATAAATCTATGCTCTTGATATTAATGATGTAGGACCACATTCAAGACATAAAAAGTAGTCAATATCTCTTCCAATAATATTTCTTCAATAACCTTCTTGACACATAGCTTCAATTGAGAGCTAATTTTGAATAATGCAAAGTTATATTCACCAACATACTTAAAATCTCGTGGTTTCAAATGCATCCAATCATAACGAACATTAGACAAAATTAAAATCTTTTGATGGTTGTATCATTCTTTTACATTGATCTAGAGAATGAGGGGGTCCTTTAGTGTGATATCTTCACTTTTTAACCCTTCATTGATATGACGAAGGAAAACTAGTGTTTTTTTTCAGATCCTACAAGGACGTGTCATTGCATTTCTTAATGGTTACCTCAAGATTCATGACATCAGGATGGATTTCAAAATTCAATATTCATGACAAGTAATTTTTCCTAATATATCAAGATTGACAAATTCAAGTTTGGTAAGGTTTGACATTGTTTGAGAACTATGTATGAAATTATTTAATTACAATAATATATAAACTAGAATATATAAAGTATAAATAATATATTAAAAGAAATTTACAAATTTATAATAAAGTGAAGTTTTTTTAATTTTGTGTGTGTGTGTGTGTTTCTCTCTCTCTCTCTCTCTCTCTCTCTCTCTCTCTCTCTCTCTCTCTCTCTCTCTCTCTCTATATATATATATATATATATATATATATATATAAAAGGTTTTCCTTGTAGAAGAATTGGGTTTAAATCCTAGGTGGTGTTTGTTTTTTTACATAATTTTAAATAGAACTTTAATACTTAATAGTGTTAAGTATTAGACTATTTGTTTTTTTTTTTTTTAATATTTTATTTTAATTAAAATATTAAAAATCCAACATGTTACTTTTTTCATTTAGAAAAAGTAAAATATTTTGACTTTTTTCTATTTAGCAAAAAATTTATAATAAATCATGAAAAAGTAAATAAAAAAAAAAAAAAAAACCTAAAGTCTGAAAACAAATTACTTTAAACAAAAAGCTTAAAAAACAAACACCCTCCTAACAAGAAAACTTGACTTGAACAATCTTGTTTTTTAAATTAAGCTAAATTAGCTAAAATGACAAGTTATAATAATTATTACGAAGAACTTGCATGACCTAATGATCTTTTATATATTTTTGCAGTAGTAATTCTAGGTACTATTTTATGTAATGTAGGCTTAGAAGTTCTAGAACCATCAATGATTAGTGAACCAAGCAACTCCTTTGAAAGTATTACCTAAATGATATTTTTTTTACCATAGTTCAAATACTTCGTATAATACCTAATAAGTTGTAAGGTGTTCTTTTCATGGTTTTAGTACATGCAGGATTATCATTGCAATTCCTTGTTGCATGAAATATCTTGAATGAGAATTGATGGTGGAATGAGTGATGAATAGAGCTTTTTATAACATTCCTCAATCGATGAGGGGAGTAAGGACCAACAAGTGCAATGTCTATGCAAGATATGGAGATTCCATTAATTGCATGGAAATCCAATTAGCTAATGTTAATCTTTGGTTCCCTTCTTTACAAAGTCTCATTTAATTTTGCATTGACTATTTACTGTTGGTGGTGCTATTTGTACTCCATGGAAACTGTGACATCTCACATTGGATAGGGGGGAAAGTTTCTGATGCTATATAAGTATGGACTTCTCTTAACCCTATAGACGTGTTTTAAAGTCGTGAGGGCCCCTTTGGGTCCAAAACGGACAATATCTACACGGTTGGAAACGGGTAGTTACAAATGGTATTAGAGTCAATCCCTAACCTCGATGTGGGGTTTGTTTAACCCCGTAAGGGTGTTTGTCTATTTGGCCCCACAATCCTGTGGGACACAAAGAGGACGTTGTGTCTGCATGAGAGGGTGTTTGTGACATCCCACATCGGATAGGGGGAAAGTTCTTGACACTATATAAGTATGGACTTCTCTTAAACTTTTAAATGCGTTTTAAAGTCATGAGGACCTCTTTGGGTTCAAAGCAGATAATATCTACACGGTTAAGAGCGGGTTGTTATAAGAACCTTCATTTTTGTAACCTCATTCATGTTTAGTTGATCAATATTCCCACTATTAACACATTAAAGAAGCCTAACCTTGCTTTCTCCACTTTTTGACACGCTGCACTCTAAGTTTTTGATTAAAAATATATGTTTGTTAAGCTAAAATCTCATGAAAAAACTAGGACTCGGACTATTACTAAGTACTATAATTGCAGTCTCTACACTTAGGGTCTTGAGTTATTGTTTTGTACCAGTTTTGGGCTTTGGGTTTATTGCTTGGGCTTGTGTGACATTCATTTGATGGTTTTTGGGCACTATACTACACTACATGACAACAAAAGGTGGGAGATGTGTGCCACTCATCCGAAGAAAGGTGAGGGAAGATCAAAATCTTAAGGGATAGGGGAATTTTTCTAAAGAGAGGTGGCCAGTGATAGGAAAGAGAATTTTAAAAAGGGAAGGAAGAGCATAAAAAATGGGGGAAAATGGATGAACCAGAATTTTTAGCAGTTAGAAGAACAAACAAAAATTTTCAATGAAGGAGAAAAGAAGTAGAATTTTTTTGATAGTAAAGAGGAGCAAACCAAAGTTTTTTTATAATAGTCAAGGGATCACAAATCAATATTTTCTTGAAGTAATGAAGGGATCAAAAACCAAAGTTTTCTTACACTAATGAAAGGATAAACAACCATAATTTCTTGGTAGCAAGAAAGGAAACCAAAATTTTCTTGAATTTCAGTAGGATGTGAATTGCATTCAAATATGAAACTTGATTGGTGCTAGATTGATTGTAACCTTTAATTTGGATTGATTTTATATTCAAAGATAGGTTGATTTTGATTGAAAGAATGAGCAAGTTTTAGGAGTTAATGAGTTTGAGGCATTTCAAATTCTTTTTGTGGTAATTTGGTAAAAACAATTTTAATAAGAAAGGACCATCATCTTTAGAGATCTTTTGGTTGAATTCAAAGAACATTTAACCCTAATCTAATCCTAGAAATAAATGTAGTTACTGAAGTTGTCATCCATATCCTCACCTATGCAAGTCGATCTTTCAAAGTCACATGTGTACCTCATCATTTTATTTCTTTATTTGATCCACGTTGGCATGTTGTTGTATTCATAATGTAAGTAATCCCCGAAACTGTATCCATTGGTTAATTAATTGAATGTCAAAATCTCCTTAACATAAGTCTCACCATCAAGTGATGATGTATCGATTCACATCTATGGAGAAAATGTAGGTCCGCAAAGACTTTTCTCTCTAAGCCTAGAAAATATTAATTTTTAATTTTAGGAGAGAGTATAGTGGTTTGTTTTAGGCTTACGCCATTGGTATAATTCACCATTTCTTTTTTTACATTTATCTATTCAATTTTAGAAGTGTGTATGAATGGTTGACCAAAAGCCCTAATTAGCCATACCACTTACTAGGCTCGAATTATGACCCTAATTAGTAGTAACCATAGGAGTGAAGATGATTAGGAGTACGACTACTAGACTGTTTGCACCCGATGAGGACATGCTCCTTGCCATGTGTTGCTTTTCCTAAAAATGTATCTACAACTTTCTCCATAGGATTAGTCTAGTTGTTACCTACTTTCCATGGCCTTGGGTACAAGAACCCATGTCTTTATCTTTGAGATTTTGATGAAGTTTGCTTGACCTTTCATTACCATAACTATTGCACGAATTATGTTTTACTTAAGCCTTTTTTTGTTCTCATTTAAGGAACAAGCTAAGTCATGGCTCAACTTCTTGAGGCTTCAAAGCATTAGGACTTGGCAAGAAATGCAAGTCAAGTTCCTAAAGAAAAGTTTCCTTAATCATAAGACTAATACGGTTAAACGTCAAATCACAAATTTTGCAGTTAAAGATAGTTAACATTTTTTTTGAATTTTGGGATAGGTTCAAGGAGCTTTTGAACTCATGTCATCATGAGTTCAAGTTTTGGAGAGTTGTGTCATACTTTTACAACAAAATTGGCCCCAAACTTATATAAACTCTTGAACTAATGTGTGTGGGAGAATTCCTGACAAAGATTGTAAGGAAGCCTTAAATTTTCTCATGTTTCTTAAGGAGAACTCAAGAGAATGGGAAACCACTACAACCTATGAGTTGAACCCCTTAAAAACTAATTGGTATTTTGTGAGAGTATGTCAAACCTTTTTATGACATTCAACCACCATCATTTGGGTGACTCATCCTTGAGTTTAAAAGTAACATTATTACACTCAACATAATGCTATTAAGGGGACGAACACATGCTAATTGTAATTTTTTTTTCAAAGCGTATGCAAGTTTTTGCCTAGATACGATTAACTCCAACATTGCTAAAAAAAATTTAAGGGGGATAAGATGGTTGCCTAGATATGGTCGATGTATAGTGCCAATGCTAAAAGTGCCATAAAAAAAACAACAAAAAACAGAGGTACACAAGAACAAAATGCTTAGTCCATTGAACAAAGTATTCAATTGGGTGAGGGAGAAAAAATACCAACCTAAAATTATTAGGGTTGGCATAAGTTGAACATCCCACCAATTCGTCAAAACTTGAATATGCACATTATCATCTATTTATTTATTTGTAATTACATTATATATTGTTTTATTAAAATATAAAACACGGAAGAAGGATAAAAAAAAAAAACTCAAAAATCTTTCTTAGTTTAAATTATATTAGATTAATAAATTTATTATTTTTCTTCAATTATTTAAATATATTTGAATTTGATAATGGATGCTTGAGTTTATAACTAATTATTTATATTATATTAATAACTAATGATTTATTTTATAATTTTGAGATATTCAAATTTTAATGTATGAATCATATTTTATAAATTTTAAATTAATTATTTTATTTCATAACCTCCGGAAATCGAATTGGGCATGGCCATGGTTCGGGTTAGGAATTCTCAACCCGAAATCAGATGAAGTTGACGCCATCCGAATATATTGATTCATGGGTTAATCCTCTAACCAGTTCAACTTTTCACAGGTGTTTTAGAGAGCGAAGATGGGGAGGAACAACAACAGCGACAGCGAAGAAGACGAAACCCTGTACTACCGCTATGCCTCCTCCTCAATTCCTAACCCTAACCCTAAATCTAACTCCTCCAAACTCCAGAAAAGATCCAGCGGTTCCGGAAGTCTAGCTCCTTCTAAATCAACGGTCTACGTCTCCAACCTCGACTACACCCTTACCAACTCCGACCTCTTCACCATCTTCTCCACCTTCGGCAAAGTCGCCAAGGTCACCATCCTAAAGGATCGCCACACTCGCCACAGCCGCGGCGTCGCCTTCGTACTCTTCGTCTCCCGTGACGAGGCCATCGCGGCCGCTCGTGAGATGAACGGCAAGGTCCTCAATAAACGCACCCTCACCGCCTCTATAGCCGCCGACAACGGTCGGGCCGCTGAGTTCATTCGCCGCAGGGTTTACAAGGACAAGAGCCGCTGTTACGAGTGCGGAGAGGGTGGCCATTTGTCGTACGAGTGCCCCAGGAACCAGTTGGGCCCCAGGGAGCGTCCGGTGCCGAAGCGCTCACGGCGCGGGCAGGGCGGGAGTGAGGCCAGGCAGAACGGTGATCACGACAACGGCGGATCGGATGGCGGGGAAGCATTTGAGGATGATAATTGGGCGTCAGTGGTCGATACTGGTGCTGATCAGAGGTTATTAAAGGGAAGTGAGGGTTTGGAGATGAGGAAGAAGGGGAAGAAAGAGAAAAAAGCAAGTTATTTTAGTGATGAGAGTGACGAGGAGGAGTAATTTTGAAGTGGGTTTTGTTTGAAATGTAGGATTTGAATTGGGTCAATGGAGGTACGTTTTTTTAATTTTGCTTTATTGGCGTGCTTTTTTATTTTTGGTTCTGTGTCTGCAATTTCAGTTGTGTTAATTAATGTTGGTTGGAAATTTAGAATGTGTGATTTTTAGGTTTGGATATTCAGTTTGCTCTTGCAAATTTCAATATCAATCGTCTTCTACATAATTTTTATTTACATTTCATCTTTAATCCCTAGGGAGGCTAGGTGGAATGGTATATAAGCATTAACATCAGAGTTACTACTTCATAATTCGTTGGGATTACAATATGGAAGTTGCAGTATGATTTAGACTATTCTCGTCCATTAGAGGCGTATAGGATTTAATGTTCCCAGGGTTGGTATTTTCCCATGATTGTGTGTGGCATTGGTAATTATTGAAGAACTTGGGATGAGGAACAATCCCTGTCTAGAGCTACTTCTGCCTTAAGGTTCTGCATGTATGCAGGTTTTGTGTTATTCTGTTGGCAGTGTGGACTATGTCTGAAGTTAATTCCTTTTTAGAATCGTTGTGTTCATGGTTGAGTTCTTGGTTCTTTTGATAAAACAATAAGGTTTTGGGTTAGGATAATCCTAGTCTACAAGAGCAAAGGAACAGGGTATCCATTATTGTGTGTTGTAGGGTTCTGTCATAACCTATAATGAGTTCTTAACTGCAAGTGTCTGTCCATTTTGTGCATTTCCATTATTATTATGGGGGGCATGGTTGTTAACTAGTCAAACGTGTCGTGTATCGTTTTTCTATTTTTTCCTATCTTGTATTGTAAGTTTTCTTATACAGAGAAAAATAAATAGAAAAATATGTATATGTTTGAATATTTAGTGAAAGTATACAAGATAGAGTATTGTATATCCAATTTTATGGAAGATAGTAGGATCTAAAGAGTTAATTTATATCATATTATTTGAAAACATTGAATGTTAACATTTTGACAAGTTCAAATTAATGAAGTATAACTTTAATATATAGATTCATCACATAATCCATAAAAATAAACTTCTTTAATTTTAATTATGATTTTTAGTTCCAAATTCTAACTAGGTATATGCATTTATTTTGTTGCTAATTGATATGTGTGTGTGTGTGTGTGCACTTACACATGTGTGCGTGTTATCTTCAAAGTTACAGCTTTTCAGGTTCTCGTCATTATTCCTTTTCCACCAAAAAAGAAATAAAAAAAACTAATTCATGAAATAAAGGTTTTTATTCACTTATCACTATCATTTTCATTGTTAACGTTCAAAGCATTCAAATGAAAATTCTTCAATATTCATTGTAAAAATAAATTACTTGGCTTTTAATATGGTATTTGACAATAAGAATGCAACTTTTCATATGAGATTATTTTACCTATTTCTCCTTTCTATGAGTAATTTTAATCTTTTAATATATTTTAAACAATTAATATAATTAATTCTTTTAACAGGAAAGGAATTAATTTGTTTGTTTTTAAAAAAATTATAGAAAATTGTTGAAGATGTAGACATTCTTGTATCATAATATCATGTATTGTATCATGTATCATAAGATACACTTTAAAATAAGATATGGAATATGATATATATCAATTTTCATAAAAAAAAAATGTATTGTATCATATATTCGTAAGTTTTTAACAACTATCATTGGGAGGTAACACTTGTTTCTTGTACGAGGCACTGAAGGAGAAATCTAAACCATCTCTACCCATTCCTTGACATTTAAGCAAGTCCTCTAGGGATAATGATAGCAAATTATTGTACTGATGTTAATATTAGCAAGCCAAGTGGTTGGCATAAGGCTTTGTTTGGTTGATTAGGAACATTATTTTATCTTGAAACATAGTATTGAGATTGTTTCAGTTGGTACTTTTATGGAAACAAAAATCTATGTTTCATTATTAAGGGGAGATATGGCGTTAAAGTATAGTAGTTGTAGATGCTCAAATTATTCATAACATTTTCTGTTGGATTCTGTGATCTAACATATTGTGCAGCTGATCCAGTGATTTCTCAATTATTGGAAATGTTTTAGAGCTGATGCAGTTATTTTGTTTCACAAGATTCATTCATTTCCATAGCTTATGTCTCAGTTTAAGATTTCAATATCAGCTATGAGATTGATCAGAAGGTGAAAACATTTGCCTTTCCTTAAATGCATCAGTTGAAAATTTTATGGGTGGATGTCTTTTCTTTATGGTCTAAATTTGTCAATCTTATAGGC
Organism: Vitis vinifera; assembly: GCF_030704535.1. Classification (NCBI taxonomy): domain Eukaryota; kingdom Viridiplantae; phylum Streptophyta; class Magnoliopsida; order Vitales; family Vitaceae; genus Vitis; species Vitis vinifera. Next base: position 7,126,316 of record NC_081817.1, read on the forward strand.
AACTTCTATACGTTAATGTTGCTTTTGGTGGGGAAGGTGTGGTCAAGAAGGGTAACAACATTTGGTGAAAAACAGGGAAGTCTTTTAAGTATAATTTGGGTTGTTGGGTATGGTATATGTTCTACTAAGGGAGTTGGTATATGGGATTTAAGCTTTTGAAAGTATGAAAATTCACTTTTCTTTCTTCTCCTTCTCCTTCATCTTATTCTCCTTTTTTTTTTCCTAAATTTATTTTTTTATTTTTGGTGGAAGTGTTTGTGACCGTGTGGCTGGTTGTGGATAGAAGTAGCAGTGTGGAATTTGGGGAAGTGGAATTAGGGTGGGTTGTGGTGTAGAGAGATCATGTAAAATGATGGCATTGTTGAGTGGAAGGCGATCAAGGAGCTGCTTTAGCACTTGAAATAAGATCTTCTTTATAAGGAATGGGGAAAAGAGGCGTCTCTTTGTGGCATGATTGTTAGTGTGAAAAATTATATATTATTAGAAACCATGAGCAAGTGATGGCTTTGGAAAAAGAGCTTGTGGTAAATGGTTCTGAAGTTTAGCCTTCTTATAAACAATTTCGTTTGTTATGAGGTATGATAGGTATGATACAGGACAACCAAAAGTAATCCATATTCCTTCTGTTCACTTGTTCAGTGTATGTCTATATGTGTTTGTGTGTGTGTGTATATATGTATATATATGCTGTATCTGACTATCAAAATGGAAACTTTTGTATCTATGGATATGCTGTATCTGGCCGTCAAAATGGAAACCCCTTTTTTTTTGTGGAAAATTTCTATATGTCCAGATGGGTCAGTGTAGGTACCTTTTTCCTTTTGCCTTTTGTTTGTGTGAAAAGCAGATGTTTGCAGTAGCCTTTGTAAACTTTTGCTGTAAAAGTTATATTTAACAATGGCTGGTTGGCAACTCTTCCAACGAGACTTTCTTTCGGTAGTGTTGCATTATTTGATGCTCCTATAAGATGAATTAGATTTTACTTTATAACATTTCTCTGTAAATGACCTTAATAAATGTCCGCCTTTTTTTTCACTCATGGTTGACCGTTTGCTTTATTTTTCAGTCTGGAACAATCTCAGTAAAGGATGATTAATCAACCAGGTGCAGGATTCAAGAGGAAGCTCAACTTTATGGTACTGGGGGCAATTACTGCTGTCCTTCATCTATCATTTCCAGGAGATTTCAAGTTTGATTCCCAGAGGATGAACGATGAGATAGCAGAGGAATGGATCCTTGTATAGTAATTTTAAGAGGGAGAATTTCATAGAATTTATTGATTACTGTGGCTTTCTTGAAACACTGAAGTTGATGAATATCTACAGGCTTCGGTTGTTCATGTGATTACCATCATATCTTTCGTCAAATATGTTTTGGAATTGAAAGGCTGTTGGTGGCAATTTAGGGTAAAAGTCAAAAGTCTGGAAGTTCACATATATGGCAGAGAAAGCATTGATATATTTACCTTTCCAAAAAAGAGACTTGCAGAAAAGATTTGCAACTTGTCCTCGTTCATGCAACCAAGTAAGCTGGGCATTGGGAATGAGCATACATCGAGTATGGGACGCTGGTGCGGTTTAAGCTTCTCCAAATGAGGAACCAGAAATGGCCTCCTTCCATCTTACCAGAATCCCAGCCCAATTCAGACACTGGTGTAAAGCTTCCACACAAAAATCACTCACCAAGGGCTGCCCTGGCACTCCTGGCAAGCTCACATTGTATTCTTCTCTTTGGAAATCCAGGTGAAGGCGCCCCATCATTTGGAAAGCACTAGTCCATAAGAAACTACTTTCCATTGAAGAAGAGGCCACCCTCTTTCAAGACCATCACATTGCCCAGGGAGATGGAAACAAACCAAAATATAGGGTCATTCAAGGCTACAACTTACACTGTGCCCAAGGACTTGCATTGGAGATGAAACCACATTCCATGTTCACAAACTCTGGTACTGGGTGGCCCTCAATGACCTACCTACCAAGCAGCAATTTAGAGATACACATCCCCTACCCTTCTTGGTTTTCTCTTTGGGGAAAGTGGGGAATTCTTTGGGCTTTTTGGCTTTGTAACAGCACATTTCTGGCCTGAACAGACTTACCCAAATCAAATCTATTATCTTGAAAGCATTGTAGCCCACCCAAAAGGTCAAATCCCTCCTGAAAGAAAATGAAGAATGTTCTTGTATCCCATGCGATACCCAAATCCCAACACTGGTCCAAAGATTCTAGCAGAAAGCCAAAACCTTCTTATCCTGATCCCCTTCAAAAGTATCCCTTTCTTCCACAATGTTGACTGTTGATTCTCCCCTCCCCTTTACACTTCCTGTGATAAGCTTGAATGATTTTGGGTTCACTTGCCATTATTTGAACTTCATATAGGAATGTATCCACGAATCAAATTGATGAATGAATTTCTGGTTTCTAAGAATGATTTGAATACTCTCTCTCCTGTCTCTCTCTCTCTCTCTCTCTCTCTCTCTCTCTCTCTCTCTCTCTCTCTCTCTTATAATAGCCTGAAATCGTTAAGCATGCAGACAAGAAAATCATAAGTCAAAGTTATGACACTGCATGTTTTTAAGTAGCGGACACTTAAAAAGTATGTATGTCCTCATAGATACTTGATGTTTGCACACCTAACATCCATTTATTTATTACTAGCCTTTTTAATGGCGTTGATCATGGATTGTACCTACAAGACAAATAGATATTAGATGTGCTTGCTTGAGATAATTGGTGTAACATCAACGCATAAGACATTTGCTATTGCATTTATATATTTTGGGGGTGAAAAAAGGATTACTACACATGAGCCCAACAAAACTCGAGAATTTTGATGCATGAAGACTTCCTTCCAAGAGTGCTTATCCCTGATAGAGAACTTGTTTTTAGGAATACACTACATAATCTGCTCCCAACCTTCTCACTTCTTCTATGTAGGTGACATATATTGAAAATATTCTTAAAATTGTAAGAAATAATTTGAGTCAAAGGCAAGGTGTGAGTCTTTTGTTTCTATGTGGAATGTTTTAGTGCTTGTTAAAATTGAAGAGACATATGAGTGTCATCTTAATACATTTAGAGGACAAAACTAAAGGTGAACAGGAGCAACTAAATAATGCAAAATTCAATGGTTATGGCCCTATAAAGAGAAGTTTCTACCATCTTGGATAGATAAAGTTATGCATTTTGGTAATATTACGACAAATAGATATGTTATTTATAACTCTTTCCTTTATTTTCACACAATGTGCTTTAACTTGTTAAAAATTAAGTTTGGATGTTCTTTAAAATTAAATTGGCTAGAAAGTTCACGTTCCAAGTTAAAGATGTTGAAAACACCAAGATCATAGGGGTGCATACTCTTTAGATCCTGGAGCTACTAGATTTAAGCAAAGTGAAAACATTCATATAAGAAAGCTTAGATCTAAGTGTAATAAAAATTATACCTTCGGATATGTTCCTAAATTCTAGTCCATTTGATGCAAGAATCTCAAAAACCTCACAGCCTTCCACTTTATGACTCTATCTTCGATCTCTTACACATATGTATAGTGTCTGCACTATGATTTTTTCTTTCTCTTCCCTTGTACTATGTTTTCTTTTCTTTTGTTTCCATCTTTGGTTTTTTACTCTTTTTTTTCATCTTTCTTTTTACCATTATAGTAATGGTTATGGACATCATAGTGGGTAGTTACACGTATCTCTAATTTTTTGGAATAGAAAAGTACATGGAGTCACGTTGTTTCACGTGTGCCTAATTTCGTTGTCAATTATTGACTTGCGTAATGCATACATTGTACTTCTTTCTTAATCCTCAATAGATGATAATATAAGTTATTTACTATAGATACAATGACATTTTTTCAAATCCTAGATTAAGGAATTTGTTACATGTTGCAATCTTATAAGAAGAAATGGAAATCTCAAATATCAATTTCCTTCTGTTTCTCTTGATTGAATCCATTGTTATCAAAATATCTTTCCTTTTATCGTTTCTCTCTATAATTTTTGTTCGACAATAAACTAGTAGGAGTGGGTTTTCCAAATATGATACTTTTAAAGATTGGAGAATAAGATATGAGCACATAAAATCTACATAAATTTAGAGAGTTGAAAACCAACTAAAAAGGGCATTTTAGAGAACACATTGGATGGGACATAAATTTCAAAATAATTTCATATTTTTATAAAAATTTAATTTTAAATAATTATAATATTATTTTGTATTTATTTTTAAATAAAAGACCGTAAACACGATATACCAACCATAAATTATAAGTTCTTAAATTTCCTTTTCTTAGTTTTTGGACTTTTGTGTACCAAACCTTTACTTGATTAGGTTGAAAAAAGATTCTACCATCTTCCAAATCCCTTTCCTTTTTCTTGTGTGCCAAACCTTTACTTGATTACGTTGAACAAAGATTTGGCCCCTTCAAAATCCCTTTTCATTTTTGTTATATCCTTATAGTTAATATATATTATAATAAAGACAAATATTAAGAAATGTAGTCTCAATAGGTTCGAATCCTATAATTAATGATACCCTAAATTTTATTGATGTTGGTTATTGGAGGATAATAATAATAATAATAATAATAATAATAATAATAAAAACCTTAATGATCACATTTAGGTGTCTAGTAAAACAAACTTTATTATCTAATTACAAAAAATATGCATAATATAACCTAAAAATTTAGCATAAATTCAATATAATTAGAGACCATATTTGAAATTAGATTTTATTATAAAAAAATTGTACCTATTTTAGCAAGATTTAAAATCTTTTAAGGTATATTTGGTTCTCATAAAACATTAAGAAAAGAATAAAAAAAAAGAAAAATAATTTTTTTATGTTTGATTGTCTTATAAAAAAACAAATAAAATCAAATATAATTAAAATTAATTAAAAACTTATATATTTTTAAATTATTTAATTTTTAAAACAATAAATTAAAATAAATAAAATATAATAAATAAAAATAATTTATCAACTTTAAATTTATTTTTACATTTTTTTATATTTTCATTCTCTTGGGTCATATTATTCACGGACCAAAATATTCTTAATAATTTTTTTTTTCTTTTCAATTTCTTTATTTTTTAATGAGTTGTACAATCTTGAGGTTGGAATAATTCTTCTCATTTGTACCCCTAGTCCTACATTGTGGATAAAGACAAACTAATCATACCAAGGAGACAAAAATTATTAAAACTCATCATTAAACTTTTGAAAAATTTTATAATAATATCTTATTTATTTATTCTGTGAAAATATATTTTCAATGTCATGCCACGTAATCTTCATCCTCTTTTTCACCCACTATCTGATAGGACTTTAATGCCATTCCTTAATTATTTTCATGTTTTTTTTTTCTTTTATCAATACTAAATAAAAATTAAATATATATCATTAATTAATTAATTACTTTCCATTTTTATTAATATTTTGTAAAACAATTTAATTATACTAATTAATTTCTCCTTTTTTAAATAAAAAAAAATCAAGAATAAAATAAAAAAAATTATTTATTTATTTATTTTAGTAGTTAAAGGGAGCTGAGTTACCAAAAGTACCAAAGCTAACAGCACAGCGCGACGATTCTTCAAAAAACTTCTAAGCAGTTTCTTGCAAGCGAAGAAAAGTGAGAAAAGTGATGATGTTTCAATCCTTCCATCAAAAGCAAACCCTAGCCTTTTCAATTGTCTGAAAACCCTAATCCCCGGATTCAGTCTTCCTTAATGGCTTCCGGATTGCCGGCGACGCCGCCGACGGCATTAGCTCCAGGGTTCCGATTCCACCCATCCGACGAAGAGCTGGTGCAGTACTACCTCAAGCGCAAGGTCTGCGGCAAGGCCATTGCCTTCGACGCCATTGCGGAAGTCGATATCTATAAGAAGGAGCCATGGAACCTCGGAGGTCGCATCCTCACTCCTCTCTCTCGAAAACTCTATCTGTTTCCGGTGAATTTGTTGAGAATGAGGTCTTTTCATCTCTCTAGGTTTAGGTTTCTGATAAATTGCTTCTTGTAAATTGTAATATTTCTTTAAATCTGTGAATTTGTTGATGCTTCTTTCTCTCTCCTAAACTCTCACCGAATGTATTGAGGTGAATTGCTTGAAATACACTCTTGGGTTTTCATTTGACCTCTTTTGGATCGATAAGTTTATCGATTTATCTTTCTCCCTATCAAGTTCTCTGGTGTTTCGGGGTTGCAGGTGAGTCGAAGTTGAAGAGCAGGGACATGGAGTGGTATTTCTTCAGTGCCCTAGATAGGAAGTACGGTAACGGGGGAAGGGTGAATAGAGCCACCAGCTACGGCTACTGGAAGGCGACTGGTAATGACCGCTCGGTGCTCCATGGCTCGAGAATTGTCGGGATGAAGAAGACCCTTGTATTTCACAGTGGCCGTGCTCCGGGTGGCCAGCGGACCAATTGGATAATGCATGAGTACAGGCTTGTGGATGATGAATTGGTGAAAGCCTTGCGGGTGAGACTCTAAATCAATGCCTGTATCTGTCGTATTTCTTCACGCTTTGCTTGGTTGTTGAGAAAATGCAAGAAAAGAAAAGGAACAAAAGTCATTTACGGACTTATTTGATAGTGAAAAATGAACTAATTTTTTCAAAAATGATCAGAAAATAACGAAACGGGACAGTTTCTGGATCTACTTAAAAAAAAAATTGTATCTTTCAAATCACGGAAAATAATATTTTAAATTTTTTGAAAATGAACTAGTCTTTGAAATGTGTTGCCAATTATGTTTTAGTTGTTATTTTATTTTTTTCCATCTTCAACATGAAGGAAACATTTTTATTTCCGTGGCCAAACAAGTTGAGAACTTTTTCAATCTTATACTTTCCATTGTTTGGTACTGATGGAAAAAAAAAAAAAAAGGATCTTTTTTCGGTTGGCAATTGTACCATCATTTAGTTTATTTGAGTTGATTCTTCCTTTTCTTTTTCCTTTTTTTTTTGTAACTACAAAAACGATTTAAACGTAAGATTCAAAATTTCTCTCTTTTGTTTTTTTCCATCAGTTTTCTTGGCAATCAAATTGAGGCAATTGTTTTCTTTGGGATTTATAAATCTCGTGTTAATCATTTGTAGCTTGTTCTTTTTTGGTGGGTAAGGATTCATACGTGGTGTGTAGAGTTTTTCTTAAGAGTGAAATAGGTCCTCCCCACAAAGACCGTTATGCCCCCTTTATTGAGGAGGAATGGGATGATGACAAGACAGGCTCGTCTCAGGGAGGAAAATCTGTAGATGAAGCTATAGTTGATAGCAAGGCATGTATTGAAGAGAGTGATCTTGAGCAGGTATGTGTCTATCCTCACATTTCAAACATTTTACCCCAATTGAACTTATATGATAATGGATAAATTCTTCTGAGCTGTACTGATGAGAAATCATTTTGCCAAGCTGTTATTAGCTGCAATTTTTTTCTCGGGGTGTTTTGAATGTTTCTCCAATTTTGAATCAACAAACTAGAGGATAAGAATTAAAGAAAACCCTTCTCTTTGAAAGTGAACATCAACCCTAGAATTTCTCCTTTATCTTGTGGCACTGATATGGTTCTTTGAAAATTTTTTGACCCTTTAAAGGATTTATTTTTCAGTGGCTTAAGCATCAATTGGAAACTCCACATTCTTTTTACTGTTCATGTTGAAGCTTTCTAGCCCCTTTTTAATGAACAAGATTCCTATATTTTTTATTCTTTCGGGAAAAAAAAGCACAAACTACCTGAATTCGAACTATTTCTCCCCCTTGTTTGCCATTTTGAATTTTTTTTGGTTGGTTGGGGGCCATAACTAAAGTCGCATTCATCACATGCGTCTGTTTGATTCATTGAAACCACGTAGATTACCCATTTAACCAGGAAATTGCCTTTATAATTGATTTGTTTATTGCACTACACTACTAAATGGTGATTGTGCTCTTTCAACATTGCTTATATCAGGTGTTACATTTACTCTATCTACTTTAACATATGGTTGAATTTTTGAACATGTATCCAAGAAATGCATCTTACTTTTTGGTTTATTGTTGCAGGATGCTCAATCCACTACACTTAGGCAAAGTGAGCATCTAAAAAACTCTGGAAGTGTTTTATCTCTTTCCCCGAGTGAGAGGTTGGAGGATTGCCCCTTGACATGTACTGTTAATAAAGAGTCGACGATTTTTCCTAATAAAAGATCAAGGCATGATGATCTGAATCCTCAACATTCAGATGCTTCAGAAAGCTCACTGATGACCATTCAAGAATGTACAATAACAAAAAAAAGTTCTCCACCTTCTATCTTTGGATTTCCCCTTGTGGAACTTAATGGGAAGAAAGAATGTCAAATTAAAAAGGAACTTCCTACAGCTCCGTCCGGTACATTTGTGGAACTTAATGGGAAGAAAGAGAGCCAAATCAAAAAGGAAATTTCTACAGCTCCTCACTCTGCTACAGTGGTGGAACTTAAGGGGATGAAAGAAAGTGAGATAAAAAACGAAGTTTCTAGAACTCCCCCAGCCACGTTTGATATCAGTGATGGTAATGCAACTTTGCCTCCCAGCTATTTGAAGTATATTACTTACTTGGAAGATAAGGTCCGTGAAATGTCTGCTGAGAGGGAAAGATTGAAAGCTGATATGATGCAGGCCGAGTCCATTGTTAATGCTTACAAATCTCGAATTGATATAACCCTAAACAACGGAAATGAGGACTGAGAACTGCCAGATGTGGGTAGCAATGGACGTGGCCAATGCTATACATAATTTTCCCTTATTTTCTGTCATTGGCTAATGGTAGGGCCCTGTCCATCAATTTAGTTGTGAATACAACTCAACCTTCCCCAAAATTACGAAATAGAACATTCTGTTGCTGCCCACTCTACTGTTGTTTTAGGAATGTGAAATAGTTTGGATTTCATTCCTCGGAAGCTTTAAATTAGAAATGGTCTTGTTGTAAGGTACGGACCTATAATGGAAATTTCATGGGAAAGGGTGGGGGATCAGCGTCATTCACACTAGAGGGCCACCCTTTTTTCTTTTTCTTTTCCTTTTCCTTTTCATTTTCATCAGATGTTGTTTTGCAGGTTGAATGAGTGAGTGGTTGGTTGGTTATAGATTAGGTGATTGATATTATTGCTAGTGCTTAAGAAGTAAGGTTTTACCTGGGAAAGCTTACTTTATAGTATTGGAGAAATGCGCCAGCAGCAAGTTGCTTTTGAGCCGTCCGCTCCAAGTTACTTGCTAGTTAAGGAACTTGATGGTGATGTGTTTATGCACGGGGGGACAAAGTTGGAATAAATAGCTGACAGGCAGGGGTGGAAGCTTTCGCAGTCTTTATCAATTTTTCCTTTTCTCCTTCTTTACCTTGCAACATAATCCGAAGCCTGGGAGGGAAGGTCACGAGAGTCCTGGTTTGTTTAGGGATTGGATCATGCCTACTCACATGGTAACTAATTTTGCGGTGCTCTTTAGGATCGTTTATATAGAATTGGGAAATCCTAGCTTGCCATTAGTTTATGAGCATGAAAGCAAAATTCCAGACTTAGGTTATAATGACGTATCAGATTGATATAAAATAGGGAAAAAATCTAATGAGATTGATATAAAATAGGGAAACGTGCTTGTTTGAGTACAAGATAAAAATAAATATTCATCAGTCCTATCATCAACTATGAATAGGAAAATCCGTCTTGTAGTCGAGTCTTTTTAGGTGATTATTCATAATTTTTTTATTCTTTTTTCACTGGTCACCTGAATTTTCCAATAATGATATATATAGATTTTAAATAAAATTATTTTAAATCATATGCTATTTTTATTTATAAAATTTGCTCGAAATTTTGGAAGATTTTAGATTATTATTATTTTTATTTATGGTATTAATTTCAATTTTTGGGTAAGAATTTCTAAAAAAGAATTGACTTAGAATTTGTTGGAAATATAAAAGAGCATTTTTGTTATTGGGCATTTGTTAATTTATAATAGTAAATTAATTTTTTTATTTAAATTAGAAGATTTGGATAAATCGATTTAATTGTCAAGCCTAGGGCTTGTGGAAATTTTCAATGATAAGTTTAGTTTTAGTTTTGATGAAAATTTGAATTTGAAAATCATAACCAATTAACAATCATTTAAAGATAATCTTAATTTAATAAATTTAAAAATATTAAAAAAAGGCAAAGATATTTCTAATTTTTAAAAAAATTAAAATTAATAGTGGAGGTGGTGTTGTATTAGAACTTGGAAGATTCCAGCCCATTTGATTTTTCCCGTGACGGACGCATATACGTCACCACACCGTAACGGTGTAACTCCAAAAGTCCAAACGTATACAAAAATCTGTAGCCGTTCATGTCCACAGTCAAGTGGACCCCACAGGACTCATCTTCCGCCACGTGACAGCGGGTGAAATTCACAAGTCACCGTTAGGCTCACAATAAATTTACTCCGCCCTTCTCACTTTCCCGGAAACATCTTAATATATTTGTCGTGCGCCTGAGCCAACGATACATTTCCCAGGAACGACTTGACCAAATGGCCTACCCAGTCCTTTTCTGCTTTCGATCAAAACCCTAACCCTAATTTTATTTATTACTCTATTCAAAATCCGTCTTTCAGTTCAATTCTTGAAGATCCGTCTGTTATGGGACGTGAATCAGCGGCATCCTTGGCTCCGGGTTTCCGATTTCACCCCACCGATGAGGAACTTGTGTGGTACTACCTCAAGCGCAAGGTCTGTGGCAAGCTCTTCCGATTCGACACAATCTCCGAAATCGACATCTACAAGTCCGAGCCTTGGGACCTCCCAGGTTTGTCTCTCTTATTCTGATGAATTTCTTGATATCACGTCTTTTCCCCTGTCTTTTATCTTTCTGAATCTTTAGCTTTTCTTCTAGGTCCGGCCGCCAGAGCTTTCTTCCTAAATTGATTTTGGTCTTTGAATTCTGGTATTTTTTTGGGTGGTGTTTTAGGTCAGTCCAAGCTGAAGAGTAGGGACCTGGAATGGTATTTCTTCAGTGTGCTGGACAAGAAGTATGGGAACGGGTCGAGGACGAATCGCGCCACGGACAGAGGGTACTGGAAGACCACGGGCAAGGACCGGGAGGTTCGTCACAGAGCCCGAACCGTTGGGATGAAGAAAACCCTTGTGTATCACAGTGGGCGAGCTCCTCGTGGGGAGCGGACTAATTGGGTGATGCATGAGTACAGGCTTATGGATGAAGAATTGAAGAAAACAGGCGTGGCGCAGGTGAGATCGTAGAGAAATTTAAACGACGTGATGGTTTTTTAGTTTGTCGCCATTGTTAATCGCTGTTTTATGAGAATTTTGGGCTTATTATTGTTTTGTTTGTTTGGTCGAGAAGGATGCATTTGTATTGTGTCGAATCTTTCAAAAGAGTGGCTCAGGTCCAAAGAATGGTGAGCAGTATGGGGCGCCGTTCGTTGAGGAGGAGTGGGATGAGGATGAGGATGTGGTGGTTTTTGTTCCAGGTGAGTTGGCTGCAGAAGAAGTTGTAGCTGGTCATGAACCCTCTGATGAAGCTGTTGATCTTGAGAAGGTTTGTGATTATAGTCTTTGTTTTTTCTGTATTCCTTTTGTGCCGTATAGTAATGAATTTAGTTACTCAATTGAAGTGAAAAGAAAAGGTGGCAAGAACAAATAGTTATAACAGAATCCTAAATATAGTAATCAAACTAGTAAAGCTCAGACCAAATTTCTTCATGTAATACTCTTGACTGTGAAAGGATATGTCTCTATTTGAACTTTTGATAATCCCTCTCCTTAAGAAGTGTTTAAAAGTGATGGGAAACTCTGCGTGCATAGTCTAGTAGAACTGTTGAAATGGAATGGTGTATTGGCTGTTGGTGCCTAGCCAAAGTGCTTACAGATTTGGTTAGGCTCTTCATGACTATACATGCAATTATTTTGTACTATTTAAACTTTAAAATAATGGGAATGCTAATTTTCTTGGAAGAATAGGAGGCCTTGAAAGGTTTTTGGTGTATTTTATTGAAGCAAAACTGAAGACTAATTTATGTATATATCAATGTCAATATTGGCTAAATTATGCCTAGAAGGAGACAAGATTTGCATCTACTCCCTGCCAAAATTTGTGACTAATGGCAAAAAACGCCTTGATTTTTTGGTGTAATTCAAATGAAAAGATTGTTCTAGCGGCTAAAAGACTGATTATGTTTTAGGGGATACTCTTTTTTTTTGATAAGCAAATGATATATAAGAGCGGCCAATAGCCTCAAGGCATACAGGAAGTGTACAAAGCTACCAACCCTCAAAACGTTTTAGGGGATACTCTTTTTGCATTGATGTTGGGTTTTTAGACTTTTGAACCAAGATAAAATGATGATGTTCTTATCAAAAGAATAAGTGCAAAATGATTGCATTCAGTATCTAGCCTTTGAGTCAGATCATCGAGGATTTCCATATAGAAGTTGTGAATTTTGTGAAAAAGTGTTATATATATGTGTGTGTGTGTGTATGTGTGTGTGTTTATATAGCGGGTTCCCTGGTATATGATTTAACTCTCAAGTATCAATTCCTGTATGAGGAGTGACCTCTAGCCCTTGTACTTCAGATATCGTATGTTGAAAGCCTTTTAGACTCTGGTGTGATTATTGGTGTAGAGTTATCTAGTTGTTGAACTAGCCTTATACCTAACTCTTAGGACAACTAACAAATTGAAGAATCCAATTTTTGTTCTTTTATATCCAAGGGGAGAAAAATAAAGTTCATAAATAAAATCCCACATAAGACATGGATGCTTAATTGGATACATCACTCAAGGATGCATGGATAGTTTTATAGTGGGCCAAAAATGTTTCTATATCTTTTATAAAACTTGTGTTTATCTTTCTTTTTTGGATATCTATCGTGCATATCAAATAGTATGCATGGCAAAACACATCCCAAACAAATACCCTGATTGTGCCCATAACTATGTCTACTTATGACCACAACTTTGATCAGGTTCCAGGTTCTCTCTCTCTCTCTCTCTCTCTCTCTCTCTTTGGTTTGGATATGCTTAATTTGCACCCAAAAGTAACTAAATTGTATTTCAATTAATCAAATGTACTTAAAAGATGGGGTTTACGAAATAATTCACGTACAAGTTCAGTAGGGTCATGAGGATCCTTGCTTTGATTATCAAATGGTGAGTAGTTCCTGGTGGACACCCATTCCATGCCTTTGCAGGGGAGGGGGGAGGATATGTTGGTTTAGAGGGGAGTGAAGGGTGGAAGGCTATCAATCAGATCATTCTATGATTCATTGTCATCGGGGAGTCTTTTTCAGTTTCTTGCTAAGGAGGTTTGGGCTTGAGAACTCCATTGAGGTTTTGATTTGCTTTTCTTTCTTTCTTATTTTTTAAAACTATTTGGAAGATCATACTTATCGTCCAACTCATATGGTTGGGTTGACATTTGGTAAGTAGGCATAGTTTATACTAGGTAAGCAGGAGTCTACAAACCATATCCTGATTTTAACGAAAGAAACAGATAGACAAGAGTCACAGGAAAAACTGAAGGAGAGGTATGACTAGAGCAATCAGCAATGTTGGTAAGAGGATCAGGGCTTCTGAAAAAGTTACAAAATTAAACAATGAGATAAGGACTGTTGGAGAGGGAGTAATTAGTAGAGTATTTTTGGTAACTTCCCACAAAAGTCCAAATTATTAGTGCCATCAAGATGGTTCTTATTCTTACAATTCTGATGAAGAGTTCTGCACATCTTCCTTGTCTTCTCTATTCTGTTTGAGAATGTTTAGCAAAACAAACACATAATTTATACATTAATGATTATACATACGTATGCAAACACATGCATACATGTATAGGCATGCATGTACAGACAGAAATATATAATTTGAATCTCAAAACTTGGATATTTTTTTTCTGTTTATATAACTAATAACAGTAAAGTCAATTCCATGCGCGTATATGCATACATTAAAACTTACAACTAAATTACTTTCTGTTTTATATAACTAATAAGATTAAATTATAGTTTTAGTTAAAAAATATTTTAAATAAAAGATTATGGACTTCTGCTGAATTGACGTTATGTAGATAATCTACATAGATGAAAAAGAATCAAACATTGAGAAATAAATAGGAAAAAAACTCAGATGACTGCAAAGCAAATCAAGAACAATATTTAATTGTTTGCATATTGAGGCAATTTATCTTGTTATTCTTTTGTCCTACAAATTTTCTGTAGATATCAGCTAGTTAGTTTAGGTTTACTTTGTAAAATTTTCTTCTCATTCTTCACAATTTTTAATTTTGTGTTTTTACAATTTTAATTTACAAACATCAGTTTCTTCATTTCAGATGTGTCAACAGAAAAAAAAGATGGGTTTGTATTTTCTATCAAAAAAGTGGAGATTGTACATTTTCTTGAAGGAGTTCCCAAGTAATTGTTCTACCTCTTTGAGCATGCTTGGAGCCTTGGAACTTTTTTATTATATTTGGTTTTGTTATGACACTCTATGCTATGGAGGATCACTCATTCTTGATCATGATATGAATTGTCTGTTTCTAGTCAGCAAAATCATGTTTCCAGCTAATGATTTTTTCATAGGCAACGATAGAATATATTAAAAGCGCCTAACAGAAGGGCATGTATAGGTATACATCGTTCTATACAAAGGCACGAAAAGGCCAAATGATGCTAAGGGAAAACACAAAAAAACAACTCCCTTGCCTCACTTAGAGCTAAGTCAATCAATGAAGTCCAACATGGACAAAGAACTATCTCCTAATGTTATCTAAATGTTTGTTTTCATTGATTGGTTAATTCTAGGTTCCCCCCCTCAATGCTAAAGATTGTTTTTCTTTTTCCAGTGTCTTGACATAGGTCTTCCTCCTGAAAATGATCCTCTTCCATTGAATTTCTATTATGGAGATTGCAGCAAGTATGCTGAGGATTCCAGGGTATTTAATGAAAATGAACAAAAGCCCTTCATAGGTATGGAGGAAAATCATTGTGGTTCGGAGCTGCCTAATGACCAGAAGATTTTTGATCTATCAGAGCAGTATGAGGTGGATGCAAAATCAGTCAAAGATGAATATTATGTTGAACAAAGCAATGATGTGAATTCCGTGGAAGTTGATTACTTACTTGATGAACCGTACCTGGATGCTTCTGAAAACCTTGCATTTGAGGATGGATTTTTCCTGGAAACTGATGATCTCTCAAACCCTGTTGAGACAGATCCTTCAGGTTTTGACATTGATGAGTACCTTGCATTCCTTGATGCCGATGGTGATAACTTACAGCAAATGGCTTTTGGTTCTTTTGAAATGATGGGAAGTGAAAACCCTCTGTCTGACCTTGCACCACTTGATCAAGAGGTAATACTAAACTGTTGAGCTTCACTGCATGGCACCTATTATCAGGTGAAAACGTTTTAACTTTTGATTGACCTATTCCCATACAACAGCCTGTGAATGGAGGAGCTGAGAAACTGCCTATTGGGAGTCAGCAGCTCTCAGAAGCATATGGTGACAGTGGTGCATCCTCTTCAAAGAAAAATCCCGAGGCTACAGAATTTGAATCCGGTAAGTATAAAAACTGTATTTTAGTTCAATCTAGCATCACTAGATAGAATTTTAAAGTTGATATGTAATCTTACTTCAAATCCTTGTTTATTTGCAAGCTAATCCTTTTCTTTCACTTGTATTGACCTGAGCATTATCTTTATGCACTGTATTTGTGGTGCAGATATCCCATATCCATTCATCAAACAGGCAAGCTATCAGTTGTTGGGTGGTATCCCTGCTCCTTTTGCATCTGCTTCGGATGCCCCTACAAAAGATGTAGCTCTTCGGTTGAACTCAGCCATGCAATCTTCTAGTTCAGTTCATCTCACTGCTGGAATGATCCAAATAAGAGACACGACTTTGAGTGGCAATGGGGTAGACTGGTCATATGGTAAATCGGGGAATATAAATTTCATGCTTTCTTTTGGCTTGCCACAGGGTGAGACGAATTCTGCAAGTTTGGAACCAATAGCTAGCTTGATGTCAGGCAAGGCAGGACCAGTAATATCCCGGGCTGGGTTCTACCTTATATTCATTTGGGTGCTGATCCTTTCAGTGAGTTATAAAATTGGGACATGCATTTGTAGCAGGTAAGACCCTTGATCCATAGGATGGTTGGTTGCCCATAACATACCCACAAACAGTATTCTGGGTTAAAAAGAAATACAGGCAGGTAGTTGAGGGATAATAACCTTTTATGGTCCCTTCTACATAACAGCACGCTGCTGTGGCACTGTTATTAGTTTATTTTTTATATATGTTACCTACCAAACTGATACTTTGGTGTTCTCTCGACTCTTTGGTTTTGTTGGACTTGTAATCGCAGCCTAACTTCTTACATTCTATATGGTCACCTTTTTATTGAAACATAGCAAACACACTCACAGTCCCTCTACTTTCATCGGAGTTTGAGATCCCTACATCCTGTGGAAAATTAGAAAGGAATGTAAAGCTCAAACATTCCTGTAACCTGTCATGATGTAATGTCATTTTTTTCTTTCTTTATTTGGGAATTTTAGAGGGCATTGTTAAGGTTGTTTCTGTGCTCGGTCACAATACCTGTCATATATGACGGGTGTTTAGATTTTACTTCTGCTTACGAATGCATGGGTTAAAACCATGTTCATTTAGGCTAGTGAATGGTATTGGAATCTGGATTTTTTTTTTCTCATTTAAGAAATGGGGTTACTCTTTTGTGTTTTTCTCTTTAATATTTAGCTTTCATGTCCTTTTTAAGTGAGTTTTAAAAAAATTTGTAACTTGGTCTCATGGAGACTTGGTTTAATAATCTCATTTTTTTTTTTTTTTTTAAACTTGCCTTGGGATTTTATTTATCTTTTTACCCTTTTAAGATTATTGCAAATATCTCTCAGATACCTCAATAAAATAATTTTGAATAAATGAAATCAATACAAATCTAGGAACTTTAATTTGTTTAAAATTCAATGTTTACTAATAAAATTGATATTATCTTAGCAAGCTAAAATTCAATATTTACAAATAAAATGAAAATCCACTATGACTCTTATATCCAAAGAATAAAATTTAGTTCCTAGGAGAATAAAATTCTTAATAAGTTTTTCATTTAGAGGATGGTAAATCAATTTAATATGATTTATAGGTGTAACATGCTTTAATACATACGAACAACATGCATAAATATGGGTGGCTGTTACATAATGATCCGTGTGGAGATGATGACAATGGGGGATTATAGGATGTTCTAGAACAAGTGGTGGTTGCATTGTGACCTGTGGATATGATAGCAATGGAGATCATGTTTATTTATTAGCAAGATTTTAATTAGCAAATATCTTGGTATAATTAAGATTTTTATTAATACTTTTTAAATGATTCATTAAGTTAATGAATTAATGATGTGGAAGGATGTAAAATTATTTTTGTAATAATAATTTGAAAAGTTAAATGAAATAAAAGAAAATGAAAGAATACCTTTTTTTTTTTTTCTAATTATGGACAATAATATTTTAAAATATAAAAAGAAAAAGATAATTATATTAGTCTATATACTACATTTGGTCATAGATAAATGTTATTTGGTAATAGATTAGTTTATAAGATATTTTTGTTTTATGTCATGCCTAAGTAACTAATGATATTAAAAATTGAAAATAAATAAAAGAGTAGAGAAAGAAAGAGACAATTGGCATTGGATTATTACGTGGAAAACCTCTGAAGAGATAAAAAACTACAGGCCTATAATTGATTAAAACCATCCACTATGAAGAATAAAAATTGAATACAAAGTCTTACCTAACTTAATTTAACCAATCATTCTCAAACCACTTGACTAGTACATTTCACTTTCAACTTCTCACCTTCTTTCGGAGCATATTTGAAGTCCACATTAAGCTTTATCTCGACCACTTCTTGAATCTACATAAAAAGAAAATGAGTTTTTACACAAACCCAAAAGAATGATAGATGAATGTTTAAGGAATCAACCCTTTTTTTTTTTTTTTAAAAAAAAAAATCCATTTAAAAATTTTCTTGGAAAACTTGGATGGGATTTTCTTAGCATGCAAACAACATCAAAATGGTAAGGAATGAGGAGCTCTCTCTCATGGCTATTGCAATCTCTCCTAACCAAAAATGGGGAAAGTTTGTATTTAAAAAACAAAACAAACCCTTAATCTTATGACTGAAATTTGATTTTAAAAATAGGTTAGTTAGATTGATCTGACCCTGCACCTGGCTCAATCGAGAAATAGGAGAACTTACTACTTTTACCAAAAATGATTTCTTTCACCTTCCCTAACACTTTTTAAAATAATTCAAGGTAATCAACATGTTGAAAAATATGGTTTGATTCAAATTCATTCAACACACACTCGACTTTATATATCGGCCTCTTAGTAAAATTTTAATCTTTAAACATCAAGTAATCCAACGAGGAATTGGAAAACTGAGTTAGGGGACACTTAGAAATTTTGTCCGAATTTGCCAACCTAACTAAACGCTCACACTTATTCTTTAATGACTTAAATTTACTTAAGTTAAATTGTTCTTACGTTGTCAACTTAAAACTTAAAACTTGTTTCTTATTTTTTACTTTAAGTATTAAGATTGTTTGATAAAGTTAATTTAAAATTTATTTTAAATCATCAAATTAATATATTTTATTAAACATGCTTAATCGATTTAATGACATAAATTAAATCATTATCTCATATTAAGTCATTAAATTGTTAACGTCAACCCTAGCATGTAGAAAATCAATCTAAATCACAAACAATTAAACTAATATAATCCACATAACTTTGGTGCAATAAGTTTAAATTTTTGGGCTTAGTTGATAAATAAAACCAGGTTTATATTTTATCTTAAGATTTCAAAAAAGAAAAAAAGAACAAAAAAAACACACAAACATTAAAAAATTTAAAATTTAGTATGAAATGAAAGATTGTCGAGGGTTCCAACGCACGAGCTATTAAGTTGTCAGGTGAAGTTGAGAGATGTTTGGTTGTTGAAAGGGAAATAACATAGTGGAAGACCGAGAAGTTTAATTGCGAAATGCATCTGCAACCAAGTTAAATGAGATCAAACCACTAGAAAATGCAACCCACCAAGAAATGGAGAAGAAGATACCACACACTTTCGCAACAATGTGAGAGATGATTCATTGAAGCTTGTACTCCGTTTAGGTGGGTGAAAGAAAAAACCTTAGAATAAATAAGGAAAGGAAACAAACAAAGAGAAAAGGGGAAAGTGGGTTGGAAAATGACCAGGACCATATTCATATAAAGCCTCTCTAAAGGTGGAGCTCGTTTCTTCAAGACACAAGATCCATGCAAGTTTGGGTTGGTTGGCTCAAACTTGAAAGCATGAATTCAATGAAAGACCACCTTTGTTATTTTTATCAGGAATGGTTGGTTGAAAAGATGGATTCGACTAGGACTTGATGGTTGATAAATAAGCTCATGCAACCTCTATGATTCCATGTTAGTACAAAGTAGCTTGATATTCCAAACAATTTTGAACTTTATATCATTAAAATTATATCAGTTAGGTGAGGAAAAAAGCCTTCTGAGAAATGGGTGGAGGCATGGAATCAAAATCAGCAAACTTAGATGGAAGGGAACAAAGAGCTAGAAGGAAATTACAGGTACATGTGAACTTTGTCGACATAAGAATTATAAGACAGGAATTTGAGGTTACCAGTCACTGAAAGTTGAGTATTTTTCATACTTGAAGAAGTAGAATACCATCCAAAATGATCTGACAAAGTACCTGCTTGGGCAGGCCAAAGAATAGGCATGATGATCCATCCTCCCAAATATATATTTGGAGACTTATATTTCCATTATTTTCATTGACCCGACGGAAAATTGCCACATTTCTTACTAGTTACTACTAAATCATTTGCACACTTATTGTGCATAATTTTATAGTGTAAAGAAGCATACTTCTGATTACATCCTGCTTTCTCACCAGGCATTGGTTTAGGGTATCTGTGAGATGTATCTGTTGAGCCCGACCTACATTTCTCCAGGAAGCATTGTGTCCTCAGGTAGATCACAGAAAGCAATACCCTGAAAGACAACAACATGGTCAAATAAGAGGGCAATATGAACTATGAATGAACAGGGTAAAGTCAGTAAGTCATGGTTTAATCAAATTTACCTCCCCTGTAAGATGGGCCACACATCTCTTTTCAGCAAGCAACTCAGCTTCTGTCTGCAAAATTAGAACATTTGGACATTGGAACTAACTGAAAAAAAAAATAAAAAATTCTTCTTTCTTTTTTCTTTTACCCTTGAATTGTATTTGAGGATGAGCCTACTTAATTTCTGCAGCACTTGGATAGGAAGGTCTATTTTGTTTAAGATATCAAGAACTAGTATCTCTTTCATTTTTGGGTGCTTTTGTACAGTAAGATCAAGTTGTCAACCATATTTGTCCCTTCAAGTGCCAAAAGAATGAAGCGTTCCTTTTTCCATTTCCATGTGGTCTTCGAGTACACCCTTAATAAAAGGAAGCATACCTTGGTTATTCGCTTGAGGAGGTATTCATCAAATATTACATCCTTGACAAGTTCATAGTCACCATCTCCCTGAAGAACAGTATTTATGTTTTAGAGATGATTTCAAATGAATTTGAGCAGAACATGAAAATCTCTGACCATAGACTTACTTTTGATCGGCATGGCATGCTGAAAACAATACCCTCTGCTACACCATAAGGATTTCCGGTGGTATAAACCTATATTTGAGGTTTGAAATGGTGAGACTGGAGACTAACAACTAATCATAAACAAAAATGCAACTGCAGCAACCTACTATTATATATGATCTTAAACAATACGTTT
The DNA here is from genome assembly GCF_030704535.1 of Vitis vinifera. Taxonomy (NCBI): domain Eukaryota; kingdom Viridiplantae; phylum Streptophyta; class Magnoliopsida; order Vitales; family Vitaceae; genus Vitis; species Vitis vinifera. The sequence continues at coordinate 7,147,199 of NC_081817.1, forward strand.
GTGGAAAGATCTAGTTCATTTCTTACATAAGACTAACCAAATAGAACAGCAACCATATACGGCAGATGAAAACTTACTCCAGAAGAAAACCAATCACCCTCAGGGGTGGGAGTTACTAGAGACTTCATGGCATCAACGATCGACACAGCAGTTGATGCAGCAGAAGATCTCCCCCATTTCTGAATCAACACACCACCTCTCTGAAACATTGATTTTTCATGTTTAGTGACCAAGTTAAGACCCAATAGGTTTGATTACAATCACAGACTATGTCAAATTATTAGATTTATTAATCATGAGTCTGAAAATATTGCCTTCTGGACTTTTTCAGTGAACTCCTCCTCCAACCATTTGATGTCCTTGATGACCTCTTTGACGGGTAAGCCATTAATTCTAGCATTTAGAAAGTCTGGGACCTGATGAAAATTATACTGAGTATTCCTTTACAAGAAAATAGAAAGAATATTATCTATTCATGTTCTTAAGACAGAATCTATTCGATCACCTGAGTGGTCGAGTGATTCCCCCAAATGGTTACATTTGACACTTTATCATAGAAGACACCTGCTTTGAGAGCCAGCTGCACAAATCACATCGAATTCATACAACAATTATTGATTTCCTTTTGTTCATAATAAACATGACTGTATCATGGACTGAGGTAATGGTCACAAGCTACTTAACCTGACATTTTGCTCTATTCTCATCTAACCTAGTCAAAGCATGAAAGTTCTTTGCAGGTATGTTTGGAGCATTTTTCATACATATCAATGCACTGCATAGGAAAGGAAACACAATCATAAATGACAGGGAGGACAAAGGACTGCACACCAAGAACATCAATAAAAAAAACACACACACACACACATGCTCACACAAAAGAAGAATGAACGAAAGAAAAATCAATGCTTCTTACTTGGTGTTGCAGGGGTTGCCCACTACCATCACTTTGACATTACGGGATGCCACAGCATTGAGAGCTTTTCCCTGTAATATTTAAACCACAGTTTATTTAGAGGAAGGCACCAATTAGCAGTTTCTTTTTTTACAGTGGTTGTAACTTGTGTGATAAAAAAATCTAAATACTAATAGTACCTGTTCAGCAAAAATCTGCCCATTTATATCTAATAAGTCTGCTCGTTCCATCCCAGGCCCTCGAGGCTTAGCTCCAATCAGAAGGGCCCATTCTACATCTTGGAACACTTCATAAGGATCAATGCCAATACTCACCTCCCTCAACAAAGGAAATAAGGAATCTTCCAGTTCCATAGCAACTCCTGCATGATATCGTTTTGAGGAGCAAAGCAATATTTCAGCCATTATTTTGGAGAATTACAAGGTCACTCTTGATGGAATGCTTAATAGAAGACAAATGGAAGGATATTAGAATCCTAGCATAGATCGGCAATTTGGAGAGGCTATTTTTATCCTAGATTTATTGTTTTTCCTTTCATTTAATGAACATTGGAAAATATTTGCAATCCCATCTAGCATATAGTAGAACTTGAGCAAAAGATTCGAACGTAAATTATAGGAAGATTCAACTCTAAATATAGAACTTTCAAAGCAAATTTCTTCATCCAATCCAGCTGTTATTGAGTTTGATGTTGCAACAAACATCAGGCTTAGATAGTGAAAATGTCACTGATGTCCACAAGGATACATCAATATAGTATTGGTGCATGTGTAATATTTTAATTTCACTGATGTCCACAAGGATACATCAATATAGTATCGGTGCATGTGTAATATATTAAAAATTTATGTAAATTGAACCGAAGTATTCATCAACCCAGCTCTTCGTTTACATAGGATGGAAACAGAAGATTGAAAGCAGAGAGGATGATGATGAAAGTGCCTCAATTGCTATTGCAGATTTGTTTTGGTTCTTTGTCATTTTGCTCAGAATAAATCAGGTGCAGTCTTATTTTATTTCAGTATATGTTGGTATAATTGCATGAACAGATGTTTTCCATTTTTTCCACACTGCCACAGGTTTGGAAATGTTTCTCTAAATCGAAAAAAGAAATAAATAAAAGAAAAAAAAATCCTTTTTGCTGATATGAATCATTTCGTGCTCAAGAATCCATGTTTTAAATTTTTAGTATTGTGCTCAAGAATCATACCTTCAAGGGCTTGAAAGGACCGTTCTGATCCCAATAGCTTAAATGCTATAGGTTGATCTGGCCCAAACACCTCACCAGCTGCAAGCTGCCATAAAAAAACATGTTAGCTTCTTGCTCTGAGGAGCCTTAAGCATAGTTGATTCCTGGATATAAGATGGGAAACTGCCTACCATGGGGGATGTGCTAAACATATGAATCAAATATTGTTGCTTTGCCATTTATAGAAAACAAAAAGTATATGCTAAGACATCAGAGAATGAATCTGCCTACGACCAACACATTAACCAACCCCATTTCACATTGCCATGGCATGTTAGGAAATCCTTTGTAATGATAGTAACTCAGCTTCATTTCCATCTAGTACTCCAATGGAATACTGCAGAAACAGAGCCATAAGCACAACTAGAAGCCATATATCGAACAGCAGTTTCTCTTTAAATTCTGAAATGATGCCACAATGCCATTAGTATTTTGTAATTCAGATTCCATTCTCCACAACGACTTATTTCTAGAGGATGGAATCGTAACTTCATTCCTTCATCAGTGTACATCTCATAACAGCACACATAGGTGAATGTCATATTCTTTCTTATAATATCATTTCCTGCAATGTAAGGTTACTAGAATCTGATGAATAAACAGTCTGCCCCGAAGCATAATCACTTTGAACATGTTTGACTGACATATAGGAAGAGACTGAAAAGCATTAAGGAATGTGGCCCTTCCACTCCTACCAATAATATAATTCCCCTATTTCAAACTCATGTGAAGTGAAATCTTTGATAGAATTAATAGGGTATGAGAAGTGTTCTGTGAACCAGTCGCATATTCTAGTCTGCCATGGTAAACTACCAGCAAGAATCCAGAGAAGAGAAAACTCAATCAGATCTCAGAGAAAGAAGAAACAAAAATATAAATAACAGAAGATTCTGAGCCTTGGATTCGAGATTTCCTTACTTTGAAAAGCAGGTGATTAGATATCATCCCAGCAGCACCCGAGACTGCAATGTTAATTAATTTCTTCCAGGATTTTGTTTCCTCTTCCTGTGAACACATTGATATAAACTTCCTTAGATGTAAAAGACACGTATTAGATAAACCAATGAATCAAAACAAAATTCTTTGATGTGCTCTGAACCGTGGCAAAACAGACACCTGATGTCAAAGAACATTCTTCCTTTTTTTTTTTTTGTTTGTTTTATTTTTTACTGTTTTTGCAATGACTTGATATTATGATGGCCTTCAATTGACAGCTGAATTGAAATTCTTTTTCTTGAATCTCAATACCCAAGAGTCCAAATCTCGGTCACCTAAAGAAGTCATATAATATTCAGCTAGAAATCCATAAGGTAGTGTAATACTATGGTTGTTTTCTGATCATACGATGCCAAAATAAATAAATAACTCATCTAGGAGTAATATATACTGAACCAGAAAAAAAAAATGAAAAAAAAAAGGCTGCCATGGAATTGGCTTGGTTTCGTGAGCATAAGTTTAAACATGCCACAAAGTGAACCGAGAGATTCTGATCTGATTTGAGTTAACAATCTAAAGTTTCACTAACTATTCCCCAAAATTCTATCAACTTCAGTGACATAATGTTAGTGAAGGACCAGTATGAAAAAAAGAAAGATAAAATTCAAGCTAAACCAACTCAAAACTTAAGGATTACGATCTAGTGAATACCAATCACTTGACCATCTAGGATAAGCAAGAACAGAGTACTGAACAACTCAGCCTGGATCATGAGGATGGCATACATGGGCAGCCCACAATGGAAGTGTCACCACACACCTCCAACGCTTTAGACCCACTTTCCAACCCTATGTCTGAGTTCACATCACACCAATTGAAAGCCCTTACCCATTTATATCAAAGCAAACACTCACAGTGTGACTCCATTTCTTTTCTGTTTCCCAATTAAGGCATACAGTAGCAGAGTCCAATAAGAGCAAAACTGGAAAAATCAAACTTACCGCCTTGAGATCATATGTGGTGCAGAAGACCCCAAAGCACTCGGGCTTGATCTTTTGATCTTGAGCCTGCACAGCCACCGGAGCTTCACTGTGAAATCAACACACACAAAACCATCAACATAAGGGGGAAAAAAAGCAGGTAAAAGACATGAAAAGAAGAATGAAGGAAAGCTCACTTGGAGGCGACGGAACAAGAGATTCTGGCATTCCGGGTTCGAGGCAGCGGGCGAAGAGAGTGGCGACGGTGGAAAGAGAGATGGGTTGATAGGAATGAGAGCTGAGAGGAGTGTAAGTGGAGTTGGGTGTTGGCGTATGAAGGTGATAGGTATGCTAGAGCCATGGCAGCAACAGAAAAAGAGCTTGAGAGAGAAAATACAAAAAGATAAAGATGGAGAAGATAAATATATATCTATATAAGAAGGGAGATGATCGAGTCGAGCTAGATGAGAAAGAGAGCAGAGGGTAGAAGAGAGGAGGTGGGAGCCTGGGAGGTGGATTACGGATTTGAAATACAGGTAAATTATAAGGCCATCCAAATGACACATGTCATCACAGCTGCGATTCTACATATTTGCAATTTGCACCCACTTACTCTTTATAATTATATTTATATACATGCTTTAAAGGAAGCATATAAGATATAGAAGGATAATCTTATCCAAAAAAAATCATATTCCATTATATTTGGTTCGAAAAGTGTTAAGAAAAAAAAATAGTAAAAAAATTAATTTTTTATATTTTTTATATTTAATTTCACCATAAAATATGAAAAAAATCAATTATAATTAAAATTAGTTAGAAATTTATTCATTTTAAATTTATTTTATTTTTATATAATGACTACAAATAAATGAAAATAATTTAAAAATATATATATAAAAATAATTTATTAACTTTAAATTTATTTTTTATTTTTATATTTTATTTTTATATTTTTATATTTTCTCTCAAATTTTTCTAGAACCAAACATAACTTAAAGAATAAAAATATTCCCTTTAATTTAAAATCAGTCACATGCTTGTTTTTCTGGTTTTCTTTATCAAAGTTTGATAAATAATAAAGTCTCCCACTATACATCCAATTCAACTAAAGTTCTATAAATTGTCCAAATGACTTGGGTTTCAACCAATGTCTATATATATATAGCCTTTGAAAGAGGGGTGGTCTGTTCCTCAACTGTCTTTCAAATGCTGGGATGTCTGTCTCCCGGAAGAAAACAAACCCAAAAAAGAGACCATCATACTTATTATAATATCAAAGCAACTTAGAGAAGAATTATAAATATCAAATATGAACAAGAAATGGTGGATGGCTATAAAAAATAGAACCATTTGGGGCTTTAGAAGGGTGGCATCCAATTCAAAGCATGGTTTGGCAAATTCACCTTCCGTTCACAATTAATTTTAATTGGTTGGCGGAGCAGGACAGTTAGTTGAAGAAATTGGAATACGCTACACCCCACTTAGAAGTTGAGGGTATCAAATATGGTATACTGGTATGTGGGATTGCAGACCTTCCATTCAAAGCCAGTAATGAGATGACTCATTCATTTTCCAGTACTCATATATACAGCAGCTGCCAAGCCAGGGAAATCCTCCAATTATCATTACTTTTATATAGGGATGGTAAAGTTTGACTCGATACGTCACGTGTCAACCTGATATAAATCTAACACACTTTTCGTAGGTTTAAGTTGAATAAAAATGAATTTAGATCAAATTCGTGCTCACCTGCATAACTCATTTAGTGAATAAGTAATTTTTGTATCAATCTGCATAACATGGATTTGACCACCCAAATTGACCAATTTAATGATTCCACTATTACCTTAATTATATTTTTAAACCATTTAATCTATATCTAACTCATTTTATATTTATTTTTTTAATAAATAGATCAATTGAGTTATAAACATGTTTTGTTAAGATATTAATTATATAGATATATATATATAAGATCTAACTCAACCTGATTATTAAATAAGATGACTTGATTATTAGATGAGTTAAATGAGTTACACGATGTGTTGTTTGTTTAATAATTAGGTAGTATTTGAGTTTATGTTTTTCATATGAATATTATTTGTTTCGAGTTTGGATTGAGTTATATGGTAGAATACCTAAACTTTGATACGACACGAATGTGATTCACTAACACGAAATGTCACCCCTACTTTTATGACAAAAATGAAGAATCCAACACCGACCCAATTCCAACTTGGCCTTGAAGTTGACAAAATACGGCCTGATCCCAAACCCTCCGCCCCAAAATAGATGGGCTTGGGCATAGCCCATTTATTTCAGACCTTGATGGGAGTGGCTTTCAGGCAAGCCCAACATGACTTTCCCTTGTCTTCATATACCTGCCTACTTTATACTTGTTAATCCATTGATGACCATTTTTATTTGTCTACACATTGATATCAGGGCGGCAATGCATATGACCCCTGATAGAGAATGTTTCTATGACTTAAAAACACAGCAGAAAGCGATTTCCATGGCCTGTTATAGCCGAAGGCATCAAACAATAACATACGTTGCACTAGCCATATTCCTAGCAGACGGATTTAACGATGTCCATCCTCCAGCTTTGGCTTACTTTAAATTTGATTCCATTGCATTTGTCCCAAATTGCACTATTCTAGTCTGGGCCAAGGAGATTGCTGAGCCTCTGCACTTTCTTCTGATATGTCAGCCGAGGAAGAGATGGATGCAGCTGCTGAGCAACGGCTCGGAGGTTCTCCACCGGATTTTGATGGGAGGAGTGGCTTTGACTCCCGTACCGGTGTCTACAGTTCACTCATAAAACTTGGGGGCCAGCACCGGGTCCCAACTAGGCCTGACCTTGACACTGCAACCTTCGTGCTGTCACAGTTTCCAGCCCCGGACTGTGCTGAGTCTCGTGTTGCGCTTATAGACTCTGCCACTGGTCGTCGAGTCACGTATGCGGAGCTCCGGCGATCGATCAGGATGCTTGCAACAGGGTTGTATCATGGACTTGGGATTAGAAAGGGTGATGTTGTGTTCCTCTTGGCCCCAAACTCGCTCCTGTATCCAACAATCTGCCTTGCTGTGCTCTCCATTGGCGCGGTGCTGACTACCGCTAACCCACTCAACACTCAGTCAGAAATTTCCAAGCAAGTTGATGACTCAGGTGCCAAAGTTGCTATTTCAGCACCAGAAGAGCTGCACAAGTTGCTCCAAACTGGAGTGCCCACACTCCTCACGCACAGGACTTGTGATGAGAACTCACTTTCCATTGAAGAGTTGATTGACTGCAGCGATCCCGCGCTGGACTTGCCACCAGCCCAGATGAGTCAGTCGGACACCGCAGCCATACTATACTCTTCAGGCACAACTGGGACTAGCAAGGGTGTGATATTAACCCATGCAAAATTCATAGCCATGATGACACTCCTCAAGTGGTCAGTGGATATAACATCATCCAACAATGATGTTTTCTTGTGCTTCATCCCCATGTTCCACATCTACGGGCTTGCATTCTTTGCCCTTGGACTACTCCGTTCAGGAACTACCACTGTCGTGATGCCAAGGTTTGATTCCAAGGCCATGCTTGATGCAATTCAGGCTTACCAAGTGAGCAACATCCCAGCAGTTCCTCCAGTGATTCTTGGACTAGTGAAGAATAGCAGCAGCTGTGACCTATCATCACTAAGAAGGGTGGGTTCAGGGGCTGCACCATTGAGCAAAGAAGTAGCTGAAGGGTTCAGGGAGAAGTTTCCTTGGGTGGAGCTCAGGACAGGCTATGGGTTGACAGAGAGCTGTGGAGCAGCCACTTACTTTGTAACTGATGAGCAAGCCAAGGCCCGTGCAGGCTCAAGCGGAAGATTGCTTCCTAGATTTTGTGCCAAGGTGGTGGATACTGAAACAGGGCTGGCTCTACCACCTAATAGGGAGGGAGAGCTGTGGCTGAAGAGTCCTACTGTGATGAAAGGGTACCTGGGGAATGCAGAAGCAACAGCTGCAACCATCACTTCAGATGGATGGCTGCGAACAGGAGACCTTTGTTATTTTGATGAAGATGGATTCCTTTACATTGTTGATCGGATAAAGGAGCTCATCAAGCACAATGGATATCAGGTACCTCAGCAACTTTCCTCCATTACAGTTGATTTAGTTGAATCTTCTTTATGTAAACACCTTTGAATGCAAATGCAGGTGGCTCCAGCAGAATTAGAAGCAATACTTCTGAGTCATCCCAGTGTTCTCGATGCAGCAGTCATACCGTGCGCTATCTCTCTCTGAACCCCATGTTTTGATTCACTCATTTGATTATCTTTATCTTCTAACAGAGTAGAACGTTTCCAGGGTTGAAGATGAAGCAGCAGGGCAGATACCAATGGCATATGTAGTGAGAGCAGGTGGATCTGAACTCACCCAACAAGAAGTCATTCAATTTGTAGCTGGCCAGGTTTGTTTTAGCTCCTTCCCTCACCCTTTCCCATAAGAAAACTTCTTTCAAATTTTAATGTCCGTTTTCAGGTGGCACCATATAAGAAAGTTAGAAAAGTGGGTTTCATCAATGCCATCCCAAGGTCCACAGCTGGCAAAATCTTGCGGAAGCAGCTCGTCCTTCTAAGCCAACAAGAAGTTATCTCCAAGTTGTAAAATATTTTCCTTCTCATTTTCTTGGAGGATCAGGGAAAGAAAATCTTCCACAACATCCGCACAATGATCTGTTTTAATGGTAAGTCGACAAGTATTTGTGCCAGAGTCTTCCCCCTACACTATCATTGCATCCTGCAGGCTTCAGATCGAACACTGTCAATCCAAAACTGTTGGAATCATGCCATAAACTGTTTTCTTTCAATTTGTATGACTTCTAATCGATCAAAGCCACTTAGCAAAGGCCCATGAAGTTGGCATAGTGTAGTACCCTTTTACCCACAAGGCTGCTGTCATCTGTAGTGCTTAGCATTTTAGGACCTGCCATGATGTAATAGTCTGCTTCCTTGTGATCGGCAGTGACAAGGACCGAGAGGACTGCCCAACATGGACATCAAAGGAATCCAATGTAATCTGCTAGGTGTAAGACCCTTCTGTTTCAACCAAAACCTTTTGATGGTTCTAAATCTTGAAATTGAAACTCATCACATTCCCTATATTTGATATCCTGAATCGGCACATCTTCCCTGCATAAAATACAATCAGAGGATATGGTTATTTAACATGAACCGTAGTCCCAATTGCTCTATTTCAAGAATCTGAAAGATGATTATATTTAGGGTCTCATGCTCTTACCTTGTGACACAGTAAAAGACACAAAGTCCATTATCCCCAGGTGCCCGTAAAGGCCTTTTCCATTCATTAGGATAAAATTAGGGACATTAAGGTATGCTGGTGGGTGTTGTTGGACTGTATGAGTGACCTAGCATCCTGTTAAATTTGCATACCCCAAAATGATGTAATTAGTAGTGAACAACTCATGAAGGAGCTTAGCATGCCAAGTGCATCTATCAAGAAGGCAGAACAAGCCACCTTGTAGGCGTGTAAAACCAATCACCAATGAGAAGATCAAACTCTGCTTCTGGCCATGGGAGGGGAACAGCGTCCACAATGCAATTGTTAACTCAAATTGGCCCAAATCCTCGAGCAGCCATTTGCAAGTTGATGGAGGGGAAGTAGAAGAAAGTGCCAATTTTGTCCTTTTGTCTGAAACACGTAAATCCAGTTTCTTACCAGGTTGGATTGGACAATTTGTTCCAGACACCCCATCTTGCCATGAATTTAGCCTCTGCTGTATGGCATTCCTGCAACACCACAACCACAAACACCTTAGCTCATTAAGCCTTACTTTAATCAACAAATTATTTTACTACATGCAACCAAAATATAAGTTTCCATGAAATGCAGAGGGAAGCCTGCCACTTTCAGACTATTATTTCCAGTACTAGAATTGGTTCTTGAATCTACTCAAACTTCAGGTTGCATTCACACCTGACATTTTTTCTACTTTCTAATCTTCACCTGCTATGAACTCTCTAATCATCTCATCCCACATCTTATTTTCCCTTTTGAGTTTACAACTAGTACCAACTCTGGAATCATGTTGTGGATGAAGTTGCAACCACTGATGCATCTTGTTGGAGATCTATCAGGATAAATAGCACCAACCAAGAATGACAGCATAAGGCATATTCATTAGAAGTAAGCATGTAGTTCCAGAGAATAGAATACAAACACCAAGAAAATTCTTATTTCAAGGCATGGTATTTACATCTCATGTTTTGAACACATATGTTACAAGACACTTAGATACAAAACCATTTTTCACTAGTTTTTCTTTGCCTACCCAATATCATACTAACTATAGCACCTCCTTGGGAGAAGATACAAAAAATAAAAGAAACAGACTCACGTAAATGAGTCATTACATGCCCCTGCATCTCATCTCCCTAGTTTCAAATTATTCTCCCAAATCATAATAGCTAGTAACCAAATATCAAAGGCTCCAAAGAAGATTAATGAATTTTATTACCATATACACCAGGTTATCACGAAGAGTGTCAGAAGGATCTGATATTTGACTGTCATTATTGCTGATGCATACAGGACTTATTTTTATTTTCTAAGCTGTAGTTTTAATTCTACCTCCGTTTCAAAGCATTTTGATTAAAAGCAATAACTGCAACAAGGTGCCTGGTATAATTCTTTCTGAAACAATGTTTGTTTTTCAGCACTCCTGATCCTTGTTCCAATAGGCCAAGTACTTGCAGTATCTGAAAACTAATGTAAACTGGTTAGAGCATGTATAAGTAGAAAATTAGATAAAAACTATAACACCGTATTGACTACTCAGAAGGTCAATATGTCACTGCCAACTATTTCGTGAAAAGCATGATGGGAACAATTCTAATATTTTTCTCTATATAGTATTCTAAAATTAGTAGGTAAACCATAATCATCGCAGGCTAGTAGCATTTTATTGGAACACAGTACCAGATACATATTGAACATTCTTAAAGGTTTTCCATTATAACAGCCTCTATCAAGTTATCTGTTTGAGAATTCAGTAACATCTTAAATTTCAGTTCAATAACATTCAACTAATTATCTCCACCTTTGTCAACCAGCCCCATGCCCAGAGGAAGCAAGGTTGTTGTAGGTAGACAGCCAAAGTAAATTCAATAGTTACAGTTTATGAACATAAACTATATTTTATAGAACTTTGATGGCATCACAATCACCCAGGAGAAAACATGAAACACAAGGCTGTTGATAAACATTGTAGTCTATGGACTACCTGGATCAGTATACCAATTCTATTATGCTTTAGTTGAATGAATGAGGTCAGATAAATACTAAAATTCAGTTGTTCTCTTCAACTTCATTGAGTGATACTCGAGTAAGAATAGTCCAAGTTTTATGGTAGACCAAAATGATTAAGACATTCAACCTTCAAGATGTTTAAAGCAGAATACAGGGAACAATCTTCTTGCCAATTTAGTAAAAAAAGAAACTTGTTTGTGCACTTGGAACCAAATTCAGGAATTTGCAATCTAGTTAATGTTCACAGTAGTTTAGTATTTTATAATTTGCCTGTGTATCTTAGTGTCAGTGGCTCCAAGTGGCGCTTAAAAAGCCCATCTCAGAAGTTGCAAACAAAGTACATCCTTGAAATGACCTTTCCAAGCACAATAAAATAATATTTAGATGCTCATTCCATGCAAATAATTTTTCTTGCAAATGTTGTAATTAGAATCAAAAGTATTTATGAAAACACTAAAAATACAACTAGATAATGTTATTAGTTAGAGCATGCCCTCGAAACAAAGCCTCAAAAATCACAGGACAATTGTAGGTCATTATTCATTTAAGATGTTTCCAAAGGTAGTGCTAGTCTTTCATTCCAATAGACACAAAAACCAAGAAGACGACTGAGCCTAACAAACTACTAGAATACTGTTGATTCGGAATGATAGATGAGGAAATGTATGTTTTTTTGGGAGATACCTTTAAGGAGAGTTCTTTAAAGCATTGCTGCACATTCTCTCTAGTTTTAGCACTACATTCAAGAAATGAACATTATGCTCCTGTGCAAGGGACATTCCTTCTCTAGTGACATTCCTTTCACTATCCTGAAAATGTGATATGTCCTAAAAATAGGGTACTCATATTCTTTAAAAGAAAATGTAACAATGCAATAAGGAAACAAAACCATGAAGCTTGCATCTGCTTTGAGATTATTGATATTAAGAACCAGGAATTTTATTTCCATGAAATATGATGCTGAACATGAATAAGTTCTTCATGGCACTACTAATCCTCTGGATGAGTGTAGGTGGGTGATTGTTGTCTGTTTTTCCTTTGGGTAGTGGTGGTGGGGGGTGGGGAGCCAAATTGGTTGTTTGGGAAAAGATAGCAAGACCATACAACTTACCCTATCAACCTTATTCCCAACAAAAAAGTCGATGCACTTGTGATTAGTGGAGTAGAACTCCACTTCCTTTTCCCAAACATCCGACAAGTTTGTAAAGGTTTCTTGCCTTGTTACGTCATAAACTAAAATGAAAATTAAATCCCAAACTAATTATTCAATTAACCAAAGTTGAGCTGTAAGGCTAGCTAAAGCAAAATAACAGAGTTCAAAAATTTAATGAGCTGAGTATTTCATTTAAAAAAAGAAGAAAGCAAGAAATTAAAGAACTAAATAAACACATTTCATAAGCCAGCAGCTTGTGTGTTGTATATAGTACACACTTTTTTTTTTATTTAACAAATCAGCATGTAAGGGAAGGAAAGGGGAGAAAGATCTGAAAATTTTTCCAGATATGAAGTGGACAAGGACAGGCATGGTTAACAAACTTGCTCCCCTGTTTCTTGGAACAAGAACATGCTGGAAATAAAACTATATGTTGAAATAGAACAATAGGTCACCCAATAAGAATGCAATGGTTACACACCACAAAAGTAATATACCAGCATAGATATAGATGCCCTTTCTACTACATTCTTGCATAGACCAATTTATAAAATTGATTCCCATTGGGGACTGATAATTAAATTACTGCATTATAGATGGTCAAAGTACCAGCTAAAGCTTGAAAGAGAGGGAAAGGCAAATTAACTGTTCAGACAGTCAAAATTCACCTAATGGCATCAGTCTAATACACATTGGAGGCCCAAATCCAAACAACTTAAAGTTTTCAGGAAAGTAGGTAGCTTAACATATTATTAGAGCTATGATTAACTAAAGACCTCAAGTTTTGCTTTTAACCCCATACCCTACTGTTATCCTAATATGATACACATTAAGTGCTAATTTGTCTCTCCATGTGCAGATATCAGAACATAATATACATTGAGTATCCTAATTTGATATATATTATGGCTCCATTTCCTAATTGCTAATTTCCCTCTCCATAATCGGATATCCCAATAATATACATTATGGGTCCATTTTCTAACTGTTAGTTGTATTATGTATTATACATTATGGACTCGTATCCTAACTGCTAATTTGTCTCTCCATGCTCATATATCCTAATATTATATACATTATGGGTCCATTTTCTAACTGCCAATTCTCTCTTAATATGTGGATATCCTAATACAATTACATTATGGGACCATTTCCTAACTAGTAATTTGTTATATTACAAACCCATTTCCTATCTGCTAATTGGTCTCTCCTTGTGCAGATATTCTAATATGATATGCATTATGGGCTCATATCCTAATGGCTTATTTGTCTCTTCATGTGCAAATATCCTAACATGGCATACATTATTAGCCCATGTCCTAATTGCTAATTTGTCTTTCCACATGTGGTCGCACGTGAAAATGTTAGCACGGTATACATTGTGGGTGTAACGAACCACTCCCAACCATGTAAATATTGTCCGCTCTAGGCCCAAAGGGGCCCTCACGGCTTTAAAATGCGTCTATAGGGTTAAGAGGAGTCCATACTTATGTAGCGTTAGGAACTTTCCCTCCTATCCGATATGGGATGTTACAAACAACCCCTATGCAGACACAACGTTCTTGTTGCGTCCCATGGGATTGCGGGGCCAAACGAACCCTCACATTGAGGTCGGGGATCGATTCTGATACCATTTGTAATAACCCGCACCCAATCATATAGATATTGTCTGCTTTGGGCCCAAAGGGGCCCTCACGATTTTAAAACGCGTCTACAAGGTTAAAAGAAGTCCATACTTATATAGCGTAAAAAACTTTCCCCCTATCCGATGTGGGATGTCCCAATGGGTATATATCCTAATGGCTTAAGATTTTAGAAAAATTGGTAGTTTAACATTGCTCATGTTTTACTTCAAGAATCCAAAACCCTATACATTATAATTTTTTCCAGATTGTACCAAATTGAAGAACAAACCTAAGCACCAACACAAGTTGCTCCATTGTCTTGTTTTGCTTCTTCCTTTTTCTGTCTTTTAATGGTGAATCCAACAGTCGCATTGACCTTCTTAAAGTGCATATTGCTTGGCATCCCCACTTTAGAACCAGCTCTGGAGTTAGTAATCTACATTCTTGATTAGTTAGGAAACTGTAATTGAACATCATTATTCACAAGATACTCTCTTTGCTCTTATTTCTTCATTCTTCTTTTCCTCCGTCCTTTTTCTTTCCCTCACTGCAGCCTGAAGAGAACATAATCAGTTTTGTTCATTTTTATCTTCTTCAGATATGTTCAGCATTAATGTGTCCCACAAACCATTATTCCTCAGCTCATTAACATGATTAAATTAATAGACAGCATTGTCCTCCAATTATATCTCAAAAATGCAACAATTTTTGCCTCCATTGCTTTTTTCCTTTCTTTTGATACATGGCTCAAACTTTACCACTTACAAAAAATAGTTCCTGTGAACTGTTATATATATATAAGTTTCTTTTACACAAGAGTGCATGGTATGGCCCAATATTTCCAATATTTCCAAGGCCAGTTTCCACAACATGAAAATAGCCAGCTGCATATGTGGCGTGCTACAAACCCAAATATTGTATTATTGCTTCTGGCAACTCTAATTCAATAATTCCTAGTGCTTCCATTATGCGTAACTAAAGGGAACTCTACTATTTACAGAATAAATAATTCCAGATTAGAGATGATAATCAATGGAAAATGGAGCATGATGTGTTTCTATGGATTGCCCGGCTTCTTTATTTATTTTGAATTGTAGATACTTTCATCCAGCAATAGAAATGAACACTTTCAGCACTCTCTAGTTGTGATCCACATGGTCCTTGCTCATGTTTCCTTGTGAAATTCCAAAAATCAATCCTCAATATTGTTTCAAACTATGAAATGAGTATCAAAAGCACATTCATTGCTCTACCCATCAAGCAAGAAAATTATAATTCATTTAATTTCTATCAATAAAAAGGAAGGTGAGCAGCAAATTCATCCTAGTAAGATAGCAGGTAGCACAATTAGGGTAAGCTGTATAATCAACTCAAACAATACTTAGTTTACACATGTCCAGAAAATCATGACTTCATTTTTATCCTTTTAACATCAATAAAACAGAGTCTATGTCAATATGGCAGAAGAAAATTACCAATACATGGCATAAAAGCCTGGAGAACAGCAACACTTCTATCATATCCCTTGGGCCTGAGGCTTTTGAGGACTAGCTCAAGTGGCAAGGGGTTGGGGTGGACATGAAGTAAATTCCATGTTGATTCCATGTGACAGAAAATGAAAGGGAAATAAAGCAACAACAACACAAACCTACAAAAAAGGCTGCTATCATAGTCTTTGTCCATGTCAAAGCTACCGTGTTAGACTGGCATCCACATGGCCTCATTTTCATAGCATTTTAAGATTTGGCAATCTCATATAAAGCAGTAGAAACCATGTTACTGCCCTTGTTGCTTGGATTAATTAAACATGTGACAAATGGAAAATGCACGCAAAAATATTAGCTAACATTATGAAGAGGTGACATTTTTTAGTTAAAGATAAGAGTAGAACAAGGAACACAGAGGAAAACTTAGACCAACCCCATTACATGGAAAAATTAATGTGCAGATGAAGATGGTTCAGAAATTGTCAAAGAAGACCAATGATGGCACCAATAAGAGCATGTAAGATGGAACAACTTCAGGAGGAAGAAGAACCATTCATATTATCTGGCAGAGAATTATGGAACTAGAACCAAACAGGATCTATTTTATGAATGCTTTAAAAAATTTAATGGACTCATTCAATTTCCATGGGACTCCAAATACTAGAGCTTTGGTATAGTCATTAATGCCTTTATTTCATATTGGTGTCTTTAATCCATTTCTCTTTTTAACTTTCATTCATTGATGAAGTGCTAATTATTTCAAACCAAAACACATGAACAAAAATAAATAAATAAATAAAAATTCAAAAATATATTAGACATGTGACCACAATCTATGAATTTGGAGAAAAAAAGGGTTTGCACATATAGTGAGCCTATCAATAAAAAGAAGTGGAAGAAGAAGAAAGAAGTTAGAATATCCAATCACATACCTAGAATAATGCCATGGACACCTCTGTAGTAAGTGTTTGTCAATGTTCCAAACCTCTCCTGTCCAGCTGCAACCAAAAAAAAGAACAAAATATCACTAACAAACAACTTGAATTGTCTTTTAAAAAAAAAAAAAAAAACACAAATGTCACCTTCACTAGTTCCCAATTATGCTATGATTCTACAGGTATTATAATTTAATGTACAATAAGATTTCAAACTTCCATTCCAAATCAAATGCTGCAAAGAGGGGTGACATCCCTTTATGGAGTACAAAAGTTTCCCAAATCCTTCATTTTTTTTTTACATTCAGAGTTAAGTTTCTTTTGAAAAAAAAAGCATTAAAACTTTTTCCAACAGCATATAAAACTACCCCAATTTTTTATCCATAGTTCTGCTGCATGAGATAATCTGCCACTGAGTTAACAGTACTTCACAGAAACTCCTAAAGACAACCAAGAAGCATTCTTATTCTTTTCTAAACTTGAATAATGGAGCAAAGAAAATTTTCAACTATAAATAAGGCAGTTATAACCACCAAAATGTGACAAAAAAAATGGTTAGTGGAAGCATCTGGAGGAAAACCCCTTGGAATCCCATGAAGTTGGAAGTTGAAACCCTAGTACAACTCCTTAGTGCTTATTACCCGTGTCCCAGATTGTAAGCTTCAATTTTTTCCCACCAATTGTGAGCAGTATAATCTTGAAATCAACTCCTGCACATGGTTAAGACAATACCTAAAGCTCAACATATATCAGATAGAAAAAACTGAAATGGTGAAGCCCATGAGAAGAAAGTGAGGTTGGTATTGCTACTTTAATTTACAAGCCATTCATCATCTAGTGCATATAATTCTTCTAGCAGCACCATGAAAATTAAAACTCAGAAGGCTACAAGCCCAAAACCATGAAAGAAAATGTATCTAATGGTTTAAACATTTCCTTGAAGTTCAAGCATAAGGCGGGAAAACTTTCTAGTTGCTAACAAAACTAGGATTAAAACTAAGTTACCTACTCTTAGGGTGAAGAACTCCAACATATAGTTTATGGAGTCTAGAGTGTTATATCCATTCCGCCAACTTACATTTCCTGAAGCCCTCTTCATATCAGTTTAATGCCAAATTTGACTATCTGAGCACAATCTATCTTATTTGACTAAGCCCCTGTTTCTTTTCATCAAAAATTAAATTAGGCAACTTGCCCATCCAGAATAGGAGAACCCAAATCTAAAGTGATTTTGAGAGAAAGCATCAAGTGGAGCTAACGCATATTGATGGCATTATGCCTATCAATTTGGGGCACTAAACAGCCTTGGTATATGCAGAGCTTATGTCATCCCTTAGTTAACCCAATTTGGCAACCAGGCCATGATTGAAGACATAACTCAAACACTTGGAGCTAAAATCAGGACTTGAACAAAAGATCAAGAGAATTACATTTCTTGGGGACACATAACACGTCTTCGCATCTCTGGAGGCCTCTCTGCAACCTTCTCTTCCACAGTGGGGTTTGGCATACTGGGTTACCTCATAAGAGGATGAACCCTTCAAATAACATAAAACAACTTCATTGGATGCAACATCTTCGTTATCCCCACATTTCCCCTATTCCCTTCTATTGGGTCATAAATTCGAGTGTTTCACGCTAGTTCCAATGTTGGATAACCACATGAAAGAATTGCTAACAAATTAATAATCCAAAGCTTATGATACCAATGAGAAAAATACCTAATTACAAACACTTAAGTGCCATCATACAAACAATCACCCACCCACTATCCTATTTAGATATTTCTTGAATCAAACCCACAAAAAACTGCAGATGGTTCTTCTACTAATAGATAGAATTTACAATCTAGCAGACAAACTTCTGTTTCAAATTCAATTTACACACACCAAAAACAAGAACAAAAACAAATAAATAACTAGAGAAGAAAAGAAAAAGAAAATTATGCTAAACATCTAGAAGGGCCTAGAACATGAAGAGCCAGTCAAAAACTAGAGTTGAAGTTTCTAAACCTAAAACTGGGTTTGAATTATAAGGACAGCAGGCATGAGGCTAGAAGCAAATATGGAAAAGCTTGAGACAAGTAACAGATACTGCTACTGGTGACTGAAATATCTTGGGGTGTGTAGAGTCTGTTGGCTTGGGTTTCATAATGAATACTTGGAACATCTATATGGATCATCTGAAATTAGCATCTCTATGTAGTCCAAAGTGATCATATGAACAGAACCATTTAATCAAGGAAAACATCTGTATGGATCAAATATACCATCCCATACACTCATTATTGATGCTGCTGATGCTAGAATATGCTAATCATAAATAGGTCTTTCATTATAATCCTAAATAAGTAAATGAAATAATTTAAGTGCAATATTAACTACTTCAAGTAAAGAATTTACGCAATATTAACAACTTCAATACAATACTGAAACTTTTCACTTTACATTTTTTTGCCACAATCAGATGATAATTGAACATGCACCCACAAGTCCAACCTCAATAATAATAATAATAATAATAATAATAATAAAGAGCATAAACTTGCCATTGTAGCCACCAAGAATAAATTTTCCCATCATGAGGAATGCAATGCTCTCAATGGTACCTGACAGTGCGAGAGAATTCATATAAACATTAAGCCTACCCAACATTCCCTTAATTTCTTCATTAAGGTGGAATTTGAGCAACTAAAATGAAGAAAAAAGCCCCCTCTAAAAAAAAACCATACATCCCAACTAACTCAGGTTGGTTAAACAAAACCATTCTTGCCACTCCATTCTATCAATAATTGTAGTTTTTGTCACAAGGCTCACTACCTTAACTGAAGTTTTCTCCTTCTGTCCTCAACCTCTTTTAACTTAAATCAAATTAATCCTCCTCACTAATGCAGTTAATGATCATAGTTGGATATGTTCAACTTAAATCAACTTATTTCAAGCATATAACCAACAGTTTTCAAGCATCTATTTTTCCGCTAATTAAGCACTCACTAGTCTATATGATCAATAGAAATCAAGGAGAGCAAAAATCTACCAGGAGGAATTAAGAACAATATTCAAGTAAAGAACTGAAGCAACATTAACAACTTCAACATGGTAATGAAAATTTTACTTTACATTAACATTTCACATTTTGACTTCAACATTCAGCACTACATGGAAAAAAAGAAGTTTTCACAGTCATTCTATTATATACAGTAGGGTTTATATTTGGACTTGAATGGTCAGCCTAACTGAGAAAATAACCACAGATTAAAGACCTAAAACATAGCACCACTATCAAAGGACCCACAAACATTGTTACATTTCCGGGTGTTGTAGTTGCTGGATTCTTTCCAAAACATTTTCTCTAAGCTTCAGCAATGACTCCTTGTATGCTTGGAGTTGATCCAGATCAGCAATGCGGCTCAAATCTGCTTCCCACCACAGAGGTTGGGATTTGAATTCTGGGACTTGACCTCCCTGAAAAGAAGCAATCGTCTCATCAAAGTTTCCACCAGAAGAGGAGGTGAAAGGGTTCCCGGTGGGTTGGGAGCTCAAATCTGTTTCCCACCACAGAGGTTGGGATGTGGATTCTGGGACTCGACCTCCCTGAAAAGAAGCAATCGTCTCATCAAAGTTTCCACCAGAAGAGGAGGTGAAAGGGTTCCCGGTGGGTTGGGAGCTCAAATCTGTTTCCCACCATAGAGGTTGGGATGTGGATTCTGGGACTTGATCTCCCTGAAAAGAAGTAATCGTCTCATCAAAGTTTCCACCAGAAGAGGAGGTGAAAGGGTTCCCGGTGGGTTGGGAGCTCAAATCTGTTTCCCACCACAGAGGTTGGGATGTGGATTCTGGGACTTGACCTCCCTGAAAAGAAGTAATCGTCTCATCAAAGTTTCCACCAGAAGAGGAGGTGAAAGGGTTCCCGGTGGGTTGGGAGCTCAAATCTGTTTCCCACCACAGAGGTTGGGATGTGGGTTCTGGGGCTTGACCTCCCTGAAAAGAAGCAATCGTCTCATCAAAGTTTCCACCAGAAGAGAAGGTGAAAGGCTTCCCAGCGGGTGAGAAGACAAGGACAGCAACAGTTGCCCCGGACAGTTGTGAAAGTTGCTGGGCTTTCTTGAACAATCCAGCTCGCCGTTTTCTGAAAGTCACCATCAAAGGTCCTTGGATTCAATCTTTTTAATCTCGATTTTCCTTCTCCCCATTTCAATTGAAGAAATTGATGTGGGATAGTGAACAGATAGTAGATCTTAGTTGAAGATGAGGGAGAGATTGAATGGATTTTGAAAGGGTGGAGGCAGAAACAAGAGAACAGAACATCAGAAACAGAGAACACAACGTAGATGGTTGATCTGAATATGAGGGAGAGACTGAAGGATTTTATAAGGGTGGTTTCGAACGTTGGAGGGAGACAGGAGAGAGCAGAATGAGCGGCAATTCAAGATTGAAATGTTGGGATTTTATAAGGGTGGTTTCGAACGTTGGAGGGAGACAGGAGAGAGCAGAATGAGCGGCAATTCAAGATTGAAATGTTGGAGGGCGGCAGGGAGCAGATGGTTGATCTCTGAAGATGAGGGAGAGACTGAAGGATTTTATAAGGGTGGTTTCGATCGTTGGATGGAGACAGAGGAGAGCAGAATGAACGGCAATTCAAGATTGAAACGTTGGAGGGCAACAGAGGATAACGGGAGGGAGAGATTGAATGGATTTTGAAAGGGTGGAGGCAGAAACAAGAGAACAGAACGTCAGAAACAGAGAACACAACGTAGATGGTTGATCTGAATATGAGGGAGAGACTGAAGGATTTTATAAGGGTGGTTTCGAACGTTGGAGGGAGACAGGAGAGAGCAGAATGAGCGGCAATTCAAGATTGAAACGTTGGAGGGCGGCAGGGAGCAGATGGTTGATCTCTGAAGATGAGGGAGAGACTGAAGGATTTTATAAGGGTGGTTTCGATCGTTGGATGGAGACAGAGGAGAGCAGAATGAACGGCAATTCAAGATTGAAACGTTGGAGGGCAACAGAGGATAACGGCTGGAGGGCGGCAGGGAGCAGATGGTTGATCTCTGAAGATGAGGGAGAGACTGAAGGATTTTATAAGGGTGGTTTCGATCGTTGGATGGAGACAGAGGAGAGCAGAATGAACGGCAATTCAAGATTGAAACGTTGGAGGGCAACAGAGGATAACGGCAATTCAAAGATTTAGGTTTTGGAGGGAGACATTTAGGAGGGAAAGAATATCAGACCGTTGGGTGTCAATTCAAGATTGAAACGTTGGAGGGCGACAGAGGATAACAGCAATTCAAAATTTAGGTTTTGGAAGGAGACATTTAGGAGGGCAAGAAGTGATGACCGTTGTTAAAAATAAAAAAAATAAAAAATAAAAATTTGAGCTGCTGCTAGGGGTTCGAAACCCCCAACAAAAGCTTCAGCAAACAGCAATGGCACCACTAGGGAAAGCTTGGCGTTTTATAGAAAACCTGCACCAAAAAAATCTATATTAAAATTTAGGATATAAACAAAATATTTAAAAAAACACTTTAAGGAACAAATTAATTATAACTATTTTCTAATTAAATGAAATTTTTTCATTTAATTGATTAGTAAAAATATATCATAATTTTCTTCACAGTGTTTTTAATATTATTAATATGTTAATTAAATATAAAAAAATTATATATTTATCATCATTTATTTTATAATGTATCATAATTTTAATATTAAATATATTTTAAAATTGAACTTATTATAATCAAATATCACAATATTATTATCAAATAATATTTGATATAATTTAATAATTAATGTACACTTATCAAATTTATATTTTTTATTGACACGTACAATATTTTATATATATATATATATATATATATATATATATATATATATATATATATATATATATATATATATATATATATATATATATATAATTTAATTAAAAAAATTAAAAATGTTTATTATACTTTTAATTTCATTTTTAAGAGTTTTATTATATGTATATTTTTTAAGTTTTGATTAATTTTAGGTCTATCGATATTTTATGTCAAAATATCTATTGATATATCTATGATTATCGATATTTTCATTATTGGTGTCCACTAACACAATATTTTACAGGGTTCAATTTGGTCCATGAAGGGAAGTGATAGCAGTGCTTTCTAAAGGTATACATCATGACTGCACATCTCTAAGAAGTACCCGTTAGGTTGGATAAATGAAGTTTTGACAAGAACACTTGAAGAAATTTGGGCCAAGTTTGGAAACAATGATTTTCAAGGATTATTTAGGCTTACTCTAAACCAACAGGGAGAGGATGTGCTAATAGAGATGAGGTCTTTGCCTCTACAACGGACATGAACTTCAAGTGGGCTCCAAATTCTATGAATCAAGAGGTTACTTTCCTAGCAAAAGAGGCACACTTCATCTTGAGGGCTCTAGGAGAGGCATTTTGCCCTCCTTAGTTGTATTTCTCTAAGTGGTTAAAGTCATTTCCCATTATTCCTTCTTATTAGCTTAATTAAATTTTTTATGTTCTATTATCTTATCAAGGTTTGCAAAGAAAGAAATATATTATATCCTTCAATGAAGATTAAATAGAAAGTTTCCTAAAAAGTGATTT
Source organism: Vitis vinifera (assembly GCF_030704535.1). Lineage (NCBI taxonomy): Eukaryota > Viridiplantae > Streptophyta > Magnoliopsida > Vitales > Vitaceae > Vitis > Vitis vinifera. The sequence goes on from NC_081817.1 coordinate 7,170,403, forward strand.
TTTTTTTTAAGAACAAATATTTTAGTAGCTATAAAATATTACAGGGAAAATCCAAAATCCCACTAGATGCTAAGCCAGAGAGTAATTGAAAGAAAGACAAACATAAAGTAGAAATTCTAAAAATATAAAGATCTTTTTCTTTTTTTTTCAATGAATGATGCAATCATAAGTGATGGTGAAAACATCATCAAATTTCTTGAAGTGAAACAAATCAACAAAGGATTATTAGTTTGTCTCGGGAAGAAGATAGAGCTGAAGGCCAATTTAATAAAAATAAAATAAAAAAAATGTCAAAAAAAAAAAAAAACACAGATAACATCAACAAGTATAACTCCAAATATAAAATCAAAGAAAATGAATAAACACAAATACTATCAGTAAAATTAGTTAAATAGAATGAATACTAACAAAACAATACCCTTGAATGATTACTAATTCGCCACCGTTCTTGAGTCATTGTTAAATAGATTGACAATATCTACATGATTGAGAGCGGGTCATTACTAAACCTCCAATCGACATCTATAACAATACTAGGAGTAACCATCTTATTTTAATAACAACTCCAATCAGCAAAAAAAAATTTCTAAGATCATACAACCAAAAATATGGCAAGAGCACCATTTCTCATGATGAAGGTTCCTTGAATAGCTAGCCTCATGTTGCAAGCATTAACCTTGACACATCTATAGGGGGCTCCCTTCCACTTGTCACTTTTTCAAACTAGACACATTGACCGTCTAGCACAGGTATGCATCCTATCTAGATCTTTCCGTCCGGACCAAGACCATTTCCATTTAGCACCAGGCGTGAGAAGACCCCTTTCCCCTACAAGGCCAAACAACAAGGGGAGTCCGGACCCCCCAAACGAGAAGGACTGTCCAGTCAAGTCTTCAAGACCTATTGACATGCGTGATCATTCACGTCGACATGTGAACGACCGACAGGACTCTATTTAGCCCACAAGTCCATGTCACTTAATTGTTGTATATAAACCCAGACCGTCAACAAGTTGAGAGAACAGACAATTACACAGTCCAAGATCATGGCACGTTAGCTGATGGCACCTGCCAACCACCCAAAACTGTGATGATTGACCAGCTGCCTGCAGGACAATCATCTTTATAAAAGAAAGTCAAAGTGCCTAGTTAGCACTATAGTGGCAGTCTCATCAACCCTATATAAATCCTCTAAAAAACACAAACGAGGTACGCACGCATACACACACTGACTCTCTCCCACTAAGAAGCTTGAGTTATTCTTGCTTGACTTAAGCTTCGGAGGGGCATGCCCGAACCACCTGTCTGGACATCCTTTTGTGTAGGAAAAGAATCCACCCAGTTTTATTATTGCTAGGCGAACTCTCCGAAAGGCACAAAGAAGAGAGGAAAGTTGTCTGACTTCCATCAAATTAGACGGACCTGACTCCGATTGGCTCAGAATCAACAACATCCTCATAACATCATGACTTCTTCTATTGGCATAGCTATACATCCGGGTGTTGTAGTTGTTGGATTCTTTCCAAGACGTTTTCTCTAAGCTTCAACAATGTCGCCTTGTATGCTTGGAGTTGATCCAAATCTAGATCCAGATCCAGATCATGAATGTAGCTCATGTATGCTTCCCACCACATAGGTTGGGATGCGGATTTGGGACTTGACCTCTGTGAAAGAAATCAATCATCTCATCAAAGTTTCCATCAGATGAGAAGGTGAAAGGCGTCTCGATGGGTAAGATGGCAAGGATAGCAACATTGTCCCGAAAAGTTGAGAAAGTTTTTGAGCTTTTTTTAACAATCCAGCTCGCCGTTTGCTGAAAGTTAACTTCAAACGGTCCTTAGATTCGATCTTATGAATATGGATTTTCCTTCTTCCCATTTCAATTGAAGAAATTTATGTGGATAGTGAACGGATGGTTGATTCCAATTGAATATGAGAGAGAGATTGAAGGCAGAAAAATGAAAAGATTTATAACATTTCTTTCTGCGTTTTTCTATCTCTCCCAATTACATATCTCAATTTCATATATAAACCCACCAAGTCGACTACCATAAATATAAAAAAATTAGGGTAACCAAATTACACGTGTAAAATCCTTAAAATACCCTTACAAAATTTCGTGCAAATTTTGTGCAATTCGTGTGTTGTCTCCACATAAGATCATTCTATGTTAGGACAAACACTATCAAGATAACAATTAGGCTCCACACATCTTAACAATCTCCCATTTGAAAATTAATCCATCATCGACTGTCTCCACCTATAGTGGTTATGACTTCTCAATCCTCGGTAGAGAAGTCTAATTGAAATTACGCAGAACTCTAGTTTCTCAATCATCACAACCTTTTTCAACATGTCAGTTAGATTTTGATTCCCCTTAATCTTCTCGAGTGTTAAAACTCTATCTTCCAAAGCTGATCTTATGAAGTGATATTGAACTTGTGCTTTATCCTAACATGATAAATAGGATTCTTTTCCAGATAAATGACACTTCAATTGTAAACAATGTAAACACTTTGCTTATACTTGTGACCCAATTCTTCTAATAAAGACTATAACCACATCATCTCTTTGCTAGTCTTTGTTACTACAACATACTCCTGCTTCAATAGTAGAAAGTGCAACTATCTTTTGCAACTTTGATACCCAACTGACTATGGTACCATCCAAAGCATAAACATATCCCATAGTACTCTTTTAACTGTCTATATCACTAGCCATATTAGCATCTACATACCCCTGTAAGCCTAAATCTAACTTCCTAAAACACAAAGTCGACTCTACAATGCCACACAAATACCTAAGAATCCATTTCACTATTTCCCAATGTTGTTTACTTCAATTACTCATATATCTGTTCACAAGTCCGACAACATGTGCTATAACTTATCTAGTGCAAATCATGACATATATATATATATATAACTACCAATAGTAGAGACATAAGGTATAGCCATGTAAACTTGCTCCTGTTCAGTTGAGGCCAATTGATCTTTAGATGGCCGGAAGTGACTAGCCAAAAGGGTATTCACAAGCTTTGCTTCAACCATATTGAATTTGCTAAGCACTTTCTTCACATACTCTTCTTGTGACAACTTAAGGACCTTTCTGCCCTTAGTAATCTTCATCCTAAGAATTTGTTTTGCAACACCCAAACCCTTCATTGCAAATTCCTCTAATAATTTCTTTTTCAGTTTGTCAATTTCATGTATGCTAGCCCCTACAATCAACATATAACAATAAAATAATGTAATAACCATCAAACCTCTTGATATAGCAACAATGATCTACTTGACACCTCAAAAACCATTACTACTCATGAAGTTGTTGAGATTCTTATACCATTGTCTTGAAGACTATTTCAAGCTATATAGACTCTTTTGTAGTTTACATACCATTTTCTCTTTTCCTTGAACTCAAAATCCTTGTGGTTGATGCACGTAAATTTCTTCTACCAGATTACCATGAAAAAAATGTAGTTTTTACATCCATTTATTGTAAGTGTAGATTTTTTTTTTCACTAACCCAAGTATTGTTCCGATAGTGGTTAATTTGACCACTAAGGAGAAAATATCTATGTAATCAATGTCTTCTTTTTGTTGAAAGCCTTGCTTTGTACCTCTTGCTACCATCATGTTGGTAGATCGAAAGGTCGGTCGCGTCTATCAACTCCCCTTGTGTTTGTCGTGGGCGCTTAGGTGAATGCACTATAAGGTTAGGGTATGAGTCATTCCTAATAGCAATTGCTTTTAGGAGAGTTGGTAGCGCCTGAGGTCCTATACATCATGTTCTTCATTTATTCGATGTACTTATTTGTTATGAAAAGCTTTTTTCTCTTTCGGTAGCTCTACCAATTGCCATATTTGATTGGACATCAATGAATCCATCTCATCCTTCATGACTAACTCCCACTTAATTGATTCATCAACTTGCATTACTTCTTCATAACTCTCTAGTTCGCCTCTCCCGATAGTTCTAGAAGATCTTTTGAGTTAAATCACGGGAGTAAAATGATTCACTTATGATGCTACATTTTCTTGATCTTCTAGGGGGTGTGGTTTCTTGAGCTTTACGAACATTCATTTGTAAACCGTTCACTAAAAAATCTTTCAAGTAAACTACCTCAAGCATCCTTACTTTAAAATTTACATTGTCTAAAACTTTGCCCAACCTATCTTTATGAAGCACCTACTCATTGACGATCACATGCCTGCTTCTAATGATGTTTCAATTTTAGTCATCTTAGAAACGATAACCAAACTCTATGCCACCATAACCAATAAAAAACCATTTCTTAAATTTTGAATCAAGTTTACTTCTAGCAACAACATCCATATGAACATACAAAATACAACCAAACACTTTTAAAAAAGAAAGATTTACTTTTTTGCCGCTCTAAACCTCTTTAGGTATTTTGCAATCCAAAGGAACCGAAGGACCTCTATTGATTAGGTAATAAAAAATTGAATCAAATCCATGTTTTATTTTTTACCAAAAATTTGGTTTTTTTTTTCTATAGACCCTCCATTTTGTCCTCTTAGCATATTTAATACTAGGTGTTTTCATGTACTTCTCTCTTGACTCGTAGTCATCCCTTGGTAGTCCATTGACACTCATATGACTTAATTTTTTTGAGCCATCTTTAGGGGTCTTTTGTTCAAGACTCATTTGGACCTTTACTGTGACCTTGGTCGCCCTTCGATCTTAGGTCACTTAGACACCTTGTTTAGGTTAGTTTAACTTAGAGACTTTTTTTTAAGATTAGTCACCTATACACTTTTAAGGATAAGTGCACTTTTAGATTCCATTGAGCTTAGTTTTTAGTTTAGGTCACTTAGGCATTATTTTCTAGGACATGATCACTTAGACGCTTCACTAGGCTTAGTTCACTTAGGTTTGATTGCTTGATTGTGAGCTTGAGAGAGCTTTGGCTTGATTTTGATTTTTGATTGCATGAGATAAATTTCGATTTTTGGTTATGTAAGATTGAAATTTCAATTTTTTATTACTATTGCATTAATTTAGTATTTTGATTCTTAATTACATATGTTTGATACTTTTATTTTTAAAATTTTTTTGCATGAGATTGATGTTTTGATTTTTAATTACATGAATTGATATTTTGATTTTTATTATATGCACGTGATTGATTTTAATTTTAATTTTATTTTAATTACATGATTGTTTATTTTTTATTTTTTATTTTTGCATCAGGTTTTGGTGGGTATTCATATATGCAATGTTTTAGCAATACTAAAATTTTTAAATAGGGAAAGGTGAGGTTATAGTATTCGTGCCATTAGAAAGCTTGGATTGGACTGAGATTCTCTTGAAGATGACTACCACTTGTTTTTTTAAGAAGGAGGGGACTCTTTTGGAGAAGTCCACAACTGCATATCAAGAAAAAAATGGAAGATCTCAGTTAGACATTATTTTTTGGGAAATGACATTCACGCATGAGAGAGTTTTAAGGAAAGAAGACTCTCTTTAAGAGTCCATGGTATGCAACTTACCATAGGAGAATTAGAAAGATGTCTTTAAGAGTTTAAAAGATGATAAGATTCTTAAGGAAAATGGATAACTCACGGTTAAGGGAAGGATTAAGAGACTCGTCACATCATTGGAGAGATTGATGAGCTAGGTTTGAGAGAGCTTTCTCGTCATACGCTAAGTAGGTTTTGGTATTTTGAGTATAATTTTTGCTAGAAGTATCAAAATAAAGTCATTCTTAAAGCTATAGAAATAAAAGAGAGAGGGCTGCAATTCATCTGTTGACAATTTTTCTAGAATCAATCGTTATCAAGGAGTAAATCTCATGACAAGGTTTGGGTGACTTTCCTACTATACACTAAGCAACCTTTTTTATTTTGAGGATAACTTTTGCTAAAGATCAAAATGAGGTGATTCTTGAAGTTATGTAAAGCTAAGAGAAAGAGCTACAATCATTACGTTGAAAACTTCTCCTAAATCAATCTCTATCAAGGAGAAAAATTGGTGACAATGTTCAAGTACATGATTAACCTAATTGGAGGATTCTCTTGGTGTGGATGTTTTGGACATTGAGAAGAGAAAAAGGTGGTGGCTGCACATATAGAGGAGGCCACATCGAAGGAAACTCTCCATCCACACACACTATGGTTCAAGTAAGTTAAAAAGTTTGTTTAATTTTATTTTCGATTCATAGTTTAAAAAGAATTAATTTTGATTAGTTTTAATTTTGATTCATAGTTTGAAAAGTTCGATTAGTTTTAATTTTGGTTCATATTAGATTGAAAAGATTGAATTTTTTATTAGTTTTAATTTTTTTATTCATATTAGATTGAAAATATTTAATTTTTTGTTTAGTTTTAGTTTTTGATTCATGTTAGATTGAAAAGATTGAATTTTTGTTTAGTTTTAATTTTAATTCATGTTAGATTGAAAAGATTGATTTTTTTTTTTAGATTTAATTTCAATTCATGTTAGATTGAAAATGTTTGAATTTGGTTTAGTTTTAATTTTGATTCATATAGATTGAGAAAGTTTGAATTTTTGTTTGGTTTTAATTTTTATTCATATTAGAATGAGAAAACGTGAATTTTTGTTTAATTTTAATTTTGATCCATTATATTAGATTGAAAAAGTTGTAAATTTTGTTTAACCCTTGTTATTAGATTGAAAGTTGGGATTTTTATGTTAAATTTGATTTTTGATTGATATTAGATTTTTCTTGTTAATTCAATTCTTGAATTTAGTTTGAAAGATAGAGATTTTGGATATTTGTTTTCATAATTTTTTTGGATAAAAAATTGAAAGTTAAAATTCCTTATGTTAGTTCTTGATTGTTATTCTTAATTTATGTGTTTGATTGATCTTTGATAATTCTTTATCGATATCATACTAGTTTATTTGATCTAACAATCGTTAATTCATCACTTTGGTGGCCCTTTGCATATTTTGATTTTTCTGAGGCCTTCGAAAAATAATGAAGATTAAACTCTATTTTCACCATATATAGTTCAGTTGATTGTCAAATTTTTAACTTTGTGATTTTGTTCTCTTATTTTTCTTGGTTTTTTACTCTTGTATTTTATAGTTTGAAATTTGTTTCTCTTTTAAAAAGAAAGTCTTTTCTCAAAATATTTCTATGAAATATCTATTCAAAAATTCATCTAGGATCTTTAGGGCTTAATTTTTTTTAATATGTATATATATATATATATATATATATATACAACCATATTTTGATCGGTTTGCACATTCCTTTAGTTTTTGACTAAAATCCAATTTTGAGTGGAATATCAATCCAAGCTTACGGTCTTAAATAAATTGGATAATTCTTGACTTTGATGATTTTATCAATACTCATGCGAGGATAGGAATGCATGGACTAGATTTTTGTATATCAATTGACGACTAGGTGAAACCCCCTACATAAAAATCCTTTTTTTAAAAAAACCTTATGTTGCTAGCTTGTTCAATTTATTGCGTCTCTAAAAAGAAATTTTAATTTGACCTACTTATAATGATCATGAAATTTTTCCTGTGGTTATATGATATAGTAGACTTCTTGAACTTGATTTTAGAACCTTGTTTGAGTTGAAAAACAATTTTGAAGTAGGAGTTATGAGATAATCTTTTGATGAGTTCTATTCTTGCCCAGTTCTGGAACCCATATTGTTTTTGTGATTTTTTAATTATTAGATAAATTTGTAAATTTGTTTTGGTATTTTTCCTTAATTCTAAACTTCCTAAAATTGATTTTAGACACATAAAACATTGAAAAAAAATATTTTCCTAATTGAAAGATATAATTTTCCTTTATCATCCCCACTGCACTATCCCAATTTTGAATAGAAAGGCTATTTGTTTGTTTTTAAATTGATTTGCATGTTTTCTTGCTTTGAAATTATTTTTCTTATAAAATAGACATTTTGAATATATTTTGTGCTATTTTGCATGATTTTATCATACATCTAGGTTGGTTAAAAAATTCAGTTTATGCATATGATTGAATTATGTCCTATTCTGGACCTTTTGAGATATTTTTATAAATTGGAATTAAATGGAACCTTAATAATATGTTTGGCCACTTTGATAATAAACTAGACATGAGGAGATGTTCCTTGAAAAGTTTTGTAACTAAATTCACAATTTAGATATTTTTTTAGGATTTGTTTTGTGAACTTTTTGTTATGATTATGTGTTGGAATTTCTATATAGTGCTCATATGTTTATTTAATCTAGAGTTAATTGACTTATTTTGAGTTGAGCTTGTGTATTGTAATATAGACATATTGAGGATGTTTCCTAATTTTTTTCATGATGAACTAACGTTTTTATATTTATTCTTTATAGGAATCAATTATTCTTATTGGAAAATTAGAATGACATGGTTTCTAAAATTTATTCACTATAATTTTTGGGATGTCATCCAAAATGGTTCCCATATTCCAAAGAAAATTGAGAATGGAATAACTATTCCAAAATCTAGCCAAGAATAGGGCGATCTTGACAAAAAGAAAGTTGAACTAAATGTAAGAGCTATTTAGTATTTACATTGTGCAATTGTAGGAAAGAGTATAATTGTGCTTGCCAATGTAATCTGCCAAGAACATTTGGAAACTTTTAAAAATAACTCATGAAGGAAAAAATCAAGTTAAAAAATGTAAAAATAATATTCTTATGCATAATTATGAGTTATTTTCAATGAAAGACAATAAATCTATTATCAAGATGTTCACTAGATTCACCGACATTATCAAGGAACTATAAGCCTTGGGAAAAGTATAAATTGAATAGGTAGAATTATAAAAGTGTAATGCTTATCTATTTAAATAAATTGATTGACTCTTGTTTCTTTAGTTTTAGCTATTACATCACATTCATTTCTCGTATATATTATTTTAAATTTAGTCAAAGTTTAGAACAAGTGACTAATAGCGAATTCACCTTCGCTAGAATTGAATGAGCTCATTTTCACAATTGAAATCAAAGTTAGACCTATTTTTTAAGGCTTAACTGTCTAAAAGAAAATGAATAATTCATAAAATTCATCCCTTGTGGAAGAGTTTTCAATTAATAGACCTCAATTCTTTGTAGGAATCGATTTTTCTTATTGGAAAACTAGGATAATAGGGTTTCTAAAATCTATTGATTGAGAAATTCATCCAATATGGTAAGGTTCTCAATAAACATATCTTTATTCTTTGTGGAACCGAGTATTCCTATTAAAAAATTAAGATGACATGGTTTCAAAATCTATTAATTATAGTATTTGGGATGTTATTGACAATGGTTCTCATATTTCAACTAAATTTGAGATTGAAATAGCTATTCCATGTCACGCCCCAAAACCCGCTCCAAGGGCATGACAGTCATTTCACACTTCAAGCCCAAAAACTCAAAGTGGAAACAACACAAACATTCATATTGTAATTGAAAAATTACCAATTACCAAATTTTTGTTTAGAGTAGTAGAATAAAAAAAAAAATTCTAAAATCTCCAAATAATAATTTTTGAAACTAACACATCAAACCAAGTGTCGTTGTCCAAATAACTTCAAACTCAAATAATTCTAATGAAAAATGAATTTTAACATCTAAACAATACTCAAAATAAAGAGAGTTTTGACAAAAGTCCTAACAAGCCAATTTTCCCTCCTAACAGTCACTTCTCACCCAAACTGAGGGTACCTAAAAAGTTATCAACAAAAGGGGATGAACTCAAAGCCCAATAAGGAATATTAAAACAGTTTCATGGATCAAATAGTTTCAATCATGCTTACAAATATGAGATTTAATGTAAAATCATTTTCATAAGAATGTTTGAGTACAAATATGCTAATACATTTTAAGGTGTTTAACCAAACATTTTCCTATATATCAAAATCATTTTATATCCATTTCAAATCAAATACATTTCAATTGTTTTCACTTTGGTTATTAAATAACAAATAGTGCCCATTTAAGTGAGACTTTACAAATAGGTGGCTAGCCTTAAATGTTCCTTTTAAGGTGGACGAAACCAAACACTACTAGTACTAGTAACCTCTAACCAAACCCCTATAGGCTAGGATACAAATCAATTACATTTCCCACCATGAAAATGTAAAGGTCAACTATTATATCCCGTTGACAATGGTAAAAAAGTCAACTATTATATTCCGTTGACATAGGCCAAACAAACCAGAGTCAAATTCTTTATTTTATTTATTCCAACTTACAAAAGCAGAAAATCCACAAGTATTTCAATATAAACAAAATAAATGTTATAACACATTTTTTCATACAAAAATATATTTGATCTATGCTTAAAAGCAAAATTAACAATTACACATTTCAAACAACATATATATAAATTATTTTCTTTTGTAAAATCTATATTAATTTCCCTTACCTCAAAAGAAGTCCTAAAAAATTTTGGAGAAAAATAATCCTGGAAAATCTACTCTTCACCTAACAAAGTATAAGAGAAATAACCATTACTATTTATCTAAAATTTTAGTATTCAAATTAATGTTTTTTAATTATGAAAGAAAATTTAATCTATTCCTATTTTAGAAAAATGAATAAATTTCTAATTCATATAAAACTTAAATTTTATTTTCAATTTATTTCTTAGGACACAACATAATTTAATTAAATTGTAATTTATTTCACTAATTAAAATTTATGTTATTTATTAGCTTACACCCATCATTAATATAATTATAATACCAAAAACCTTCCTTTTATTTGTAAATTCTATTATCTCACTTTCAAGTTTTTGTTTTTTCACTAAACATAACCTATACACAACAACTCTCCATCATTGCTAATATATATATATATTAACCACCAAACACTATCCGTACACATCTTCCTTTATTATTAATATTATTTTTATCTTTCCCATCATACTCATTCTTTTTCACACGCTCAACACCCAATCTTGCATATTATATATATATATATATATATATATATATATATTTAATATTTTCCAATCCCTTAAGCCACACATAATTGTATATTTATTTACTCGTTTAATTTTTGAAATTTCATTGCTTAGATCTATTCATCTAAGAAATTTTGAATTTCCCTATTTTCATCAATGGGACAACCTATATTCATAATTTCAATATTTTGACTTGAAAGTTTTAAATAGATTAACACTAGCCTAAATTAAAATCTTCCAAAGAATTTTTTTTCTTCTTTTCATCTAAAAACTTAAGATTTCCCAATTTCCAACAATAAATCAACCCAAAATCTTAAATTTCAAATATTTTGATATTAAAAAGAATTAAAAAAAAAAACCATAATCTAAATTAAAAAATTTCAAAGAATATCTAGCGTATTCAGAACTAACTAACGAATATAATATATTAATTTAGGGTTAAAACCTTACTTAGAAAAATCTGAACTTCAAACTCTAAACCTCTAACCCTTGAGCCCTATACGATCCCCAATTCTCTAATTTTGGTTGATAGGGTTTTCTAAATAAAGAAGGTAAGAGGAAGATCTAATTTATACCTAGGATTAGTAATTGTAAAAGGACTATTTGACCCTTAATTAATTAATTAATTAATTACTTTATAAATTATTATTTTGCCCCTTGAGTAAATTTTGGGATGTTACATTCCAAAACCTAGCCAAGAATATGATGAGCTTGGAAAAATGAAAGCTTAACTAAATGCAAGAGCTATTTAGTATTTACATCATGCAATTGATAGGAAAGAGTATAATCATGTTAGCTGATGTAATCCACCCAAAACATTTGAAGACTTTTAAGATAACTCATGAAAGAAGAAATCAAGTTAAAGAATCTAATATTAATATTCTTGTATATAAATGAATTATCTTCAATGAATGATAGTAAATTCATTGTCGAAATGTTTACTAAGTTCATCGACATCATTAGTGGACTCAAATCCTTGGGAAAAGCATACAAAGAATGAGAGAAAGTTATAAAGATCTAAAGGGCCCTTCCAAAGAGATAGAAGCTTAATATCAAGGAAAACAAGAGGCAAACGACTTAACAAAGCTTTTGTTAGAGGAGTTAATTAGCTCTTCGATGACTCATACAATGATAATGAAGAACTATCTAGAAGTGGAAGATAAACAAAAAAGCATAGTTCTCAAAGCCTCAACAATTGAAGAAGAAAAGAAACTTATTGAAGAAGATGAGGGACTTTGCATTCATTGCATGGAAGTTACAAAAGTTTATCAAGCTTAAGAGAACAAAAAAAGGAAATTATATCCAAGGGAAGACTTCTCAAACAAAAAGGAATTTCCTAACAAGAAAGAAGTTTCAAGCAATGATACAGAGAAGGAGTTCATATGTGAAAATATCCTAATCTTGAAGGCAAATATTATATTTATGTTATTGTATATGACTTTTTGAGACACACATGAGTTCTTTTTCTAAGTCATAAAAATGAGGTTTTATTAAAGATTTTCAACATTTTATATCACTTGCATTAGAAGTGACTATGGGGTAACATTGAATTTAAAATTTATGAATTTGAAACATTTTTCAAAGAACGTAGCATTGAGCATAACTTTTCTACCCTTAGAACTTACCCTTAGAATTCTTCAATAAAATGGGGTACTTGAAATGAAAATTAGAAATTTGTAATAAATTATTCATACGGAGAATGTACCAAAATACTTTTAGGTTGAAGTAATTAATAAAGCATGCTATGTTCTAAATGAATTTTAATGAGGCCTATGAGCTTTGAAAAAAAATAAAAAACATAACATTAGCTATTTTAAAATTTTTTTGTTACAAATGCTTTATCTTAAACACTAAAGACAAATTGGGAAAATTAAATCAAAATTTGATGTTGAGATTTTCCATGCCTATTCAACTTTGAGCAAAGTTTATAGAATTTAAAAAAAAAAAAAAAACTTATGGTAGAAGGGTTTATCTATGTAGTCTTTAAAGTCTATCAATGCTCTTCAAAAATTAAAGAGTAAGAGTTGATGTTGATGTCAATTAGGAGAAGAGCCTAAATAGGATGCAAACTGATAATACTAAACAACAAATGATGGAATGTATTGAAGTTAAAAAAGAGAAAGATCTTCATTGACACTTTCATTACCGCAACAAGAATAAAAGGAATTGTCAAGAACTTCCAAAGAATTATATGTTTGTCTCAAACCATCCACAATATCAAATTATAGGTAATTCATCAAATGAGATAAAAAAATCCAAGAAGAGATTAAATGATGGAATAAAAAAAATAAAGAATCTCGATTAGAAAAAAGATATAGATAGAGAAATGTGTCAAAAAAGAGAGTTTTAAATTGAGTATTTTAAATAGGAAGAAAATGGTCACTTTGTATTTAAATGTATCACCAAGAAAAAAAAAGTCATACAAGTCATTGGGAGTGAATCTAAGTCTAATTAAACAAGTGAATGAATCAGAATGTGATGATTACACTAACTTCACCATCTTTGTAGATAGTTTCATTGAAATAAACATCTCTTAAAAGAAGTTTTAAGTGAGTTAAACAAAATTAAGTGACTCTGATGATGATAACATGAGTTTTAACACAACTTACTAAACATTGTACGAGGAGTACTTAAGCCTTAAAATAGATAAGTTAAGTGGAATGCTTCCAAGAAGAATTTAACTAATAAGATTGATGTTTTAAAGAGAGAAAAAAATTTTGGTTAATAAAATCGTATTTCTTGAAAATTAACATCTTGAAATGAAGAAAAAGTGTGATGAATTGAAAAAAGAAAATCAAATGTTTAAGGATGAGTTAAGTCTTAGAAAAGAAGAGTCACATCGGAATTCTAAAATGCTTCATGACTTGGTCAATTCAAGACATAATTCTTTTTATAAAAGGGGCTTAGATTTGTTGATAGAAGTATGATTCTAAGTAATGTAAAATAGTTTTTGTTAAGCGAAGAAAACCTTTTAAGAAAACCCATTCTCAAATTAAGTTTCATCACACTCATTATGAACAAATGGATACACCTTTAATAGATGTTATAAAAGATTGTTAAATAATAGGTTATTGAATGAGAACAAAAGAGTGTCTAAGAAGAGCTTAAAGATTTCTTATAATGGTGAGTTGAAGTAGAGCACTTCAAATGAGAAAATGAAAGTCTTGAGTGTTAAACACATGTGGATAAAAAAAAAAAGTTTTTATAGTTCATACCATGCTTAGAGTTAGTGAATCATATAATAAATGTTCACATCATATGACTAGAAACAAAAAAATATAAAAAATATAAAAAGTCACTTTATTTACTAAACTTGATGGAGAAAATGTTACGTCTAAAAATGGGAATGTAGATAGAGTGAAAAGCAAAGACATCATTTGTGCCCCCACCTGAACTTGATGGAAATATATAAATTGATTCAATTTTAGAATTTAACATCAACATCAACTCAATTGAAAAATAAAGTAGAAAAGTGGACTAGGTATGAATTTAAATTAGACACCTACAAAGTTTAAGCCTTGAATATTAGCATGAAAAAAATGCAAAATCATAACAATCGCCCACCCTAAAGCTAAAGAAAAGGTCATCATCCATGAATATAAATATATAGGTCATTGTCCTGAGATATTCACACCAATCTTGGTGCAAGCTAGCTTTACTTACTCGCTCTACTACTCTTCTTCCCATCACTCATCACTTTGTTGTCTTTCTACATTTACCATGACATTTACAAAGACTTCCTCTAAGTTATGCTTGCTACTTTTTTTTTCTAAAGGTTTTATCGAGTGTTTTGCTCTAGAATAACATTGTAAAAGAGGTTAATGTTGCTTCCATGGTCACTATCTATGGTTCATTTTCTCTACTACTCATTCACCATCACCAAAGCCCTAACATCCACCTTTTTACCTAAGACCTCCTTTGGTAGATTCACCTCCATTAACTCCTCCTTATCACCACAACCACCACCATATGCCCTCATTGGTATCATCACCCATTCACAAACCGCCAATGCTAATTTAGCACCCACCACTAGCTCAAACACCCCCAACACCAACTTATCATCCATTACTAATTCACGCACCTCCACCACCAACTTGTAAACCACCATCAATCCTTACATCACTTCATTCACCCTCATTGAGTCTTCCACCAGTTTAGTCACCTCTACTACCAACTTTTACGCCCTCTCCACCTCATGCACCCCCATTAAGTCCACTATTTGTTCAAATGTCTACAATACCAACTTTTAAACCACTACCAACTCTTACTCCCTCCCTATCCCGTACACCTCAATCAAGTCCACCACTTGTTCAAACACCTCTACCACCAACTTTTAAACCACCACTAGCCCTCACCCCCTTCTTGCTTTGTACACCTCCATCGAGTTCAACACCTATTCAAACATACCTACCATCAACATTTAAACCACCACTAGCCCTCACCCCCTTCTTACCTTGTACACCTCCACGAGCTCACCACCTATTTAAACACTTAATCTTGAAAAGGTTTTATGTGTTGAAAGTTTAAAAGCTAACTTAACTAACATAAGACGAGTAAGTTCAATGTTTAATTTTCATAAAATTTATACAAGGTATTTGACTTGAATGGTGCATGTGTAATGATTGGCTTTAAAAACTTTTCAATTGTTATGCTTAGTCAAAATATTCTTTCATCATTTTTTCTTATATGTTGATATTTTAAAATTGAATGTGTTCATAAGTTATGGCAAAATAGATTGTTTCAAAATGAAAAAGAGTATCTCATTGTAAAAATTAAGTTTAATAGGGGGGGAGAATTAAATAACAACAATATTATTGATAGTTCAAAAAATCTTGTTCTTTATTTTAGATCAAAACACATGAATATTAGACATCATTTTATTCAAGACATGGTAGAAAACAATGTTGTATTATTATAGTATGTTCTTATAATAGATCAAAATAGTTAGCATTCTTGCTATATTTTTAGACGTTTCTAGGTTTTAGTCACTTAGGAGCTTCATATGTTTTATCAAGCGATTGACTTTAGAATTTGTGTAGGACATCTTTCATACATATCCTTTCATCCTAGATGTCTTCCCAAGTTTCAAAATATTATTATGTTGTTCTCTTTTATCATAATTGATGAGTTCATGTGTGTGACTTGCTTGTTCTTCTTGCTAAAAAGTTAGTTTGATTCGTAATGATCTTTAAAGCTCTAATATATAATCATTTCCACAAGTTGACTAATGAGCATGATATTAAGTCTCTTATTATTTTGATTTGCTTTGATAAGCTACAAAAAAATAAATAAATAATAATTAATAACATATATCCTAAGTGAGTAAAAGTTTGAAGATGGATATTATGGTTCATGAAAGATGAATAATGATCTTTAGAGTCCAAATGCAAGTTTATGCCTATGTATTGTACCTTGAAAGGTGAGTAAAGTCACCTTGAATCTTCTTGGTTGCTTGAGATTGTTTTGTTCTTGATTGTTTTCCTTTTATCTTAGTTAAATAACATATATATATATATATCTTGGAATGATTGTGGCACCCTGACAATATTTTAAATGTAAAAAGTCTCATTATACAATTGGGACATCCTTTAAGTTGAAAAGGTCACCTTAGTGATTTTCAATTCTCATTCTTATTTTAAGTGTGTAGGTCATGT
Organism: Vitis vinifera; assembly: GCF_030704535.1. Lineage (NCBI taxonomy): Eukaryota > Viridiplantae > Streptophyta > Magnoliopsida > Vitales > Vitaceae > Vitis > Vitis vinifera. Next base: position 7,186,974 of record NC_081817.1, read on the forward strand.
GTTTGTAATCATCAAAATGAAAGTTGTGAAAAAGAAAAAGAAATATCTATTTTGATGGGAATTGAAAAGATTGTGTTAAACAAAAATTTGATCAAGAGAGTACACATTAACTTCAAGGGACATAATCTTAAATCCATTTAGGTATGAATATGTGTTTTTGAAAATGATTTTTGATTTATAGATAAATATGATCTTATTGGTAGAAATTAATTAACATTCTCATTGTTTATGGATTCATGATTGAGTCTTCCTTGAGCTTACACTTTCTTGTTAGAGTGTTAATAATCATTTGCTTTTTATCCATGCATACGATGAATTGATTAAATTTTTGCTTTGTTTTATTTTTTGTTTTTTTGCTCCCTATAGTCTCTTGGAAGCATTTTTTTTTTTATCAACATACATCAATCTAACAAAATGTTAGAAGATGAGTCTATTATTCTTTTCCTTTTTATCCCTTAAGGCATTGTTATTTAATCATTACAATCATTTTTGTGTTTTTCTTGTAGCTTTTTAGCTTCAAAATAGTCAAGTATTTTCTTTTTAGTAAGTGTTAGATCAATCTAATCTGAGCTTGATCAATCAATTGTACAAACTACACTTAACCAAGAGCCCATGATCAAATTAATCCACTATTATAAATGCTAGTTGCATTTACACTTTGCCAATTTCTTGCTAGTATCTTGCATTTAGGCCTTTCCACAGTCCTTGGCTAAGAGATCATGATCAAAAGGTTGATCAATCCACTATGATTGATGTCTTTTAAGTTTTTCTCAAAAAAAAAAAAACAATCCTAAATTACCCTTGCTTCTGTAGAATTGTATGGTGGAGCTCTACTATTTCTCAAATTTTATTTGTTATATAGTTTTTGTTTCTAGCAAATTAAAAAGCTCAAAATCTTGAAAAACCTTATCCTCTTCAATTGAACCTTAAGTTTCAAAATTCAACCAAATGAGATTTTTTTCTTCTCTTATTCCTTGCATTTATTTGTTCATTGTCGAGTTGTCAAAATCTTCCTTCATTGATGACATCATCAACTTTCTTGCTATCAACACTTGTCAATCCTATTTTTTTTCCTCTCAATTTCTTCATTTGACTAATTTTAGATTTCCTTTAGTTGTGTCTTCTCATAATAGATTTTTTTAGACTATGTTGTAAGCTATCATTCTTGCTTTGGATTGTTTTTGGTTCCTTGCAATGCTAGATATAGCCATTGTTTATTTATTGTGAGTGCTCTCAATACATTTCCATACTTAAAGTCTATTTCCATGGTGATAGAGCATTTTCTAGAGATTTTGGTTTGACCCCATATGATACAAGTTAAGGAAAGCTACTTGTGAAAACTTGTTGATATGTGGATACTTGATTTTTGGTGGTCTTGTTGATATAGGTACTTGTTGATATTTTGATACTAGATATTCTATTTGTGAAACCAAGGTTTGGTTAATCTCGGTTTTGATGATAACAAAACAAAGTTTGGAACTAATGATTATCTTTCAAGTGTGATTAGGCAAAAAGATTTCCAAAATGACAATCACAAAAACAAAATCAAGCCAAAGGGAAATTCATAAGAAGAAGAAGACCTCAAATCAAGACCTATGCTTTATATGATCTCTTTGTAAGGTTGTTGGTGCACTAGGTCTTTCATGCATTACATTATTAATTTATGCACCAAAATCATTCAAAAGTAATTTTGTTTTAAATCCTTTAAAATTGGATGATTTCATGTTTTCAACTAAAACCTTGTGTCAAATGTTTTCCAAATTTGTTTAAAAGGTTTTAAGTTGAAAAAGATAGTTAATAATTATTGAGTAAAAAATGGCTCAACCGATTGAACCGGATAAAAAACCAGTCAACCTGTTTAGCTCAACTGATTGAGGAGTGTAAACACTTTCTCTCTTCTAGAATGCTTGTTCAACCAGTCAAGGACCAGTCAAGGGGCGGTCAAAGGGCGATAAAGGTCCAACGATCACATGTCATGCATTAAATGATAACGACTAGTCAATTGATTGAACCGGAGCTCAACCTGGCGAACCCTGAATAGCTAGTTTGGTCTTTTTCCTCTATAAAAAGGTTCTAATATTCATTGTTTCAAGATAACTTAAGCTTCTTAAACATTTCTTGAATATATTTGAGCCTTGGGAGAGTGTTTTGAGTGTACCATTATTCTAAAACTTACATATCATTAATGCATCTTCTAATCCTAGTTTTTTTTTTTGTGCATTTAAGTCTAAAGTTTTGTACTAGGATTTTGTGAGAATATGTATAAATCTTTAAGAGAAAAATTCTCAATGTGAGGTATCACTTAGGGATTCTCAATTGTGAGTTATCACTTAAGGGGTTGTTCAAGAGTGAGGTATCTCTTGAGGATTGTAAAGGGTGCTTGGAGCCAAAAGTCTAAGAGGGTGAATTAGAACCATAATCCAATTATATTGCTTGAAGGCTTGGTTTGGAAGCCTTGAATTAGTGAAACTTCAATCTTGGGATTGAAGCTAGAGGAAAGTGGACGTAGATCGGGTTATGCTGAACCACTATAAAAATCTTGTATTTGCATTCTCTATTCCCTACTTTTTTACTTTATAAGCAATTGTCTTTATATTGTTTTATTATATATTTGCATATAATTGTTTCTTTTATTCACATAATTTAAATTTGCAAAAAAAAAAATCATCACCTTATTCACCATCCCTCTAAGGTTGGATTAGCCCAATTTTTCTAATACTATTGATGAATGGTTTTTCCATTATCTTCTCTAAGACAAAAAAATGGGAGAATAATATTTTGTTGATGTTGAATATTTTGTTAATATTTGATAGTGGTACATAGGTACCTATTTTTTGATGTGTTGATGTGGATCGTTCCTTAAAATATCTTGTTGAGTGTTTTTATTTTTATTTTTATTTTTCTTTTTTTGTGAGTTGTATCAATGTTATGAATACTTAGATGCTTCTAGTGCTTTAATTCATAATGTGGAGGTGCTACTAATCTTTATTTGAGATCCATTTGTAGAATTTGTGATTCCTAGGTTGTGAAGTTGAGTGAGTGTGTCTTATATGAGACCGGGTAGAACATGCTTGTACTCATTCATGTTGAAAAGGGTTTTATCTCAAAATTGTGAAAGGGGAAGATTATAAGTGTTTTATTTAGGTTGACAATTCCAAGTCAAAAACTCCTAAATGTTCTCCCAACTCAGGGTTACCAAATCCTCTTATGAACTACTTTCCTAGTAAAGAGCTTCAAGGTATTGAAAACACTTAAGAGGCTAAGGTATACAGTGGAGGTAGTAGATAGGCAAAATCAATCAAAAGGGTTTTCAAATTAATGATTTTTTTTTAATAAAAAAAAACTTTAGGAAACTAGGCTAGCTATTTTTTCTTGGCTAAGTATTTTTGTGTCATATTTCAAAATTGATCCAATTATATGTAGGATCAATTCATCTTCAGTTAGAAAAATTTTCAATCACTGGATTAAAGGTTCTACTTCCTATTTAAACTCGAAGTTTTCATTTGAGAGCTTTGGAGAACACTAATAGCCATCACACAAATCCATTCTAAATGTGGGTATGTTTATTTTCTAACAAAATCCAACCCACTTTGAAGTTCAATTTTTTTTTTTTTTTGAATGGGTGTTTCTTAAAGTATGGACTGATTCATTTGGTTCTTCCATCCATTCTCTCTTCATGGTTATTAGGTTAAGATAAAATTCATTTTCTTTTTGTGCGGATTCAAAAAGAAGCCAAGATCAAGCTTAGTGTAACTCCAAGTTTGCTCCAGAAGCAAGAATTTCGAAAAGGACCGGTGGACTTAAACTAAGTAAAACCTTGAACTTAGTTTTTGTTCTTCATAGTGGATGATTTCAATCACTTTCGTGGTTTTTTATCTCTATCTCTTTATTAGTTAATTTTCTTTGCATTTATTTGGTTAAGAAAATTACCTTGTGTTAATGAGTAGACTAGTAGAGAATTTGATCTAAAATTCGATTGCATAATCCTTGAAATGGTTTGATAGTTTCCAGCTTAGTCTTTGTTTGAAGTAAAGAATGTTTGGATTTGTGTTTAAAGTAGTCAGAAGTTGACAAAAATTCTTTTTGGAAATGTTGTTACATTTGCATGTAAATTGTATTGAAATATTATCAAGAGTATTAATACATCCATTCTTGCATATGATTTAGCATGATTGTGGAAAGAATTGGTAGAGTAAAATATAATATAAAAAATTCTGAGAGACAATCATTGTTAGGGAACCATTTTAAAACACCTATTAACCCTCCCCCTCTAGGTGTAATCCATAATTGAGATACATTCAAAATCGGTATCAAAGCGGGCTTTGAAACAAAAATTATCTTTGGTATTTGAATCTCAAATATAAAACCACATCGAGAAGGTGCTTCTATTGGGGGAGACCATCCTTTTTAACCAACGAAAACTATTTTCATTAAAAAGTGAGAATATAAAAAAAATTTCAAAATACAAAACGCAAAAAAATGGAATATCGTTGAATTTGGTTAGTCTCTTCCTTAAGTGTCGGATAGAGAAGGTAGACAAATTGAAATGCATACACACTTTGTCAAGCATGGAGAATCACATGACTGGTATGGTTCAAATGGTACCATAAACTCCCAATAATAAGTAAGAAGAACTAGAATCTTGTAATCAAAAGAACAATTACCATCATATAGCATGCAAAAAGATACTCAAACACAAATTACAACATGTAAGTAATTGTACGATTCCAAAAAGAAAAAAGGGCACAACTTGACTCAATAGACAAATAATTCCGCTACTCAGTTTAATCTCATCTCCTTAAAGCAACTTAATTTAGGTTGTAGATTCAGCAAATCTTGCAAGATTTTCTCCCTTTGTTTTTGATACTCTGAAACTTTGAGCACATATTGTTCTGATTCTGAGAGATATTGCTTATTATTACAGTGGCTTGGGAAATAGGTAGGGCTGCTGAATGCCCATTTCAATGTAGATGAACTGACCTAGCAACTTTTATGTATTGGGTGTTCCAGCTATCCATCGCCACACACCTCCAGAACCTTGTCTTTGAGCAGCTGCCACCTCCATATTACGTTCCAACATAGATTTCTGGCGCCGGAGTAATTGCACCTCATCCTCTATGGACTGCAAAGTCTCTAGCATCTTTTGCAGTTCTGCAATTTGTGCCTGAAAATCCCATCATCAAAGAATTCAACCATTCTATTCTAATAATTTGTTTTTAAAATATATACATTGGATGACCTAAAGGAAGGTGAACCTCCAGGTAATTATTGGCATTTGGCATTCAATACCGGGCCCAAAAGTGCAGAATAGTATCCAATTATTAACCAGAAAGAAGAAAATATTATATGCTAAATAAGTTAAATGGAAGAAGTATGAGGTAAAGGGAAACCTCCAGTTTTGAGCATCTTGATCTTTCCACTACCAGTTGACCTTGGACCGAATGGAGTTCCTGAAGGAAATTGGTAAAGAATCATGAAAATTTTGGCCATTAGATGATGAAAACAATGAGCTGTATAAGTCATTTGACAAATTGATAGTACCTTGGACAACTCAGCATAGGTACCATTGATGTCATCAATCTTTTCCTTGAGCCTAGAATTTTCTGCTTTGACTTCGGCAACTGAAGATTCCAAGACTTTATTTTCTTCTCTAATTGCATTGATTTCAATACTAAAATCCTGGGCAGAATTATTTTCTTTTACTCCCCCAAAGTTTGAATCTTCTGTTTCAATGAAATCCAACTTTTCAGATTTGGCCAAGGCATATGCAGCAGTAACAGAAGCTGCTGCAGCAGCTGCTGCGGGTGACTGAAATATCTTGGGGCGTGTTGAGTCTGTTGGCTTGGGTTTCATAATGAATACCTGGAATTAAAGGACATAAACATTTGAGGACAAGTTACCATGAAAAAGTGCCATGGCCTATCATGTAAAGAAATGAACAATGGTGAAGGCATGCCACAAGCTATCATGTAAAGAGAAGGACAATGGTTGACACTGGAAAATCCCAAGTAAAGCAATCATCAGGGGATCAATTCCAATTTGTGATAACTCCAAACATTATAGTATTGAGTTCAATATGTTTCTGATGCCAGACAATTTATGCCACATCCATTTCATGACAAAGAAGAATAGAAATTACAATCTTCTCTCAGATTTTTCAATAGTTGGGACCTGAAAAAAGAAACACCTCCACTCAACTAGAGCTTTATAGAAGCTACCAAACTATTTCTCTTAGTTAAGGTGAGTTTGACCATTTTTAGGAGCCAAAACAGCACAAGTCACAAGATTTAAAATTTTCTTGTTCTTTTTCTCGTCAATTTTCTTGGCAATTAAACCAAAGGGTGAACGGCAGTTCTTGTAATTAGCATCTCTGTGTAGTCCAAAGTGATCATGTGGATCGAACACCCCCATAAACTCATTTTTTCTGCTGCTGATGCCATAACACACTAATCATAAATAAGTCTTTCATTGAAATTCTAAATAAATAAATGAAATAATTTAAATACTATTGAAAGTACAAACGGAATTACTCAGGGTCTGTTTGGAAACTTTTCTTGAAAATAGTTTTCTATTCTTTAGATCAAACAACAGTTTTCTAACTCAGAAAACATGTTCGCCAAATTTTGGACAAAAAAAAGGTTTTTTGAGAATGTATTCAGAAAAACAAGTTTTTTTAGAACAAATTTAAGGTGTTTTTAGTTGCTTTTGCAGAGAATTCTATACAACAGTTAAAATATAAAAAATATTTTGGAAACTTTTATATTGCATATAATGTACAATATCTTCATAAAGAATAAGTGGAGAAAATTATTTATCATGTTTGAATTCCTAAACAGAATTTCACTTCCGAAAACAACAGAGAACTATTTTTAAGAACTGTTCTCAAAAACTGTATTTTGATAACTGTTATTGAAAATGTTCCCAAATGGTCTTTCAATTTCTGGAAGATATCTCTACATGGCCTACTCAAAAGAAAACATAAAATATTAAAAAAAAAATTAAAAATAGCAAACTGTAAAGTTGTATGGAGTTTGATGAGGAGGTCAATGACCTATTTTGCTTCTGTCATTCAAATAGCACATAAGTTTTGAAGAATGTGTCTTTCCACTAATTAAACACTCGCTATTTTATATGATCAACAGAAATCAAGCACAGCAAAATCTACTAATGGGAATTAAGAACAAGATTCAAGTAAAGAATTGATGCAATATTAACAACTTCAACACAATAATGAAACTTTTCACTTCACATTTTTTTGCCACAATCAGACGAAAATTGGAAATGCACCCACAAGTACAACCTTAATAGATAAAAATAAAATTAAAAATAAAAAAATGGATAAATTTAAGTTAATTATATTGAACAAGTTTTATAATACGTACCTCATTATTATACTTGCCATTGTAGCCACCAAAAGTGACCAAATGCTTCTCTCCATTGACTGATGCTGAGCAAACATTGAGGCCCTGTTTTCAAGTTTAGGCTTAATATACTTGCTATTCAGGTATATGACAGCAGATATCCATGTATATAACATAGCAGTAAATTAGACTTTCTGAAATCAAATTGAACATCATCAAAATGTGGTCCTTTTGTATACAAATTTGGAGCACATACCAAGGATAGATGCTTGGAATTGTTCCACAAAAGAATCTCTATTCTCCAATTTTGACATTTGTTAATGTTTATATTACATTGAACTCAACTTAGCAAAATCCAGGCTACTATTAATATGAACTAGAAACAAAATATAAAACATAGATAAGCTTGTATAATTTCAGGATTGAACAAATCATTTATTTCCCTTATAATAAGATTAGTTCAAAAGGGTTGGAGCCGGTAAAGAAGCAAAGCTAAAGGCCTTAAAGCAACAGTTTGGCGCCAGCATCATTTATATATGTAGATATACAACATCCATCAGAAAACTGACATATCAATATCATTCATTACATGGAACAAAATTGATATGGCATCCCAACATGAAAATGGCATGATTGATCAGTTGGATATTGCACAAAAAAATTATGGAAACAGAAAGCTGGAACTAACAACTAATAATTATGAAAATGCTCTCTGATGCTCAGACTATGAGTTCCTAGTAAAGAGAATGTTAAAACTATGAGTTCCTAATTATTCAAATGCTTAAAATAATGTAGACTGGAAAAGACACAAAATGGATACCTCACTAGCAAGAGGATCCCTTTCCTTGACCCTTGTCAACACTGACCAGCCAAGCTTAGACATATTAAACACAAGGGTTTCTGGGGTACCTGTACACAAAATTTGAGTCTATAAATACCACCAACATATGTATAGATAAACACCAAACAAACTTGCATCACATACCAGAATAAAATATAAATATTGCAACTTTCTACATACCACTTCTATTATCTCCACCACCAACAATATACCAGTTTTCATCAATGGTTGTACCAGCATGCCCTGCCCTAGGAGTCACCAAATCGCCTTGGATTTGTGGCTGGGACCACTCCATCTGCAATGGAGGAAGATCTTATCATGTTGAACAGTGGTGTAAAACCAAAAATTTTAAATATTCTTTAGGGTTGGTGAGCACTTTAGCTATATGATTCATGATGCTTCATTCAGCAAGGACTAGAAAACAAATTCATTGCCCTCCAAAATGATTTTCAAGCCTAAGGTCTCTCACAAGATTATGGTTTTGGCTTTGTTAGTAGCACATAATAAAGTTTATTCCAATGACATGCATCAAATTAGAAGACCAAGAAACCTCTTTCCCTGAATACTCATGCCATATAAAAGGAGCAACAAGATAACCAGTTCTGTTTGGGTGTCCATTAACAAAATATTTTACAGCATTCCACTTTGATCCATAATGAGGGAACTGAGAACAGTGCTTTCTAGAGGAATACTTCCTCACTTCACATTTCTAAGAAGTACCCTTTAGGTTGAATGAAATGAAGTTGTGACAAGAACACTTCAAGAAATTTAGGCCAAGTCAGGATAAAACGATTTTCAAGTATCATTTAGGCTTATTCTAAACCAGCAGGGATAGGAAATGTGATTCAATATGAGGTTCTTGCCTCTAGAATGGACGTGAACTTCCAGTAGACTCAAAATTCCTTGAATCACGAGGTTACTTTCCTAGAAAAAGAGACACACTGCATCTTGAGGGCTCTAAGAGAGGCATTTTACCCTCCTCAGTCATATTTATCTTTGAGTGGTTAAAGCTATTTCCCATTATTTCCTTCTCTATCTTTGCTCTCTTGTAAGATGCTATCCTCTCTTATAGATCTAATCTCTTTCTAATAAATTTGGGTTTCCTATCAGAAGTGGATCTCTATTAGCTCAAATAAATTATTTCTGTTCTATTGTCTTGTCAAGGTTTGCAGAGAAAGTAATATATTATGTACTCCAAATGAAGATTACATAAAAAAATTTGCCAAAAAGTGATTTTTTGAAGAACAAATATTTTAGTACAAGTTCCAAAATATTGGCTAGTGGAACATAGAAATAAAATAATCCTGTTTCCTACTTGTTCTAAATACCACAGGGAAAATCCAAAATCCCACAGGACAAAAGACAAACATAGAGGAGAAATTCTGAAAACATGAAGACTTTTTATTTTATTTTATTTAAGTGAATGATGCAATCATTAGTTAAAGATGGTGAAAACATACTTTAATGCCTAAATTTCTTGTAATGAAACAGATCAAAAGCCTCCTGCTAGAATTTAGTTTGTCTCAAGAAGATAAAGCCGAAGACCAATTCAACAAAAATAAAAAATAAAATGCCTCTTGGTCTTGCTTTTCATAAGTTCTATAACAAGATAAAACCTTACTAAATCATGGTGCAAAGTCACAATATTGGTCATTAACTTGGAGGGTCCTAAGGCACATTAGTCTCATATCTTGGATTGGTATAAGAAGATACGCAAAATATGTTAATTAAAGAACTTCAAAATTTTTAAGAGAATTGTTGAAATTATCACAAAAATAAATACAATCACATAGACTTAAAAAATTAATAAATATATATAGAGAGAGAGAACATTATCCATATGGTGATAGAAGCATGTTGGAATAGATTTAAAACATTTTTATTTATCACCTCATACTAAATATTAGATAAAAATATTAATATATATATATATATATATATATATATATATATTTAGAAATAATTTTGTTTCAATTAGATATTTTAAATTTTTTTTAAAAAAAACTTAACCATTAAAAAAATAACCATGAATCACCTTTAAAAATATAAATATCATTTTTCCCATCAAATATATTATAAATAAAACCACTATAAAAAAAATAAATAAATAAATAAAGAAAAGATTTTTATCATTTTTATTTTCATTTGCATAAACAAATTTTAATATATCTATCTATCTATCTATATATATATATATATATATATATATATATTAGTACTTCTATCCATTAATTTTAAATTTTTATATTCCATTTACTTTACATAAACCTAGATATTTATAATCCAATCAAACACCTGTCTCCCATTTCCCTCCACTGCAACCATTCCCCTATCCATCAGAAAACCCTCTCTCTCGTTTCTCTACAACATACCTATTTCTGCAAAATACCCCTTTCATCATCTCTACACAATACACATTCACCCTCAGCAGACAACTTCTCACAGCATCTCTCCACAATACCCATTTCTCTGCAATATACCCATTTCTCACATCTCTCCACAGTACCCATTTCTTTGAAAAATACTCATTTCACCTCTCAGCGACAACTTCTCACATAATCTCGATGGTTTGAGGGCATTAAATTGGAGATAGATCAGCCATATGAGAATGGAAAAGCTTAGGTCTGAAGAATGAAGATGCAAATCAAGACTCAAGCTCTGAACCTTCCTTCCAAAGTTCTTCATTTTGATGGTTTTCTATTTCTCCATTGATTTTGACTCGATTATCGGTCTAGTACCAGTCATGGCTGAGGCAGATACAACTTGGCCGAGGCCAAGATTTTGCACCTTGTCAGTATGACCTTAGCCCTTAATTCACTCTAACACCAAGCATAAAACACAAATAGCATCACTAAAATTAGGTAAATAGCATGAATACTAACACAACAATATCTTTGAATGATAACCACTTCACCACCTTTCTTGAGTCAAGATAACTCAAGTTCAGATTTGGCCCCATCAGATGCCCAACAAACCTGTACACTATTCCTTTCTTTGACCTTTTAAACCAATCAATACACTATATATTTAGCCTCAAAGAGATTACACAAACCTCGGCTACTGGCCTAATCATTGTCCACATGAAAACAAAAGCTTAAGAACATAAATCAGCATCATGCACTCTCATCATAAAATAAGCTCCCCATCCTTGGATGCCAATAATATGGTGAAGTTAGTTAACATAGCCAAAAATTTCCCAAATGTGAAGTGCTGCGAAGAAAGCCCAAATCAAAACCCCCTTGCATAATTTTTTTAACAGAAGAAATTTGAAATATATGTGAATAAAGTAACCAATTATATTTGCTGTGACAGTTTCAAGTTCAACCGGAATGACGGACCCATAAAGTTTGCATCTAAGTGGAAAAATATTTATCTTATTAAATGGATGCTGACCCACATACCTTAAATTCAATAATCACACCAGAAATTCATAAGAGAAACACCATAATCAGACAACACAATGGATCTTGTTAACTACTTTACACTTGATAGATGTATGTTGACAATCATTAACAAGAATGAAAAAAGAAAAAAAGATAGCAGCTTCTTTTGGGACAGATGTAAATTGTATGATCCTGCCTATCGAAGCATTACATACACAAAAATACCAAAAAAGGAATTCAGGCAGTTTAATTTTGATCAGGACTTAACAAACCACTACTCAACCAAGAAATTGAAACACATTAACATTCAGCTTATATGCTAAACTACAATTCAATTAAAGAACAAAACAAATTCCAAAAAGTTAAACACTTACAGTTTGCAAATCTAGTATGTGAAGATCATTGAAAAATATTGAATGCGAACAACCGCCAAAAATGAGAAGGTAGCGCTCCGCATGCACTGCAGCTGTATGATCAAATCTGGGAGCTGGAGGTGTCTGCCTATCAAAACACAAGAAAATGAAGCAGAACCCTTCTGAAAGCAAGTTTGTGACTTCTCATAAAGTAAATTAGATACTTACGTAGCCTCCACCACATCCCAAGTCATTGTATCTAGATCAAGAACATGGACATCATTCAGCAGATGTCTGCTCCTATCTTCTCCACCAAACATTATCAATCTAGAGCCAACCAGTGTTACAGATTGTCCCCCACGAGCCACCTGGAAAATACTCCATAATCATACTAACCATTAATTCCATTAGCCAACAAACACTAATACAACTGCAAATATAAATAGGAAGAAAAGTAGATTGAGATAGTCATTCTCCCATGTAAAAGATTGCAAGAGAGAGAGAAAGAAGAAACAATAAAATGATTTTGAGAAGCCCTAAGCCTAAGGACAAAAAGTCAAACTACATCAGTTAGTTACCGGAACTTTTCCTGAGGTCTTGATAACACCGCACTGTTGTGTTTCGAGATCAATAGCCCTCACTGCAAGCAGTTTGTTAAACATGAGAAAAGGTTCAAAAGAAAATCACATAATTTCTTATCCATTGGGACTAAGAGCAAAGTGGCTCAACAATAAGCTAACCTGTTACACCATCAGAAGAATTCTTTGAATGACCACCAAGTATAAGAAGTTTGTTTCCCCACTTAATCTGCCAAAATTAAAATTGTCTAAATGGTTATAAGTGCCATCATTATATGAACAAATTAAACTCATACAAAAGTAGAATTTAAGGATGTAAAAAAAAAAAAAAAAAAAATGGAACTTTTACCATATTGTGACCAGAGGTGGCTGGAAAAACTTCCTGTAAGTTATTTTCTTCAACTTTATCAGCATTCGATTCCATTTTCAGTTTTAGAGCAGACCATGCCAAACTTCTAAGATCAAAGACCTGAAACATAGCATCATTATCACAGGACCCACAAGAAAGGACTTCAGTTGACACCAGAAGAACAGGTAAATTGAATACCTGAACATCAGATAGATACCGACCATTACGACTTCCACCAGAAATATACAGTTTTTCATCAACCACTGCTGCAGCATGCTACAAATGTAATGATAAAATGGCATGGTAAGTATCTTACCTATAAATAGAGGAAAAGTTAAAAAATGTTCTTAACAAATTCATTAAGCAAATGAGATTGGCCAGTTTTGGTCCAAAGCCCTAGAAACAAGAAAAGTACAAATAAAACAAATGCCAAAACTAGCAAGAGTATTTGCACAGATCAAAAAACAGAGTAAATTTTTTAAAAGAGCACAACCTTGTAGCGAGCTGATGGTCTGGGACCTGATACAGGGAGTCGTAACCACTGGTCATATTCCAATTCTGAATGCCAATTGTCAATATCCATATCTTTCTTAATATCTTTTGTTCCAATATCAAGTATTTGTAGGACACTAGGTCTGTTGGTTCAGCTTGATAACTATTATCTGCAACAAGAGAGTAACAGAATGCAAAGAAATTATGAAGTAGAGGAATCATAAAGTCTATTGCTGATTACAGCATCAGGGGTGCATTAGAAGAAAATGTCACCCGGTTCAATTGCAGTGACACTAAAACAATGTCCACAAAATATTGAAGAACACTCTAGAGCTACAGGATAGAACTCACTGAAATTTTAAAGAATAACAGGGAAAATTATTGTAAAGAAGTATTGTTACTATTAGAAACCAAAGAATGAATGCAGTCATAAGAGAGAAGAGATAGCACCAATCAAGAGCAAGAACAGAGAAATCCTGATAAAAATAATTTAGGGATCTGCCGTGAAAGCCATTGACTACAAAAACATGTGATGTGAGTCAATGGGCAAGAATGTCCATCCAAGCGATGAGAAACAACTTAATGGCCTGTGTTCAACAAAGATGCAAACCTAATAGTATGGCCAAACCCAAGAAGTTGGAATAAGACTGTCAATTGAATAGAGTTGTACCATCAACAATCTAAGGGCAATAGGGTTAGCCATGGAAATTGAATGGCTCAAATTATACTATACATCATTTTGAGCTCCAAATTCACCATTTCTTGAAGAAAAATGATACCCATCATGGTACAGGATCAGTCATAAAATTTTGTGAAATCTGATTATTCAATTTTCTGTGATCATTTGTCACAGTGACTGACATTTTTCTAATTACTTTGTCAATATTTTTTATAATGATGGATTTGCACACAAAATTATAGATAGAACGTATTAAAAAAAATTCAATTTCCCTACCATCCAAATGTGGCCAAAGTGATTTCAAGAATTATTAGGAGGAAAGCATATCATGAATATATTTTAAAACTCTGATCCCATTCATGGGCAATAACCTATATCGACTTTTCCTTTAAAACTCAATTAAATTCTTTTTTTTTTTTTCTCCCTTTTTTCCTTTTTTCCTTTTTTTCTCTCTTTTTGTTTTTGGGTCTAACACCTCTTGTTTCCAATATTAAACTCATAGATGAGTCCATTTTAGGAATCAACAAACTTTAGTAGTTCATGCATAATGAGCTAAATCAAACATTTCCACAAAGTTAATGCTAATATTTCAAGTCTGTTGGATTTGCATAAATAACAACTTTTCAAAACTCCTTATCAAATTGCTACAACTGCAACTACTATATATGTTTGACTGCCGACAAAATACATGAAAATAAAAAAATAAGAAAAATCTAAAATTTAACATCTTAATTCCCATTCTTCTACCCCTAACAAACGAAAAATCTCAACTCACCCGAGCCTAATACAACCAAACATCACCCAGTCCAAACAGTTGTCATTGCCATTAATATGCCGCTGAGAAATGAAACAAACTTCAAATCTTACAATTCCATTAGCCACTCAACCGAATCCAAACCATTGTAAAGCAGAAGATTCAAAATTCCATTTCCTTCTCTTCCCTGAGTTTCTGAGGGACCAAACTGAGACTTAATGCAATTACCTCAAAGAATTCATTTAAATACACGCAACGGATTCTACTAATTGACCTTTGCAACGATTATCGCTCAGAGATTCAGATCTGAGTTTCAAATTCAACAACGAAATGTCGAACAAAATTCAAACTTGAAGTGGATAGATTGAGGCAACAGAGTCACCAGTACCTGAATTTTTCAAAATTTTGGGGAGATCAGCGCCGTCGAATCCGATCGGACTGAGATTTGACGGCAGAGAATCGGATCCGAATGCCAATGTGGCAAGATCGGATTGTCTCGGTGCTCCGACAAACGACGGATATTCACCGTCGATCACTTTGTGCGCGTGTCTTGGTACGGACAAAATAAACCGAAAAGCTCAAGGTCGTCCTCTATGCTGGACCAATGTTATATGCAATAAGCTGAATATAAAATAATTGGACTTCAGCAAGTCCACATATATTCAAACATTTGCAAAGCCCAAAACTTAGCCCAGCCCATCAAACTAAAAATGGCTCACAAGTAAATTAGGTGTGTAAATAACTTCAATTCCGTTGGTTTTTGAGTAAAAAATGAATTCAACCAACATGGTTAGTTTGTATATGATAAAAATTGAATCAACAAATTTTAAATGAAAAATTGAAACAAACAAGTCTTTTAAGTTCAATTTGGTTCGATTTTCGTTAATAGGTTTTGATACAACTTAATGGTTTTTTAGTCTTTAACTCAATTTTAGATTTGTTTTTGTTTTAAACCTAAAATCTATTAATATAAATTTATATTAGGGCATAAGTCTAATTTTTTTTTTAAATTAATTCAAATCAACTTGGATTTGATATTAAAAATATATTAAATATATTTACAATTAATTTAATCATAATATACAATAAAAAAAATTAATTTAATAGAATCTAATATATAAAAAATTATCAAATATCAAACAATTATATATAAGTTTTAAATTGTCAATTTGGTTCGGTTTATATCAATTATGAGACAAGAAAGTGGAAAACCAAACCAACAAGGTTGATTTTCAAAATTCTCAAATTGAATCAATTTTTTTATTAATGAAAATCGAATCAATATGATCAGATTTGGTTATATGGATTAGTTTGTTGGTTTTTTTTTTTTTTTTTTTGCACAGACCCATAATGACAATCATTTTCACCAAATAGAATTTTAATTAAATTTTGAGATCCACGGATAAAATTTCAAAGCAAATATAAAGATCAAATTAGTCGAATATGATATAAGATGAGATAACATATCTTATTTCATGTTCAAACAATAATGGAATAGAATAAAGTATCTTATGGGTTATAAATTTATTCTTTTCATCCAATTTTTTTTTTTCATTTTCTTAATTTTTGTATTACTCATTTTTTAAAATAATTTTTTATTAAAAAGTAAATTTATAATTCACAACATAAAATAGTATTAAATATGTGATAACCTCTCTACAAAATATAAGTTTTAGACGCTTATATTATAAAGGTAATAGATTTTAAATTTGATTAAAAATTTTAAGATATTAAAAAAAAATTAATATCAAGTCTATAGTTTTTGCATAAAAGTTTTTTCTTTTTATATAGAAGTTTTTATTTTTAAAAACAAAAAACAGAAAGTATATTCAAACTAAGCTTAAATTACAAATTATGGAATGATTTATAAAGAAACATTAAAATTTAGAGAGATTTCAAGTGTATTTAGTGGTGTTTTTAAAAAATGCTATTAAAAAAAAGTGTTTGGTAAAATTTAGAAAACACTTTTAAAATTTTAAAAAATCACTTGTATAGTGTTTTTTGATAAACATTTTATAATTGATTCTCTTAAAAATATTTTCAAAAACAATATGTTCACTAAAAATACTTTCACTTAAAACATTTTCCGACCTACTCTTCATACATTTTTTAATAAAAAATATTGGAATGCAATATGAATTTTATTTTAAATAAATATTGAACATATGCATAATATAAGATATCCAATTCCATATTTTTAAACAAATATTGAAATACAATATATTTTTCAATTTATTTTTTATTTATTCTACAAACTAAATATTAATATGATATAATATCTTTTATTAAAAGTAATATTATAAGATATCATTTTCATAGGATATAATATAAGTTCAAATTTCATAATTATCAAAAAATAATTCGGGTTTTTCATTTGAATAATAATTTTATTTCACATGAAACACATGCATACACCATAGTGGTAATAATAATAATAATAGACATATTATTATTATTATTAAAATTTCATAATTATAAACAAATAATTCATGTTTTTCATTTGAATAATATTTTTATTTCACATGAAACACATGCATACGTCATAATGGTAATAATAATAATAATAGACATCTTATTATTATTATTATTATTATTATTATTATTATTATTCATCATAAATCAGCTTAATTATTTTGAAAATAAAAAAAATATTAATTAATTATGTCAATTTCAAATGATCAATTGGTAAACAGTAAATTTTGGTGTTTAATTATTTTGAAAATAAATAAAAAATATTAATTAATTATGTCAATTTCAAATGATCAATTAGGCAAACAGTCAATTTTGGTGTCAAAACAAGTTGGAAAGATAATTTTATATTCAGTTGCATTTTTTGTATTAATTATTTTAGAACATTTATATTATCATTATTTTTAAATAAAAAACAAATCGGAAAGCATTCTTGTGATATAAAATTTCAAATGCCATGCATGTATCAACAAAGAAGATTTTCAAAGATAAACCATTTACAAATAAATTTGAATTCATAATATATCTATTGCCTAAAATGCATAAACTAAAGGGAAAATCACTATACAGGGTAGGATACCCAAAAGGGTCATCAACTTTGATAAGTCTTCAAAAATATTTTAAAATATAAAAACTCAAATATATCCTTGTACTTTTCATTTTAAAGTTAAGCATATCTCTAGTTTGTCTTTTCTCTATTTTTTTCTTTTCTAATTATTATTATTATTATTATTATTATTATTATTATCATCATCATCATCATTATCATTAATAATCTATCAAATAAGAACAATATTGTTAGCTCAAGGGTTTTTCTAATCGTGTTTTGATGATAACAAACCATAATTAAGTTGTTAATCGTTTTAAATTAAAAAGAATTTCAAGTGCTAGTTTGAAAATTTATTAAATGACTCAATAAATGTAAGATCAAGACATATAGAAGACCTTTTAATCCTAGAAAACATTTGTAAAATGAATGCATGGGTGCACTTAGGATTTTCATATATTTTCATGTATTTTTAAAAACGTAGTTTATCCATTAAAGTTACATTTTCATTAAAACCTGAATTTTAACATATGAACCTTAGACAAATCATTTCAAAATTGTCGGTCATTGACCTAAAGACTTTGCCTGAGTGTTAGAAGTGAAAAAAACAAAAAATGATAAGTTTTCGGATAAAAAATGGTGAACAAGCATTAATCAACCGACTCAACTGGTTAGGGTACCAGTCAATCGGTTATATCCTCTCGATCTAGAGATCGAGAGATGCAAAAAAAATTTCTCTATTCCAGTAGCCTTTCATTCTTGATCGATGGTTATGTCTTCCTGATCGAGGTTTGGTCGAGGTTCAATTGAGGCCTAATGGTCACCTGTCATGCATTTTTTACCCAACAGCTAGTCAATCGGTTGACCCCCAACTCGACCAATCAAAACTACTTTTTGGCATTTTGGCTCCCGATGCTAGAAACCTATAAATTAAGAATTCCACTTCATTTATGAGTATAAGATCACATACTTTTATTTGTTTACCTATCTGTCATGGACTAAAAAACTCTCATTTTTTTCT
Source organism: Vitis vinifera (assembly GCF_030704535.1). Taxonomy (NCBI): domain Eukaryota; kingdom Viridiplantae; phylum Streptophyta; class Magnoliopsida; order Vitales; family Vitaceae; genus Vitis; species Vitis vinifera. Next base: position 7,205,801 of record NC_081817.1, read on the forward strand.
TAGTGCATTAAACCTTCATTTTCATATTCCTTAGTACACCCTTGTGATTCTTTCTACCCTTTAAATTGTATTTAAGTCATTGTTGAGTTATGTTGAAAAACTTAAATTTGTATTTAAGTCATTAAACCTCAATTTGCATATTCCTTAGTACACCCTTGTGATTCTTTCTAATCTTTAAGTTGTATTTAAGTCATTGTTGAGCTAGGTTGAGAAGCTTAAATCTGTATTTGAGTGTTTTTATGAGAGTTAGAAGTTTCAAGTGAGTAAAGAGTTGAAGAGATTGTGTAAGTGCCCATTGGAGTCAAAATCTCAAGTCGTTAGACTCTTAGCTGAAGTTTCAAGTAACCCGTAATAGGTATTGGTATTTACACCCTTACTCAGTTAGGAGTTTGAGGTGAGTAGACTTAGGCAAAGGTTGTCAAACCACTATAAAATCAGAGTTTGCTCTTTTTAACTTTATCTCTTTATATTTGTCATTCTTTTGCTTGAATTTATTGTGTTTGAAAAAGAATTTTTGAAATCCAATTTACCATTACCCCCCTTAGGTGTTTTCCCTGTTAAGATTAGCCTTAATATTAATATATATAATAATTAATTATAAGTTGTTGTTTCATTACTAATTATTTTTAAAATATTATAAATAACTTATTCAAATAATAATTATTATAATATAATAATCTTAAAAATTATTATTTCATTCCAATGATTAAAAAAATAAATTTATTATTGTTTTAATATATAGATTTCATAAGAAAACATAACAATAAAAAAATTATTTTTATATTTTCAGAAATTTTGAATCATTTAACTTCGTAATATAATTATTAGGAAAATATTATAATAAAAAATTTGTTTTTATAATTGTTAAAAAGCGAAATTAAAGCATATTGTAATATATTGTATTTTTAATATATTTTATGTTGTAAGTTCAAAAAATGTTTTTAGTACTATATTGTAAGACTCTTTTTATTGAGTTAAAATTTACATTCACATCATGCATACATAAAATATAAGGAAAATTACCCATTAAGGTGGGTTGGGGTGAAAATGACCTAGAAGGATGAGTGAATGTGATAATTCCTCTGAAGGCCTAATTTTTTTATCAAACCCATTTGCCATTTAATTAAACTTTAAAATTACAAATTTTTAAAAGAATAATTGAAAACATAGGGAAGAAACATGTTGTTCTAGTGCCTTCCCCATGAAAGCTTCCTTTTCACATCGTCCAAGTGTTTTCATTGTCAATGCTATGTCCTCGATGGCATACTCAATCTTGTTTACCCGTTTACAGTTCTATTGTACCAATGGCCTCTCTGCTGAAATCTTGTCTATTCATCTACAGTTCCATTGTACTAGTGGCCTCTCTGCCAAAGGCTTCCATTTCGCATCATCATCAATATGTCTCCATTTTCGATGTTGTGTTGTAACGACCCGTACCCAACCATGTAGATATTGTCCTATTTGGGCCCAAAGAGGCCCTCACGGCTTTAAAATGTGTTTATAGGATTAAGAGGAGTCCATACTTATATAACGTCAGGAACTTTCCTCTCTATCCGATGTGAGATGTCACAAACACACCCCCTCCCCCATACAAACACAATGTCCTTGTTGTGTCCCACGAGATTGCGGGGCTAAAGTAACAAACACTCCTACAGGGCCAAACAAACTCCCACACCAAGGTCAGGGATCGATTTTGATACCATTGCAATGACCTGCATCTAACCATGTAGATATTGTCCGTTTTGAGCCCAAGGGGTCCTCATGGCTTTAAAACGCGTTTATAGGGTTAAGAGGAGCCCATACTTAGATTTACTGGCCTGTTCCCATTATTTTTTACCCAGCACACCCTAATTGGTAATTTTCCCCAAAATATATCTTTAACAACAAATATATTAATGATTTGAAGATAGATTTTTGTATCCATAAGTTTTTAAAAAAATGGATAAAAATTTGAAAGAAAATTCATAATATGCAATCATATGCATGCATTACTAGAAAACAATTAATGAAAGTGCATTAAAAATAATTTCGTATGCATTAAAAAGAATTAAAAAAAACAATTAATGAAAGTGCATTACAAATACTTTTGGGTACATTAAAAAGAATTAAAAAATAAACTTCATACCTACATGTAATTTTATAATTTTATAGATTCATATTTGTAGATATCAATATATTTTTTTTTCTTCAATTAAGTAATCACCATTAATCTTACGAAAAAAAAAGGAATAAGTTCTTATATTGGTGGGAACTAAAATCCATGGGTAGTGAATTTTTCGTCTAGCTCTCTTTCAAAATTATGAAGTTTTAATACACATACTATATTTAAAAAAAAAAATAGAATTTTATTAAGAATTTAAGAGCAATTATTTTACATGGTGGAAAGTAGATATATTAATTAAAATTATTTAAATTTCTTTCCATTTATTTTTTAAAAATAAAATAGAACTTGCTAATGAACTTATTGAATTTATTGAATACCAAATTCAAAACTAATCCCAACATAAAGATATGTGCACTGGCAAAGCTAGCTAGTGCGTGCCTAGGGGCCACATGCCCCTCTGAAAATATTAAAACAAAAAAACTACACTTATTGCAATAGCAGAACACCAATCCAGACCAATTATTACTCCCCCTAACAATAACAACTCTGAATCAATAGGTTAAAACTTGTATTAGTTTCAAGGGTTATCCCGTTGAACTAAACCGTTGGCTCCACCACTGGATATATGAAAAATCCTATCAAATTATAATTTATAATCTAAATTGCACATAAATTAATAAACCTAGTAAAAGAAAAAAAAAAGGATAATTGTAAGTATGGTTGATTACAATATAGATATTTTTATCAACATTTAAATATGTGCATTAGGTGGAATACCAATTACCAAACTCATTAGGTGAGAAGGAATTGACTGCTCCACTTTCCAAGTTTATCTTTTATATCGACAATAAAGTGCCTATATTATATTCTATGACAATGTCATCATTGTTAAGGAATTTAATTTTGTAAATTTTTTTGGTCTATCGTGTACATGAAACTATTAGCTAAAAGAGGCATTTCTTTATATTGACATTTGGTGTTCAACGACAATGAGACGATGAGTTTAAATTAATATAAATATACAAATTAAGTCATTAAGTGTGAGATCTCATGTCTATATAGTGCCTATATTATATTCTATGACAATGTCATCATTGTTAGGGGATTTAATTTTGTAAAATTTCTTGGTCTATCGGAGAAACTATTAGCTAAAGGAGGCATTTCTTTATATTGACATTTGGTGTTCAACCACAATGAGACGGTGAGTTTAAATTAATACAAATCTACAAATTAAGTCATTAAGTGTGAGATCTCATGTCCCACTTGAATCCCAATCCACTATAATATGGTGAAGTCAAATGGCAAATTTGGGTAGTTTACTATTAAATTCTATACTTATAAGAGAATATAATTTTTTTTTTAAAGTAAAAAGTATTTTTATTTCATCATTAATGTATTTTTCAATAGAATTTCTTTAACACTTTGTTTTACATGTTGAAAATTAATAAACCTAGTAAAAAAAAGTATAATTGTAACTATGGTTTATTACAATATGGATATTCCTATCAACATTTAAATATGTGCATTAGGTGGAATACCAATTACCAAACTCATTAGGTGAGAAGGAATTGACTACTCCACTTTGCAGGTTTATCTTTTATATTGGCAACAAATTGCCTATATTATATTCAGTGACAATGCCATTATTGTAAAGGAAATTAATTTTATAAAATTTCTTGGTCTATCGTGTAAGAGAAATCATTAGCTAAAGGAGACATTTCTTTATATTAGCATTTGGTGGTCAGCCATTATGAGAATATGGGTTTAAATTAATACAAATCTACAAATTAAGTGATAAGTGTTAGATCTCTTGTCCCACTTGAATCCCAATCCACAATAATATGATGGAGTCAAAAGGCAAATTTGGATAGTTTACTATTAAATTCTATATTTATAAGAGAATAAATATGATTTTTTTTTTTTTTTTTAAGTATGAAGTATTCTTATTTCATCATTAATGAATTTTGCAATTGAATTTCTTTAACACTTTGGTTTACATGTTGAAAATGTCTTTTTTGAGATAGGAAATGGTGGACCAACTTAATATTACTTTCACTTAAAAGGCAAAAAAAAAACGTAACCACCTACTTATGTAGATATTGTTTGTGTTAAATCGTGCAATAACCTACTCTCAATTATGTAAATATTATTTGCTCCAAAACTCAAAGAGTCCTCATAATTTTAAAATATATCTATATGATAAAGAGAAACTCATACTTTCTTTATCTAAATTGAAATATTATAATTACCATTTATGCGATCACTCGTGTCGCATAGAATTATGAGGTCAAACAAATAAATAATTTTTATGGGACCAAACAAATTACCCTCACGCAATCACTCATGTCCCACAGGATTGTGGGGGTTGAACAAACAAACATTTTTTTATGGGACCAAACAAATTACCACACTAAGTTGGGAGGCTCTAATATCATTTGTAACAACTCATTCCCTCTCCCTCATGTAGACATTGACCATTCTAACTTCAATAGGTCTTCATGACTTAAAATGTGTTTACATAGTTATATATACTTCATTTGAATACAACGTCCTCATCATGTTTCAAGAATTATAAAGTCAAACAGACAAATACCTCATATGAAACCAAATTGATAATCGATTTTGATATCATTTGTAGTAGTTCACTACTACTAATTGTGTGTGTCTACATGATTAAGAGATCATCTTTCTATCATATAGGGTTGTAGGATAAAAACTTGTAGAAATATTGTCCACTTTGATCTCAAAAGGTCCTCATGATTTTAAAATATGTTTATATGGTTAAGAGGAACTCACACACACACACACACACATATATATATATATATATATATATTGTGTGTGTGTGTGTCAAAAACCTTTTCGTCCATCCAATGTGAAACATCACAATTAATAATCAAGATCTTAGCAAGGTCTTTAATTAGATGATAATTAATAAAAATTATAGCACAAAATCCACCCACAAGACAGGGAGAGGAAATGATGCAACAACTTGTATCACTTTCAAAAAAAAAAAACTACACCACAAACTAAAAGGAAAATGTGGAGATGGCCATCATATAAGCATCTAATTAAATAAAGCCTTCCACAATCCTAATTTAGTAAACAAAGTAATTAACCTAGTCAATCTCTTAATCAGTGCTTCCCCTTTATGTACTCAAATTCCAACACTCATTGGATTAGAAACATGAGGTGCCACTAAGGGCTTGTTTGGAAATTGTTTTTAAGAACAGTTTTCTATTTTCAAGAAGAAAAAACATAAAAAATACATTCTACAATTAAAAATTGTTTTCTATTTTCTATTATTAAAAATAGAAAATATAGTGTTTTCAAATAACATCTTTAAGTTATTTTCACTTGTTTTCTAAGAGATGTTTAAAAAAATAATTATATAAATGTGTGGAATGATTAAAAATAAAATACATATAAAAATTATTTTTAAAACATATTTAAAAATATTAAAAAAAAACATATTAAAAACATTGTAGATTTCCAAATAAATTTTTTCTCTTCAAAAATCAAAGAACAATTTTTAAAAATTATTGTCAAAAACTATTTTTCAGAATTGTTTTAAAAAATAGTTACCAAACAAGCCCTAAAAGACTTTGTCAATGATGATCATGTTTTATCTCAATAAACAATACCTATATGCCGTTAGTGTTAATTAATATAATGCGTTCATATAAATATAAATAACCATTATTCTGAAAATGGTAATTTACATTATTATGAGAATAGTAAATTCTCTTAATATGCTCTTTATGATGGTTCTATTTTCTTTTATATCAAAGTAGAAGATATCTGCATATTTTCTTTAACATAAGCGAAAGGTATTTAATTACTAAAACTTAGCTACAAGGTCGCAATTTAAATAAGTTGGAAAGGATTGTTTAATATAATTAAAAGACAATCAATTCGGTTATAATTTAATCTAATTTATAATCCAAGCTATTCAATACAAATCCAATTTAGTCTTATTTTCTTAACTATGTCTAGATTAAGTTTGGATTGATTAGATTAGATTTGAATTCATTGGGTTGTTTGATTCAATATCTACCTATAATATGTATACCTTTCTAGAAACCAAAAAATTATATGATATAAATATAATTTGAATTTTTTTATTAAGAATCTCAAAAAGAAAATCAATAGAATAAATATTATCATATAAAATAATTTAAATTATAAATGTTTTAAAAAATTAATTTTGATAACAGGAATTGAACTCTATGAGATATAATCTCTTGTTGCTCCTCAACAGCTCAATGGTAGAGCGATCGATCGTTAACCTACTCGTTATAGGTTTGAATCCTACTTGGGGAGATTTGATTCATTTTGCATTTTAAAAAAAAATGTATTAATACTTGTATGGATCTGAGTTATCCAAATTTAATCTTAAGTTCAACTTGAAAAAACTTAAAAAAAGTTCATTGTAACCCAACTTAAATATTAAAAATAATTATCTAAATCCTTTTAAAATCATATTAGATTGAGGTTTGATGTGCTAATACACGTAAGTTACATCTACGTCTGTAAGTAGAAGGGATATGTTGTTAGGAGCTTCGTCAATGCCTTGTTTCAAACGTTAAAACTGTCATTTTCGGGACATACATACAAAACCGGCCAGTCAATGCTTCCTATAAATATACTCAAATTCCAACACTCATAGGACAACATACACGAGATGCCACCATAAGACTTTGTCAATGATGATGATAAGTATTATCTCAGTAAACAATACATATATAGATATATAGACTTGTAGTTAATGGTAATTAAACATGATGCATGCGCACACATATACAAAACCATTGACAAGTCCAAAGAATTGACAACTCCTATATATGTTAATCGCTAGCTGGCTGCAATACACCACCATAGTGCTCCATTGCAATGATTGAAACACTGCAAAAGCAAATGGCAAACAAAGAAAAATGGGGAAGCCAAAATAGAATGCCCTTTGTCATTGTAAGGTTGCAGATATGAAGGAAGGGGAAGAAGCACTAACATTTGGAGTAGAGAATTTGGGTAGGTGAGCTTGGTGGGGGTGTTTCATGTTTGTGGCCAAGCTTATTTAGGTTTTCTGAAAGTAGAATGGGTTGAAATGGGAGGTGGGCGGCACCAAGATTTAGGGACAACCCATGGCTCTAGGGTGTTCTTTTAGTAGAGGTTGGGGACTGGTGAGGGATGTGTGGTTTAAGAATCAAACCAGTGGAGAAAATAGCCACTCGCGGTATTATAGAAAGTAACTTAAAATTTTAATCAAGGAAGAGAAATGGGTGAATATTTTGGAAAACTGATCACCTCCTTCCACCTTAGTCTTGATAAAAATGGATTGGGTGAGATATAATAGAATTAAGTGTGAGATCAGACAATAGCTCATCCCACCTAGTCCTACTCCATTATTTATAAATAAAATTAAATAATTTTTTGTTTTCATATTTCCTTTTTGAACACATATATTTATCATAAAAAATAAAATATAAAATTGATGGATATTTATTTATAGATTATATTCATTAGAATATAATTAGAATTGAGTATATAGCAAACACGTGGTTGGTTCCTACCTTAGTATGAATTATATTAAAGATAAAAAAATATATCTCATTTTAAAAATAATAAATAAAAAGAAAATTGATTGTAGGTATGTAAAAAATACTAAATACATGTGATGCGGAAAAAGAAGGGTACGTTCTTACGTACTCCACTCTCATGTGAATGCATGGACACATGAGTCCCATTTTTAAAAAAAAATTATAATTATAATTTATTTTTTTAATCTAAAAAGTTATTTGATTCATACTTCTAGTCTTTACCCTCACACTTCACTTTTATTATTAAAATACAAATAACTTAATATTTAATACCATTGTGTCATATTTAGGATTAAATTCTATTTAGATTTAAGTCACTTAAATTTTATTTCATAAGGCTAGTTTAATGTAAGCTCCTGTAAAACCTAAAAATATTTATTGAAAAATTCTAAAACATAGCCCCCTTATATTTTAATCAATTAATTAATAAGACTATGAGAATTAAATTATATTGAATCATATTTGTATCAATTACTACACAAGTAGTTGCAAGATGAGGATGAACCAGGAAAGATCAATTCATGGAGAATGAGGGTGCGTTCGTGAAAAGACATCTCAGGTCAAAGGAACACAAACCTTAGGGATTGTTTAGTTCCTATTTTCAACAACTGTTTTTTGTTCTTGAAAACCAAAAACACAAAAAACTTATTTAGGGAAAAGGGTGTATTTTTATTTTTTTGTGTTTTTTTTGTTCTCAAAAACTACTTTTTTTTAGAACAATAAAAATATATTTTCAATGTTTTTTCACTGTTCAAAGAATAAATTAATTTTCGTGTTTTATTTTTCTTCTTTTTATGTTTTCTCAATTACTTTTTGTATTTTCACAAAGGTGAGTTCCACCCAACCACCACACCCTCACCCGTAAACCCTTTCTTCTTCCTTAAATTATTGAAATTAATATACTTACATATGGTGACAAAGTTATTCTTTGTTTAAAAAAATTATAACTGGTATAAAAATTTCAAAATGGAATAATTTTTTAAACTTAAAAATGAATTATATATATGAAAATTATTTATATATTTATAATATCAAGTTAATGGAAGAAAACACTTTATTAATTAAAAAAATATAACTTCAAATATATTATTGTTTTACTTATTTTTAAAAAAAATTATTAATTCAACCAAACATGTTTTTTTTTTTTAAGTACAAAAACTATTTTTGAGAATTCAGTTACTAACACAATATTTTTTCTCAAAACACAAAAAATGTTTTTAGAACCATTTTCAAAAACTACAACCACTAACTCAATTCCCAGTTCTCTATTAATTTGCAGAAGAAGCTACTAGAACCTCCATAAACAAAGCGATATATGGAGCTCCAAAATGCTTATAAATAGGGACACTTCCTACATCTTCCCTCACAACACACAAGTAGTAGCTAACTGGTGTGATTAATTCTGATACATATATAGGGAGTGATTCTCAACTTTCTTTTCCCACAATGGGGAGTTCTAAGGTGGTGGGTTTTGCATTCTTGGTTTTGCTCCTCCTGGATCTCTCCTTTGCTGCTAGAATATTGAAGGAATATGGCGCCGATGGAGGTGGCGGAGGAGGTAGTGGTGAAGAGGGTGGCGGGGGCGGTGGTGGTTCCGCTGTCGGAGCTGGTTCAGGCTACGGTTCGGGTAGTGGTTCAGGGTATGGCGGTGCTGATGGGCACGGGTATGCAAGTGGTGGAGGTGGAGGTGGGGGGAACGGAGGAGGTGGCGGCGGTGGGAGAGCTGAAGCCCCCGGGTCTGGATCAGGCTACTGTTCAGGAAATGGATCCGGTTCAGGAAATGGATCCAGTTCTGGTTACGGGTCAGGAAGTGGAGGGGGGAAAGGTGGCGGCAGCGGTGGTGGTTCCGGATCTGGTTCAGGGCTTCGTATTTCTGATCGGGATAGGAATGCAAGTGGCGGAGGTGGAGGTAGCGGTAGCAAAGACGTTAAAGGAAGTGCATCATCAGGGAGCGGAAGTGGGTACGGAAGCGGGAGTGGTGGTGGCGAAGGAGGTGGGGGAGGTGGAGTCGGTGGAGGAGGGGAAGGAGGCTCTGGGCCCAGCGGCCGGAGTGGCTCTGGATGCGGATCAGGGAGCGGAAGTGGGTACGGAAGCGGGAGTGGAGGTGGCAAAGGAGGTGGGGGAGGAGGAGGAGGTGGAGGCAATGGCAGTGAAGTTGGTCCAGGATCCGGATCCGGATGAGCGGAAGTGGATCGGGATATGGGTCAGGAAACGGCGGCGGAGAGGAGGGTTTACCCTGAAGTTGAAGAAATGACCAATTAGTTAATAAAGCAGGCTGAGGTTGACGAGTGTAATTAAATTACTATCATACTTCATTAATTTTCACTTACAATCTAAATGAAATATTTTACATTAATATGATATTATGGAGAATTCGAAATCTCAATGAGGGAGGAGGAAATAATAATAAAAAAAGCCTAAAATAGTTTAATAGTCACAAGAGAATGAAAGGAAGAAGAAGAAGAAAAAATTAATAGTCACTAAATTATCGAAAAAGTGGTCAACACCGGTAGAAGTAGTAGAGTTTAATAGTCATTAAAAATAAATTAAATCTTAAAACTAAAAATTTCTCAAAAAATTAATTATTGTAAAATAAAATAATGAAAGGAAGAAGAAAAAAAAATTAACACGAATGCTAAGAGAAAATAGAGTTGTTATTTCATCACTAGGTCTTCTATTTTTATAAGAAGTCAAGAAAAGATTTGTATTAATATGGATAATCATTCATAATTTCCCACAATCCAATAAATTCTCATGTTTTATAACATTCCCCCTTAAATTATTATAAGAATATGTCTTGTTGAAAAATTACTAGGAAAAACATATTAGAAAAACCTTAGTGAAAGAAAAATTGTATGATATTTTTTAAAACTTCTATGATTGCCTCAATAAAAAACTTTGTTAGTTTTTCCTAACAAGACAAAACCTCAACGAAGGGAAAAATAGTATAGTATAGTATAGTAATATCCTTATTAATTTATTCCCCCTTAGGTTGATATGATTATACCTTTACTAGTGATTGCCGCATTTTAATGTTATATATAAGTTCTTTGAGTGTTGTAGTTGACAATGCTTTTGTGAATAAGTTCGTTAAATTTTCGCTTAATCGTACTTGTTGAACATAGATTTTACTGCTCTTCTAAAGCTTATAAATATAAATAAACTTGAATATATATGCTTAGTTTCATCACCCTTAAAGCATTCTTCTTTAATCTACATGATAAAAAATAACAGGAAAAATAATTATAAAAAAGTTTTGTTACTATTGAAAACTAAAGAATGAATGCAACCATAAGAGAGAAGAGATAGCACCAATCAAGAACAAGAATAGAGAAATCCTGATAAAAATAATTTAGGGATCCGTCGTGAAGGTATTGGACTATAAAAACACGTGTTGTGAGTCAACAGGTAAGAACATCCATACAAGCCATAAGAAACAACATAATGACCTTCGTTTAACAAAGATAAGAACCTAATAGTATGGCCAAATCCAAGAAGTTGGAATAAGACTTTGTGAGTTGAATAGAGTTGTACCATCAACAATCTAAGGGCAATAGGGTTAGCCATGAAAATTGAATGGCTCAAATTATACTATATATCATTTGGAGCTCCAAATTCACCATTCCATGCAAAAAAATGATACACTTTTCCTTTAAAACTCAATTAAATTATTTTCTCTTTTTTTTTCTCTCTCTTTTTCTCTTTTTTTGTTTTTGGGTCGCAGACCCCTTGGTTTTTTATATTAAACTCATAGATGAGTCCATTTATTGTTTTCAGATTAAATAAACTCATAGGTCAAACACCTCGTCCTACTCCATTATTTATATATAAAATTAAATAATTTTTTATTTTCATATTTCCTTTTTGAACACATATATTTATCATAAAAAATAAAAAATAAAATATAAAATTGATGGATATGTATTTATAGATTATATTTATTAGAATATAATTAAAACTGAGTATATAGCAAACTCCTGGTTGGTTCCTACCTTACAGATAAAAAAATATATCTCATTTTTAAAATAAAAAATAAATAAATAAAAAGAAAGTTGAAGGTAGGTATGTAAAAAATATGAAATACATGTGATGCGGAAAAATGAGAAGGGTACGTACTTACGTTCTCCACTCTCATGTGAATGCATGGACACGTGAGTCCCATTTTTTCAATATGAAAGACTAAGGTGGTGTTTGTTTTTTTACTTAATTCTAAATATAACCTTAATACTTAATAGTATTAAATATTAGGTTGTTTGTTTTTGTAGTATTTTATTTCTATTAAGTATTAAAAAGTAAAAAAAAAACCATTGTGTTATTTTTTCTATTTAGAAAAAGCCACATATTTTGGCTTTTTCTATTTAGTAAAAAGTTTATAATAAGTCATGAAAAAGTAAAAAAACAAACAACCTAAATTCTAAAACTAAATGGTTTTCAGCAAAAAGCCAAAAAAACAAACACCACTTAAGACTTGTAAAGTCAAAAGTAGTAGTCTACTTTGTAGTTCCCAAAATTGCATCAGATGCTGGTCCACATACACCCGCAACCACTAGTAATTCACTTAAATTCCAGAATATTACTAAAAATGATATATTTGCTAATTAGCTTGAACCATAAATCTAGAGGGTGTGTACTTACTAATATAATATGATTATAAAATAAACCAAAGTGGTGTTCTTTTTTTAATTTGATACTAAATACAAGTTACTTTAAAATTTTTGTTGTTTATTTATTTATTTATCAAACTTTTAACTCTTTTATCAATACTTTTAACTAAATAAAAAAAATTTAAATTATACTTTTTTTTTAATCTAAAAAATTAGTTGATTTTTTTTTTCTCTTTTTCTCTCTTTTTGTTTTTGGGTCTAACACCTCTTGTTTCCAATATTAAACTCATAGATGAGTCCATTTTAGGAATCAACAAACTTTAGTAGTTCATGGATAATGAGCTAAACCAAACATTTCCACAAAGTTAATGTTCATATTTCAAGTATGTTGGATTTGCATGAATAACAACTTTTCAAAACTCCTTGTCAAATTGCTACAACTGCAATTACTATATATGTTTGACTCCCGAGAAAATACATGAAAATAAAAAATAAAAAATCTAAAATTTAACATCTTAATTCCCATTCTTCTACCCCTAACAAACAAAAAATCTCAACTCGCCCGAGCCTAATACAACCAAACATCACCCAGTCCAAACAGTTGTCATTGCCATTAATATGTCGCTCAGAAATGAAACACATCAAAAATTAATTCATGTTTTTCATTTGAATAATAATTTTATTTCACATGAAACACATGCAAATGTCATAGTAGTAATAATAATAATAATAATATGTCATTATTATTATTATTATTATTATTATTATTATTATTATTATTCATAACCTAGTTTAATTATTTTGAAAATAAATAAAAAATATTAATTAATTATGTCAATTTCAAATGATCAATTAGGCAAAGAGTAAATTTTGGTGTCAAAACAAGTTGGAAAGATAATTTTATATTCAATTGCATTTTTTGTATTAATTATTTTAGAACATTTATATTAAGTATCATTATTTTTAAATAAAAAACAAATCTGAAAGCATTCTTGTGATATAAAATTTCAAATGCCATGCATGTATCAACAAAGAAGATTTTCAAAGATAAACCATTTACAAATTAATAAGTTTGAATTCATAATATGCCTATTGCCTAAAATGCATAAACTAAAGAGAAAATCACTTTACAGGGTAGGTTACGGGTTATAATGACCCAAAAGGGTTATCAACTTTGATAAGTCTTCAAAAAGATTTTAAAATATAAAAACTCAAATATATCCTCCTACTTTTCATTTTAAAGTTAAGCATATATCTAGTTTGTCTTTTTTCTATTTTTCCTTTTCTAATTATTATTATTATTATTATCATCATCATTATCCTTATCATTATCATCAATAATCTATCAAATAAGAATAAGATTGTTAGCTCAAGAGTTCTCCTAACTGTGTTTTGATGATAACAAACCATAATTAAGTTACTAATCATTTTAAATTAAAAAGAATTTCAGATGCTAGTTTGAAAATTCATCAAATGACTAAATAGATGTAAGATCAAGACATATGAAGACCTTTTAATCATAAAAAACATTTGTAAGATAAATGCATAGGTGCACTTAGGATTTTAATATATTTTCATGTATCTTTAAAAACTCAATTTATGCATTAAAGTTACATTTTCATTAAAACTCAAATTTTAACATATGAACCTTAGGCAAATCATTCAAAATTGTCATAGTCATTGACCTAAAGACTTTGCCTAAGTGTTAGAAGTGAAAAAAAACAAAAAAATGATAAGTTTTCGTATAAAAAATGGTGAACCAGTCGAAGCACTAGTCAACCAGCTCAACTGGTTAAGGTACCGGTTAACCGATTATATCTTCTCGATCTAGGGTTGATCAAGAGATGCGAAAAATCTTGTCTCTCTTCCAGTAGCCTTTCATTCTTGATCGATGGTTATGTCTTTCCGTTCGAGGTTTGATTAAGACCTGGTCAAGGTCCAATCGAGGCCTAATGGTTACCTATCATGCATTTATTGCCTAACGACTAGTCAATCGGTTGACCCTCATTTATGAGTATAAGAACACATACATTTATTTGTTTACCTATATGTTCTTGACTAAAAAACTCTCATTTTTTTCTTAGTGCATTTAACCTCCATTTTCATATTCCTTAGTACAGCCTTGTGATTTTTTCTAGCCTTTAATTTGTATTTAAGTCATTGATGAGCTAGGTTGAGAAGCTTAAATTTGTATTTGAGTGTTTTTATGAGTGTTAGAAGTTTCAAGGAAGTAAAGAGTTGAAGGGATTATGTAAGTGCCCATTGGAGCCGAAATCCCAAGTCGTTAGACTCTTGGTTGAAGTTTCAAGTATAGTAGAACCCTTACTCGGTTAGGAGTTTGAGGTGAGTAGACTTCAGCAAAGGGTGTCAAATCACTATAAAAATCTGAGTTTGCTCTTTTTAACCTTATCTTTTTATATTTGTCCTTTTGCTTGCATTTATTGTGTTTGAAAAAGAATTTTAGAAATCCAATTTACCACTACTCCCACACCCCCTCTTGGGTGTTTTCCTTGTTAAGATTAGCCTTAATATTAATATATATAACAATTAAATATATGTTATTGTTTCATTACTTATTATTTGAAAAATATTATAAATAACTTATTCAAATAATAATAATTATAATATAATAATCTTAAAAATTATTAATTTATTCTAATAATTAAAAAAATAAATTTATTATTATTTTAATACATAGATTTCATAAGAAAACATTACAATAATTTTTTTTTTTTATCTTTTCATAAATTTTGAATCATTTAACTTCATAATATGATTATTAGGAAAATATTAGGGTGGGCATGGGTGAAAATGACCTAGAACGATCAATGAATGTGATAATTCATCTGAAGGCCTAATTTTTTTTATCAAACCCATTTGCCATTTAATTAAACTTTAAAATTACAAATTGTTGAGAAAATAATAATTGAAAAAATAGGGAAGATACCTGTTGTTCTAGCGTCCTCCCTGTGAAAGCTTCATTTTCGCATTGTCAAAGAGTTTTCATTGTTAGCGTTGTGTCCTCGATGGCATACTCAATCTTGTTTACCCGTCTATAGTTCTATTGTACCAATGGCCTCTCTGCCGAAGGCTTCCATTTCGCATACTCAATCTTGTCTACCTGTCTACAGTTCCATTGTACTAATGGCCTCTCTACCGAAGGCTTCTATTTCGCATCATCATTAGTATGTCTCCATTTTCGATGTTGTGTTGTAACGACCCGCACCCAACCTTGTAGATATTTTCCGCTTTGGGTCCAAAGGGGCCCTCACGACTTTAAAATACGTTTATAGGATTAAGAGAAGTCCATACTTATATAACGTCAGGAACTTTCCTCTCTATCCAATGTGAGATGTCACAAACACACCCCCCTCCCCCATGCAAACGCTATGTCCTCGTTGTGTCCCACGGGATTGCGGGGCCAAATAGACAAACACCCCTATGGAGCCAAACAAACCCCCACACCAAGGTCGGGAATCGGCTTTGATACCATTATAACGACCCGCATCCAACCATGTAGATATTGTTCACTTTGAGCCCAAAGGGGCCTTCATGGGCTTTAAAATGCATTTACAGGGTTAAGAGGAGTTCATACTTATATAACACTAGAAACTTTCCTCCATATCCGATGTGGGATGTCACACGTGTCTTCGAAAATATTTTCAGAGTACTTTTCAGATTTACTAGCCTGTTCCCATTATTTTTTACCCAGCACACCCTAATGGGTAATTTTCCCCAAAATATATCATTAACAACAAATAAAGTAATGATTTGAAGATAGATTTGTGTATCCATAAATTATAAAAAAAAAAAATAGATAAAAATTTGAAAGAAAATTCATAAGATGCAATCATAGCATTACTAGAAAACAATTAATGAAAGTGCATTAAAAATAATTTCGCGTACATTAAAAAGAACTTAAAAAAATTAATGAAAGTGCATTACAAATACTTTCGGGTACATTAAAAAGAATTTTAAAAAACTTCATACCTACATGTAATTTTATAATTTTATAGATTCATATTTGTAGACATCAATATATATATATATAATTTTTTTTTCTTCAATTAAGTAATCACCATTAATCTTACGAAAAAAAAAAAGGAATAAGTTCTTATATTGGTGGGAACTAAAATCCATGGGTACGTAGTGAATATTTGGTCTAGCTCTTTTTCAAATTTTTGAAGTTTTAAAACACATACTATATTAAAAAAAAAAAAAAGAATTTTATTAAGAATTTAAGAGCTATTATTTTGGAAACTACAAAGATGAAAATATGAGAATATTATATTATAAAAGAGTTTAAACTCTTTTACATGGTGGAAAGTAGATATATTAATTAAAATTATTTAAATTTATTTCCATTTATTTTGATTCATTTATTTTAAAAAAATAAAATAGAACTTGCTAATGAAATTATGGAATTTATTGAATACAAAATTCAAAACTAATACCAACATAAAGATATGTTCACTCACGGAGCTAGCTAGTGCCTAGGGCCACATGCCTCTCTGAAAATATTAAAACAAAAAAACTACACTTATTGTAATAGTAGAACTCCAATCCAGACCAATTATTACTCCCCCTAACAATAACAACTCTGAAGCATTGGGTTAAATCTTGTATTAGTTTCAAGGGTTATCCCGTTGAACTAAACTGCTGGCTCCACCACTGGATACGTGAAAAATCCTATCTCATTATAATTTATAATCTAAATTGCACATAAATTAATAAAACTAGTAAAAGAAAAAAAAATTGTAAGTATGGTTGATTACAATATAGATATTTCTATCAACATTTAAATATGTGCATTAGGTGGAATACCAATTACTAAACTCAATAGGTGAGAAGGAATTGATTGCTCCACTTTACAAGTTTATCCTTTATATCGACAATAAAGTGCCTATATTATATTCTAAGACAATGTCATCATTGTTAGAGAATTTAATTTTGTAAAATTTCTTAGTCTATCGTCTACGAGAAACTATTAGCTAAAGGAGACATATTGGCATTTGGTGTTCAACCACAATGAGACGATGGGTTTAAATTAATACAAATCTACAAATTAAGTCATTAAGTGTGAGATCTCATATCCCACTTGAATCCCAATCCACTATAATATGGTGAAGTCAAATGGCAAATTTGGGTAGTTTCCTATTAAATTCTATACTTATAAGAGAATATGATTTTTTTTAAAGTAAAAAGTATTCTTATTTCAACATTAATATATTTTTCAATAGAATTTCTTTAACAGTTTGTTTTACATGTTGAAAATTAATAAACCTCGTAAAATAATAACCTAGTAAAAAAAAAGTATAATTGTAACTATGGTTGATTACAATATAGATATTCCTATCAACATTTAAATATGTGCATTAGGTGGAATACCAATCACCAAACTCATTAGGTGAGAAGGAATTGACCACTCCACTTTGCAAGTTTATCTTTTATATTGGCAACAAATTGCCTATATTATTTTAAGTGATTATGCCATTATTGTAAGGGAATTTAATTTTATAAAATTTCTTGGTCTATCATGTAAGAGAAATTATTAGCTAAAGGAGGCATTTCTTTATATTAGCATTGGGTGGTCAGCCATTATGAGAATATAGGTTTGAATTAATACAAATCTACAAATTAAGTGATAAGTGTTAGATCTCTTGTCCCACTTGAATCCCAATCCATTATAATATGCTGGAGTCAAAAGGCAAATTTGGGTAGTTTACTATTAAATTCTATACTTATAAGAAGATAAATATGATTTTATTTTATTATTATTATTTTTAAAGTATGAAGTATTCTTATTTCATCATTAATGTATTTTGCAATTGAATTTCTTTAACACTTTGGTTTACATGTTGAAAATGTCTTTTTTGAGATAGGAAATGGTGCACCAACTTAATATTACTTTCACTTAAAAGGAAAAAAAAAATGTAACCACCTACTTATGTAGATATTGTTTGCCTTAAATCCTACAATAACCTACTCTCAATTAGGTAAATATTATTTGCTCCAAACTCAAAGGGTCCTCATAATTTTAAAATATATCTATATAATAAAGAGAAACTCATACTTTCTTTATCTAAATTGAAAGATTATAATTACCATTCATGTGATCACTCGTGTTCCACTAAATTATGAGGTCAAACAAATAAACATTTTTTTACGAGACCAAACAAATTACCCCTTATGCAATCACTCATGTCCAATAGGATTGTGGGGGTCAAACAAACAAACAAACATTTTTTTATGTGACCAAAAAAATTTCCACACTAAGTTGGGAGGCTCTAATGTCATTTGTAACAACTCACTCCCTCCCTCTTATGTAGACATTGACCATTCTAGCTTCAATAGGTCTTCATCACTTTAAAATGTGTTTACATAGTGTATATATATATATATGGTTAAGAGATCATCTTTCTATCATATAGGATTGTAGGATAAAAACTTGCAGAAATATTGTCCACTTTGATCTCAAAAGGTCCTCACGATTTTAACACATATTTATATGGTTAAAAGGAACTCATATATATATTTTGTGTGTGTGAAAAACATTTTCGTCCATCCATTATGAAACATCACAATTAATAATCAAGATCTTAGCAAGGTCTTTAATTAGATGATAATTAATAAAAATTCTAGCACAAAATCCACCCACAAGATGGGGAGATGAAATGATGCAACAATTTGATATCACTTTCAAAAAGAAAAAAAATGAGCCCACCACTCATCAAGATCTTAGAAGGGTTGGCAATTAGATGATAATAAAGGAAAACTACACCACAAACTAAAAGGAAAATGTGCATAACATGGCCATCATATAAGAATCTAATTAAATAAAGCCTTCCACAATCCTAATTTAGTAAACAAAGTAATTAACCAAGGCAATCTCTCAATCAGTACTTTCCCTTCATGTACTCAAATTCCAACACTCATTGGATAAGAAACATGAGGTGCCACTAAGGGTTTGTTTGGAAATTGTTTTTTAGAACAATTTTCTATTTTTCATAATAAAAAATACAAAAAATATATTCAACAATTAAAAACTATTTTCTATTTTCTATTCTTAAAAATAGAAAACATAGTGTTTTCAAATAACATCTTTGAGTTATTTTCACTTGTTTTTTAAGAGTTGTTTTAAGAAATAATTATATAAATATGTAGAATGATTAAAAATAAAATGCATATTAAAATTATTTTTAAAACATATTTAAAAATATTAAAAACATATTAAAAGCATTGTAGATTTCCAAACAAACTTTTACTCTGCAAAAATCAAAGAACAATGTTTAAAAATTATTATCAAAAACTATTTTTCGGAATTGTTTTAAAAAATAGTTACCAAACAAACCCTAAAAGACTTTGTCAATGATAATCAAGTTTTATCTCAATAAACAATACATATATGTAGTTAGTGTTAATTAATATAATGCATTCATATAAATATAAATAACAATTATTATGAAAATGGTAATTTACATTATTATGAGAATAGTAAATTCTCTTAATATGCCCTCTATGATGGTTCTATTTTTTTATTTTTTATTTTTTTTGTATCAAAGTTGAAGATATCTGCATATTTTCTTTAACATAAGCAAAAGGTATTTAATTACTAAAACTTAGCTACAAGGTTGCAATTTAAATAAGTTGGAAAGGATTGTTTAATCTAATTAAAAAATAATTAATTAAGTTATAATTTAATCTAATTTATAATCCAAGCTATTCAATACATATCCAATTTAGTCTTATTTTCTTAATTAAGTCTAGATTAAGTTTGGATTGATTAGATTAGATTTTAATTCATTGGGTTGTTTGATTCAATATCTACCTATAATATGTATACCTTTCTAGAAACCAAAAAATTGTATGATATAAATATAATTTGAATTTTTTTATTAAGAATCTAAAAAGAAAATCAATAAAATAAATATTATCATATAAAATAATTTAAATTATAAATGTTTAAAAAAAAACTAATTTTGAGAACAGGAATTAAACTCTATAAGATACAATTTCTCATTGTTCCTCAATAGCTCAATGATAGAGCGATCGATCGTTAACCTATTCGTTATAGGTTCGAATCCTATTTGGGGAGATTTGATTCATTCTAAATTAAAAAAATGTATTAATACTTGTATGGATTTGGGTTATCCAAATTTAATCTTAAGTTCAAGTTAAAAAAACTTTAAAAAAGTTAATTGTAACCCAACTTAAATATTGAAAATAATTATTTAAATCCTTTTAAAATCCTGTTAGATTGAGGGTTGATGTACTAATACACGTAAGTTACATCCTACGCCTGTAAGTAGAAGGGCTGTTGTTAGGAGCTCTATCAATACCTTGTTTCATATGTTAAAACTGTCAATTTCAGGACAGGAAATGGTGCAAGATATTACTTAAAAAAGGCCACTACATCAAGATCTTAGGAAAGATATATAATTAACAAAGATTCCACCCCAAACCAAGAGTAAAATGTGTACAAGGTGGCGATCAAATTAGCTTATAAATTGAGTTATAATGCATTCCACATACACGAGATGCCACCATAAGACTTTGTCAATGATGATGATAAGTATTATCTCAGTAAACAATACATATATAGATATATAGACTTATAGTTAATGGTAATTAAATATGATGCATGCGCACACATATACAAAACCATTGACAAGTCCAAAGAATTGACAACTCCTATATATGTTAATTGCTAGCTGGCTGCAATACACCACCATAGTGCTCCATTGCAATGATTGAAACACTGCAAAAGCAAATGGCAAACAAAGAAAAATGGGGAAGCCAAAATAGAATGCCCTTTGTCATTGTAAGGTTGCAGATATGAAGGAAGGGGAAGAAGCACTAACATTTGGAGTAGAGAATTTGGGTAGGTGAGCTTGGTGGGGGTGTTTCACGTTTGTGGCCAAGCTTATTTAGGTTTTCTGAAAGTAGAATGGGTTGAAATGGGAGGTGGGCGGCACCAAGATTTAGGGACAACCCATGGCTCTAGGGTGTTCTTTTAGTAGAGGTTGGGGACTGGTGAGGGATGTGTGGTTTAATAATCAAACAAGTAGAGAAAATAGCCACTCGTGGTATTATAGAAAGTAACTTAAAATTTTAATTAAGGAAGAGAAATCGGTGAATATTTTGGAAAACCGATCACCTCCTTCCACCTTAGTGATCTTGATAAAAATGGATTGGGTGAGATATAATAGAATTAAGTGTGAGATCAGACAATAGCTCATCCCATCTGGTCCTACTCCATTATTTATAAATAAAATTAAATAATTTTTTGTTTTCATATTTCCTTTTTGAACACATATATTTATCATAGAAAAATATAAAATTGATGGATATGTATTTATAGATTATATTCATTAGAATTGAGTATATAGCAAACCACCTTAGTATGAATTACATTAAAGATAAAAAACTATATCTCATTTTAAAAATAATAAATAAATAAACAAATAAATAAAAAGAAAATTGACAGTAGGTATGTAAAAAATACTAAATACATGTGATGCAGAAAAAGGAGAAGGGTATGTTCTTATGTACTCCACTCTCATGTGAATGCATGGACACATGAGTCCCATTTTTAAAAAAAAAATTATAATTATACTTTTTTTTTCAATCTAAAAAGTTATTTGATTCATACTTCTAGTCTCTACCCTCACACTTCACTCTTATTATTAAAATACAAATAACTTAATATTTAATACCATTGTGTCATATTTAGGGTTAAATTAAATTAAATTCTATTTAGATTTAAGTCACTTAAATTTTATTTCATAAGGCTAGTTTAATGTATGCTCCTGTAAAACCTAAAAATATTTTTTGAAAAATTCTAAAACATAGCCCCCTTATATTTTAATCAATTAATCAATAAGACTATGAGAATTAAATTATATTGAATCATATTTGTATCAATTACTACACAAGTAGTTGCAAAATGAGGATGAACCAGGAAAGATCAATTCATGGAGAATTTGGGTGAGTTTGTTAAAAGACATCTCAAGTCAAAAGAGGAACACAAACCTTAGGGACTATTTAGTTCCTGTTTTCAACATGTTTTTTGTTCTTGAAAACAAAAAACACAAAAAACTTATTTGGAGAAGGGGGTGTATTTTTATTTTTTTGTGTTTTCTGTGTTCTCAAAAACCACTTTTTTTATAACAATAAAAATATATTTTCAATATTTTTTTACTGTTCAAATAATAGATTGTTTTTTCTGTTTTATCTTCCTTCTTTTTGTGTTTTCTTAACTGTTTTTTGTATTTTCACAAAGATGAGTTCCACCCAACCACCACACTCCCACCCGCAAACCCTTTCTTCTTCATTAAATTATTAAAATTCATATACTTATACATGGTGACAAAGTTATTCTTTGTTTAAAAAAATTATAACTGGTATAAAAATTTCAAAATGGAATAATTTTTTAAATTTAAATGAATTTTATATTTGAAAATTATTTATATATTTATAATATCAAGTTAATGGAAGAAAACATTTTATTAATTAAAAAATATATATAACTTTTAAACATATTTTTTGTTTTACTTATTTAAAAAAAAATATTATTAACTCAACCAAACATATTTTTTTTTTTTTTTAAATAACAAAAACTGTTTTCCACAATTCAATTCCAAACACAATTTTTTTTCTCAAAACACAAAAAAACTATTATCAAAAAATGTTTTTCAGAACCATTTTCAAAAACTACAACCACTAACTCAATTCTCAGTTCTCTATTAATTTGCAGAAGAAGCTACTAGAACCTCCATAAACAAAGCGATATATGGAGCTCCAAAATGCCTATAAATAGGGACACTTCCTACATCTTCCCTCACAACACACAAGTAGTAGCTAACTGGTGTGATTACTTCTGATACATATATAGAGAGTGATTCTCAACTTTCTTTTCCCACAATGGGGAGTTCTAAGGTGATGGGTTTTGCATTCTTGGTTTTGCTCCTCCTGGATCTCTCCTTTGCTGCTAGAATATTGAAGGAATATGGCGCCGATGGAGGTGGCGGAGGAGGTGGTGGTGGAGAGGGTGGCGGGGGCGGTGGTGGTTCCGCTATCGGAGCTGGTTCAGGCTACGGTTCGGGTAGTGGTTCAGGGTATGGTGGTGCTGATGGGCACGGGTATGCAAGTGGTGGAGGTGGAGGTGGGGGTAGCGGAGGAGGTGGCGGCGGTGGGAGAGCTGAAGCCCCCGGGTCTGGATCAGGCTACGGTTCAGGATATGGATCCGGTTCTGGTTACGGGATAGGAAGTGGAGGGGGGAAAGGTGGCGGCAGCGGTGGTGGTTCCGGATCTGGTTCAGGGCTACGTATTTCTGATCGGGATAGGAATGCAAGTGGCGGAGGTGGAGGTAGCGGTAGCAAAGACGTTAAGGGAAGTGCATCATCCGGGTATGGATCAGGGAGCGAAAGAGGGAGCGGAAGTTGGTACGGAAGCGGGAGTGGTGGTGGCGAAGGAGGTGGGGGAGGAGGAGGAGGAGGCCATGGAAGTGGAGTTGGTTCAGAATCCGGATCCGGATCCAGATCCGGATATGGGAAAGGAAGTGGATCGGGATATGGGTCAGGAAACGGCGGCGGGAAGGAGGGTTTACCCTGAAGTTGAAGAAATGACCAATTAGTTAATAAAGCAGGCTAAGGTTGACGAGTGTAATTAAATTACCATGACACTTCATTAATTTTAACTTACAATCTAAATGAAATATTTTATATTAATATGATATTATGGAGAATTCGAAATCTCAATGAGAGAGGAGGAAAGAATAAAAAAGCGACACAAAGAGTTTAATAGTCATAAGAGAATGAAAAGAAGAAGAAAAAATAAATTAATAGTCACTAAATTATCGAAAAAGTGGTCAACACCGGTAGACGTAGTAAAGTTTAATAGTCACTAAAAATAAATTAAATCTTAAAACTAAAAATTTCTCAAAAACTTAATTATTGTAAAATAAAAGAATGAAAGGAAGAAGAAAAAAAAAAACATAAATGCTAAGAGAAAATAGAATTGTTATTTCATCAATAGGTCTTCTATTTTTATAAAAAGTCAAGAAAAGATTTGTATTAATATGGATAATCATTCACAATTTCCCACAATCTAATAAATTCTCATGTTTTATAACATTCTCCCTTAAATGATTATAAGAATATGTCTTGTTAAAAAAATTACTAGGAAAAACATATTAAAAAACCTTAGTGAAGGAAAAATTGTACAATATTTTTTTAAACTTCTATGATTGCCTCAATAAAAACTTTGTCAGTAAAACCTAATGAGACCAAACCTCAACCAAGGGAAAAATAGTATAGTATAGTGATATCCTTATTACTTTATTCCCCCTTATGTTGATATAATTATTCCTTTACTAGTGATTGTCGCATTTTAATGTTATATATAAGTTTTTTGAGTGTTGTAGTTGGCAATGCTTTTGTGAATAAGTCTGTTAAATTTTCGCTTAATTGTACTTGTTGAACATAGATTTTACTGCTCTTCTAAATCTTATAAATGTAAATAAACTTGAATATATATGCTTAGTTTCATCACCCTTAAGACATTCTTCTTTAATCTACATGATAGAAAATAACAAGAAAAATAATTATAAAAAAGTATTGTTACTATTGAAAACGAAAGAATGAATGCAACCATAAGAGAGAAGAGATAGCTCCAATCAAGAACAAGAATAGAGAAATCCTGATAAAAATAATTTAGGGATCTGTCGTGAAGGTATTGGACTATAAAAACATGTGATGTGAGTCAACGGGTAAGAACGTCCATACATAAGAAACAACATAATGACCTTTGTTTAACAAAGATAAGAACCTAATAGTATGGCCAAATCCAAGAAGTGAATAAGACTTTGTGAGTTGAATAGAGTTGTACCATCAACAATCTAAGGGCAATAGGGTTAGCCATGAAAATTGAATGGCTCAAATTATACTATATATCATTTGGAGCTCCAAATTCACCATTCGGTGTAGAAAAATGATACACTTTTCCTTTAAAACTCAATTAAATTCGTTTTTCTCTTCTTCTTTTTTTCTCTTTTTCTCTCTTTTTGTTTTTGGGTCAAACACCTCTTGTTTTTTATATTAAACTCATAGATGAGTCCATTTATTGTTTTCATATTAAATAAACTCATAGGTCGAACACCTCGTCCTACTCCATTATTTATATATAAAATTAAATAATTTTTGTTTTCATATTTCCTTTTTGAACACATATATTTATCATAAAAAAATAAAATATAAAATATAAAATTGATGGATATGTATTTATAGATTATATTTATTAGATTATATTTATTAGAATATAATTAAAACTGAGTATATAGCAAACTCCTAGTTGGTTCCTATCTTACAGATAAAAAAATATATCTCATTTTTAAAATAAAAAATAAATAAAAAGAAAGTTCAAGGTAGGGATGTAAAAAATACGAAATACATGTGATGCGGAAAAAGGATAAAGGTATGTACTTACGTACTCCACTCTCATGTGGATGTATGGACACATGAGTCTCATTTTTTCAATATGAAAGAATAAGATGGTGTTTATTTTTTTACTTAATTCTAAATAGAACCTTAATGTTTAATAGTGTTAAATATTAGGTTGTTTGTTTTTATAGTATTTTATTTCTATTAAGTATTAAAATGTAAAGAAAAATCAATATGTTATTTTTTCTATTTAGAAAAAGTTACATATTTTGGTTTTTTTTTATTTAGTAAAAAGTTTATAATAAGTTATGAAAAAGTAAAAAAAACAAACAACCTAAATTCTGAAAATAAATTGTTTTCAGCAAAAAGTCAAAAAAACAAACACCACCTAAGACTTTCAAAGTCAAAAGTAGTAGTCCACATCCACCCGCAACCACTAGTAATTCACTTAAATTCCAGAATATTACTAAAAATGATATATTTGCTAATTAGCTTGAACCATAAATCTGGAGGGTGTGTACTTACTAATATACTATGATTAGAAAATAGACCAAAGTGGTGTTCTTTTTTTAATTTGATACTAAATACAATTTACTTTCAAATTTTTGTTGTTTATTTATTTATTTATCGAACTTTTAACTATTTTATCAATATTTTTAACTAAATAAAAAAAATTTTAAAATTATAATTATTTTTTAATCTAAAAAATTAGTTGATTCTTTTTTTTCTCTTTTTTTTTTTTTCTCTTTTTCTCTCTTTTTGTTTTTGGGTCGAACACCTCTTGTTTCCAATATTAAACTCATAGATGAGTCCATTTTAGGAATCAACAAACTTTAGTAGTTCATGGATAATGAGCTAAACCAAACATTTCCACAAAGTTAATGTTCATATTTCAAGTCTATTGGATTTGCATGAATAACAACTTCTCAAAACTCCTTATCAAATTGCTACAACTGCAATTACTATATATGTTTTGTAGGGACCACCCCTAAGTGTACACGTGGCGGCCTAACAAGGCACTCCTCCGTTGGACACGTGACACGTCCAACCCTCTGTCCGGACAATCACATGGACTGACACGTGGCACGCCCATCCCCTGTCTGGACCTAGTGGCTAATGTCTCAAGCAAAATTCTTGACTGCATTTCGCGGGCAATCATTACTCATTTCGCCAAAAGCATACGCAATAAGACCTTCTTGGGTCTCTTCAGGTGACCTACCACGACCTGCCCTACACCGCCGGCACAGTGAAAGGACAAGAGTGATGGCAAATCATCCCCTCCCAGCAATCTCTGTCAGCTGCCTGCAAGATAATGATGGCTCTGCCACCCTCTGAGCACCATCATGACAGCCAAAGTCAAAGTGTCTTCCAACCATTCAAAGGGACGAGGCTCCAGGCACTATAAAATGGCCCTCGACGACCCAGTCAAGGGAGGGGAGGTAAGCATTCCAAAGGAAAAGGGCCCCAAAGATGTTAATATCAAGATGCTAAAGAGCAAAACTAACAAAGGCATCGGAGGGTGTGTCTGGACACCCTGTCCGGACATCTTTTACAAAGCAAAGGAAGGAAGCATCATTCTCAATTGAGAGAGCGAGTGCATCAGGAAATTGTAGTGACCCTGGTAAGCCCCGCCATCAACATTGGCGCCATCTATGGGAAGGTAGCATTTGCAAAGATGTCCACACCCTCTAGAAGCCATTCGTCAGCCATGGGAGATAAGTGCCATTTTGACTGGCGTGAAACCATGGAAAAACGACAACTGGAAAGTGAACGACAAATGCAGGCCCTGCTCCAAGAAATAAGGAGGCTCAGGGAAGAAAACGATGTGTTACGAATCCAGGTTTCCTCCTCGGGACCTCCTCAAGCCCAGCGATCGAGAGGTGAAAGGGCAAACTCTAGGCATAACCAGGGGGCTGCGTATCTTGGAATCGCTGGGGTCACCCCTGGTATGCGCAATGAGCGGCCTGGTGAATGACCCTTACCTATGTATCATGCTCCACATGATGAAAGCTCAGAATTCACTCGTGTCTCATCAAAGAGACAATGCGACAAGAGACCCCAGTTATCTGATGCGATACGTGCAAGGCTGGGACCACAAGCACCTGGTAAAGATAGGCCACCTACGACCTCGACCTGGGAGACGTATCCTAACCCCCCAGTCGCACCCATCACACGGGGCAATCCCCCACACCAAGTACTACAACAAACCGGAGGAAATTTATCAGATGAACCCCCCCTCCCCCCTCGGGCTCCATTAGTTAGCGATTGGACGACATGCTCTTTTAGCTTGCGTATTATCAATTAGGAGCCCCCAGGAGGGTTTCTCGTGCCAAAATTTTCTGCGTATGACGGGTTTAGCGATTCGTTTGATCACATCATGCACTATCGGCAACTCATAACTCTTGATATAGGGAATGACGCGCTGTTGTGCAAGGTATTCCCCGTTAGCCTATAAGGTCAGGCCGCCCTTTCGTGGTTTCATCGACTCCTTATAAATTCTGTTGATAACTTTCAGGATTTATCAGAAGCCTTTGTGGGACAATACCTGTGTTCCGCACGACATAAACAGAATATCAACACCCTACAAAACATAAAAATGCAGGAAAATGAATCCCTGAGGGAGTTCGTGAAAGGATTCGGCCAAACTATAGTGCAAGTAGAAGCTTATGGCATAGACGTTGTCCTACAAATTTTTAAGCGAAATATATGTCCTGGCACACCGTTCTTCAAATCACTCGCTAAAAAACCTCCCACAACCATGGACGACTTGTTCTGATGCACGAACAAATACTCAATGCTGGAATATGATATACGCGCAGCCACCCAACAAATCCTGGTTACTGGACAGCCGACCAAAACTGATACGGAAAGGAGTTTCAAACCTCCGAACCAACAAAGGTCGTCCGGCTGCAGACAAGTCGAACAAAGCCACTCGGAGCTACCACCGCTTACACCCCTTACAAGGTCATATGAGAACCTTCTTCCAATGATCTGCGAGCTATCCAACTTTAGGTGGCCCGAACCCATCAAATCGGACCTAGCCAAGAGAGATCACAATAGGAAATATGCTTATCATAAAGAGCATGGACATACCACGGAGTAGTGCAGGAGTCTCCATTACTTAGTAGAAAATATCATAAGAGCAGGGCACCTCAAGCAATACATCCGCTCAAAAGCTAGGAGTGTAGGAACTTCCCGGAGTCAGGCCTCTAGAGACCCCTCGGCTCCGATCGTCCATAGGGTCGTAATTAACTACATTCATGGTGGACTCCTAGACGAAGAGTACGACTCCAAGCGAAAGAGGCAAAGGCTACTACGAGCCGCTTCGATATGCGAATGTATCAAGTCCATCCGACCCAAATTAACCGATGGGAGCACCTGCCCCATAGATGGGACAATCATTTTTCCTCCAGTAGACCCCATACGAATATTGCAACCGCACCGAGACGCCCTTATCCTATCTCTTGGGATTGGGGACTTCGACGTAAGGCGAATCTTAGTCGACCCAGGCAGCTCGGCCGACCTCTTGCAAGTATTAGTAATCAAGAAAATGGGACTCGTACCCTCCAACCTAGAAAACCCGGGGCGGATTTTGTCAGGATTCAATGGAGCCGCAACAACCTCCCTTGGAGACGTTGTGCTACTAGTCCAAGCAGGCCCGGTCATTCTCAACGTACAATTTTCAGTGGTGGAAGATTTATCCCCCTTCAACGCCATTTTGGGATGTACTTGGTTGCACTACATGAAGGTTATCCCTTCCACATACCATCAGATGGTGAGCTGCCTCATCAAAGACGAACAAATTGATTTATATGGCAACCAGTTAGCAGCCCGCTAGTGCTATCAAATAGCACTAGAGGTCGAACCCAGCAACAATCGCGAGCCGCTCCCTAAGCATGCGAATGCACTCGACCAATAGCAATTATAGTACCTGGTGGATAAAGATCCCCCGGTGGCCAATCCCTTGCGAACTATCCAAATCTCGGAGAAGAACGATCGTCTCACTTATATTAGTTCCCTTTTGGGACTCGAGGAGACTCAGAATATCGAGGAGGTGTTCCGACAAAACCAAGACGTTTTCGCATAGGCACACTCCGATATGCCCGACATCCACCCATCAATTGCCTCCCACCGACTAAACATCTTACCCTCGTCAAGACCTGTCCAGCAAAAGGTTAGGCAATTTCATTTGGATAGACAGAAGATCATTTGGGACGAGGTGGACAAGGTATTGGATGCCGGGTTCATCAGGAAAGTTGAGTACCCGGAATGGTTGGCAAATATGGTGGTGGTCCCCAACAAGGAAGGGAAGTGGCGAGTATGTGTTGATTACACCAATCTCAACAATGCATGCCTAAAAGATAGCTTCCCGCCGCCATGGATAGACCAAATTGTGGACTCCATTGTCGGGCAGGGGATGCTCTCCTTTCTAGACACCTTCTCCGGATACCATCAGATCCCCATGGCCCCCGCGGACGAAGAAAAAACTGCCTTTATAACGCCTCATGGGCTTTATTGTTACAAAGTCATGCCATTTGGATTCAAAAATGACAGCACCACCTATCAAAGACTGATGATA
Source organism: Vitis vinifera (assembly GCF_030704535.1). Classification (NCBI taxonomy): domain Eukaryota; kingdom Viridiplantae; phylum Streptophyta; class Magnoliopsida; order Vitales; family Vitaceae; genus Vitis; species Vitis vinifera. The sequence continues at coordinate 7,236,124 of NC_081817.1, forward strand.
AAGATCTTCAGGCCCTTGTTTGGTCACACGGTGGAAATATACATTGACGACATAGTGTTCAAAAGCAAAACTAGAGAAGATCATACGCACCACCTGCAAGAAGTCTTCCACTTGCTAAGGGAATACGACATGAAACTGAACCCGTCCAAATGCGCCTTTGACATAAGTGCAAGAAAATTTCTGGGATTCATGGTCACCCAAAGAGGAATAGAAGTCAGCCCTGATCAAATTAAGGCAGTCCTAGAGGACGTTTCATAGCCCGATTCACTAACAAATTACGACATTTCTTTCTAGTGCTAAGGAAAGCTGACGCGACTGGATGGACGGATAACTGTCAGGGCGTGTTCGAGAAAATTAAACATCCTCACACAACCATCCATCCTGAACAGCCCCCAGCCTGGAGAACGATTGTACATGTATTTAGCAGTATCGAATTTAGCAGTTAGAGCTATCTTGTTTCGATGTCCAACACACAAGGAGTAGAAGCCTGTTTATTATGTCAGCATAGCAATGGCCGATGCAGAAACAAGGTATTCAAAGGTAGAACAAATTGTCTTAGCCTTGCGAAGTGCTGCCCAGAAGCTCCGCCCGTATTTCCAAGCTTACCCAATAATCATACTTACCGACCAGCCCCTCCGCAGCATCCTGCACTAACCGAATCTTTCCGAAAGAATGCTGCAATGGGCCATAGAGTTAAGCAAGTATGGGATCAAGTATCAACCTAGGTTGTCCATGAAAGGGCAAGTCATGACTGACTTTGTGGTAGAATCTCCCCAACAGCCCTCCCAAGGCGGAGAATCAGACAAAACGAAGTGGTGGACCTTGCAAGTTGACGGAGCCTCTCGGTCGTCAAGATCCGAAGTGGGACTATTACTACAATCTTCAACTGGAGAACAACTGGAGCAGGTCATCCGACTCGGATTCCCCGTATCAAACAATGAAGCCGAGTACGAAGTCATTCTGTTTGGATTGGACCTTGCACTCCCACTATTCGTCTCTAAGCTCAGAATCTACAACGATTCTCAACTCGTTGTGAGACATGTGTAGGAAGAATACGGAGCAAGGGACGAACACATGACGCGATACCTGACAAAACTGCGAGACACCCTATGACAGTTGGGCGAGTGGACTATCGAAAAAGTCCCCTGACCTGACAACGTACGGACTGACGCCCTAGCAGGAATAGCTGCCTCGTTTCCCATTAAAAAAGCCATCTTGTTGCCCATATATGTACAGACTAATCTCTCTATCATGAAAGCGCCCACTTGTAATGCTATCAAAGAAAGCCAGAAATGGACGAGCATTATAAAGGAGTACCTCCAAACATGCGCCCTACCTGAAGAATCCAAGCAAGAGCATAAGATCCGAGTGCAGGCTGCCCATTTCGCCCTGATCGGTAAGTGTCTTTACAAGCAATCTTTCACAAGCCCCTACCTCAGGTGCCCAAACCGCTCGGAAGCCCAGTATGTGCTAGCAGAATTGCATGAGGGTATATGCGGCAACCACCCCGGAGAATGATCTTTAGCACATCGCGCCCACTCACAAGGATACTATTGGCCCACTATGAAGAAAGACGCGACAGATTATGTAAAAAAATGTGACAAATGCCAAAGGCACGCACCCATCCCGCATCTGCCATCCGAGATGTTGAACCCAATAACAAGTCCTTGGCCATTCGCGCAATGAAGGATGGACATAGTGGGACCTCTGCCCGTTGCAGCTGCCCAAAATAAGTTACTACTTGTTGCCATGGATTACTTTAGTAAATGGGTAGAAGCAGAGGCGTATGCTAGCATCAAGGACAAAGATGTCACAAAATTCATTTGGAATAACATCATTTGCCGATTTGGAATCCCTCAAGCAATCATAGCCGACAATGGTCCACAATTTGACAGCATTGTCTTTCGAAAGTTTTCCTCAAAACTCAAAATCCAAAATTTATACTCCACGTCGAGGTATCCCAGAGCAATGGGTAGGCAGAGGCAACGAACAAGACCTTACTAACAGCTTTAAAGAAGACTTTGGAGCAAGCCAAAAAAAAGTGGGTGGAGAAACTGTCTGGCGTCTTGTGGGCCAACCGGACCACTTCCGGGTGACCCACAGGAAACACTCATTTCGCTCTTGCATACGGTATGGATGCAGTCATCCCTACGAAAATAGGTTTGCCCACGATCCGGACTGCCGCACAAGGTTAAAATGATGAAAACCAAGAGCTCGGAAGGAACCTAGATTGGCGGATGAAATGAGAGAAAGTGCATTCATCCGGATGGCCGCCTACTAGCAAAGAGCGACTACCCATTACAATCACAAGGCATAGTCTCGTGTCTTCAAGGCTAGAACACTTGTCCTCAGAAGAGTTTTCAAAAATACCGCAAAAAAATAAGCCGAGAAGTTCCAAGCGAATTGGGAAGGCCCCTACATTGTCTCCAAAAAAGGCGAAAGTGGGGCTTATCATTTACAACAACTAGACGGAACCCTGTTACTCTGCCCACGGAATGTATCTAACCTTAAGTAGTATTATCAATAAAGAGAAACAAGGGGTGAGAAAAGAGCAAAGCAATGCAATATTTATAAATAAGTGTAAAAATTATCTTTACAAGTCAGTCGGACCATTCACGGCAAAAGAAAAACTATAGGGAAGAACTACACATAAGATAAACCATCTCATCGCGGAGGGCCTCCAGCTATCGCATCTCCGTCATCAGAATGAAGGGAATGAATATCATGCATGATACCATTTTTCTTCATACAACAGCGGTAGCCGAAGAAGTACATTTCGTCCACTTGCCTCTGATACTCGGTCTTCAACTCCTTCTGAGCGGCAAATCTAGCCTCCAGCTCCTTCTTCTAGGCAAGCAGGCCCGCTTGCAACTCCTCCGTCTCTTTCTTTTGGGCCGCAAGACTGGCCTAGAGTTCATCCACCTCCCTTTTTAGTTGGGAGTTCTCATGCTCTGCCCTCTTATACTTAGCCTCCATAGTTTCTCCTTTCTCCTTCAGCTGGTCCACCTCAACCTGTATCGCTTCTTTTTTCCTCTTAGCCAACTTCAGCATCTCGGTTCCATCTGCAATAGCCTTTTGAGCGGCAGCCAAGTCAGCCTCCACTCGCTCTAACTTCGAGCGCATTTCTTCAATGCCGCCCGAGTGGTGAGAGATAAAGCCTGCATAGCCTCTGCCACTTCCAATCGCTTAAAAAGTTGTGCACGCTGTCACATCATGTTGTGGATGCAGGTTATAACCTAGAAGAGGCAACAGCAACCAAGTTAGTACCAAGCGATGGAATATGCATTATTGGAAAAAATGGCAAAACAAAAGAGATTACCACTTCTGCAGTCTCCGACACCTTTCATTCCTGCAGATGCTGAATGCAAAACACAGCAAACTCAGGGGTGCCGAAGGGAAGCCTGGCTGAGAAGGAAGGAGGGTGGTCACCCATATTCACAGATATCTGCTTGGTAAGGGGAAAGAAGTCTAACATTTTTTGTATAAGGAGCTTCAGCGTCCGTGAAGCACGGCACACGCTTTAGCATCTCCATCATCTCCTCCCAGCTTGGAGGAACTATAGGTCTTGGACTGCCCTTCTCATCCAGGACCCTCTCGACGGGAACAGTATCTGAACCCGTCTTCATCTCGCAAGCCTCTTTCGCTGCATCCAAAACGCTACTAAGCTCGGCTACATCTAGCTGGGTCACAGCCGTAGTGCTAGGCCCTACTATGTCTGGTGGGGTCGCGACTGTTGTGCTAGGTCCTACTACATCCGGGTGGGGCACGGTCGATGGAGGAGCTCCCCCGTCGAATCCTCCTAGGCCTTCTCCGGGCAAGGCCTTTTGGCTAGGAAATGGACAATGTCAATCGCCTCATACAAGCGTTTGCGATGCCTCTCCATAAATCCAGCTCTTAGGTCATTCATGTCTTCCTCCTCTTCCAGCTCGTTTACAACCCCTAAAGCAATAGACTCCGGCTCAAGCTGAGAAGGGCCAGTCCCCGAATTGATGGTGTCAAGCCTTGGTGGGCTGATTGGCTGGACACTGAAGCTATGGAAGAAGACGAAGGATCAGGAGCTGGAGACACGATTTTGATTGTCTGTGCAATGGTATTCTTTTTCTTCTTCGCAACCTAAGGACGGACCACAGGCGATGAACCGCGGCCTTTCTCACCAGGCATTTTCCCCAGCATCCCCTCCTGTCTCTTCTCCTCCCACTGCTCAAGGCGTTTTTGGGCGAGCCTTTGCGTCCGCCTCGCGAGCCTTTTCGTAGAATGGGAGGTCCTTCAACATGAAGTGTTCCCCGGGAACCACAATCTTTGGTAGCCACCTAGGGATGATGTTGAGAACGTATGACTGAGGTTCTCAGACAACCGCCAATAGATTCTGAGCAGAAAAGAGCATGTAGTGGTGTCTTTCAATGGCAATAATCTCGAACAGCTTATTTAGGCGGTCGAATAAAGCATTTTCCACCCACTCGACCAAGCGGTCCCTCTTACCTGAACCTGCATCAGCCAGAACAAAGGAGGTTAGTCATCTAATGAGATCAACTTAAGCCTCAAATTTCAACAAGGAATAGACACTTAAAGCCACCCCTACCCAGAAGCTTCAGCAAATAATTGGAACTGAAATCCCTTTTCGGGTGTTCTATCAAACCAGCCCATAGTCCCCTAACCAGTACGTGCCCCTCAGCCCCCTTTGTTCGAGTCAGGAAGGTTGGTTACTAGTTGAAGAGACGGGATATGGGCAAACATAATAAAGATGTCATTTTTTTCCCTTCATGAGGGTGTAAACAAAAAGAACCTTCAGTAGGGAAAGGTCCAAGTTGAACAGCATATTCAAGATGATGCACCCTATTAGCACCCGCACGATATTGGGATGGATGAAGGCTGAAGGGATTTGAGTATAATGGAGGAATTGTTTGAAAAGGGATAGAAAAGGAAAACGAAGCCCCGCATTGAACTGCTCCTTGGTGAAATAGATGGAGTTGTGCCCGACTTTCTTTGTGGACATGGGATCCCCCTCCACTAGCTGAACGGAAACGTCGTTCAGAAGACAGAAGCGGTTGCGAAACTCCCACTCATTGAGGGCTTTAGTGGGCTTCCCCGGATAGGGGTGTCCGGATCCACCCTTCCCACTTGGCCTGACCACGCTGAATGAAACAACATCTTTCTTCGCAGGCATGTTGGAACGAGGGGCCGAGACAAACCTGCATAGCGCAATGCCGATAGTTAGAGGATAGTTACCCGACCCCACTGCCCTGTGGACAACGTCCCAAAAGGCCTAGGCTAGAAAACATGCCTAAGTCAATAACCTCCCCAAGGCAGGAACCCCGGGACCGCTATCCAACTCCTAATCCTACCCAAGAAACAATTCAACCATTTCCAGGCGTGCGAGGAGGGTAACAAAATGTGCAGCAGGCTCAACAAAACCTCAAAACACAAAATAGCCAAGACGCAACCCTAGCCCAAAATTATCAAGGCAGGCCACCCACAGAATGTGACGCCCTTGAACAAACCTATGCATTCCCCTCTGCAAAATCCGCCAAAGGCATTTTCCAACCCACCGGAACCCCCAAACATTACTCCTACCTCTCAATCGCAAACAAGCACCAAAAATCCAAAGTAAATCGAAGAAGCGGGAAGTAGGAGACGAAGAGATAGAAACAGAGAGTATACTTGACAATAGCTTGCAAGAAGAAGGAAAACCAAGCCGCAGTCACCTAAATGTACCAGTCGTGAAGTCGCGAAGAAAGCATCCCTGACTGGAACCCTAAAAGCAATGCCCAGTCACTACCAGAATGAGGAAGAAATAAAGAGAAAATGTAGCCGCGGGGAGATGAATTTCCTATTTATAAAATGAAACCCCTCGGGACCCCAAATGACCAGGCATCCAACCGCACTACGCTCGAAATGACATGCCGCCTGTTAACCATCCCAAGGATGGCGGCTTGCCATAACTGCCTCCCCCCCTTAGGCATCATGTGTTATGCGACCCAAAAAAAAAAAAAAAAAAGGTTGAAGGCATCATTTTAACTCGCCTTTTCTACCCAGACAAAATAGTTTGGTTAAAAGGGAGGAATTGTAGGGACCACCTCTAAGCGTACACGTGGTGGCCTCACAAGGCACTCCTCCGTTGGACACGTGACACGTCCAACCCTCTGCCCGGACGATCACATGGACTGACACGTGGCACGCCCATCCCCTGTGCGGACATCTAGTTCGGACCTAGTGGCTAATGTCTCAAGCAAGATTCTTGACCACATTTCATGGGTAATTATTACTCATTTCACCAAAAGCATATGCGACAGGACCTTCTTGGGTCTCTTCAGGTGACCTGTCCTACGCCGCTTGCAGAGTAAAAGGACAAAAGTGATGGCAAATCATCCCCCCCTCCCCCAACAATCTCTGTCAGTCGCTTGCAGGATAATGATGGCTCTGCCACCCTCTGAGCACCATCATAATAGCCAAAGTCAAAGAGTCTTCCTACCATTCAAATAGACGAGACTCTAGGCACTATAAAAGGGCCCCCGACGACCCAGTCAAGGAAGAGAAGGTAAGCATTCCTAAGGAAAAGGGCCCCAAAGATGTTAATATCAAGATGCTAAAGAGAAAAACTAACAAAGGCATCGGAGGGTGTGTCCGGACACCCTGTTTGGACATCTTTTGCAAGGCAAAAGAAGAAAACATCATTCGCAGTTGAGGAAGCGAGTACATCTAGAGATTGTAGTGACCCTGGTAAGCCCCGCCATCAACATGTTTGACTCCCGAGAAAATACATGAAAATAAAAAATAAAAAATCTAAAATTTAACATCTTAATTCTCATTCTTCTACCCCTAACAAACAAAAAATCTCAACTCACCCGAGGCTAATACAACTAAACATCACCCTGTCCAAATAGTTGTTATTGCCATTAATATGTCGTTGAGAATGAAATACACTTCAAATCTTACAATTCCATTAGTCACTCAACTGAATCCAAACCATTGTAAAGCATAAGATTCAAAATTCCATTTTTTTCTCTTCCCTGAGTTTCTGAGGGACCAAACAGAGACTTAATGCAATTACTTCAAAGAATTCATTTAAATATACGCAACGGATTCTACAAATTGACCTTTGCAACAATTATCGCTCAGAGATTCAGATTTGAGTTTCAAATTCAACAACGAAATGTCGAACAAAATTCAAACTTGAAGTGGATAGATTGAGGCAATAAAGTCACCAGTATCTGGATTTTTCAAAATTTTGGGGAGATAAGCGCCGTCAAATCCGATCGGACAGAGATTTGACGACAGAGAATTGGATCTAAATGCCAATGTGGCAAAATCGAATTGTCTTGGTGGTCTTAAAAACGACGGATCTTCATCATCAATCGCTTTCTGCGCGTGTATTGGTACGGACAAAATAAACCGAAAAGCTCAAGGTCATCCTCTATGCTGGACCAATGTTATATGCAATAAGCTGAATATAAAACAATTGGACTTGCAGCAAGTCCACATATATTCCAACATTTCCAAAACCCAAAACTTAGCCCAGCCCATCAAACTAAAAATGGCTTACAAGTCACACCAAAAGGTTGAAATTAGGTGTGTAAATAACTTCAATTTCATTGGTTTTTGAATAAAAAAAAAATGAATTCAACCAACATAGTTTGTTTATATATGATAAAAATTGAACCAACCAAATTTTAAACGAAAAATTGAAACAAACAAGTCTTTTTAAGTTCAATATCTTTAACTCGGTTTTAGATTTGTTTTTGTTTTAAACCTAAAATCCATTAGTACAAATTTATATTAGGTCTTAAGTCTATTTTTTTTTAAATTAATTCAAATCATCTTGGATTTTATGTTAAAAATATATTAAACATATTTAGAATTAATTTAATCATAATATAAAACAAAAAATTAATTTAATAGAATCTAATATAAATCTTTTTTTTATCAAATATCAAACAATTATATATAAGTTTTAAAATGTCAATTTGGTTCGGCTTATATTAATTATGAAACAAGAAAATGCAAAATCAAACCAACAAGGTCCATTTTGAAAATTCTCAAATCGAATCGATTTTTTTATTAATAAAAATCGAATCGATATGTTCAGTTTTGGTTGGTTTGGATTAGTTTGTTGATCTTTTTGGTTTTGCATAGACTCATAATTAGAATTATTTTCACCAAATATAATTTTTTTTGTCATTTTTAAAAATTTTTGTATTACTCGTTTTTTAAATTAAATTTTTATTAAAAAATAAATTTATAATTCACAAAAGAAAAGAATTCTAAGAATTATATATAAAATACAACATAAAATAGTATTAAATATGTGATATAAAAATAATAGTAACCTCTCTACAAAATATAAGTTTTAGACATTTATATTAAAAAGGTAATAGATTTTAAATTTGATTAAAAAAATTTAGATATTAAAAAAAATTAATATCAAATCTATAGTTTTTGTATAAAAGTTTTTTCTTTTTATATAAAAGTTTTTATTTTTAAAAACAAAAAACATAAAGTATATTCAAACTAAGCTTAAATTACAAATTATGAAACGATTTCTAAAGAAACCTTAAAATTTAGAGAGATTCCGAGTGTATTTAGCTGTATTTTTAAAAAATGCTTTTAGCCTAAAAAGTGTTATTTAAAAAAAAAAAAGTGTTTGATAAAATTTAGAAAACACTTTTAAAATTTTGAAAAATCACTTGTATAATTTTTTTGGATAAATATTTTAAAATTTTGGATAAACATTAATAACAAATTTTTTTTTGTTATTAATGTGTATTATTATTATTATTATTATTTATAAATCAGTTTAATTATATTGAAAATAAAAAATATGTAGTAATTAATTATGTCAATTTCAAATGATCAATTAGGCAAATAGTAAATTTTGGTGTTAAAACAAGTTGGAAAGATAATTTTATATTTAGTTGCATTTTTTGTATTAATTATTTTAGAACATTTATATTAAGTATCATTAATTTTAAATAAAAACAAATCGGAAAGCATTCTTGTGATATAAAATTTCAAATGTCATGCATGTATCAACAAAGAAGATTTTCAAAGATAAACGATTTACAAATGAATTGGAATTCATAATATGCCTATTGCCTAAAATGCATAAACTAAAGGGAAAATCACTATCCAGGGTTGAATACGGGTGATAATGACCCAAAAGGGCATCAACTTTGATAAGTTTTCAAAAAGATTTTAAAATGTAAAAACTCAAATATATCCTCATACTTTTCATTTTAAAGTTAAGCATATCTCTAGTTTGTCTTTTCTCTATTTTTTTCTTTTCTAATTATTATTATTATTATTATTATCAGCATCATTATCATCAATAATCTATCAAATAAAAATAATACTGTTAGTTCAAGGGTTTTCCTAATCGTGTTTTGATGATAACAAGTCATAATTAAGTTGCTAATCATTTTAAATTAAAAAGAATTTTAGGTGCTAGTTTGAAAATTCATCAAAGGACTCAATAGATGTAAGATCAAGACATATGGAAGACCTTTTAATCCTAGAAACATTTGTAAAATGAATGGATGGGTGCACTTAGGATTTTCATATATTTTCATGTATCTTTAAAAACGCAGTTTATGCATTAAAGTTACATTTTCATTAAAACCAAAATTTTAACATATGAACCTTAGGCAAATCGTTTCAAAATTGTCATAGTCATTGACCTAAAGACTTTGCCTAAGTGTTAGAAGTGAAAAGAACAAAAAATGACAAGTTTTCGGATAAAAAATGGTGAACCAGTTTAAGCACTGGTCAACCGGCTTAACTAGTTAGGATATCAATCAACCAATTATATCTTCTCAATCTAGGGTCGATCGAAAGATGCAAAAAATATTTTCTCTCTTCCAGTAGCCATTCATTCTCGATCGATGGTTATGTTTTCCAGATCAAGGTTTGGTTGAGACCTGGTCGAGGTCCAGTTGAGAACTAATTGTCACTTGTCATGCATTTATTACCCAACGGCTAATCAATCGGTTGTCCCCCAACTCGACCAATCAAGACTGTTTTTTGGCATTTTGGCTCTTGATGTTAGAAACCTATAAATTAAAAGCTCCACTTCATTTATGAGTAAAAGAACACATACATTTATTTATTTGCTTATCTATTCTTGACTAAAAAACTCTCATTTTTTTCTTAGTACATTAAACCTCCACTTGCATATTCCTTAGTACACCTTTGTGATTCTTTCTAGCCTTTAAGTTGTATTTAAGTCATTGTTGAGCTAGGTTCAAAAACTTAAATCTGTATTTAAGTCATTAAACCTCCATTTGCATATTCCTTAGTACACCCTTATGATTATTTCTAGCCTTTAAGTTGTATTTAAGTCATTATTGAGCTAGGTCGAGAAGCTTAAATCTGTATTTGAGTGTTTTTGTGAGAGTTAGAAGTTTCAAGTGAGTAAAGAGTTGAAGAGATTGTATAAGTGTCCATTGGAGCCGAAATCCCAAGTCGTTAGACTCTTGGTTGAAGTTCTCTCACTCGGTTAGGAGTTTAAGGTAAGTAAACTTAGGCAAAAGGTATCAAATCACTATAAAATCTAAGTTTGCTCTTTTTAACCTTATCTCTTTATATTTTTCTTTCTTTTGCTTGAATTTATTGTGTTTGAAAAAGAATTTTTGAAATCCAATTCACCACTATCCCCCCCCCCCCACCTCTCTTGGTTGTTTTCCCTGTTAAGATTAGCCTTAATATATATATAAATAAAATATAATAAATAAATTTACTATTGTTTTAATATATAGATTTCATAAGAAAACATTACGATAAAATAATTATTTTTATATTTTCAAAAATTTTGAATCATTTAACTTCATAATATGATTATTAGGAAAATATAACAATAAAAAAATTTGTTTTTATAATTGTTAAAAAGTGAAATTAAAGCATATTGTAATATATTGTATTTTTAATATATTTTATGTTATAAGTTTGAAAAATGTTTTTACTATATTGTAAGACTCTTTTTATTGAGCTAAACTTTACATTCACATCATGCATACATAAAATATAAGGAAAATTACCCATTAGGGTGGGCTTGGGTGAAAATGACCTAGAAGGATCAATGAATGTGATAATTCATCAAAAGGCCTAATTTTTTTATCAAACCCATTTTCCATTTAATTAAACTTTAAAATTACAAATTTATAAGAAAATAATAATTGAAAAAATAGGGAAGAAACCTGTTCTTCTAGTGCCCTCCCCATGAAAGCTTCCTTTTCGCATCGTCGAAGTGTTTTCATTGTCAATGTTGTGTCCTCAACGACATACTCAATCTTGTCTACCCGTCTATAGTTCTATTGTACTAGTGTGCCGAAGGCTTCCATTTCACATCTCAATCTTATCTACTCGTCTACAATTCCATTGTACCAGTGGCCTCTTTGTTGAAGGCTTCCATTTCGCATCATCATCAGTATGTCTCCATTTTTGACGTGTTGTAACGACCCACACCCAATCATGTAGATATTGCCCGCTTTGGGCCCAATAGGGTCCTCACGGCTTTAAAACACGTTTATAAGATTAAGAGAAGTTAATACTTATATAACGTCATAAACTTTCCTCTCTATTCGATGTGGGATGTCACAAACACCCCCCCCCCATGCAAATACAACGTCCTCATTATGTCCCGTGAGATTGTAGAGCCAAACAAATAAACACCCCTACAGGGCCAAACAAACCCCCACACCAAGGTCGGGAATCGGCTCTGATACCATTGTAACGACCCGCATCCAACCATGTAGATATTGTCCGCTTTGAGTCCAAAGGGGCCCTCATGACTTTAAAACACTTCTAAAGGGTTAAGAGGAGTCCATACTTATATAACACCAGAAACTTTCCTCCCTATCCAATGTGGGATGTCACATGTGTCTTCGACAATATCTTAAGAGTACTTTTCAGATTTATTGGCCGATTCCCATTATTTTTTACCCAGCACACCCTAATGGGTAATTTTCCCCAAAATATATCTTTAACAACAAATAAATTAATGATTTGAAGATAGATTTGTGTATCCATAAATTATAAAAAAAATGGATAAAAATTTGAAAGAAAATTCATAATATGCAATCATATGCATGCATTACTACAAAACAATTAATGAAAGTGCATTAAAAATAATTTTGTGTACATTAAAAAGAATTTAAAAAAACAATTAATGAAAGTGCATTACAAATAATTTCGGGTACATTAAAAAGAATTAAAAAATAAACTTCATACCTACATGTAATTTTATAATTTTATAGATTCATATTTGTAGATATCAATATCTTTTTTTTTTCTTCAATTAAGTAATCACCATTAATCTTACGAAAAAAAAAGAATAAGTTCTTATATTGGTGGGAACTAAAATCCATGGGTAGTGAATTTTTCGTCTAGCTCCATTTCAAATTTTTGAAGTTTTGATGCACATACTATATTAAAAAAAAAAAAAAAAAAAAGGAATTTTATTAAGAATTTAAGAGTTGTTATTTTGGTAACTAGAAAGGATGAAAATATGAGAATATTAGATTATAAAAGAGTTTATACTCTTTTAGATGGTGGAAAGTAGATATATTAATTAAAATTATTTAAATTTCTTTCCATTTATTTTGCTTCATTTATTTAAAAATAAATAAAATAGAACTTGGTAATGAAATTATTGAATACCAAATTCAAAACTAATCCCAACATAAAGATATGCGCACTCGCGGAACTAGCTAGTGCCGAAAGACCACATGCCCCTTTGAAAATATTAAAACAAAAAAACTACACTTATTGCAATAGTAAAACTCTAATCCAGACCAATTATTACTCCCCCTAATAATAGCAACTCTGAATCATTGGGTTAAAACTTGTATTAGTTTCAAGGGTTATCCCATTGAACTAAACTGCTGGCTCCACCACTAGATACGTGAAAAATCCTATCTCATTATAATTTATAATTTAAATTGTACATAAATTAATAAACCTAGGAAAAGAAAAAAGAAATAGTTGTAAGTATGGTTGATTACAGTATAGATATTCCTATCAACATTTAAATATGTGCATTAGGTGGAATACCAATTACCAAACTCATTAGGTGAGAAGGAATTGATTGCTCCACTTTGGAAGTTTATCTTTTATATCGACAATAAAGTGCCTATATTATATTCTATGACAATGTCAGAATTGTTAAGGAATTTAATTTTGTAAAATTTCTTGGTCTATCGTGTATGAGAAACTATTAGCTAAATGAGGCATTTCTTTATACTGGCATTTGGTGTTCTACCACAATGAGACAATGGGTTTAAATTAATACAAATCTACAAATTAAGTCATTAAGTGTGAGATCTCATGTCCCACTTGAATCCCAATCCACTATAATATGCTAGAGTCAAAAGGAAAATTTGGGTAGTTTACTATTAATTTCAATACTTATAAGAGAATAAATATGATTTTATTTATTTATTTATTTATTTATTTTAAGTATGAAGTATTCTTATTTAATCATTAATGTATTTTGCAATTGAATTTCTTTAACACTTTGTTTTATATGTTGAAAATGTCTTTTTTGAGATAGGAAATGGTACACCAACTTAATATTACTTTCACTTAAAAGGAAAAAAAAAATGTAACCACCTACTTATGTAGATATTGTTTGTCTTAAATCCTGTAATAACCTACTCTCAATTATGTAAATATTATTTGCTCCAAACTCAAAGGGTCCTCATGATAATTTTAAAATATATCTATATGATAAAGAGAAACTCATACTTTCTTTATCTAAATTGAAAGATTATAATTATCATTCATGCGATCACTCTTGTCCCACAGAATTATGAGGTCAAACAAATAAACATTTTTTATGGGACCATACAAATTACCTCTCATGCAGATTACTCATGTCCCATAGGATTGTGGGGGTCAAACAAACAAACATTCTTTTATGGGACCAAACAAATTACCACCTTGAATTGGGAGGCTCTAATATCATTTGTAACAACTCACTCCCTCCCCCTCATGTAGACAATGACCATTCTAGCTTCAATAATATATATATATACACTTCATTTGAATACAACGTCCTCATCATGTTTCAAGAATTATAAAGTCAAAAAGACAAATACCTCATATGGGACCAAATAAATTCCCATACCAAATTGATAATCAGTTTTGATACCATTTGTAGTAGTCCACTACTACTAACTATGTGTGTCTACATGATTAAGAGATCATCTTTCTATCATATAGGGTTGTAGGATAAAAACTTGCAGAAATATTGTCTACTTTGATCTCAAAAGGTCCTCACAAATATATATATATATATATATATTGTGTGTATGTGTCAAAAACCTTTTCGTCCATCCAATATGAAACATCGCAATTAATAATCAAGATCTTAGCAAGGTCTTTAATTAGATGATAATTAATAAAAATTCTAGCACAAAATCCACCCACAAGATGGGGAAAGGAAATGATGCAACAACTTGATATCACTTTCAAAAACAAAAAAAGGAGCCCACCACTCATCAAGATCTTAGGAGGGTTGGCAATTAAATGATAATAAAGAAAACTATACCATAAACAAAAAGGAAAATATGTAGAACGTGGCCATCATATAAGCATCTAATTAAATAAAGCCTTCCACAATCCTAATTTAGTAAACAAAGAAATTAACCTAGTCAATCTCTCAATCGGTGCTTCCCCTTCATGTCCTCAAATTCCGATACTCATTGGATAAGAAACATGAGATGCCACTAAGGGCTTGTTTGGAAATTGTTTTTGAGAACAATTTTCTATTTTGTAGAATAAAAAACATAAAAAATACATTCGACAATCAAAAACTGTTTTCTATTTTCTATTCTTAAAAATACAAAATATGGTGTTTTCAAATAATATTTTTGAGTTATTTTCACTTGTTTTCTAAGAGCTATTTTAAGAAATAATTATATAAACATGTAGAATGATTAAAAATAAAATACATATAAAAAAAAATTTTAAACATATTTAAAAATATTAAAAATAGATTAAAAACATTGTAGATTTCCAAACAAACTTTTACTCTACAAAAATCAAAGAATAGTTTTTAAAAATTATTGTCAAAAACTATTTTTCAGAATTGTTTTCAAAAATAGTTACTAAACAAGCCCTAAAAGACTTTGTCAATGATGATCAAGTTTTATCTCAATAAACAATACATATATATAGTTAGTGTTAATTAATATAACGCATTCACATAAATATAAATAACCATTATTATGAAAATGGTAATTTATATTATTATGAGAATAGTAAATTCTCTTGATATGCTCTCTATGATGGTTCTATTTTTATTTTATTTTTTTATATCAAAGTTGAAGATATCTGCATATTTTCTTTAACATAAGCAAAAGGTATTTAATTACTAAAACTTAGCTACAAGGTTGCAATTTAAACAAGTTGGAAAAGATTGTTTAATCTAATTAAAAAACAATCAATTTAATTATAATTTAATTTGATTTATAATCCAAGCTATTCAATAAAAATCCAATTTAGTATTATTTTCTTAACTAAGTCTAGATTAAGTTTGGATTGATTAGATTAGATTTGAATTCATTGGGTTGTTTGATTCAATATCTACCTATAATATGTATACCTTTCTAAAAACCAAAATATTGTATGATATAAATATAATTAGAATTTTTTCTTAAGAATCTAAAATGAAAATCTTCTCGGTCATATGTTGTAGTCAACCGGTTATATCTTCTCAATCTAGGGTTGATCGAGAGATGCAAAAAAAATTCTCTCTTTTCTAGTAGCCTTTCATTCTCGATCGATGGTTATGCCTTCCCAATCGAGGTTTGGTCGAGACCTGATTGAGGTCCGATCAAGGCCTAATGGTCACTTGTCATGCATTTCTTGCTCAACGGCTAGTCAATCACTTGACCCCCAACTCGACCAATTGAGACTGTTTTTTGGCATTTTGCCCCCCGAGGCTAGAAACCTATAAATTGAGAGCTCCACTTCATTTATAAGTATAAGAACACATGCATTTATTTGTTTACCTATATGTTCTTGACTAAAAAGCTCTCATTTTTTTCTTAGTGCATTAAACCTCCATTTGCATATTTCTTATTACACTCTTGTGATTTTTTTCTAGCCTTTGAGGTTTATTTAAGTCATTATTGAACTAGATTGAGATGTTTAAATCTATATTTGAATGTTTTGTGAGAGTTAGAAGTTTCAAGTGAGTAAAGACTTGAAGAGATTGTGTAAGTTCCCATTGGAGTCGAAATCCCAAGTCTTTAGACTCTTGGTTGAAGTTTCAAGTATAATAGAACTCTCTCACTCGGTTAGGAACTTGTGGTGAGTAAACTTAGGCAAAGAGTGTCGAATCACTATAAAATATGAGTTTGTTCTTTTTAACCTTATCTCTTTATATTTGTTCTTCTTTTGCTTGAATTTATTGTGTTTGAAAAAGAATTTTTGAAATCCAATTCACCCCTTCTTAGGTGTTTCATTACTTATTATTTTTAAAATATTATAAACAACTTATTCAAATAATAATAATAATAATATAATAATAATCTTAAAAATTATTATTTCATTCCAATAATTAAAAAAATAAATTGATTATTTTTTTATTATATAGATTTCATAAGAAAACATTACAATAAAAAAATTGTTTTTATATTTTCAGAAATTTTGAATCATTTAACTTCATAATATAATTATTAGGAAAATATTATAATAAAAAATTTGTTTTTATATTTGTTAAAAAGTGAAATTAAAGCATATTGTAATATATTGTATTTTTAATATATTTTATGTTGCAAGTTGGAAAAATGTTTTACTATATTGTAAGACTCTTTTTATTGAGTTAAACTTTACATTCACATCATGCATACATAAAATACAAGGAAAATTACCCATTAGGGTGGGCTTGGGTGAAATGACCTAGAAGGATCAATGAATGTGATAATTCATCTAAAGGCCTAATATTTTTTTATCAAACCCATTTGCCATTTAATTAAACCTTAAAATTACAATTTTTTAAGAATATAATAATTGAAAAAATAGGGAAGAAACCTGTTGTTCTAGTGTCCTTCCTATGAAAGCTTCATTTTCACATTGTCAAAGAGTTTTCATTGTCAGCGTTGTGTCCTCAATGGCATACTCAATCTTGTCTACCCGTTTACAGTTCCATTGTACCGGTGGCCTCTCCGCCGAAGGCTTCCATTTCGCATCATCATCAGTGTGTCTCCATTTTTTATGTTGTGTATTCGACAACATCTTCAGAGTACTTATCAAATTTACTCACCCTGTTCCCATTATTTTTTACCTAGCACACCCTAATGGGTAATTTTCCCCAAAATATATCTTTCACAAATAGTAAATTAATGGTTTGAAGATAGATTTGTGTATCCATGAATTAAACAACAAAGAAAATTTTCAAACCTAATAATTTTTTTGATAAAATAAATTTAAAAAGTTATTGTTATATAAAATAAATGTCACATTCATATCAATACAATAAATAATAATAAAAAATGGATAAAATTTTGAAAAAAAGAAATTCATAATATGCAATCATATGCATGCATTAGTAGAAAACAATTAATGAAAGTGCATTAAAAATAATTTCGTGTATATAAAAAAGAATTAAAAAATAAACTTCATACCTACTTGTAATTTTATAATTTTATAAACTCATATTTGTAGTTATCAATATCTTTTAAACTTTTTTTCTTGAATTAAGTAATCACCATTAATCTTATCAAAAAAAAAATAATAAGTTCTTATATTGGTGGAAACCTAAAATCCATGGGTAGTGAATTTTTCATCTTGCTCTCTTTCAAAATTTTGAAGTTATAAGCTAGGTAATACACATGCTATATTAAAAAAGTAGAATTTTTTTAAGAATTTATGAGCTATTATTTTGGCAACTAGAAAAGATGAAACTATGAGAATATTATATTATAAAAGAATTTATACTCTTTCACATGGTGGAAAGTAAATATATTAATTAAAATTATTTAAATTTCTTTGGATTTATTTTGATTCATTTATTTTAAAAAATTAAAATAGAACTTGCTAATGAAATTATTGAATTTATTGAATACCAAATCCAAACTAATCCCATTACATAAAGATATGCGCATTGGTGGAGCCATCTAGTGCCTAGGGGGCCCATGCCCCCCTAACGAACCAATTATTGTCCCCCCTAATAATAACAACTCTAGATTATTGGGTTAAAGCCTGTATTTTCAATGGTTGCCCCCCTTGAACTAAACTGTTGGCTCCACCACTACATACGTGAAAAATCTTTTCTCATTATAATTTCTAATCTAAATTACACATAAATTAATAAACCTAGTAAAAAAAAAAAAGGATAATTTTAAGTATGTTTGATTACAATATAGATATTCCTATCAACATTTAAATGTGTCCATTAGGTGGAAAACCAATTACCAAACTCATCATGTGAGAAAGAATTGGCTGCTCCACTTTGCAAGTTTATCTTTTATATTGGCAACAAATGGCCTATATTATCTTTCGTGACAATGCCATCATTGTAAAGGAATTTAATTTTATAAATTTCTTGGTCTATCGTGTAAGAAAAATTATTAGCTAAAGGTGGCATTTCTTTATATTAGCATTTGGTGGCAAGCCATTATGAGAATATGGGTTTAAATTGATACAAATCTACAAATTAAGTCATAAGTGTTAGATCTCGTGTCCCACTTGAATCCCAATCCACTATAATATGGTGGAGTCAAAAGGTAAATTTGGGTAGTTTACTATTAAATTCTATAATTATAAGAAAAAATATGAACGTTTTTTTTTTAAGTATGAAGTATTCTTATTTCATCATTAATGTATTTTGCAAATGAATTTCTTTAACACTTTGTTTTACATGTTGAAAATGTCTTTTTTAAGATATGAAATGGTGCATCAACTTAATATTACTTTCACTTAAGAGGCAAAAAAAATGTAACCACCTACTCATATAGATATTGTTTGCTTTAAATCCTGCGATAACCTACTCTCAATTATATAAATATTGTTTGCTCTAAACTCAAAGGGTTCTGATAATTTTAAAATATATCTACATGATAAAGAGAAACTCATATTTTCTTTATCTAAATTGAAAGGTTATAATTACCCTTCATGCGATCACTCGTGTCCCACAAGATTGTGAGGTCAAACAAATAAATATTTTTTACAAGACCAAACAAATTACCCCTCATGTGATCACTCATGTCCCATAGGATTGTGGGATCAAACAAACAAACATATTTTTGTGGGACCAAGCAAATTACCACACTGAGTTGGGAGGCTCGCATATCATTTACAACAACTCGCTTCCTCCCCCTTATGTAGACATTTACCATTCTATCTTCAATAGGTCCTCATGACTTTAAAATGTGTTCACATAGTTAAATATATCTATATATATATATATATATATATATATATATATACTTCATTTGAGCACAATGTCTTCATCATGTTTCAAGAATTATAAAGTCAAACAGAAAAATATCTCATACGAGACCAAATAAATTCCCACAAAAAATTGATAATCGATTCTATAACATTTGTAGTAGTCCACTACTAACTGTGTGTGTCTACATGATTAAAAGATCATCTTTCTATCATATAGGATTATAGGATAAAAAAATTGTAGAAATGTTATCCACTCTGATCTCAAAAGGTCCTCATGATTTTAAAACATATTTATATGGTTAAAAGGAACCCATATATATATATTGTATGTGTCAAAACCTTTTCGTCCATCCAATATGAAACATCACAATTAATAATCAAGATCTTAGCAAGGTCATTAATTAGATGATAATTAATAATAAAAAATTAGCACAAAATCCACCCTCAAGATGGGGAAGAGGAAATGATGCAACAACTTGGTCACTTTCAAAAAGAAAAAAAAGAGCCCACTACTCAACAAGATCTTAGGAGGGTTGGTAATTAGATGATAATTAAGGAAAACTACACCACAAACTAAAAGGAAAATGTGCAAAACGTGGCCATCATATAAGCATCTAATTAAATAAAGCCTTCCACAATCCTAATTTAGTAAACAAAGTAATTAACCTAGTCAATCTCTCAATCAGTGCTTCTTCATGTATTGAAATTCCAACACTCATTGGACAAGAAACATGGGGTGCCACTAAGGGTTTGTTTGGAAATTGTTTTTTAGAACAATTTTCTATTTTTCAAAACAAAAAATGCAAAAAACACATTCGATAATAAAAAAATATTTTTTATTTCCTATTCTTAAAATAACATCTTTGAGTTATTTTCACTTGTTTTATAAGAGTTGTTTTAAAAAATAATTATACAAACATATACAATGATTAAAAATAAAATAAATATAAAAATTATTTTTAAAACATATTTAAAAATATTAAAAATAGATTAAAAACATTTTGGTTTTCAAACAAACTTTTATTCAACAAAAAATCAAAGAACAGTTTTTAAAAATTACTCTCAAAAACAAATTTTTAGAATTGTTTTAAAAAAACAATTACCAAGTACGCCCTAAAAGACTTTGTCAATGATAATCAAGTGTTATCTCAATAAACAATACATATATGTAGTTAGTGTTAATTAATATAATGCATTCATATAAATATAAATAACCATTATTATGAGAATAGTAAATTCTCTTAATATGCTCTCGATTTTTTTTTTATAACAAACTTGAAGATATCTGGATATTTTCTTTAACATAAGCAAAAGGTATTTAATTACTACAACTTAGCTACAAGGTTGCAATTTAAATAAGTTGGAAATGATTGTTTAATCTAATTGAAAAATAATCAATTCAGGTATAATTTAATCTGATTTATAATCCAAGCTATTCAATACAAATCCAATTTAGTCTTATTTTCTTAACTAAGTCTAGATTAAGTTTGGATTGATTAGATTAGATTTGAATTCATTGGGTTGTTTGATTCAACATCTACCTATAATATGTATACCTTTCTAGAAACCAAAAATTGTATGATATAAATATGATTTAAATTTTTTTCTTATGAATCTAAAAAGAAAATTAATACAAATAAATATTATCATATAAAATAATTTAAATTATAAATGTTTTTAAAAAAATTATTTCTGAGAACAGGAATTGAACTCCATGAGATATAATCTCTCATTGTTCCTCAGTAGCTCAATCGTAGAACGAGCAACCGTTAACCTACTCGTTATAGGTTCAAATCCTACTTGAGGAGATTTGATTCATTCTAAATTAATATATATATATATATATATATATATATATATATATATATATATATTTATGCCAATACTTGTATGGATTTAAGTTATCCAAATTTAATATTAAGTTCGAATAACCCAATTTAAATATTAAAAATAATTATCCAAATCCTTTTAAAATCGGATTAGATTGAGGTTTCATGTACTAATACACGTGAGTTACATCCCTAAGTTAAAAATGTCATTTTCGGACTAGAAATGGTGCAACAATTTAATATTACTAAAGAAAATCACTACATCAAGATCTTAGGAGAGATAAATAATTAACAAAGACTCCACCCCAAACCAAGAGTAAAATGTGTACAAGGTGGCAATCAAATTAGGTTATAAATTGAGTTATAATGCATTCCACAATCCCAATTTAGTTAAACAAATCAATTAACCCAGTCAATCTCTCAATCAATGCTTCCTATAAATATACTCAAATTCCAACACTCATTGGACAACATACACGAGATGCTTATAGTTAATGGTAATTAAATATAATGCATGCGCACTAACATTTGGAGTAGAGAATTTGGGTAGGTGAGCTTGGTGGGGGTGTTTCATGTTTGTGGCCAAGCTTATTTAGGTTTTCTGAAAGTAGAATGGGTTGAAATGGGAGGTGGGAGGCACCAAGATTTAGGGACAATCCATGGCTCTAGGGTGTTCTTTTAGTAGAGGTTGGGGACTGGTGAGGGATGTGTGGTTTAATAATCAAACAAGTGGAGAAAATAGCCACTCGTAGTACTGTAGAAAGTAATTTAAAATTTTAATTCAGGATGATAAAAGGGTGAATATTTTGGAAAACTGATTACCTCCTTCCACCTTAGTCTTGATAAAAATGGATTGGGAGAGATACAATTGAATTAAAATTTCAGTGTGAGATTTTTTATTTATTTTTTCTTCTAACCTGGATCGAGGATGAGGCGAGTTTAGACAATAGCTCAACCCACCTAGTCCTACTCCATTATTTATATATAAAATTAAATAATTTTTCGTTTTCATATTTCCTTTTTAACACATATATTTATCATAAAAAATAAAATATAAAATTGATGAATAAGTATTTATAGATTATATTTATTAGAATATAATTAAAACTGAGTATATAGCAAACTCCTAGTTGGTTCCTACCGTACTATGAATTACATTAAATACATGTGATGCGGAAAAAGAATAAGGGTATATACATTAGTACTCCACTTTCATGTGAATGCATGGACACATGAGTCCCATTATTTAAAAAAAAATAAAAAAAAATCATAATTATAATTTTTTTTTTAATCTAAAAGTTAGTTGATTCATACTCCTAATCCCTTCCTTTATACTTCACTTTTATTATGAAAACAAAAATAACTTAATACTTAATACCATTGTGTCATATTTAGGGTTAAGGTAAATTAAATCCTATCTAGATTTAAGCCATTAAATTTTATTTCATAAGGCTAGTTTAATGTATCCTTATGTAAAACCTAAAAATATTTATTGAAAAATTCTAAAGCCTTGCCACCTTATATTTAATCAATTAATCAATAAGAATATGAAAATTAAATTATATTGAATCATATTTGTATCAATTGCTACACAAGTAGTTGCAAGATGAGGATGAACCAGGAAACATGGATTCATAGAGGAATGGTGGTAAGCCATTCTAGTATTAACACATGGAGAATTGGGATGGGTTTGTTAAAAGAAATCTCAAGTCAAAAGTGGAACACAAGCCTTATATTTTAGATTAATAATTGCATGAAAGGCTAATGATTCACCAGTCACCACCATCACCACTAACTCAATTCCCAGTTCTCTATTAATTTGCAGAAGAAGCTACTAGAACCTCCATAAACAAAGCGATATATGGAGCTCCAAAATGCCTATAAATAGGGACACTTCCTACATCTTCCCTCACAACACACAAGTAGTAGCTAACTGGTGTGATTACTTCTGATACATATATAGAGAGTGATTCTCAACTTTCTTTTCCCACAATGGGGAGTTCTAAGGTGATGGGTTTTGCATTCTTGGTTCTGCTCCTCCTGGATCTCTCCTTTGCTGCTAGAACATTGAAGGAATATGGCGCCGATGGAGGCGGCGGAGGAGGTGGTGGTGAAGAGAGTGGCGGAGGCGGTGGTGGTTCCGCTGTCGGAGCTGGTTCAGGCTACGGTTCGGGTAGTGGTTCAGGGTATGGTGGTGCTGATGGGCACGGGTATGCAAGTGGTGGAGGTGGAGGTGGGTGTAGCGGAGGAGGTGGCGGCGGTGGGAGAGCTGGAGCCTCCGGGTCTGGATCAGGCTACGGTTCAGGATATGGATCCGGTTCTGGTTACGGGTCAGGAAGTGGAGGCGGGGAAGGTAGAGGTGGCGGCGGTGGGAGAGGTGGAGCCTCCGGGTCTGGAGGGGGGAAAGGTGGCGGCCGCGGTGGTGGTTCCGGATCTGGTTCAGGGCTTCGTATTTCTGATCGGGATGGAAATGCAAGTGGCGGAGGTGGAGGTAGCGGTAGCGGTAGCAAAGACGTTAAGGGAGGTGCATCATCCGGGTATGGATCAGGCTATGGTGGAGGAGGAGGCGATGGAAGTGGATCGGGATATGGGTCAGGATACGGCGGCGGAGAGAATGGTTCACCCTGAAGTTGAAGAAACGACCAATTAGTTAATAAAGCAGGGTAGGGTTGACGAGTGTAATTAAATTACTATCATACTTTATTAATTTTCACTTACAATTTAAATGAAATATTTGGCATTGATATGATATTAATGAGAATTCGAACTCTCAATGAGGGAGGAGGAAATAATAAAAGGGAGAATTATGTTTTGGGGTAGATGGACCGTCAAATTAACAAAAGGTCCATATAATTCATCAAATTGAGCCCAAAACCCAATGAAAGTATGGAAATTGAGTTGAAGGATATCATCCTTCAATATTTCCAAAAATGCCATTTGTTGATTTTGAGAAAAAAAAATTAATATTTTTGAAAAATACTTTTATTTAATTTAATATTTTTAATTTAATTTAATATTTAAAAAAAATACTTTTATGTAATTTAATATTTTTTAAAATACTTTTATTTAATTTAATATTTTTTTAAAATAAATTTATTTAATTTAATATTTAAAAAAAATATTTAATTTAATAATTTTTTTAAATACTTTAATTTAATTTAATATTTTCGAAAAAAAATTAATTTAATATTATTGAAAAAAAATTATTTAATTTAATATTTTTGAAAACTACTTTTATTTAATTTAGTATTTTTGAAAAAAAATTTATTGAAAAAAAATTATTTAACTTAATTTTATAAAATATTTTATATGTGTTCTTAAAGGGTATATTTGTCCATTACTATTTCATATCCTTCAACTCAATTTGAAGAGTTATATAGACCTTTTGTTAATTTGGGGGCCCATCTACCCCCAAAAGATAATTCTCCCATAATAAAAAAGCTCAAAATGGGTTGGAGTGGTACTATTAATTAATTTTCACATCTACTCATAAATTAATTAATAATAACCACTTATGAATAAATTCATAAGTGCTTGTTTCAATATAAATTCTATATGAATTTACATTATATCTTTAAAATTAGTTTTAGAATTTCTAAAATTTGAGCTCAGAGAAAAAAGTTTTTTAGATTTTTTTTAATTTTTTTAAAATAAAAGTTTGTTTGAGAATTTTGAAAGTTTTCTATTTGTTTTCTATGTTTTTAATTTTTTTTTAAATTAAAATTTATATATAATATTTTATTTTTAATTATCCTTCATATTTGTTTCATTGTTTTTTTTAAAACTGAAAATTTATTGTTTTTTGTTTCTTACTTGCCAAACATTTCTTTTCTCAAAAATAGTGAACCCTTAATTTTCTATTTTAGTTTTTTTTTTTAAAAAAAAAAAAGGGAAGAAATAACACTCATGTTATTATATAGATGTGAAGATCAGTTTTTGTACTATAGATTTAAATCCACAAAGTTAACTAATTTATAAAAGAAAAATAACAAATAAAGAATAGAAAATGTTTGCTCTATTTTATGATGACTTTGATCAACATTTTAATAATATATCTTGAATATCGTTTTTACATTCAATTATCATTTATTATATAATAGAAAATGAAAAATGTGAAGGTATATGTAGCATCTTTAAATAAAATAAATAAATAATTGAGCTAATCTTAAATAAGAAAAACACCCAAGAGGGGGGTGAATTGGATTTTAAAAAAATTATTTTTAAACACAACAAATTCAAGTACAAGAGAAGCAAATAAAAAGAAATAAAGTTAGAAAAATCAAACTCATATTTTAAAATGGTTTGGCACTTTCTTACCTACGTCCACTCTCCCCAAACTCCTAACCGAGTGAGGGTTTCATTAACTTGAAGTTTCAACCAAGTTTCTAATCACCTTTACACTTGAATTCTGACTCCAATGGGCTCTTACACAATCTCTTCAAGATTCAACTCACTTGAAGGCTTTAACACTCAATTAACAAGAATGAACTTCTTACAACCTAACTCGATAATAGTTCAAATAAAAATCAAAACTAGGATGAATCACAAAGGTGCACTAAAGGATATGCAAGTGAAGATTTAATGCACCAAGAAAGAAATGAGATCTTTTAAAGCAAGAACAAGTGGATAGACAAATAAATGTAGGTGTTCTCTTACACATAAATGAAGTGGAGCTCTTTATTTATAGGTTTCTAAAGTCGGGAGCCAAGAAAATCAAAAAGTAGCCTCAACCGGTCGAGCTGAGGGTCGACCGATTTACTAGCCATTGGAGCATTTAATGCTTTGGCATGTTACCGTTACTTCAACCGGACCTCGATCGGAGGTCAACCGGAAAGGGAATTGCCTCGATCAGGAAGGGAAGGCTACTGAAAAAGAGAGAGTGTTTTTGCACTCCTCGACCGGACCTCGATTGGGCAAAGGGAACTGGTCGACCAATACCCTAGCCAGTTGAGCCGATTGGCCAATGCCTCGACCGGTTCACCATTTTGGGTCCAAAAACCTATCTTTTTCTGTTCTTTTCTCTTCTAACACTTAGGCAAGGTATTTAGGTAAATTAAAATGCCAATTTTGAAACGATTTGCCTAAGGTACATTTGATAAAACTCGGGTTTTAATGAAACAGTAACTTTAAAGAATAAATCGAGTTTTTCAAAGATGCATGAAATGATATGTAAAACCTAAGTGCACCCATGCATTCATCTTACCTTTGTTTCCTATTATTGAAGGTCTTCCAAACGTCTTGATCTTGCATTCATTAGGTCCTTTGATGAATTTTCAAATTAATATTTGAGATTCTTTACAATTCAAACCAATTAGTAACTTAACCATGGTTTGTTATCATCAAAACCTGATTAGGAGAACCATTGGGCTAACAATAATAATAATAAAAAGATAACTAAATTATCTAACAAAGTGGCCAACACTCGTAGGAGTAGAGTTTAGTAGTCACTAAAGATAAATTAAATCTTCAAACTAAAAAATTACTAAAAAAATTTCAAAAACTTAATTTTTATAAAATAAAAGAAAGAGAAGAACAACGAGAAAAAACAAAAAAGAATAAAAGAAATGCTAAGAGAAAATAGAATTGTTATTTCATTAGTAGATCTTCTTCTTTTATAAATAGTCAAAAAAGATATTTATATCGATGATTATCTACAAGTTCTCATAATTCAATAAATTATCATATTTTATAACATTTCTCCTTGGATGATCATAAAAATATACTTCGTTAAAACCTAAATGAGACATTTCTTTATATTGGCATTTGGAAGTCAGCCACAATGAGAATATGGGTTTAAATAAATACAAATCTGCAAGTTAATATGTTCTCTAAAATGGTTCTATTTTTTTATATATCAAAATTAAAAGAAATTTGCATATTTTCTTCAAACATAAGAAAAAAGTATTTAATTACTACAACTTGTCTTAATTTGGATAGGTTAGATAGAATTGTAATTAACCCAGATTCACTCTAATTTAAAAACAATGGATTCGAGTCCAATCCATTTTGATACTACTCAATACAAATCCAAATTAATCTTATTTTTTTAAAAAAAAATTATATTGAGTTTGGGTTTTTTTTTCTTAAAAGTTTTAAAAGAAAATCAATAAAATAAATATTATCATATAATATAATATAAATCATAAATGTTATAAAAAAATATTAAATTCCATCCAAATAAGTTCGAGTTGAAAAAGTTTAACCCAAATCCAATCAAAATATTAAACATTATTGTCTAAATCCATCTCAAATTTGGTTAAATTGAGGTTAAGTGAATCAATTTACACCACGTTACACTTCTACTTACCTATGAGAGTTATAAGATGATATGTAATTAACGAAAGCTCCATCCCAAACAAAAAAGAAAAAATGTACACAACGCGATCATCAAATAAGCTTCTAAATTAAGTTATAATGTCTTTCATAACCCCAATTTAGTTAAACAAATCAATTAACCTAGTTAGTCTCTCAATCAATACTTCCCATTCATGTACTCAAACTCCAACACTCATTGGATAACAAACATGGGACGCCTCTAAAAGACTTTGTCAAGGCTGATGATAAGTGTTATCTCAGTAAACAATACATTTATAGATATATAGACTTATAGTTAATGGTAATTAAATATAATGCATGCGCACAAATATACAAAACCATTGAAAAGTCCAAAGAATTGACAACTCCTATGTTAATTGCTACTTGCTAGCTGGCTGCTATACACCACCATAATGCTCCATTGCAACGATTGGAACACACTGCAAAAGAAAATGGCCAACAAAGTAAAATGGGGAAGCCAAAATAGAATGCCATTTGTCATTGTGAGGTTGCAGATATGAAGGAAGGTGAAGAAGCACTAACATTTGTAGTAGAGAATTTGGGTAGGTGAGCTTGGTGGGGGTGTTTCATGTTTGTGGCCAAGCTTTTTTAGGTTTTCTGAAAGTGGTACGGGTTGAAAAGGGTGGGTGGCACGAAGAATCCAAGATTTGGGGACAACCCATGGCTCTAGGCCCTAAGGTCTTCTCTTAGTAAAGGTTGGGGACTGGTGAGCGACGTGTGGTTTGATAATCAAACAAGTGAAGAAAATAGTAGTGTGTGGCGGCTTTTGGCGGAGAGATGGTGATAAGCCATTCGAGTATGAACACGTTGAGAATTGGGAGGAGTTTGTTAAAAGACATTTCAGGTTAAAAGTGGAATACAAACTTTGGTTAATAAAAATACCCATGAAAAAATAAAATTGGTAAAGAGGATGATTTTCTCGTATTTGATTATTCTATAAAAAAAAAATATATAATTCAAAATAATTAAAAATTAATATATTTTTAAATTATTTCATTTTTATATGAATAAAATAAAATAAAAATAATTTATCCATTTTTAATCCATATTTTATTTTTCTACATTTTCCTTATACTTATATATTTTTCTTTCCTTCTATTTTCACTCAAATTTTCGCATAACCAAACATATATAGTTTAGATTAAGAATTGCATGAAAGTCTGATGATTCACCAGTCATCACCGTCACCACTAACACCACTAACTCAATTCCCCGTTATCTATTAATTTGCAGAAGAAGGTACTAGAACCTCCATAAACAAAGCGATATATGGAGCTCCAAAAAGCCTAAGGGACACTTCCTACATCTTCTCTCACAACACACAAGTAGTAGCTAACTGGTGTGATTACTTCTGATACATATAGAGAGTGATTCTCAACCTTCTTTTCCCACAATGGGCAGTTCTAAGGTGATGGGTTTTGCATTCTTGGTTTTGCTCCCCCTGGATCTCTCCTTTGCTGCTAGAATGTTGAAGGAATGTGGCGCCGATGGAGGTGGCGGAGGAGGTGGTGGTGGAGAGGGTGGCGGAGGCGGTGGTGGTTCCGCTGTCGGAGCTGGTTCAGGCTACGGTTCGGGTAGTGGTTCAGGGTATGGTGGTGCTGATGTGCACGGGTATGCAAGTGGTGGAGGTGGAGGTGGAGGAGGTGGCGGCGGTGGGAGAGCTGGTGCCTCCGGGTCTGGGAGGGGGGAAAGGTGGCGGCCGCGGTGGTGGTTCCGGAGCTGGTTCAGGGTTTCGTGCTTCTGATCGGGATGGGAATCCAAGTGGCGGAGGTGGAGGTAGCGGTAGCAAAGACGTTAAGGGAAGTGCACCATCCGGGTATGGATCAGGCCATGGTGCAGGAGGGCGAGGCCCTGGGTCCAGCGACGGGAGTGGCTCCGGATACGGATCAGGGAGTGGAAGTGGGTACGGAAGCGGGAGTAGTGGTGGCGAAGGAGTTGGGGGAGTAGGGGGAGGAGGTGGAGGAGGGGGCGGAGGCTCTGGGTCCAGCGGCCGGAGTGGCTCTGGATGCGGATCAGGGAGCGGAAGTGGGTACGGAAGCGGGAGTGGAGGTGGCAAAGGAGGTGGGGGAGGAAGAGGAGGTGGAGGCAATGGCAGTGAAGTTGGTCCAGGATCCGGATCCGGATGAGCGGAAGTGGATCGGGATATGGGTCAGGAAACGGCGGCGGAGAGGAGGGTTTACCCTGAAGTTGAAGAAATGACCAATTAGTTAATAAAGCAGGCTGAGGTTGACGAGTGTAATTAAATTACTATCATACTTCATTAATTTTCACTTACAATCTAAATGAAATATTTTACATTAATATGATATTATGGAGAATTCGAAATCTCATAATAAAAAAGCCCAAAAGAGTTTAATAGTCACGAGAGAATGAAAGGAAGAAGAAATAATAATAATAATAATAATAATAGTCACTAAATTATCAAAAAAGTGATGATCAACACCGGTAGAAGTAGTAGAGTTTAATAGTCACTAAAAATAAATTAAATCTTAAAACTAAAAATTTCTCAAAACTTAATTATTGTAAAATAAAAGAATGAAAGGAAGAAGAAAAAAAAAAAACATGAATGCTAAGAGAAAATAGAATTGTTATTTCATCATTAGGTATTCTATTTTTATAAAAAGTCAAGAAAATATTTGTATTAATATGGATAATCATTCACAATTTCCTGCAATCCAATAAATTATCATGTTTTATAACATTCCCCTTAAATGATTATAAGAATATGTCTCGTTAAAACCTTACTAGGAAAAACCTTAGTGAAGGAAAAATTATACAATATTCTTTTAAACTTTTATGACTGCCTCAATAAAAACTTTGTCAGTAAAACCTAATGAGACAAAACCTCAACGAAGGGAAAAATAGTATAGTATAGTGATATCTTTATTAATTTATTCCTTCTAATGTTGATATGATTATACCTTTACTAGTGATTGCCGCATTTTAATGTTATATATAAGTTTTTTTAGTGTTAGAGTTGGCAATTCTTTTGTGAATAAGTCTGTTAAATTTTTGTTTAATCCTTCTTGTTGAACATAGATTTTACTACTCTTTTAAAGCTTATAAATGTAAATAAACTTGAATATATATGCTTAGTTTCATCACCCTTAAGGCATTCTTCTTTAATCTACATGATAAAAAATAACAAGAAAAATAATTATAAAGAAGTATTGTTACTATTAGAAACTAAAGAATGAATGCAATCATAAAAGAGAAGAGATAGCACCAATCAAGAACAAGAATAGAGAAATCCTGATAAAAATAATTTAGGGACAACATAATGGCCTTTGTTTAACAAAAATAAGAACCTAATAGTATGGCCAAATCCAAGAAGTTGGAATAAGACTCTGTGAGTTGAATAGAGTTGTACCATCAATAATCTAAGGGCAATAGGGTTAGCCATGAAAATTGAATGGCTCAAAGTATACTATACATCATTTGGAGCTCCAAATTCACCATTTCATGCAGAAAAATGATACACTTTTCCTTTAAAACTCAATTAAATTATTTTTTCTCCTTTTTTTATATTTTTTTTCCTTTTTTTGTTTTTGGGTCGAACACCTCTTGTTTCTGATATTAAACTCATAAATGAGTCCATTCTAGGAATCAACAAACTTAAAGTAGTTCATGCATAATGAGCTAAACCAAACATTTCCTCCAAGTTAATGTTAACATTTTAAGTCTATTGGATTTGCATGAATAATAGCTTTGCAAAACTTTTTATAACCATGTTAATTTCAACCCAAATTGTTGCAACTGCAATTATTATATATGTTTGACTGAGGAGAAAATACATGAAAATAAAAAATAAAAAAAATAAATAAAAATATAAAATTTAATATCTTATTTCCCATTCTTCTACCCTTAACCATGATGAAAATATTGTGATATGTCAGAGATTTATCACTGATATATCGTATATCGGGACTTATGAAAATGATATTGGGTAGAGAAATATCGGTCACGCGATATATCCAAAAAAAATCACTATAAATCGCCGATATTTCACTATATATCAATGATATTTCAAGTCATTTTGGCTTGGTCAAAGTGCGGCTTGGACGGTCAACATGCGGGCGCCACGGTCAAAGCTCAAAAATGAGCTTTATTTTTTGCAAGTTGAGGGGATTCAAACCCCCAACAAAACGCTCACCCTATAGGTAGCCATCCACTAGAGCAAGTTTGCCCCTTATATAGTAAAAGTCATTATATAACAAAATTTTAAAAGAATATATTAAAAACAAATTAATTATAATTATAATTAAATGAAAAAATATCATTTAATTGACTACCAAAAATATAAAAACTATTATGATAATTTTCTTCATAGTGTTTTTAATATCATGAATAGATTAATTAAATATTAAAAAATTGTATACATATCATCATTTATTCTATATCATTTAATACAATTGAATTAAATTGATCATAATTTTAATATTAAATATATTTTAAAATTAGACATATTATAATCAAATATTACAATATTATTATGAAATAATATTTGATATAATTTAATAATAAATATACACATATAAAATTCATATTTTTTATTAACATATAGATATTATTATCAAAAAGGATAAATCATATCATACATATATCAAATTATTCAACAAAACAACTTTAAAATGTCTTTTATAGTTCTAATTATATTTCTATGAGGTTTTTCTTATATTTCCATAAATTTTGATCAAGTTTAAGTCTACCGAAATTTTTTTTCAAAATATTCGCTAATAAATCTCAAATATATCCGTAAAACTGAAATACCATATATCTGTGATTACCGATATTTTTATCCTTACCCCTAACAAAGAAAAAAATCTCAACTCAATTGAGCCTATTTTAGTCAAACATCGCCTAGTCCAAACAGTTGTCATTGCCATTAATATGCTGCTAAGAAATGAAACAAACTTTAAATCTTACAATTCCATTAGCCAAGCATAAAATTCAAAATTCCATTTCTTTTTCTTCCCTGAGTTTCTCAAGGACTAAACAAAGACTTAATGCAATTATCTCAAAGAATTCATTTAAATAAATGCAACAAATTCTACAAATTGACCTTTGCAATGATAATCGCTCAGAGATTCAAATCTGAGTTTCAAATTCAACAACGAAATGTCCAACAAAATTCAAACTTGAAGTAGATGGATTGAAGCAAGAAAGTCATTGGTGTAAGATAAAATCTCTAAAATTGCAAGTAATAAAATGAAATTCCAAGATCGTACCTCCAACCATAACAATCAGATTCACACAAAATAGAGATTAGTTGGCTAGTCCTTCCAAGACCTTATGTCCATGCACCGATGGAACTCACAGGCCTATTCTTGAAGACTAGAGACCCTTATCGCACTTCTGGAATTAATACAGTATATATGTATTTTTTTTTTCTCTTCTCCCCATCAAAAAAGACTTGAGGTAGTTTTCACACCGAGTAATATGTCTCACGTCTGCAGACATGGGTGGTTACTCCATAAGATATGTGATCCCACATTTCATTTATTTTTAGGGAAAATAATATTTAAATGGGCCACAAACTTAAAAAAAAATTATTCTATTTTTATTATTTTATAAAAAACGGTTTTCAACATTTCTCCCACTTGACCCATAAAAATTACTTAATATGTATTAATTAAATTAATACATAACATATTTTTCCCTAATTCCTTATACTTAATCAAAAGAGTTTAAAACACATGAATCACGAAGGCATAGCAAGCATGCGGCTAAACTCTCTCTAAACTTTATGTATACAACCAAATGAGAAGACAAAATTGAAATAATTGGAGTTTTCATATCGACCAAAAATGCAATAAAACACAAAGGGTATCTCAATTACATGAAATTTAAATAACAACATAATTGAGTCTCATATGCTCAACATGTTCCTTATAAGCCTTAGGTGGCAATCCTTTCATCAAAGGATCTGCGATCATCAATCCAGTACTAATATGCTCAATAGTTACCGTGTTTGACTTAACATGTTCCCTAATAGCTGAGTACTTTATGTCGATGTGATTATTGCGAATTGCACTCTTATTATTCTTAGCCAAAAACACTACAATAGAGTTATCGTAGTAAATCCTCAATGGATTAGAAATTGAGTCAACAACCTGAAGCCCTGAAATAAAACTCCTCAACCAAATAGCTTGTGACATTGCTTCTAAACATGAAACAAATTCTGCTTCTATGGTCGAAGTAGCAACCAATGTTTGCTTTGCACTTCTCCATGAAATGGCCCTTCTAGCTAATAAGAAGACATATCCAGATGTCGACTTTCTAGAATCAAGGCAGCCAACAAAGTTAAAATCCAAATATCCAACCACATCTAAATGATCAAATCGCCTATATGTAAGCTTGTAGTCCCTAATCCCCTAAAGGTATCGCATGAATTTCTTTGCAGCTTTTCAGTATTCCAGACTTGGATTATTTTGATATCTGCCCAACATTCCTACTGCATAAGAAATGTCAGGTCTTGTACAAACTTGACCATACATTAATCTCCTAACTGCAGAAACATAAGGAATGTTTTTCATCTCTTTCTTCTCCAAATCATTACTTAGGCATTGGTCCAAACAAAATTTGTCGCCTTTGGCAATTGGTGCAATACCAAGTGAACAATCCTTCATGTGAAATGTCTCAAGCACTTTATTGATATAGGTTTATTGAGACAATCCTAATATTTGTTGAGATTTGTCTATCTCAATCTTTATGCCAATGATATAAGAAGTTTCACTCATATCGTTCATATCAAATTGTAGCGAGAGAAATCGCTTCACCTCATGAAGCAAGCCCAAATTATTTGAAGCAAGCAAAATATCATCCACATATAAGACTAAGAAAATTATTTTGCTCACACTAACCTTATGGTATATACATTGATCCATAGCATTCTCCATAAAACCGAATGAAAAAATAACATTATGGAACTTTAAATACCATTGACAGGATGCTTATTTTAGTCCATATATAGATTTCTTAAGCTTACAAACAATGTGATCATTTCTATTTGTGATGAACCCTTCTGGTTGTTTCATGTAAACCTCTTCCTCTAAATCTCCATTAAGGAAAGTTGTTTTCACATCCATTTGATATAGCTCCATATCAAAATGAGCTACTAATGCCATGATTATACGAAATGAATCATTCTTTGAAACAGGAGCGAAGGTATCAGATAATCAATTCCTTCTTGTTGAGTGAATCCTTTAGCTACAAGTCTTGCCTTATATCTTTCAATATTGCCCAATAAGTCTCTTTTAGTCTTAAAAACCCATTTACAACCAATGACCTTTGCACCTTTGGGCAACTCAACAAGATCCCAGACTTGATTATTAGCCATTGAATTCATCTCATCTTTCATGGCATTATACCATAATGTGGATTCACTTCCACCCAAAGCTTGTGAAAACGTAATGGGGTCATCTTCAACACCAATATCAATGTCATATTCTTGTAGGTACACAACATAATCAGAAGAAATTGCAGGTCTCCTTTCTCTAATAGATCTTCTTAATGTTATATCAACATTCTCTATCTGACTTCACAATCTTAATTTGTTTACCCAATTGTTTCTCTACCTCTACTTTATAGATTTTGAAGGCATCTAGTGTTTCACACTTATCATAAAGCAAAAAGAGATACATATATCGTGAGTAGTCATTAATAAAGGTGATAAAATATGTTTGACCATTTAAGCACATATCATAGGGACCACTAATGTCAGCGTGTATAATTTCTAAAATATCAGAAGTCCTCCTAGCACTCTGCTTCTTAGTCATGTTGGTTTGCTTTCCTTTAATGTGATCCACACAAATATCAAAATTAGTAAAATCAAGAGCCTCAAGGACTCCATCATTTATCAATCTTTTAATTCTTTCAATAGAGATACGACATAATCTCTTGTGCCACAATATGGAAGATTTCTCATTTATAACACCACGCTTAATGCCAACATTTCCATGCATAATTATAAGGCTATGATTAAAACTTTGATTTAAATAGAATTTGAATAAACCATTATCCAAAATACCATCACCAACAACAACGTTGTCTTTTATCAAATGAAATGAAATATCAACAAATTTAAAACCAAAACCATATGGTAAAAGTCTCGAAACTAAAATAAGATTCCTAAAAAATGATGGAACAAAAAAAGTTCTTTCAAGGTCTAATACAAAACCAAATCTAAGAACAAGTTTGCAGGTCTCAACCATTTCCACATGTGAACTTATCTGATTTCCTGAATAGATAGAGCATTCACTTTCCGTTAGGTTCCTTTGGTTTAAGAAGCCTTGCATGGTATTAACAACATGGATTATAGTACCAAAATCAATCCACCAAGTGTTGTAAGAAATATGAATCATATTAGATTTGTAACACAATAAAGAGATGAGATTACCTTTCTTTTCAAGCCAAGCCTTAAATTTGGGATAACTCTTCTTAATGTGTCCTTTCTTCTTACAAAAGAAGCACTTGATATCACCCTTATTAACATGATTAAGAGGCGTCTTTTGCTTTTCTTTACTTTTCTTGCTTGCTTTCTTTTCTTGAGTCGCCAAATGAGCACTTTCAATCCTTTCTTGATTTAGTCTCCCTTCCTCTTGCACACACATGGTCAAAAGTTCATTGATAAACCATTTTTCCTTACGTGTGTTGTATGAAATCTTAAAAGGTTCATACTCAGATGAAAGAGAATTAAGAATGAAGTGAACCAAAAATGACTCAAACATCTCAATCTCCAATGACTTATGTTGAGCAGCAGTATCCCTCATTTCCATTATGTGCTCATGCACTCCTTTGGTGCCATTGAACTTCATAGAACACATCTTTGTCATTAGGGTGCTAGCCAAAGCCTTGTTAGAAGTCTTAAACTGTTGCT
Organism: Vitis vinifera; assembly: GCF_030704535.1. NCBI lineage: Eukaryota > Viridiplantae > Streptophyta > Magnoliopsida > Vitales > Vitaceae > Vitis > Vitis vinifera. The sequence goes on from NC_081817.1 coordinate 7,272,556, forward strand.
CAATAGCTTTGAGATATTCTTTCACCTTTGCATGTTCAGAAATTGAACCACAAATACTTTTCCCAATATTAGACTTGATAAACATCAAACTCAAGTGATTAGATCACTCCCAACATTCATATGATGCTTTCTCAGTTTGGGTAATTGATTCCATAGGAACCAGTGGCTCATCCACACTAAGTGCTAAATCAAGGTCCATGCACCCCAATGTAAGGAGAGTTTTCTCCTTCCAATCATCATAATTATCACCATTCAAGGAAGGTATACGAGATGAATCAAAATTTGGAATAGATATAAATTGAACTACAAAATAAATGACAAAGCTTACTAATAAGCAATGAAACAAAAAAATTAAAATTTACTCATGTAAATTAATTCAATCAACAAAAAATCAACACGTGATCATAAACTTTCATGTCAGAATGGAATACGACATGCAAGTGATTTTTTTTTTAATTACTTTATAATGGGATTGGTAATTTTAGGCCTATGGGCAACATTTTTTTTTTTTTTTTTACCATCCCATCCTAAATAAACACAAAACATAATAATTACCTTGTGGGATAAAATTATTATTTTTATGATCATTTACAAATATTGATGTCATTAATTTAATGTGACAAAAATTAAACTTTCTTTTGCCACTTAACATTATCATAATCAAGAATTTTGTGGCTATTACTTAATTAATCAAATGTTACTTTAGTATGACATCAAAAATTATCAAAATCAATGATAAACAAATATAAGTAGTGTTTCTAAATACTACTTCATAAAAATTAATTTATACAAGTTGTTCACAGTGACAGAGCTAACATTTAAGTTTAGAAGAGGCAACCTCTAGCAAATCATGGGCCTTAGTCTAATGGTTCAAGGAATATTTTAGTTAATGGGCAATCCATGCTCATGGGTTCAAGTCCTTTTGCAAATAAATGCGAGAACAATGTGATAACCAATAACCGCTATAACAAAAATATATCTCCATAACCGGATATATCTCTAATAAATACATCTCTCTAATAGATAAATCTATCATCTCTCTCATAGATAAATCTCATAATATATAACTAGATAAAGATAATATGAGATAAGTAACCATTTGTTTTTGGTTTAAATCTTAAACCTATTAATTTGAGTTTATATTAGGTCTTAAGTCTAATTTGTTTTTAAAATTAATTCAAATCAAATTGGAATTGATATAAAAAAGATATTAAATATATTTAGAATTAATTTAATCATAATATAAAATAATGAATTACTTTAATAGAATCTAATTTGGTTCAGTTTATATCAATTATGGGACAAGAAAATTGAAAACCAAGTTGACAAAATCGGTTTTTAAAATTCTCAAATCAAATTGACCTTTTTTATTATTGAAAACCAAATCAATAAGGTTAGTTTTGGTTTATTTGGATCGGATTTTTGGTTTTTTGGTTTTGCTTAGACCACTAGCTACAATCATTTTCAACAATGAAATTTTAATTAAGCTTTGAAACCCATATCTTATCTCAACGATCATCCCATAAAATTTCAAAGCAAATATAAAGACCAAATTAGTTGGATATGATATAGATGAAATAATATATCTTATCTCATCTTCAAGCAAAAATGGAATGGGATAAGATGTCATATGGATTATAAATTTATTCTTCTTTTTTTTTTCTTTTTGTATTGCTCATTTTTTAAAATAAATTTTTTACTAAAAAAATTAAATTTATAATTCACAAAAGAAAAGAATTCTAAAAAAAATATGTATAAAATACAACATCAAATAGTATTAAATATGTATTTAATATAACACACACACACACACATATATATATATAATAAAGAAATAAAAAATAAAAATAATAGTTGCTTCTACATGGTTAAATTTGATTAAAAATTTTAGGATTTTAAAAAAAAATTACTATTCTAAATTTTAATATTTTTTAAAGTAATTTTTAAAAATATAAATAAATCTATACTTTTTGTATAAAAGTTTTTTCTTTTTATATAGAAGTTTGTATTTTTGAAAACAAAAACAGAAAATATATTCAAACTAAGCTTAAATCACAAATTAAGAAATGATCTCTAAGTAAACATTAAAATTAAGAGAGATGTTGATTGTGTTTGACTGTGTTTTTAAAAAATTCTTTTAGTTTAAAATTTTTTTTATTAAATAAAAATAAAAAAAGTGTTTAGTAAAATTTAGAAAACATATTTAAAATTTTGAAAAAACATTTATAGTGTTTTCTCGAGAAACACTTAATAAATTATTCTCTTAAAAGCATTGTCAAAGAAAACACTTTCAATAAAAACATTTTGAGTAAAAATACAATCAAACACACTTTTCATACTTTTTTTTAATAACAAATATTGGAATGTAATATGAATTTTATTTTAAATAGATATTAAACATATAAGATTTTCAATTTCGTCCTTTTCAAACAAATATTGAAATGCAATATGTTTTTCAATTTATTTTTTATTTTTATTCTACTAACCAAATATTAATATGATATAATATATTTTTCATTAGATGTATCATTTGGATGGGATAATTCGTCCTTTTCATTTGAATAAGAATTTTATTTCTTATGCAACATGTGCATAAGTCATAATAATAATAATAATAATAATATGTCTTTTTTTAAAAAAAACATATATGTTATTATTGTTGTTATTATTATCCATCATGAATCAATTGAATAAACAAAAAAAATATTAATTAATTATGGCAATTCCAAAAGTTCAATCAGGCAAACGGTAAGTGAGTATTTGACTAAAACTTAATAATTTAAAGTAACTTAATAAATTAATTTAAATCATTAAGTAAATTAAGTATATTTGATAAAATAACTTAATATAACTTAAAATAAAAATAACTTTCGGTAATAATTAAAAATAATTAACTTATTTTTAAGTCTACATTTTTATTTTACCTTTTTATCTTCATTTGTCCTGATTATCTCAACGATCTTTTTGTTACTTTACAACCTTGTTACTCGACTTCATTTGCCCTAATTATAATTTATTATGATAAATATGTCAATTTGATCATTTAGAATAAATTTTAAGTTAATTTCATTAAACAAACTTATTACTTAAAATAAGAATTAAATAATAAGTTTTAAGTCAACAACTTAAGTATAATTCAACTTAAGTATAATTTAACTTAAAATCAACTCAAGTAATTAAGTAATAAGTATTAAGTTTTACCGAACATCATCTACATTTTTATATCAAAATAAGTTGGAAAAAAAAATTCATGTTTCATGGATTTCTTATGATAAATCTCATAAACTCGTAAAATAAACTAGAAGATTTTTTTTTTTTTAATTAAACTTTACATTCACATGATGCATACATAAAATATATCTTTAACAACAAATAAATGAATGATTTGAAGATAGATTTGTGTATCCATCAATTAAACAACAAACAAATGAATGATTTGAAGATAGATTTGTGTGTCCATCAATTAAACAACAAAGAAAATTTTCAAATATAATAAAAAATTATGATAAAATAAATTTAAAAGTTATTGTAATATAAAATAAATGTCACATTCATATGAATACAATAAATAATTTAAAAATGGATAAAAATTTGAAAGAAAATTCATAACATGCAATCATATGCATGCATTATTATAAAACAATTAATGAAAAGTGCATTAAAAAATAATTTTGTGTACATTAAAAGGAATTTAAAAATAAACTTCATATCTACGTGTAAACCTAAAATCCATGGGTAGTGAATTTTTCGTCGCGCTTTCTTTCAAATTTTTGAAGTTATAAGCTAGGCAATACACATACTATATTAAAACAAATAGAATTTTATTAAGAATTTGTTAGAGTTTAGTAACCCGAATTTTATTTGGTTCGACTCGAAAAGTTTACAGTACGACATATGTGGTGCAAAGTGCATTAAAAAATAATTTTGTGTACATTAAAAGGAATTTAAAAATAAACTTCATATCTACGTGTAAACCTAAAATCCATGGGTAGTGAATTTTTCGTCGCGCTTTCTTTCAAATTTTTGAAGTTATAAGCTAGGCAATACACATACTATATTAAAACAAATAGAATTTTATTAAGAATTTGTTAGAGTTTAGTAACCCGAATTTTATTTGGTTCGACTCGAAAAGTTTACAGTACGACATATGTAGTGCAACTATAATTTTGAGATTTTTTGGAGGGTCTGTGGTAGTATCGATCTGATCCTATAGCCCACTACTGATCCCGTTGGTGTGTGTGTCATGATGTATAGTTTTAGGGTTATAATGATTATACTTCTATTGTAGTTGCTCACAATTCTTCATTCTTGTACCAATCTTTTCATATAGTGAATTTTCTACTCCTTTGCCCGTGGTTTTTCAAGTAAATTTATGTGTTTTTATTTTGTTTTTGTTTATTATCTATTCTCATTATTATGTAACAAATTTATGAACTATTATTTTGGGAATTAGAAAATATGAAAAGATGATAATATTATATTATACAAGTGTTTATACTCTTTTAGACGGTGGAAAGTAAATATATTAATTAAAATTATTTAAATTTCTTTCAATTTATTTTGATTCATTTATTTTAAAAATTAAAATAAAATAGAACTTTCTAATGAAATTATTGAATTTATTGAATACCGAATTCAAAACTAATCTCATTACATATTTGAAAAACCTGTCTCAGTATAATCTCTAATCTAAATTACACATAAATTAATAAACCTAGTAAAAAAAAAGGTATAATTGTAAGTATGGTTGATTACAATATAGATATTCCTATCAACATTTAAGTATGTGCATTAGGTGGAATACCAATTACCAAACTCATTAGGTGAGAAGGAATTGACTGCTCCACTTTGTAAGATATCAACAATAAAGTGTCTATATTATATTCTATGACAATGTCATCATTGTTAAGGAATTTAATTTTGTAAAATTTCTAGGTCTATCGTGTATGAGAAACTATTAGCTAAATGAGGCATTTCTTTATATTGGCATTTGGTGTTCAACCACAATGAGATGATGGGTTTAAATTAATACAAATCTATAAATTAAGTCATTAAGTGTGAGATCTCATGTCCCACTTGAATCCCAATCCACTATAATATGAAGTCAAATGGCAAATTTGGGTAGTTTACTATTAAATTCTATGCTTATAAGAGAATATGATTTTTTTTTTAAGTATAAAGTATTCTTATTTCATCATTAATGTATTTTTCAATATAATTTCTTTAACACTTTGTTTACATGTTGAAAATGGCTTTTTTGAGATGGGAAATGGTGCATCAACTTAATATTACTTTCACTTAAAAGAAAATAAAATTGTAACCATCTACTGGATATTGTTTACTTTGAATCATGTAAGAACCTACTTTCAATTATATAAATATTATTTACTTTAAATTCGAATTTTTTTAAAATACTTCTACATGATAAAGAGAAACTTATATTTTTCTTATCCAAATTGAAATATCATAATTATCTCTCATGCAATCACTCATGTCCCACACGATGACGAGGGCAAACAAATTACCCCTCATGCGATCACTCATGTCCCGTACTTGGCAATGGTTCTGTATATATGCGCACATGCATTATATTTTATTACCATTAACTATATCTGTATATGTATTGTTTGCTGAGAAAAACTTATCATCATCATTTACAAAGTCTTATAATGGCATCTCATGTATTTCTCCGATGAGCGTTGGAATTTGAGTACATGAATAGGAAGTATTGATTGAGAGGTTGACTAGGTTAATTGATTTGGTTAACTAAATTGGGATTGTGGAAGGCATTATAACTTAATTTAGAAGCTTTTTTTATGACCACCTTGTGCACATTTTACTTTTGGTTTGGGGTGGAGTCTTTGTTAATTATATATCTTTCCTAAGATCTTGATGTAGTGGCGCCCTTTTTTTAGTAATATCGAATTGTTACACCATTTCCTATCTTGAAAATGACATTTTTAACATATGAAATAAGGCATTGACGGAGCTCCTAACAACATCCCTTCTAATTAGAAATGTAGGGATGTAACTTATGTGGGTTAGTGCATGAAACCTCAATCTAATCCAATTTTAAAAGGATTTGGACAATTATTTTTAACATTTAAGTTGACGGAGCTCCTAACAACTTCCATTCTAATTAAAAATGTCGGGATGTAAATTATGTGGATTAGTACATGAAACCTCGATCTAATTCAATTTTAAAAAGATTTGGACAATTATTTTTAATATTTAAATTGGGTTACAGTTAAGTTTTTTCTAGTACTCGAACTTAAAATTAAATTTAGATAACTCAAATCCTATCAGGGACGATCAATCGCTCTACCATTGAGCTACTGAGGAAGATCTCTCATAGAGTTCAATTCTCATTCTTAGAATTAATTTTTTTTAACATTTATAATTTAAATTATTTTATATGATAATATATATTTTTTTTATTTTCTTTTTCGATTCTTAAGAAAAAAAATCAAATTATATTTATATCATACAATTTTTCAGTTTCTATAAAGGTATATATATTATACGTAGATTTTGAATCAAACAATCTAATGAATTCAAATATAATCTAATCAGCTCAAATTTAATCCAATCTTAATTAAGAAAATAAGACTAAATTGGATTTGTATTGAATAGCTTAGATTATAAATCAGATTAAATTACACCTAAATTGATTGTTTTTTAATTAGGTTAAACAATCCTTTCCAACTTATTTAAATTGCAACATCATAGCTAATTCGTAGTGATTAAATACATTTTTCTTATGTTAAAGAAAATATGCAAATGTCTTTAACTTTCATATAAAATAAAAAATAAATATAAAAATAGAACCATTATATAGAGCATATTAAGAGAATTTACTATTCTCATAATAATGTAAATTATCATTTTCATAATAATGGTTATTTATATTTGTGTGAATGCATTATATTAAATACCACTAACCACATATATGCATTGTTTACATAGATAACACTTATCATCATTGACGAAGTCTTTTATAGTCTGTTTAGTGACTACTTTTTAAAACAATTTTTAAAACTAATTTTAGAAAACAATTTTTAAAAACTATTTTATGATTTTTGTAGAACAAAAGTTTATTTAAAAACCTAAAATGTTTTTAATCCATTTTTAACATTTTTAAATATGTATTAAAAATAATTTTTAAATGTATTTTACTTTTAATCATTCTATATGTTTGTATAATTATTTTTTAAAATAATTATCGGAAAACAAATGAAAACGATAGAAAATAACTAAAAGATGTTCTTTGAAAACACTTCGTTTTCTATTTTTAAGAATAGAAAATAGTTTTTGGTTGTGAAACGTGTTTTTTGTTGTGAAGAATATAAAATTATTCTCAAAAACAATTTCCAAATAGACCTTTAGTGGCACCCCATGTTTCTTGTCGAATGAGTGTTGGAATTTGAGTACATGAAAGGGGAGCACTTATTGAGAGATTGACTAAGTGAATTACTTTGTTTACTAAATTAGTGGAAGGCTTTATTTAATTAGATGCTTATATGATGGTCATGTTCCGCACATTTTCCTTTTGGTTTGTGGTGTAGTTTTCCTTAATTATCATCTAGTTACCAACCCTCCTAAGATCTTGATGAGTAGTGGCCCCCCTTTTTTTTTTCTTTTTGAAAGTAATATCAATTTGTTGCATCATTTCCTCTCCCCATCTTATGGGTGGATTTTGTGCTACCGTTTTTATTAGTTATCATCTAATTAACAACCTTCCTAAGATCTTGATTATTAATTTTGATGTTTCATATTGAATAGATGAAAAGGTTTTTGACACTACATATATATATAAGTTTCTTTTAACCATATAAATATATTTTAAAATCGTGATGATCTTTTAAGATCGAAGGGATAATGTCTTTATGATTTTTTTATTCTACAATCCTATGTGATAGAAAGAAAATCTTTTAATCATGTAGACACACACAATCAATAGTGGACCACTAAAAATGGTATCAAAACCGATCATCAATTTGGTATAGGAATTTATTTGGTCCTATATGAAGTGTTTGTTTGTTTAATCTTACAATTCTTAGAATGGTCAATGTCTATATGAGGAGGAGAAAGGGAAAGGGGAAGAGAGGGAGGGAACAGGTTGTTACAAATAATATCGGAACCTCCCAACTCAGTGTGACAATTTGTTTGATCCATAAAAAGTATTGTTTGTTTGAACTCATAATCCTATTTCAAAGAATTGACAACTCCTGTATATGTTAATTGCTAGCTGGCTGCAATACACCACCATAATGCTCCATCCCAACGATTGAAACACTGCAAAAGCAAATGGCCAACAAAGAAAAATGGGGAAGCCAAAATAGAATGCCAATTGTCATTGTAAGGTTGCAGATATAAGGAAGGGGAAGAAGCACTAACATTTGGAGTAGAGAATTTGGGTAGGTGAGCTTAGTGGGGGTGTTTCATGCTTGTGGCCAAGCTTATTTAGGTTTTCTGAAAGTAGAATGGGTTGAAATGGGAGGTGGGAGGCACCAAGATTTAGGGACAACCCATGGCTCTAGGGTGTTCTTTTAGTAGAGGCTGGGGACTGGTGAGGGATGTGTGGTTTAATAATCAAACAAGTGGAGAAAATAACCACTCGTGGTATTATAGAAAGTAACTTAAAAATTTAATTAAGGAAGAGAAAAGGGTGACTATTTTGGAAAACTGATCACCCCACCTCGTCCGACTCCATTATTTATATATAAAATTAAATAATTTTTTTTTCATGTTTCCTTTTTGAACACATATATTTATCATAAAAAAATAAAATATAAAATATAAAATATAAAATTGATGGATATGCATTTATAGATTATATTTATTAGAATATAATTAAAATTGAGTATATAGCAAATTCCAGGTTGGTTCCTACAGATAAAAAAATATATCTCATTTTTAAAATAAAAAATAAATAAATAAATAAAAAGAAAGTTGAAGGTAGGTATGTAAAAAATACGAAATACATGTGATGCGGAAAAATGAGAAGGATACGTACTTACATACTCCACTCTCGTGTGAATGCATGGACACGTGAGTCCCATTTTTTCAGTGTGGAAGACTAAGACTTCTAAAGTCAAAAGTAGTAGTCCACATCCACCCACAACCACTAGTAATTCACTTAAATTCCAAAATATCACTAAAAATGATATATCTGCTAATTAGCTAATTAATTAAGCTTGAACCATAAATCTGGAGGGTGTGTACTTACTAATATACTATGATTAGAAAATAAACCAAAGTTATGCTCATTTTTTAAATTTAATACTAAATATAATTTACTTTCAAATTTTAACTTTTTTTTATTTTGAACTTTTAAGTTTTTTATCACTACTTTTAACCAAATAAAAAAAACTAAAAATTGTAATTTTTTATTAATCTAAAAAGTGAGGTGATTCACACTTCTAATCTCTATCCTCACACTTCACTCTATCATGAAAACACAAATAACTTAATTCTTCATAATATTGAATTATATTTAAGGTTAAATTAAATTATGGTCTATTTAGATTTAAGCCACCTAAATTTTATTTCATAAAGCTAGTTTTATGTATGTTCCAGTAAAGCTTAGATATATTTATTGAGAAATTCTAAAACACCGAACCCCGTATATTCAATCAATCAATCAAATAAAGAATAAATTAATTAATAAGACTATGAGAAGTAAATTATATTGAAACAGGAAATTTTAGATTACCACACAAGTAGTTACATGATGCGGATGAAACAGGGAAGATCGATTCATGGAGGGATAGTGGTAATCCATTCAAGTATGAACACATGGAGAATTGGGATGAGTTTGTTAGAAGACATCTCAAGTCAAAAGTGGAACACAAACCTTATATTTTAGATTAATAATTGCATGAAAGGCTAATGATTCACCAGTCACCACCATCACCACTAACTCGATCAATTCCCAGTTCTCTATTAATTTGCAGAAGAAGCTACGAGAACCTCCATAAACTAAGCGATATATGGAGCTCCAAAATGCTTATAAATAGGGACACTTCCTACATCTTCCCTCACAACACACAAGTAGTAGCTAACTGGTGTGATTACTTCTGATACATACATAGAGAGTGATTCTCAACTTTCTTTTCCCACAATGGGGAGTTCTAAGGTGATGGGTTTTGCATTCTTGGTTTTACTCCTCCTGGATCTCTCCTTTGCTGCTAGAATATTGAAGGAATATGGCGCCGATGGAGGTGACGGAGGAGGTGGTGGTGGAGAGAGTGGCGGGGGCGGTGGTGGTTCCGCTGTCGGAGCTGGTTCAGGCTACGGTTCGGGTAGTGGTTCAGGGTATGGTGGTGCTGATGGGAACGGGTATGCAGGTGGTGGAGGTGGAGGTGGGGGTAGCGGAGGAGGTGGCGGCGGTGGGAGAGCTGGAGCCTCCGGGTCTGGATCAGGCTACGGTTCAGGATATGGATCCGGTTCTGGTCACGGGTCAGGAAGTGGAGGCTGGAAACGTGGCGGCCGCAGTGGTTGTTCAGGGTGTCGTGCTGCTAATCGGGATGGGAATGCAGGTGGCGGGGGTGGAGATCCTGGTAGCAGAGACTTTAAGGGAAGTGCATCATCCGGGTATGGATCAGGCACTGGTGCAGGAAAGAGCGGAGGCTCTGGGAGGGGCTCCGGATACGGATCAGGGAGCGGAAGTGGGTACGGAAGCGGGAGTGGTGGTGGCGAAGGAGGTGGGGGAGGAGGAGGAGGTGGAGTCGGTGGAGGAGGGGACGGAGGCTCTGGGTCCAGCGACGGGAGTGGCTCCGGATACGGATCAGGGAGCGGGAGTGGGTACGGAAGCGGGAGTGGTGGTGGCAAAGGAGGTGGGGGAGGAGGAGGAGGTGGAGGCGATGGCAGTGAAGTTGGTCCAGGATCCGGATCCGGATATGGGAGCGGAAGTGGATCGGGATATGGGTCAGGAAAGGGCGGCGGAGAGGAGGTTTTACCCGGAAGTTGAAGAAATGACCGAGTAGTTAATAAAGCAGGCTAGGGTTGAAGAGTGTAATTAATATTATAGTGATTTTCAAAAGTGTTTTTAATTCTTCTTATATTAAAAAATTTTATTTTTTAAATATTAAAAGTGTTATAAATATTTTTTAATTACTGTCAAACACATTCTAATACTATATTAATTTTCACTTACAATTTAAATGAAATATTTGACATTAATACGATACTAAGAAGAATTCGAAATCCCGATGAGGGGGAGAAATGAATATAAAAAAAAGCTAAAAGAGAAAATATATAGAAATATTAGAAAAATGGGTTAGAGTGGTATTAATTAATTTTCACATCTACTCATAAATGAATAGTTGATAACTTTTTAGGTATTACATATATAAATTCATAACTGCTTGTTTCAATATAAATCTATATGAATTTATATTATACCTTTAAAATTAGTTTTAGAATTTCTAAAATTTGAGTTCTTAAAACCTTAATTTTAAAAAAATTATTATTGTTTTAAAGTAATTATCAAAGAGCCCTATATTTTAATGATTATACCTTATTAATTTGTTCCCTTTATGCTTATATGATTATGTTTTTATTAGTGATTATCGTATTTTAATGTTATATATAAGAGTGTAAACGTATTTATTGAACATAGATTTTATTGTTTTTTTAAAGTTTATAAATGTAAATAAACTTGAATATATATGCTTAGTTTCATCACTTTTAAGACATTCTTCTTTAATCTACAAGATAAAAAATAACTTTAAATCTTACAATTATAAAAATAATTATAAAAAAGTATTATTACTATTAGAAACTAAATAATGAATGTAATCATAAGAGAGAAGATAGCACCATCCAAACATCACCCAGTCCAAACAGTTGTCATTGCCATTAATATGTTGCTAAGAAATGAAACACTTTAAATCTTACAATTACACTAGCCAGTCAACTGAATCTAATCCATTGTTACTTGTAAAGCATAAGATTGAAAATCCCATTTCCTTCTCTTCCCTGACTTTCTCAGGGACCAAACAGAGACTTAATGCAAATTTATTTAAATACGGATTCTACAAAATTGATCTTTGCAACGATGATCGCTCAGAGATACAGATCTGGAGTTCAAATTCAGACAACGAAGTGTCCAAAAAAGTTCAAACTTGAAGCAGATGGATTGAGGCAACAGAGTCACCAGTACCTGAATTTTTCAAAATTTTGGTAACTCAGTACCGTTGAGACCGATCGAACCGAGATTTGACGGCAGAGAATCGCATCCGAATGCCAATGTGGCAAGATCGGATGGTGTCGGTGGTCTGACAAACAACGGATCTCCACCATCGATTGCTTTCTGCACGTATTGGCATGGACAAAATAAACCGAAAAGCGCAAGGTCGGCCTATATGTTGGACCAAACTTGTATGCAATAAGCTGAATATAGAATAACTGGGCTTGCTGCAACAGGCTACGCCATACATATTCAAGCATTTCCAAAGCCCAAAGTGCTGCCCAGCCCAGCGCAGCCCATCACACTAAAAAGGGTTCAGACCAAAGGATTATCCAAAAGGTTGCAATCCTTTTCAACAATCCAATTTAATTAATCTCTGAAAACCAACCAATCAAATTTCAAAGTAAATAATAAATATAAAGACCATCATGGGTTAGTCATATAATATAAGATAGAATAAAATACGAGATAATATATCCTATCTCATGTTTGAATGGTGATAATATATTTAAAATTTATTCTTTTTATCCATTTTTTCTTCAATTTTTTATATAAAAATTAATTAAAAAATTAAATTTATAAAAAAAATTATAATTTGTGTACATATCTTATAATTTTATAGATTCAGACTCGTAGATATCAATGTTGTTTGATTTTTCTCTCTTGAATTAAGTAATCACCATTAATTTTAAAAAGAGAAAATAAGTAATAAGTTCTTTTGTTGGCCGAAACCTAAAATCAACTAATGGCAAATTTTTCATCAAGTTCATGTCTTTTATATATATATAAGAATTAAAAAATGGTTAGATAGCTCTCTTTCTTATCTTTGAAGCCTTAACTTAGGTAATCCATATATACTCAAATATGTGGAAAGTAAATATATTAATTAAAATTATTTAAATATTTGTCTAAATTAAAAAAGTTTTACTCACATATACTCTTTAGAATCGATACCTGAAAAAATTGGTCTCATTGTTATCTCTAATTTAAGTTACACCTAAATTAATAAACCTAGTAAAAAAAATTGTAATTATAAGGATGCTTAATTACAATATAGATATTCCAATCAACATTCAAGTACGTGCCTTGGTGGAATACCAAACTCCCTAGGATTGTTAAGTTTTGTTATTCTAAATGTTAGGTTGATTTGGTTTGTTACCACTCAGTCAATAAGTCCCTAGTGTTAAGGGATAGTTGTTTGATTGATTTAGTCATACCATGTTATTAGGATTTGTTAAACATGGGTTGTTATTTCTTGTTTCAACCTGTTCTATAAGGTTATATAATAGTCAAGTTTGTTCTTCAATAATTCAGAGTGATTTCTCCTAATTTCTTTATCTTTTCAGAAGTTTTTTTTTTCTGGTTTTTAACATTTGGTATCAAAACACCATTACAGAGCCTGGTTAAAATTAGAAGCAGCAATCTTCTACGTGTGTAGTAATTGAAGTATGATGACAGAGAATTCATTTGTGCAGCCAGTAGTTCCGAAATTTGATGGGCACTATGATCATTGGGCGATGCTCATGGAAAACTTTTTACGTTCAAAAGAGTACTAGAGGTTGGTGGGGAATGAGATTTCTGTAGCAGTAAAAGGTGTTGTTCTCACAAATGCCCAGAGAAAGAACATTGATGATCATAAGTTGAAATATATGAAAGCAAAGAACTATCTATTTCAAGCATTAGATCATTCAATCTTGGAGACAATCCTTAACAAGAATACAACGAAGAACGTATAGGATTCTTTGAAGCAGAAATATCAAGGTACAACACAAGTAAAGCGTGCACACTTGTAAGCTCTCCGAAAGGAGTTTGAAATTCATCACATGAAGGTAGAAGAATTTGTGAATGGGTATTTTGTTCGAACCCTTACCATAGCTAACAAAATGAAAGTAAATGGTGAGAACAAGGAGATGTTGTTGTAGTTGAAAAGATTTTGAGATCCATGACTCCCAAGTTTGATTATGTTGAGTGTTACATTGAGGAGTATAAGGATACAGACACCTAAACCATTGATGAGTTGCAAAGCAGCCTACTTGTGAATGAACAATGCATGAGTTCTCATGTTGAAGAAGAACACACTTTGAAAATTACTTATGGGGATCAATCTGGAGGAACAGGTCGAGGTCGTGGAAGTTTTAGCGAAAGAGAAAAGGGACGAGGCAGACAAACCTTCAACAAGACCACAGTGGAGTGCTATAACTGTCACAAGATAAGGCATTTTCAATGGGAATGTCCAAGCAAGGAAAAGGAGGCCAACTATGCAGAGACTCAAGAAAAGATGTTGTTGATGGCTTACGTGGATATGCATAAGGCCAATAGAGAAGATATGTGGATCCTTGACTCAGGATGTAGCAATCATATGTGTGGGAAGGAGGAATACTTCTCAGATTTTGATGGAAGTTTCAGAGATTCAGTGAAATTGGGCAACATCTCAAGCATGGTCGTAATAAGAAAGGGTAATGTACGACTACAAGTGAATGAAATAGCACAAATCATCACAAGAGTTTTTTATGTGTCGAAGCTGAAAAACAATTTGCTAAGTATTGGGCAACTGCAAGAATAGGGTCTTACCATTTTGTTTAAAAGTGGAAAGTGTAAAGTGTTTCATCCTAAGAGAGGCTTAATCATGGAGACGAAGATGTCTTCAAGTCGAATTTCATATTGCATGCTATCTCTCAGCCTATAACATCTACTTGTTTCAATACAGCACTATAGATATGGACCTTGAGCTTTAAGGGCTTAAAGACTCTTCAACAGAAGAAGATGGTGAATGGTTTACCACGGCTTAAGTCTCTTTTGAGGCTATGTAAGGATTGCTTCGAGGAAAAGCAACAAAGGTACTCGTTTCCCAGGAAGAGCAGTTGGCGAGCTTCACAAATTCTTCAATTAGTGCATGCTGATAATTGTGGACCGATCCAACCCATCTCTAACAGCAATAAAAGGTATTTTATTATTTTCACTGATGACTTCAGTATAAAAACATGGGTTTATTTTTTAACAGAGAAATCAAAAGCCTTTGTTGTTTTTAAAAGCTTTAAGATTCATGTTGAAAAGGAAACAAACTCATTTATTAGAGTCTTACATACTAATCGGGGAAAAGGGTTTACATCACAAGAGTTCACCAATTTTTGCGATGTAAAGGTATATGAAGACAATTGACAGTTGCATACATGCCACAATAGAACGGAGTTGCGGAACGAAAGAATAGAACTATTATGAATATGGTTCTTAGTATGATTTCAGAAAAGAAAATTCAAAAAAACTTTTTGACCTGAAGCAATCAACTGGACAGTACATGTCTTGAATCAAAGTCCAACAATGGCAATAAAAAATAAGACTCCAGAAGAAGCTTGGAGTGGAGTCAAGCCTTTAGTTGAGCATTTTAGAGTTTTTAGATGTATCTTTCATGTTCATGTGTTTGACAATAAAATAACTAAGCCAAATTAAAAGAGCTTGAGTTGTGTTCTGTTGGGAGTTAGTGAAGGGTCAAATGCTTACTAACTCTATAATCCAACTTCAGAAATGATCATAATAAGTAGGGATGTTGTATTCGAAAAAGACAAGAGTTAGGATTGGGATAAGACCTATAAATAATCCATTGTGTGCAATTTGAAATGGGGTGATTGTGAAGAAGAAGTAGTTGTGTTTGTTGAAAATGAAGAGGGGAGCGAATTTGATCTTAAAGTTGATATAGAAGCAGAATAGAAGAATTTTTCCTCTGATTCTTCAACTGAAGAAAACTCTTTTAGCTCGAATGAAGGGAAGAATAGGAGACCACCAGTTTGGATAAGAGACTATGCAATAGGAGAAGGCCTTTTTGAAGAAGATAATTGTTAGAAAAATTAGGCTAATCCAACCTATGGTAATCACCCTAGAAGGGGGGTGAATAGGGTGATAGTCTTTTTTTGTAAATTTAAACTATGTGAATGTAAGAGACAATTATATACAAATATATAATAAGCAATATAAAGAAAATTGCATATAAATTAAAAGAGTAGAAAAGAGATAATGCAAACACAAGAGTTTATAGTGGTTCGGCGCAACCCGGCCTACATCCACTCTCCTCTAACTTCAATCCCAAGCTTGAGGTTCCACTAATTTAAGGCTTCCAAATCAAGCCTTCAAGCAATACAATTGGATTATGGTTCCAATTCACCCTCTTGGACTTTTGGCTCCAAGCACCCTTTACACTTCTCAAGAGATATCCCACTCTTAAACAACCCACTCTCAAAGATTTACAAATAAATGATCTCACAAAATCCTAGCACAAGAACTTTAAGCTCAAATGATACAAGAAAACTAGGATTGAAATGTGCACTAAGGATATGCAAGTTTTAGAACAATGGTGCACTCAAAAACACTCTTCCAAGGCTCAAATATAATCAAGAAAGGTTTGGGAAGGTTAAGCTTTTTAAACAATGAAGATTAGAGCATTTTTATAGAAGAGAAAAGCCAAACTAGTCGTTTGGGGGTTCGACCGATCGAGCTAGGGTTCGACCGATCGAGCTAGGGGTCGATCGGTTGACTAGCCGTTAGCATTAAATGCTTGGCAGGTGATCATTGAGTCTCAACCGGACCTCAACCGAGAAGGGAAGGCCACTAGGAGAGAGAGAAAATTTTTGGCCTCCCTCGACCGGCACTCAATCGGACGAGCACAACCGGTCGATCGGTTCCTCAACCGATTGAGCCAATTTTTGTCTCAACACCCAACTTTTTCAACTTAAAACCTTTTAAAACAAGTTTGAAAAATATTTAACACAAGATTTTAGTTGAAAACATGAAATCATCCAATTCTAAAGATATTTAAAACAAAATAACTCTTGGATGATTTTGGTGCATAAGTAAATAATGTAATGCATGAAAATCCTAGTGCACCAACAACCTTACAAAGAGATCTTATGAAGCTTGGGTCTTGAAAAACACTTCTCTTTGAGGTGGTCTTCTTCTCCATGATTTCTCCTTGGCTTGATTTGTCTTTGTGATTGCCACTTTGGAAATTGTCTTGCCTAAACACACTTGAAATATAATCATTAGTTCTAAACCTTATTTTGTTATCATCCAAATCAAGATTAACCAAACCTTGGTTTCACAATAATGAAGCTCATTTAGCCATGTTTGCAGCTACTGATCTTATTCACTTTGAAGATGCTGTAAAAAGTGAAAAATGGAGGAGAGCCATGGTTTTGGAACTGGAAGCAATAAACAAAAATAACACGTGGGAATTGACGAAGTTACCTGAGAGATGAAAAAATGTTGGAGTGAAATGGATTTATAAGACTAAATTTAATGAAAAAAAAGAAATGGACAAATGCAAGGCTAGACTATACTAAAGTATTTGCACTTGTGGTACGCATGAGACAATTCGTTTGGTGGTAGCACTTGCAGCTCAAAGAAAATGGACCATCTACCAGTTAGACGTGAAGTCTGCATTTTTACATGGTAAGTTGAATGAAGAGGTCTTTGTGGAGCAGTCTTGTGGTTATGTGCAAAAGGGACATGAACAGAAGGTTAACAAGTTAAAGAAGGCACTCTATGGGCTTAAGCAAGCCCCACGTGCTTGGTACAACCATATAGAAGCTTATTTCATGAAGGAAGGTTTTGAGAAGTGTGACTATGAGCATACTTTGTTCATCAAGACAAGAAAAGAAGTCAAAGTATTAATTGTAAGTATTTACGTTAATGATCTCATTTTTACTGGAAATGATGCATTGAAGTTTACAGAGTTTAAAAATTCCATGAGGATGAGTTTGACATGATAGATCTTGGTAAGATGAGGTATTTCCTTGGTCTTGAAGTCTTGCAAAGATCTGATGGTGTTTTTATCAGTCAAAAGAAGTATGCATTGGAGGTACTGAAATGGTTTAGAATGGACAAAAGTAATTTTGTTCAAAATCCAATTGTCCCTAGCTTTAAGCTCATGAGTGATGAAAGTGGCGTTAAGGTGGACAAGACTTACTACAAACAAGTTGTGGGTAGTCTCATGTATCTCAGAGCTACTCGGCCAGACATGATGTTTGTGGTAAGTCTTATTAGTATGTATATGGAGAATCCTACTAAGCTTCATTTACAAGTAGCAAAAAGGGTACTAAGTTTACAAGCAGCAAAAAGGTTACTGAGATATTTGAAGGGAACAACTAGATTTGGAATTTTCTATAGGAATGGAGGAGATGATGAACTCGTTACTTACACTGACAGTGATCATGCTGGAGATTTGGATGACAGAAAGAGTACTTCAGGTTATGTGTTTTTATTGAGTTTAGAAGTAGTATAATGGTCATAAAAAAATAACCAATAGTAAGTTTATATTCCACAGAGGCAAAATTTATTATTGCAGCTTCGTGTGCATGTCATGCAATATGGTTAAAAAGAGTGTTGGGAAAGTTGGGTCAGAATCAAGGCAAGCCAACTATTATTCGTTGTGATAGTAGCTCTGCAATTAAACTTTCGAAGAACCCAGTAATGCATGGTCGTAGTAAGCACATAGATGTGCGTTTCCATTTCCTTCGAGATCTCACAAAGGTGGATTTTTTAATAAGAGTACTCCAGTTTTTAAAAATAATGCTTAAATTATCGCGGTAAAAAAAATAATTCCAAATCTATGTAATTTTGTCCAGCGATGAGAGAGAAGAAATTTGTAAGTGAGAAATCGTCTCTTCAACAGATGATTTTCACCAAAAAAAAAAAAAAAAGTGGGAAATCGTCTCTTTACAAAAGTCACCTAAAATTTATAAAAAAAAAAAAACCATGTGGAAAATCGTCTCTTAAAGAGACGATTTCCACACCAAAAAATCACTTTAAAATTTGAAAAGAAATATATAAAATAAATAAATAAAAAACCATGTGGGAAAATCGTCTCTCACAAAAGTCACCCTCCCCTCAACAAAACCAAAAACAAAACCTTTAAAAATCCTTTTTTTATTCTTTATTCTATTTATAAAATAATTCAATTATTATAAATATATATTATAAAATTAATTAATTTTATTTATTAAATTTAATTTATAAATAATATACTAAATTTAATATAAGATAAATAATATTTATATATTGTTTTTTTCTTTCACTTTGGAATTTAAAAAAAAAAACTATTATCAATTTTATGTGAAAATTGAGTTTAAAAAAATTGTTATTAATTTATTAAATAAAAAATAAATAAATAACAAAAATGTCAAAAACGATTTTAAAAAAAAAAACAACTTTAAAAATCCATTTTTCTATTCCATATTATACTTATACAATAATACAATTATTAAAAATATATATTATAAAATTAATTAATTTTATTTATTAAATTTAATTTATAAATAGCATACTAAATTTAATATAAGATGAATATTATTTATATTATATTAAATTAAATAAAATTAATTAATTTTATAATATATAATTTTAATAATTGTATTATTGTATAAGTATAATATGGAATAAAAAAATAGATTTTTAAAGTTTTTTTGTTTTTTGAAAATCACGTTTTTGTTTTTTTATTTTTTATTTAATAAGTTAATAACAATTTTTTTAAGCTCAATTTTCACATAAAATTAATAATAGTTTTTTTTTTAATTCCAAAGTGAAAGAAAAAAAAAATAATATATAAATATTATCTATCTTATATTAAATTTAGTATATTATTTATAAATTAAATTTAGTAAATAAAATTAATTAATTTTATAATATATGTTTATAATAATCGAATTATTGTATAAATAGAATAAAGAATGAAAAAAAAATTTAAAGGTTTTGTTCTTTTTCTTTAAAGTGAGAATTTCTCACTTTTGGCTTTGTTGGGAGAAGGGGGGGGGGTGGTTTGTGGGAAATCGTCTCTTTGGGGTTTTTTTTTCTCTCTCTTTTTTTTTTTTTAATTAGATGGTTTCCCACTTAGATTTTATTTTTATTTTTTTGTGGAAATAGTCTCTTACGTGTTTTTTTTTTTTTTTAATTTTAAAGTGAGAATTTCTCACTATTGGTGACTTTTGTGAGAAATCGTCTCATGATTTCCACATGGTTTTTTTATTATTATTTTTAAAGTGAGAATTTATTTTTTTTTTTTTTTTTTTTTTGTGAAAATCGCCTTTTCAAGAGATTTTTCACTTTTTTTTGTTTGGTGAAAATCATCTGTTGAAGAGATGATTTCTCACTTACAAATTTCTTATCTCTCCTCGCTGGATAAAATTACGTAGATTTGGAATTATTTTTTTTACCACAATAATTTAGACATTATTTTTAAACACTGTCATACTCTTATCAAAAATCCCACAAAGGTTGGTACCGTGGAGTTGGTGCATTGTGGCACACGAGAATAGTTGGTTGATGTGATGACTAAACCACTCAAACTGGATTTTTTTAAGCTACGAGGGCTATTGGGAGTTTGTTCTGAGATGGATATAAACTGAGTGCTTATAGCATTCAGTTTAAGGGAGGAATTATTAAGTTTTGTTATTCTAGATGTTAGGTTGTTTTGGTTTGTTTCCACTCAGTCAAAAAGTCCTTATTGTTAAGGGATGGTTGTTTGATTGATTTAGTCATACCATGTTATTAGGATTTGCTAGACGTGGGTTGTTATTTCTATAAAATTTCTTATTCTATCGTGTAAGAGACACTATTAGTTAAAGGAAGTTTTTTTTTTATGGTAGTTGGCGGTCAACCATGGTGAGAAGATGGGTTTAAGATTAATACAAATCTACAAAGCAAGTCATAATTAGATCTCATGTCCCACTTGAATCCATTCCACTATATAATATCAAGTCAAAAATGCAAATTTGGATAGTTTATTATTAAATTATATATATATATATATATATATTACATGATTTTTCTTTCATCTCTCATAAATTTTTTAGCTAAACATATTTAATCTCTATTAGTTTAAAATTTCATCAAATACCTTTTTTATTTGAAGTGAAAATAACAAATAAAAATATTATAGGAGGTATTTAATGAAATTGAAACTTAGTGAGGACTAAGCATATTTAGCCAAAACCTAAAAAATGTGAAGAACCTTTCATTGTTAATGTATTTTATAATAAAATTTCTTTAAGATCTGGTTTCATATGTTAAAAATCTCTTTCAAAATGTTACACCAACTTAATAGTACTTTCACTTAAATAATAATAAAATAAAATAAACGATTTCACTATTGTAATGACTTGCATTCAATTGTATAGATATCATTTGTTCTAATCCTAAAGAGCCCTCACAATTTTAGAATGCATCTAAGTGGATCCAATCCCAAATAACCTTCATAATTTTAAAATGCATCTATATTATTTGTAATAAAACATGTAAATATTATGTAATAGAACATGTAAATATGTATGTATATATATATATATATATGTTTCAAGATAGAATCAAACAAACTTCTACATGAGATCAAGCATTGGCTCAATACTATTTATATGGATCTACTCTCCATTGTGTAAATATATAGTATCAATAACTTTTTCTCATATTCTGTGTGATATCAAAGTAGAGGTCAAGATCTTAGGAGGTTGTTAATTAGATGATATATATATATATATATATATATATATATATATATATACACCAAAATTTGAATAATATATGAGACAAAATTTCAAGATAACAACAAAAAAAAAAGGTAAAAATAAATTTATATATTTTAATAAAAAAAAATAAAAATTTATATGATATATTTATAATTTGATATTTAAAAATTTTTAAAAATAAAATAAATATTATTATATAAGATAATATCAATTATAAATGTTATAAAAATATTAAATTGGGTTTAAGTTAGATTGAGGTTATTTGAACCTTAATCCAACTTCAAAATTTATATCCAAAAAAATTGATCCAAACCTAATATAAATTTAAAAAATATATATATATACCCAAAACCATCTAAAATTGGATTGAGTTAAGGTGACGCACAAATTACACTTAGTTATTACTAGGATGAATATTGCTAGACTTACGACATAGACTCAAATATTTATCCCCTCCCCTTCTTCAAGACCTTGATATTACTTTCAAAAGAAAAGAAAAAGCCCACTACTCATGAAGATGTTAGTAGGGTCTGGTAATGAGATGATAATTAAGAAAAACTCCACAAACCGAACTGCACAACTTGGCCATCATACAAACATCTAATTGAATAAAGCCTTCCACAATCCTAATTTAGTTAAACAAAGTAATTAACATAGTCAATCTCTCAATCAATGCTTCCCATTCATGTACTCAAATTCCAACATTCATTGGATGGACAACAAACATGGGACGCCACTATAAGACTTTCTCAATGATGATAAATATGATCTCACTAAACCATATATATAGTTAGTTAGTTAGTGGTAAGTAATATAATGCATGCACACAAATATACATAACCATTATTATGAAAATGGTAATTTACGTTATTATTATAATAGTAAATTCTCTTAATATGCTCTCTAAAATGGGTCTATTTTTTTCTATATCAAAATTAAAAGAAATTTGCATATTTTCTTCAATGTAAAAATATAGACTTGATTATTTTCTCTCCATCAATAATTAACTTGTTTCATACGGTAGAAATGTGATTTTCGGGACAAGAAATGGTGCAACAAATTGATATTACCGAAAAAAAAGCCACTACAACAAGATCTTAAGAGAGTTTTGGATGATATATAATTAACGAAAACCCCCACCCAAAACCAACAGTAGATGTGCACAATGTGGCAATCAAATAAGCTTCTGAATTAAGTTATAATACCTTCCACAATCCCAATTTAATTAACAAATCACTTAACCTAGGTGGTGTTTGTTTTTTTACTTAATTCTAAATAGAACCTTAATGTTTAATAATGTTAAATATTAAGTTGTTTGTTTTTATAATATTTTATTTCTATTAAGTATTAAAAAATAAAAAAAAATCAATATGTTATTTTTTCTATTTATAAAAAGCTATATATTTTGGTTTTTACTATTTAGTAAAAAGTTTATAATAAGTCATGAAAAAGTAAAAAAACAAACAACCTAAATTATAAAACTAAATTGCTTTCAGTAAAAAAGTCAAAAAAACAAATACCACCCTAGTCAATCTCTCAATCAATGCCTCCTATTCATGTAGTCAAATTCCAACACTCATTGGGACGCCACTAAAAGACTTTGTTAAGACGCGACGCCACTAAAAGACTTAATTTGTCAATGATGATGATATGTATTATCTCAGTAAATAATACATATGTAGATATAGTTAAATATAATGCATGCGCACAAATATACAATACCATTGACGAGTCCAAAACTAGCTGGCTGCTATACACCACCATATTGCTCCATTGCAATGATTGAGGCACTGCAAAAGCAAATGGCCAACAAAGGAAAATGGGAAGTCAAAATAGAATGCCATTTGTCATTGTGAGGCTCCAGATATGAAGGAAGGTGAAGAAGCACTAACATTTGGGTAGGTGAGCTGGTGGGGGGCGTTTCACGTTTGTGGCCAAGCATTTTTAGGTTTTCTGAGAGTGGTGTGGGTTGAAAAGGGTGGGGGTGGCACCAAGATTTGGGGACAAACCATGGCTCTAGGGTCATCTTTTAGTAAGAGGTTGCGGACTAGGGAGGGATATATGTGTGGTTTAATGATCAAACAAGTGGCAGCAATGGTAGGGCGTGGCGGCTTTTGGTGGAGGAGCAATTGAGCGTCAGAGCAAGCCTGGCCACCACTCAGTCTTCCAATTGCCACTAGAATTTGGACAACTCATAATATGTATGAATTAGTGGCATGTTCGGTGATTCACTTCTTTCAATGCCAAACCAAAGTCCAAGTGTATAACTCCTTCTATGAAGTAAAGTTAAAGAGTGTCTATGAAGAGTTTCTATATTTACATCCACCACATTTAAGAATTTAAAAAAAAAATCACATTTAATATAATAATCACATATATTTATTATAAAAAAATAAAATATAAAATTGATGGAAATGTATTTATAGATTATGTTTATTAGAATATAATTAAAACTGAGTATATAGCAAACTCCTGGTTGGTTCTTACCTTTATATGAATTACATTAAAGATAAAAAAAATGTCTTATTTTAAAAATAAAAAGAAAATTGAAGGTGGGTGTGTAAAAAAAATACTAAATACATACATGTGATGTGGAAAAAGGAGAAAGCTACGTAGGTACGTACGTACTCCACTCTCATGTGAATGCATGGACGCATGAGTCCCATTTTCAGTCTCTAAGACCTCCCAAGTCAAAAGTAGTAGTAGACTACATTATAATTCCCACAATTGCATCATATGCTGACCTACATCCACCCACAGGTCACTCACTACAACCACACCTAGCCACTAGTAATTCACTTAAATTCCAGGATATTCCTAATAACGACATTTGTGCTAATTAATTTACTATTTGGATCAATTAATACTAGTACACAGACTCATGGAGGGATGGTGGTAAGCCATTCAAGTATGAAGTGTTGCCCCCCCGAAACCCAATCCAAGGGTATGATGGTCATTTCACATCTCAAGCCCAAAGGTTCAAAGTGAAAACGATACAAACATTCATATTGTTAGTGAAAATTACCAATTATCAATTTTCTGTTCAGAATAGTAAAATAAATAAATTATATGATCCTCAATTTTCAACTTTAAAAACTAACACATCAATCAGAGTGTTATTGTTCAAATAACTCCAAATTCAAATAATTTAAACGAGAATTAAATTTTAACATCTAAATAATATCCAAAATAAAGTTTGAACCAAAATCCTAACAAAAAAAAATTTCCGAGTCTAGCCATCACTCATCGCTTGAACTGAGAGTACCTAAAAAATTATCAATAAAGGAGTATGAGTTTAAAGTTCAATAAGGAACATCAATACAGTTTCATGGATCAAATATTTTTAATTATAATTACAAACATGAGATATAACATATATTCATTTTCATAAAAACTTTTGAGTTAAACATACTAATATATTCAAAACTTTTCAATAAAACTTTCTTATATTCAATTCAAAACAATTTCTCATTAAAATCAAATCAAATACATTCAAAATATTTTTATTCTAGTTATCGTATAACAAATGGTCTCCAATTAAGTGGGACTTCACAAATGAGTGGTTAGTTTCAAATTTGTTCTTGTTAAGGTGAATAAAACCAAATGTCAACAATTATAATTTGTTGACTAAGGCCATAAGGTCAAGTATTATCACCCATTGACTAGGATCATATAATCTAGAATCAAATACTTTATTTCATTAATTCAAATTTATAAAACAAAATATCATATCTCAATTTTTCACTTTTCATAAATAAATAAAGAAAATTCTCAGAAAAATACTTTCCATACAAAACACAATTTGATCCATACGAAAAGATAAAAATAACATTTTTACACATTTCAAAATATAATATAAAAAGAAAATTATTTTATTTTATAAAAATCTGCATTAATTTCTCTTACCTTGAAGAAGCACTCAAAAGTATTTAGCTTGACAAATTTACTTTTCACCTAACATAATATCATACACAATATTTGATTATTGATTATTTATCCAAATATATAAATTTGACAATCTTAAAAATATTTTATTTAATATTAGGGATCCTAATTAATCTCTCATATTAATATTATTAATATCCAATATCATTTTCAACTTCCTAAACAATAATTTATTTCTCTTTTTTAACTTATCTAAATTAAATCTTTTATAAATATTTATTTGTATTAAACTATTATTACTATTATTTAAATCTCCTAAACTTAACAAATACTCCATGCAATTTTTTTTTTTTTTTTTTTTTTTTCAACATGTCAAATCCTTCATGCCCATCTTTCATCATTTTTTTTTCCTCTCTAAAGTCGAAACTTTTAACCCTCGTACTCACAAATTTGATGAATTTTCATATCCGAAACTATATAATTTTTTTTTTATCTAGATGTATTCATTTAAGTAATCAAAATTTATCGATCTTCATTAATAAATCAAATTATATTCATAAATTTGTAATATTTTTTACCTAGAAATTAATTAAACAAACTCTAATCAAAATTGAGATATTTTAAAGAATATCTAAAGTGTTCAAAACTAATTAACGAATATAAAATATTAATTTAAAGATTAAAAATATTACCTAAAAAATTGATCTTCAAAACCTAAACTTTCAAATCTTAGTTTTATGATCTCTAATTTTTCCGATCTTTGTGTAAAAGGGTTTTCTGAATAGAGAAAATAGGAAAGATTTAATTTATATATAGGGATTTTCAATACAGAAAGATATTTTTATCTTTATTAAATTACTTTAATTAATTACTAATTTTTAAATTACGATTTTACCCTAAATTGGGTTTTGGGCATTACATGAACACATGCAGAATTGGGATGCGTTTGTTAAAAGACATCAAGTCAAAAGTGGGACACAAACTTTATAGTTTAGATTAAGAATTGCATGAAAGGCTGATGATTCACAAGTCACCACCGTCACCACCAACACCACTAACTCAACCTATACTGCTCCTTCCTTCTCTATGTGCAGAAGAAGCTACCAGAATGTCGATAAAGAAAGCGATATATGGAGCTCCAAAATGCCTATAAATAGGGACACTTCCTACATCTTCCCTCACAACTCAGAAACGCACTACTCACAACCCGTAAGTAGTTACTAGTGTGATTAATTCTGAGACAAATACAGAGTGATTCTGAACTTCTTCTCACAATGAGGAGTTCTCAAGTGATGGGTTTTGCATTCTTGGTTTTGCTCCTTCTGGACCTCTCCTTTGCTGCCAGGATGGTGAAGGAATATGGCGCCAAAGGAGGTGGCGGAGGAGGTGGTGGTGGAGAGGGTGGCGGCGGCGGTGGTGGTTCCGCTATCGGAGCTGGTTCAGGCTACGGTTCTGGATATGGTTCGGGTAGTGGTTCAGGGTATGGTGGTTCTGACGGGTATGAAAGTGGTGGAGGTGGAGGTGGGAGTGGCGGAGGAGGTGGCGGTGGTGGGGGAGCTGGAGCATCCGGGTCTGGATCAGGCTACGGTTCAGGATTTGGATCCGGGTCAGGATACGGGTCAGGAAGTGGAGGCGGGAAAGGAGGCGGTGGAGGAGGGGGCAGAGGCGGAGGAGGAGGCGGAGGCTCTGGGTCCGGCGTCGGGAGTGGCTCCGGATACGGATCAGGGAGCGGAAGTGGGTACGGAAGCGGGAGTGGTGGTGGCAAAGGAGGTGGGGGAGGAGGAGGAGGCGGTGGAGGAGGAGGAGGCGGAGGCGGCGGGACTGGAGTTGGTTCAGGATCCGGATCCGGATATGGGAGCGGAAGTGGATCGGGACATGGATCAGGATACGGCGGCGGAGAGGAGGGTTTACCCTGAAGTTGAAGAAATAACCTAGTTAATAAAGTAGGCTAGGATCAACGAGTGCAATTAAATATGAATAAAAATAGCAACGCCCCATCCACTTGGTGGACGTTGCATGTGTGCGCATGTACTTCTCTTCCTCTCATTTGATGTTTCTACTCTTATCAAATAAAGCCCCTCTCTTTCTATATTCTCCCGTGACCCGGTTAACAAAATTACTATGATAGCTTATTATTTTTCACTTAAAATTTAAACGAAATATTTTGACATCAATTAATTTTATATTAGGTAGAATTCGAAATCTCAATGAGGGAGGACGAAAGAATAAAAAAGCTCAAATCTAACTCCATATTCTTTTAAGGTTAAGAGGTGTATACAATCCCCATATCGATCAATATAATGTCGCGATATTATCGGCATTCGGCGATTTTTCTCGATATATCACATAATCAACGCGGGTCAATGGAAGTCAAAAGCGTTATAGTAAAGTCAAATGTGCTACAGTGCGCCTCCCCCTTTGCTTCCGGATATATATATATATATATATATCATAATCTATTTTATATTATTTAATAAAATTAAATTAAATGGATCATATTTTAATATTAATGTATATATTAAAATGAGACATATTATAATCAAATATCATAATATTATATGTAATTTAATAATAAATGTACACTTATAAAATTCATATTTTTATCGATGCATACGATATTATTATCAAATATGATAAATCATGTTATACACATATCAAAATTTTCAATAAAATAACTTTAAAATGTCTATTATACTTCTAATTATATTATTATGAGGTTTTCTTTATATTTTCATGAGTTTTTAACAATTTTAAACTTATCGATATTTTTTTCCAAAATATCCGCCGATATATCCTCGATATATCCGATATATCTGTAAAATCGAAGTACCGATATATCCGTAATTACCGATATTTTCATCCTTACTTATAATCTTGCAAGGAATCCATAACTTGAATTTTTGCTATAAATCCCGATACACTCAAGTTATATACAATGCAAATGATGTATATATGAATACTTAAATAACAAATAATGCAATCAAGGATTAAAAAAACAGAGACCAAAAATCATAACATATAAACATATTAATGAAATCTTCTTCTATTATATCATGTCGTACTTTCAAAGGTTCTATATTAAGAGATATTATTTTTAACAAAGTGATCAATTGATACGGAATAATCTTAAAATTAGGAATATGGAATGTTTATACTTTCACTTAATCCATATATTTATTTGAAATTGAATAATTAAACAAGTAATTAAGATTTTCAAGCAATGTGTTAGTCCCATCAAGGGACAACTCTCTCTCACTCTCCTCTATATTTTCTATGGCAACATGCAACATATATAATTAATGTAATAAATTACATCAATTGAGGTGTTAATATACTTACTATATTAGTTAATTGATACAAATACCATAACATTATTTACATGCATAAAGAGAAAAGACATATATTGTTATCCAAAGGTGGTTTTGAAACCTCTAAACTTAAACAGATATTTCTCATTAACCAAATAGGTATTTAGGCGTGATCAACACACAATGAATTTAATCAAAAGTTATGTCAAACCCATTGTTTTTAAGCATACAAGATGCAAGTGTCAAGCAAGAAACCGCATGCATTGTGGGAGGCTCCCCTCCACGTGTCCCTTTTCCAAATCAGGCACCTTGTTCAACTAGCGGGCATACAACCTGTCTGGATCATTCCATATGGATCACGACCAGCTCCATCTGGCACCAATCATAAAGAGGTCATTTTCCCCTATAGGGCCAGACGACAAGGAGAGACCAGACTCTCCAAGCAAACAGAACTATCTGATCAAGCCTTCAAAACCTACTAGCATGCGTGATCATTCGCACCTGACATGGGAATGGCTGATGAGACCTCTTCTAGCCCTCAAGCCTGTGTCGATTAAATGCTACACATAGCCCCAGACCAACAACAGGCTGAGGGGACAAGCGACTGCACGGTCTGACATTATGGCACGTCAATTGATGGCACCTACCAGCCACCCAAAACTGTGATGATTGTCCAACCGCCTGCAGGACAATCATCATTATAGAAGAAAGTCAAAAAGATTAGTCAGCACTACAGTGACATTCTCATCAGCATTATAAAAACCTTCCAAAAGCATGAATAAAGTACGCAAGAGATACGCCTACTCACTCTCTCCCATTAAGATCGTTTGAACTGTCTTTGTCTGACTTAAGCTTCGGAGGGGCATGCCCGGACCACCTGTTCGGACATCCTTTTGTGTAGGAAATGAGTTCACCCAGTCTCACTACTGTTGGGCAAATACTCTAAGAGACACAACGAAGAGAGGAAGATTGTCTAACCTCCATTGAGCTGGACGAATCCGACGCGGGTTGGCTCTGAAGCAACATGCATGACAACTTAACATGATCTCATTCTCATAGTGTACCATGCATAGGCATTCTCATATTCATGCAAACTTTCATGGATTGTTTATGAGCCGTAAGTACCACTACACATGATCCCATCAAACTTATGTTATTTGGGTTTAAGTTTGTCATGGATGTACACATTGTATCATATAAGATGTACATATTTTTACATAGGATATACAAATTTTATCAAAGCATGCACTTAACATAACTAAGAGGTACAAACTGATCGCTTGTTCTGCTCCAAATCATCATGTCATGTTTATGAAGGCACTTGGAAACATATATTAATTTTGATATCATAAAAATCATACTGAAAAAAAAATGTATCTATTTTAGTATATATTTTGTTACATGCCTGTTATGGTTAATATATAAGTAATATTTCCTTTTGTTTATATTTTCATTTCATGATAACACTCATTATTAAAATCAATAGATCTAACATGGTTGTGAGCTAGTACCAGTTTCATTAACCTCCCCTTCACTTTTTTTATGCCTTCTTTCTTGATTGATATAAGATAAACCCATCCCCAAACGACAACTCGGTCCCTCTCTCCACTCTTTCACTCTTTGCATGAAAGATGGAAATATATGGATCTATCTGTCCATATATGAAGTTTGAGAGATTAGTAATTTCGTATACGGAAGCATGAAATTTTCAGTGTTGGAACTCTTGGGCAAAATCTTCCCCCAAGTCAAAAGTGGAAGAATATATTATATAGTTTACAGAATCGAATGAAGACACGAAGGAAGAAAATGGTGACACCATCTCCACCAACACCAACACCACTAATTCTCCGCACACAATTTCCAATCCCCATTGTAAAATACTCTCAAGTGCAGATGAAGCTACTAGATTTTCCACCTTGAAAATGCCTATATATTCTCACACTGCCTTGCCAACTTCACTCACAATTCAGTCCTACCAGTCTGATTCATTCAATTAAAGTTGTTTCCAGAATGGGGAGGCTGTCTCGGGTGATAGGATTTGCATTATTGCTTTTGCTTCTTCTGGAGCTCTCCGCTGCTAGGACCTCCAAGAAGATAGGTGTTAATGGAGGAGGTGGGGGAGAGGGTGGTAGTGGTGGCGAAGGTACGGGACTTGCAGATGGTTCCGGGTATGGTTCAGGATATGGGTCAGGTGAAGGATACGGAAATGGTGGTGAAAATGGGGATGGATATGAAGGTGGTAGAGGAGAAGGGGGTGGTGGGGGAGGCGGCAGAGGTGGTGGTGGTGGAGCAGCGGGGTCTGGTTCAGGCTACGGTTCTGGATCCGGTTCCGGGTACGGAAGTGGGAAAGGAGGTGGGGGAGGTGGTGGTGGAGGCAAAGGCGGAGGAGGAGGTGGAGGTTCTGGCAATGGAGTTGGGAGTGGTTCCGGGTTTGGCTCAGGGAGTGGAAGTGGGTACGGAAGCGGCAGGGGTGGTGGGGAAGGAGGAGGGGGAGGTGGTGGTGGTGGCAGAGGCGGAGGAGGAGGTGGAGGTTCTGGCAATGGAGTTGGGAGTGATTCCGGGTTTGGCTCAGGGAGTGGAAGTGGGCACGGAAGCGGCAGGGGTGGTGGGGAAGGAGGAGGGGGAGGTGGTGGAGGTGGCAGAGGCGGAGGAGGAGGTGGAGATTGTGGCCCTGGAACTGGGAGTGGTTCTGGCTATGGATCGGGCAGTGGAAGTGGGTATGGAAGAGGCAGGGGTGGTGGGGAAGGAGGAGGGGGAGGTGGTGGAGGTGGCAAAGGCGGTGGAGAAGGTGGAGGTTCTGGCCCTGGGAGTGGTTCCGGCTATGGGTCGGGCAGTGGGAGTGGATATGGAAGCGGGAGTGGGGGAGGCGAAGGAGGAGGTGGTGGGGGTGGCAGAGGTGGAGGAGGAGGAGGAGGCAGAGGCGAAGGCGGAGGCTCGGGTAGTGGAACAGGGGGTGGTTCGGGGTTCGGCTCAGGGAGTGGAAGCGGGAGTGGCGGTGGGAAAGGAGGTGGGGGAGGTGGCGGGGGGGGCAGAGGCGGAGGAGGCGGCGGAGGCTCTGGAATAGGAGGTGGTTCGGGGCATGGGCAGGGAGAAGGAAGTGGGTATGGAAGCGGGAGCGGTGGGGGCAGAGGAGGAGGTGGAGGAGGAGGAGCAGGTGGAGGTGGTGGTGGAGGTCGAGGTGAGGGTGTTGGAAATGGGCATGGGTCTGGATACGGAAGTGGATCTGGTTATGGGTCAGGATCCGGCGACGGAGGGGAAGATTCACCATGAGGCATAATCAAGTACGAGTACTACTACTTAATAACGGCATCATTCACCCTGTAAATTTCAAATAAATTTGCCTTGATCTCGGTAAGACAAATAAAAAGTTGCCTTCTCCATGTAAAATGGTATAATGTAATACCTCCTAATGATGAAATATCAAACATGGTTTTTTAGTATTAACTTATTTGTTTTCTCCCATCTTTTGCCCTTTTTCCTTTTAGCTTTTTGCTTTTATCTTTTTTAGATAAGATAGTTTAATTCGTTAGCCTAATCAAGTGTTCTTCTTTTTTTTCTTATTTTATTTTATGTCATCACATAATGCCTGGCACATTATTTCTATTTTTTATTTTTCTTTTTCGTTTTTTAATACCATTGAAATATGAAAATTGAGATAACATGTAGAAAGTAACATTTGAGACATCCAGCGACGATTCTCGGAATTCACAGTTATAAGTTATCAGCCCAAGTTGTCCCCACCAAATATGCCTGTGCGGCTGCGCCTGGGACTGGAAGTGGCCGACTCATCATTGGAACTTGGAAATCAAAAACACTCCTTTGTCGTCCATTATGCAATTGGAGCTTATCAGACCAAATGATATCACTTCACATATAATCCTTTCCACAAGAAAGAAGAGAAGCTCGCACACTAAGAACCAACAAGCAATTAAAGATGACGCATCACAGCACCTTCAGTTGTATGAAAGAAAAATTATTAAAATCTCCGGCGCCTGCCACTTGATTTTGCCTAATCAATATCTTGAAATAACACATTATTTGTTCCTGTATTTTAATGTGGCAATTTATCATAAGAAAAAGATACAAAAGTAATAACATTAAAAGGTAACCTGCTAAGGATGAAACCGTGATGAAACCGTGAACAAACTCCTACTAGAGTGAAGGCCACCATTAGGAGGCAATGTCATGTCAAAACACTCCTGCAATTCACCCGGAGGTGCAACAGGCTTTCATATAAAACTAATATCTTAATGAAGAAATATAAGAGAGCCACGCGAGGTACAGCCCAACAGGCAACAACCATTCTCTCAGTGACCGGGGGTGTCCCCCCAGGCTATTTGTGAAGAAGATGAAGAAGATGACAAAAATGACAATAAGATCAAGGCAAATTCTTAGTATTCATCGACTCAGAAATCTTATCTCAAGCAAAAGTATCAAATGAATATTAGATCAGGCATTACACTGGTTAATTTAGAGGTTACAATTGTATGTAACAAATAAAGCTGATTTCTGTATCCACCCAAACAAAACAGTAAATAATACTCTTCCAACAACTTGTGTTCTTTGAGAAATAATTTCCCGTACACTGATCAAGCTAAGAAACTCTTTCAACTGAAATTTTTTCCCATTCTTTATGGCCTCCCAACCAACATTTCTACTACTCTTTTTTCACCAATTTATCATGTGCAAAGGTCAGCCAGCACATTTCAAAATTCACCAAAACGTATAAAGAAACTGCACGTAGGTCTACTAACAAAATCTTCAACAAGAATCGATGAGAAAACTCCAAAACTTATCCATCACCTCTCAGAAGCAGAAGCTACCTTCTGCATTATCATGGACTCTGCTGCACGGATTGCTCTCTGTGACCCTGTGATTGTAACTTTCCTGCCAGTGAAGGTACAACAAAAAATTACTTAAAACATCCATTACCCAAGAAATCATCCAACCAAGCAGCAACTTAAATGGCTTCAGGAAGTTCTTTTTATACCTATCAGTTGTCCCGGACATGAAATCACCCCTATCAGATATCTTTATTCTAGCCCCACTGGCCTGAAAAAGCGTAGAGTTTATCTCAATTTAGTTCTCATGTAACATGATGCCAGCAAATGGGAATCATTTGTTTACCTGACTGATGTCCATTATATTCCTTCCGCCACGACCAACGACAAGCCCAATATGCTCATCTGCCACACCAATTGTAACTGAGTTGCTTCGATCTTCCTGCAAAATATCAGGCCTTCTACCCGTCAAACTCAACAAATTAAAGCATAAATGATGCAGAAAAGTATATTAACAGGATTGGTTTCAGAATACCAAACTCAAAAGGTGTTCAGATCACAATTTTTTGAATGATATAATAGAACAAATCAGTTTGGAGCAATAGTTATTGATTAGACCAGCGGCGACCGCAGATGTCCCATATATTCATTTTTCATCTTTTTTCTTGGTAAGCCAACATGATCCAACATTGAAGAAGAAATTTAAGAATGAATGATTCTGCTCATAAAATATGGAGGGATCATAGATAAAGAATTATTGCACCAGGATCAAATTCCATTGAAGGATATCAGCAATCCCACTTCATATATTAACCATAAAAGGCTCTCCAAACACCATGATATTAGGCTTCTCCCATTTCTGATAGAAGATTCTTAAAAGCATTTGCCACCCCCTTCTTCAATTCAGAATCTTCTGAGAGCCTTACCCCATTTACCGTCATGCTGCTTATGAGGCTCCTCCTATGTGTGTTTGCCATTTTATAGAAAAAAAATTGATATTTTTGTCATCCTCTTTCAGCCACAATTCCCTTGACTTCCATCTCCTTCAAATCCCAATAATCGATCTGGACTAGATCTTTTTCTTGACTAATAGCCACATTCCTAAATACCTCTTTATTCCACACCATAGCTCCTCTCTAGAAAGTCCCTTCACCCTCCCTGCCTATCATCTCCATCAGACAAGGACCCCCTGAGAAAAAGAGAAGTCCCGACCCCCAAAGAGAAGATAGAGGAATAAGAACCAGGATTCATATCCGCTTACAACAAGGAGGGTTGATCATGCATAGAAGTAGCTTTTAGAGGTGCCTCTACACTTGGCACTGCTTCAATGAGGGCTTCGAACTGATTATGAGGCTCCTTTGCAGAGATTATCAGAGATGGGCCATCATCTAAATGGATCTTCTTTAGCCTCAGCAGATTACAAAGTTCAAGGCCTTTCTTAGCCCAATCGTTACCCTCCAGTACACAAAGCACCTGCTTCCCCTTAAAAAGAGATGGGCCTAGCCAAACAGATCTTCACCCAGGGCCATAGGCATTAAAATAAAACTCAGACTGCAGCCAAGTATTCACTAACCTGTTGAGGCCCTTCTTGGGCCAACCAAATTCCCCCAACTTCTTAACTCCCTCTTTATGACTCAAGTCCCAAACCAAGCCCAAGCCCTTGCCTAGTTCTTCACTTTCAGATTGGATCCACTTGATATTGATTGTTAGGCTATTCTAAAATAATCTCTCCACAATGGGCACTACCTTTGTAGCCCCACTGCCTATGCCAAAGCATGGTCTTGGGCCCCCAACTGCTAACTCCTTTCACAGAAATCAAACCCAGCCTTACTGCTTACAACATTCTTTTCTTTGAAGCAAGATACATATTTACCACACTTGCTGCCTCATGCAGGTCTTCCACCACAACCCCACCCTCACCATAGCACATGGGCTTCCTTCCTCATCATCCCTAACCTCTGTACTATTGCAACCAGGTCCTGGCTCTATCTGCAACATCCAAGGTAGGACTTCCCACCATAGCTGAACAAAGAAGCACACCTTGCCCACCACCACCTACATCTTCCCTAGCACTCTTCTCCCATCAGTTCTAACCAGAACTCTGGCTCACTGAAAATGGCAACAAAATGTTCTCTTCTCATCCATGCCCACAAAATACTCACACAAATGCCCCAACTTCCCAAATAAATTTCTATCCTGAAGGTGGACTAGCAACCCAATTGTCCTCACCTAAGATTCTTTGGTACGACTTCCACTCTGAAAGCACCCCACCTCTGGAGCCCATCCATCCAAGAACATAGTCTCATCTTTGCACCACAATCCTTTTTTAAGGACCCACTCTATATCAAACTCATTCTCAAACTCGAAGAGAATCAAAGGACCTCCTAACAAAGACAAGACCACATCTCCCTTTAATTGCCAACTATAAACAACTACTTCTGCTGGGAGGGAAGCTCAGCGCTTAGTCTGCGAATTCTCCCCATTTTCCCACCAAGCACCTTTGCATCACCTCCATCTTTTTAACAACCTTCCCTCCTATCTAAATGCACGAGTGGCCCACCTCTTTCTTGTCCTTTTTCAAAACCTCAAGGAAAGGCTTACACTGCACTGAGACCATCTCATTCCTCACCATCTTTGTTGACAGACTGATCCTTTCTGACTGAGCTTCCTTGGAAAATGTAGCAACATAGACTACCCTACAAATCGCAATTTCTTAGCGAAAGTATCCCAGCCCCCCGGGAAAGCCCATGCCCTCCAAGAACACCAAAGTGAACCTCTTACTCTCCACAGAGCAGGCTGTACACAAAAAGTATATCCCCATACCATTGACCTTCTTCCACCTTCCTTCCATTCCAAATGAAAGGATTTCACCTTTTGCACTTTGCAGCATCGCTCCACTCCTTCCAACAACCAAGAGAGGTTGTTTGACCCAAATCTAATCCATCTCACAATATTTCTACTCCTTTCCAGAATTTTCCCTTCCAATCTACCTTTGACTCATTCAACTGGCGTCTTGAAACACTTCATCGCCACCACAAACCATCCCTTGCTTGACTTCTCCCTTCTCATAGTTCTTGTTGGTTAAACTTCCAATGATAAAGACTAAATATGGTCTGAATAAAATGGTTGGACACCTACTTGGCTCGTAAGGAGACCTATCATTGTCCCTTGAAATCCATTGTTTTCAATGTCTTCGAGAAAAGTTTAAACTCTACGTTCTTGGTCTTAGTTCCTAAGAAAGGAGGAGCAAATTATTTAAAAGACTTCACACCCATTAGCTTAGTAGGTGGTTTGTATAAAGTCCTAACAAAAGTTAACTAATAGGATCAAGGTCATCAGAATAGCGGTATCCAATGCTCAGAATGCCTTTGTGGAGGGCAAACAAATCTTGGATGTGGTACTCAGCAAATGAGGCATTGGATTCAAGACTAAAGAGTCGTTGAGGAGGTGGGCTATGCAAGATAGATATAAAGAAGGCATATGACCATGTCAATTGGAAATTCCTCTTAGCAGTTCTTAGAAATATAGGTTTTGGACAAAAATGGATGGTTGCATTCGATGGTGAATCTCAACAACTAGATTCTTTGTGTTGGCAAGGAGTTTGAGGCAAAGAGATCCTCTTTGCCCTTAGTAATTTTGGCGATGGAGGCCCTTAGTAATTTTCTAAAGAGAGCTAGGGAAGGAGGCTTCATATCAGGTCTTAAGGTGGGAGGAAAGGCAATAATGAGGCAAAATCTAACAAAAAGCAAACTTATTCCAATAAATGGAGTCCCTAATGGGAAGGATTTGGCTTCTTTATTAGGATCCAAAATAGGGAGACTCCTTACTACATATTTGCCTCCATTAGATGCTTCTTTCAAGTTACAAGCACTAAAGGAGGTAAGAGGAAGAAAGATTCATCACGAGGCTTGGATGTGGAAGAGGCAATATCTTTCAAAGCATGGAAGGCTAATATTAATTAAAAATACACTATCTGGTTTGCCAATATACTGCATGTCCCTACTCGTCATTCCAAAAAAGATGTGCTTGAGACCTCAAAAGATTCAAAGAGATTTTATTTGAGAAGAAGGAGCCCACAATAAAAATGTTGTTAGGTGAAATGTTCAATTACATGTATGAATAAGAAGAAATATGGTTTGGACATTAGAAACTTAGCTATTCTAAACAAGGTGTTGCTTGGGAAGTGGAGTTGGAGATCCACTTCAAAGAGGGAGCACCTATGGAAATGGGTTATTGAGGGGAAGTATAGGGAAGCAGAAGGGAAGGTGATGTTCCAATGAGGTAAGGGATGGATACAAAGTTAGGGTATGGAAAGCAATAAGAAGAGGGTGAGAGGATGTTAAAAGTAGAACTTATTTTGAAGTGGGAAATGGGAGGAGAGTGAAGTTTTGGACAGATACTTGGTCTGATGACATGGCACTGAGCATCATTTTCCCGTCATTGTTAACTTAACAGATGCATGGGTTGCAAATATTTGGGAGGAGATAGGGGAAGGAAGCAAAAGTAGTATAGAACCGGTGGGTGCCAACAAAAGTAAGATTCCTCACTTAGGAAGCAGCATAGAAGAGGATTCTAACTATAAATCAGTTAAAAAGGAAGGGATGGACTTTGGCAAATAGATGCAATCTTTGCGAAGCAGAGGAGGAATCAGTTAATCATGTCCTTCATAACCATAAACAAGAATATTATGGCATGTATGCTTCTCATTGTTTAAAGTTGAGTGGGTGATGTCTGCTACAATTAGCGAAATGTTTTTTAGCAAGGAGAAGTGCATGAAAGTGTGGAGGACAATTCCTTTATGCTTATTTTGGACCATTTAGAAGGAGAGAAATCGTAGAGCTTTTGGTGATGAAAAACAATCAGATCAAGCTCTCAAGAACTCTTTCTTGTGCTCTATCTAGGTTTGGGCTAGAAAGTCTGTTTTATATATATATATATATATATATATATATATATATATATATATAGGTAGATAAGGAGAATATATTAAAAGCGCTTGCAAAATGGCGCAACAAATTACACACGGAGTATACAAATTAGGCCATAAGGCAAGCAGGAGAAGAAAAGAGAGAAAGAAAACCTACCACCCATTAGGAGTCTAACCCAACCCTATACCAAAACCCCTAATAGAAAAAACAAACTGAAAACCTCACAAGATAGATGTTGAAGCCCCTGTGATCCTCTCATTTCCCTTGATAGTACACGGAGAGCTATTGTAGTTAACCGAGCTCTCTAATTTATGTAATTCCCTCTCAAAATGAGAAACCGGTTAATGACTCCTCTCACTGCCTGCGCCCTTAGTCCCACACCATTTCCTTGCCTCTAATTTTTTCAAAAGGGACCTAATCTCCTTCTCGAATCCCACAATTGGCATCCCCAAGTAGCTGCTAAAGTTTACAAACTTGTTGGGAAGGCTAAGTAGATCCTCTTCCTTCGGAACGCAAGCAGGCACCAAGTCCTATAAGGTTTCTAGCTCCTCATCTCTAACCACTAATTCCTTTCCCATGAGATCCTTCGCAACACTTCCCGCAAGCTCCACCAAACTGCCATCCTGAAGCAACATCGTAAGCAGTTGGCTCCCCAAATCCAAAAGCCCCGAAGAAGAGAGAGAAGGAGGGTTAAGGTACCTATTCGCCTCCATCACGAGGGCTTTGTGGGTGATTACCACAAGAGAACACCCATCCCCCAACACTTGCCTATCAGCCTCATCTCCGACATATCTTCTCTGCTTGATCTCTTGGTTCTCTGCTGAAGGACCAACCCCATCAAGCTGCCCTAGCAAGCCCTCCATTCCCTTATCCAAGTCCCCAAAAACACAACCCTCTTTTAAAGTTGTCTAACTTTACTTTTCCTAGGTCTGGCCCTCTCCCCCCACTTTGAGACCTGATGCCTTGTGGGCCTGACGCTTTAGGCTAAAAAGTCTTTAGATGATGCCTCTATGTCCATTCTAAATTTTGTTGATTTGTTGAGCTCTAGTTTTTTCTTTATCTATATTTGTTTGCCTTTTTGGCACATTTATATACCTTTTTAGCACCTTCGTATGCTCCTTGGTTACTTTGATGTGCCCTTTTTTCATTTACGCATTATTAATATTTTAAATTTTTGCCTAAAAAAAAAAAACAAAAACAAAGAAAAATGTGTTCAAAATGAGCAATGGTTTACCTCAAAAAATGTTTATTTTAGGTAAGGGTGCAAATGCATGCATATATACATTAACACATCAGTATAGGTCACAATCCAAGCATATTTTTCAGTGTAATACAGAAATAGCAATCATGCAAGATATTTTTTGTATGCATGGACATTACTTTCAGAGATCCCTAACATGATTTTTTTTTTTTCCTCTGGCAGTAAACAGTTCTTGGTTATCATCCTATTTCCAGCACTGCAGGAGTTTCAATTCCTGAAGGATGGTCTACAAAGTTAATATGAAAAGCTTCTGTTTGACAATATGAACCAAGACATTTTTAAGGTAGTTGTCAAAATTATCAAGGTTAAGGCAAGTACAAAAATATATATGCAGGCATCATTAATTGTATAACTTCTCATCTGATGATTCCATTTTACCATATAGAAAGGCAATCCACACACGGGAATAAAAGGGACCCAAAAGCTAGATATTTCAATGGAGTTTGCTCAATGCATGTACACTTGGACATTCTTAATGTTCTGTTATAAAGACTCCCGTAGAAAAAGAATAAATGATCTAGCAAAGCAGCATTCAAAAATGTTCTCTTCATAGTATGTCAAAACAAAATGACCATCTAATCAAAATGTACATAGCATCAGGACAAATAAGGTTAAAATATTAAGGAATAGGTTGAACCTTGTTATTCTGAAACTTTCCTCCAGCCCCATTTGGTCCATAGTTCATCGAATTGTATGCTGCTGTTGGAACAGAAGGAAGCACATATGTATATGGAATACCGTGAAAACCGGAGAAGAAAACACCTAAAATTCAAATTCAACAAAACTTACTAGGCATCATGTTTTAACTATATACAATTCTAAACATAACTTATATCAGCAACCATTTAGAAGTGTGCCATATAAACTATAACTCTTCCATTCCTCTTCCCAAACCAACTTCCAAGCCAAACATCATTGCCTCTTGTCGTCCCCCAACCACAAAATTCACAAAACCCAAAAAAATAATGTTATTTTCCAATCACCAACAGCGAAAATAGAATTGCACAATCTACTTTCTCCATTTTTTTCCCCTTTGATTCACCAAACATCGATCTTAAATATAAGGCATGAACAATGTCACTAAACAATCCCATAAATCTGTCAACTGATTTTAAGGTTACCAACCCCAAAAAAGTGCCCCTATGGGAAGATCCCAATCCTAAAAAACCAGGGTAGAACTCCTCCTCCCTCCTTTCTGTCTTAGACTTTTTGGGTAGAAAAGTTTTTCATAAGTTACCTGCATTTTTAACATATAAGATTGTGTTGAGAAAATTTTGTGCAATTCTTGCATTTGAAGGCCACAAGTAATCTATAGTTCTCTAAAACAGCAGGTAAATTTGAAGATCTTCTAAAAGTTTAAATATGTTAACCAAAATAAAAAGAAAATTTAGAGCCCAATCTACTCCAAACCTACAATTGCATCATGACCAGGGATTCTTGCCTCTTAGCAAGGAAATTACCACCTAAGAATCTCCAACAAAAAGATTCCAGAACCTGAGACAGAACACCTCCCCCTCAAGCTTTCAAGAAAGGCAAACATTCCTGCCTCAACAGCAAAAACAAAGCTTTTGGAGATGATGTATCACCAGTTCCAAATATGACATTTACTGAGGGATTCAGGTAATTATGTAAGTACTGGGGATGCTTAGCAGTTGGTTAAGGGGAAGGTTTGAGAACAAAATCAGCATTTATAAAGGATTTTTTGAAGTGCTAAGATAGGTTTGCTGTTACAGACAGCATAAGATTCTAATAGCAGAAAACTTAAACCAAAAGGAAAAAGAATTGGTCGAGAAGAAGTACAATAATTAGAAGAGGAAGAAGAAAGGCATTCCCCAGCACTACTAAGATAAAAAAAAGGAGCTTTAAGCTGCAATTTCTCAATTGATAAGATGAATAAAGTGGTGCATTTCTACAGCTTGATTATCAGTACTGGTTAATGGGACCCTGTCAAATTTTTCCTAAGTACCAAAGGTTTGAGGCAGGGAGGCCTCCTATCCCTATACCTTTTCATTATGGCCATGGAGGCTCTCTCCTGTATCCTGTGCAGGGCTAAGAAAGGAGGCTTCTTAGCGGGATTTTCAGCAGATGGAGGAGGAGAAGATATGGAGGTGTCCCATCTG
Source organism: Vitis vinifera (assembly GCF_030704535.1). Taxonomy (NCBI): domain Eukaryota; kingdom Viridiplantae; phylum Streptophyta; class Magnoliopsida; order Vitales; family Vitaceae; genus Vitis; species Vitis vinifera. The sequence goes on from NC_081817.1 coordinate 7,314,538, forward strand.
CTATTTGCTGATGATATGCTCATCCTTTGTGATGCTAGTAAGGAGCATAAGGAGCATTTGAGTTGGGTTCTCATATGGTTTGAGACAATCTTGGGACTAAAAATCAATTTGGAGAAGAGTAAATTGATCATAGTGAGGTTGGTCGTCGATGTAGACGACCTTGCTAGGGTTCTAGGATGCAAGGTGGGCACCCTCCCCACCAGCTATCTTGGCTTGTCATTAAGAGCCCCTTCTAGATTTTTTCAGGTTTGGGATGTGGTGGAGGAAAGATTTCAAAAACAACTTGCTATGTAGAAGAGACATTACTTATAAAAAGGGGGGAGATTAACACGGTTAAAAAGCACACCCTCTAGACTCTCAATTTAGTTCATGTCATCATTTATAATCCCAAAAAAAGGTTAGCTTAAGGCTAGAAAAGATACAAAGGGATTTCCTTTGGAGCGGAGTAGCTATGGAGAAAAAGTTTCATCTAGTGAATTGGTCGAGAGTTTTGCATAGACAAGAAGGAAGAGGGTTTGGGCATCAGAACTCTGTTTAATCTCAATAAAGCGCTTCTAGGTAAATGATATTCGAGATTTGCTACACAGAGGGAATCCTTTTGAAAGGACGTGATTATGGGGAAGAAGAGGGAGGATGGTCCTTAAGAGTAGTTAGGGAAATGTATAGAGTGGGAGTATGAAGGCAATCAGAAGGGGGTGGGAGACTTTCAACAAGAGGATTCAGTCTAAGATAGGCAATAGGTAGAGGGTAAAATTTTCAAAGGATAAGTGTAGTGAAGTTTCCCTACTATCTTTTCTATAGTCACTGCCTTCAACCTACTTAATCTTTATCACATGCAAGACCATAGCAAGATTGACCTAGATGATTCATTGCCTTCAATTTTTTATTTATCTTTTCAAAAACATATTTCTAGCTGGCTGCAGATACAAAAGCAAAAATAAAAACCATGATGCAAACCTTACTTGGCCATGTGATATGGTCACCAAATGATATTAAATATTAGGTTTTTCTTAATTAAGCAGGATTCAAGTTAGTAGCACATCAACCTGATAAGCAAAGATTTTGAAGCAAAACAACCTAGTATTAATATGCAGGAAACCATATTTAAATTCACTGAAAAATAATGACACTTTGAAAAGTTCATGACCATAACTTATTTTATGAACAACAAACAAGATGAAGTAAGGTTTAAATACTCTCAAGTTGAAGAACAAGCATTTGGTACTAAAACAGTAGCATGATCATACTGAGTCAGCTAACAAAAGAAATTACACCTGCATATGAAAATGGGGCATTCATAAACTGTGTGTAATGAGGATCCTCTGTCAGCTTAGAGAGAATCAAATCAATCGCCCGCATCTGTTCCTCCAGAGAGCCCATCAATGTCACTAGCCTATCAGTCAATCCAAGATAATTATTATCTTGAGGAGATATCTTAATGCTGGCTTGGGAGTCTTCGATAAATGACCTACTCAAAAGGCATGCCCAGATATCAGCGACAGTCATATTGTGGGTAAATATATATTAAAAAATGAAGCAATTGTCAGTAAATAGCAAACATCAGCAAAGCAGCAAATGAAAACCACCACTATCTGATCTCGCAAAAAAAAAACAAATTCAGAAACTATATTCTGCACTTCAATAAGAAATAGCCTGCTAATACTGTCACACATTCTCCTCAACACCACCATCAAACTGGTAATTTTCCTGTCTTTTCCCTTCTTTTAGACAAGCAACAACTGTAAACAGTATCATACACAAAACCAACTGTACCTATGCCATCAAGACCTGTAAATGGATGGCTGCAAATAATATAAAAAGAGAAACACTGATAAGATGTGCACTACCTTCAACAAACTTGTCTTCAGAGTTAATGCTGTTTCTTTCCCTCTTCCATGATCTAAACCAATCACACAAGATATTCCTAGTCCATTTTCACAGTTTCCCCTATACAATTTCCTCCCCGCCCCCCAAATGGGGCATTGCAGCATGTAAAGCCCAAAAAGGGACCAGCTACTTGAAATTCAAGAAAGACCAACTATGACATTTTAACTTGATAACAAAGAAAATGGTTTACCATGACAAACTAATCCGTGCATACAAACCTACTCAAGTACATCAGCTAGAAATAAACAAAAGAAAACAAAAACCTTCATCAAAAACACAAGTACAAACTAAATAGATATTTGGTTAATAAACCTCCTACATAAGCCTACCATCCAAGCGGTGTATCTAGTAATTTAAAGTTCCAATCAGGTTGGAACCCATACTTCATTTATTCTTGTACAACAAGTGTTAACCAAGGCCATAAACTAACTACAAAGACAGGAAAGGGCACATGTTTCATAAAAACTTACCCCACTGCCACTCCAAAACTGAATAGCATTAGCAAAGTCTTCAAACACATTAACATGCCACTCTAGACATTGATCCTATAACCATCAAAGCAACAGTCTTTACTTATAAAATCAGCTATAAAAGCCATCAGGGGTTAACCAAATGGCAAAGATCAACCAATCAGCTTCAATGGGGCTAGCTCAATCCCACTCATAGAAGAAACCACTCAAATGGATCAAAAAGCCAACTGAACCAAGGGTTAGCTTTACTTTTATTCTTTTTCTCCTCCCAGCAAACCTTCACACCCAATCATGCCCAATCCAAGTAATCAAACAATTGCTATAAACCCTACAACCTTTGGAACATGGTCATTCCCTAAGCATCCCCTTCTTAATTCATGTTCACTCCTGTTTCACTTTATGAATCAGTGAATATGAAATAGTTGTACCTCCCTAGCAAACTGTAAGATAATTTTTTGAACACCTTCTATATAAACTGAATTCTAAAATGAGAAGTCTAAAACTAAAAAATTCTACTGTATTTTCTCACTGAATCAAAGAGAATATGACAGCAGAATATGAATTTAAATTTCTACTGCCTCTTAGCAAACAAATTTAGTATCTCCTAAAAAAACTGCACTATTTCAAGAAGCAGTCAAGTCTAACATCAGTCAATCCCTAAAGAAGAGCACATTTTAGGTTATTACAATTAAAAAGAAAAAGAAAACAGGAAAGTTCCATATAGAGAAGTTGCCTATTCACTCAACAAAGTAAAATACATGAATATAACACCTACAAATACATACACAAAAGAATCATGATTCATGACAAATACAAATGCTTCAAAATTTCATAGGAAAGAAAATTTGAAGATATCAGATGTTTATTCTATCAGTATAATTCATATAAACTTAAAAAGATTTCATGAACAGAAAGACAAAGGAGAAATGGTCATACTTTATGGTAGATCCTCCTTTCCCAATTATGCCACCACAAGAGCTATTTGGAACAATTAATCTTACTTTTGATCTTGGGTCTGCTTCGTCACCATCTTCTGTATGCATCTATAAAAAGAAAAAAATTATTAATGTTCAGAAGTATATAGGATAAAAGATACATCATTTTTATCAGGGGCGGATCCAGGCAAGGCACCCCCCCCCCCCCCCCCCGAAAATGTAAAAAATAAAAAATAAAAATTTCCACTTCTCACAACGGGAATCGAACCCCAGACCTAGTGTTTACCCCCCAGAAAAGTGTCATAGCTGGCCAATGGGCTAAAGCCCACATATGTTGTAATTGGCAAACTTTACATATTGTTTTAAAAGTTTCCCCCACTGAACTGAAATCCTGGCTCCACCACTGACTTTTATAGGTTTTTTCCATGAAAGTGTCACCACATGGAACCAAACCTAACCTCCCCATCCCCTAAAAGATGCATCATTTCTTTCTAGATTGGTTTTTTTCTTTTTTCATTGATTCCTTTTTTTTCCTTGGTTTCTGTTACATAGAACCAAATCTCAACCTCCCCAACCTCTTGCCAGTTGAGCCAAGCCTCAAGACCAGAATACAACTAATCAATTCTTTTTCCTTTTCAATAGGCAAATTAATGATAAATTTTAACTGAGTAAAAGCAGAATCATGAAGATCACCTCACTCAATAATTTAGCCAGAATAAGTTCCATTGCTTTAATTATTTCATTTGTTGCTCCAGATATCATAATGATCCTGTCAGAAGTTCCAGGAAAAAATTCATGGTTGCGTGACAACTGAATCCTTGCTCCAGACTGTGACTGAAAATCATTAATAGTTGAACCACCCTTTCCAATTACAGAACCAGCTGCAGCATTTGATACAAGAAATCTAATGTATGTAGACTTCTCCATAAAATCTGACAGTAGAAAGCATAAAAAAGAAGACAAATTGATTAGTGAAGGGAAGTAAGCAAGCCTACATGTTCATCTTAATGCATGCCATTGATAACATGCCTTAGGCCATGTGATAACATCCATGAGATCAAAGTAAGTAGCCCATCCAAAATAAAAGAATTTAAACACACACACACACACACACAAAGAAGAAGTAGAAGAAGAACCCACAAGATCATAAGTACAACACTGTCTAGACTACTACCAGCACAAGAATTTAAGTTTGACAAAGTGGGTAAATTTGATTTTTTTTAATAGACAAATGGTAAAATAAATCCAAAGGTATCTGGTAAAAAGTGGGCAACCTAAACAAAGAGGAAGTATATAAAGCGCCGAAGGGTGAACCCATGAACGAAGTTGCCAATATCCCACCTTGTCTCAGCCACACAGCCCACATCTGATATGTGTCATGCTTTGGTCATGGCTTTGTCCCCAGTCCAATGCCTTATCTAAGCCATCACGCAGCATGCAACCCCTAATGGTACTTTGCACTTGTCCATGGACAATTTTGGTGTGCTTCAGATGTGCCCATCTCATGCCATGGCCCACACCCTTAGGTTACCTCAAGTGAGATTATCACCTCCTCCATAAAGAGCATTTTGAGCCATTCTCAATCTCTTAGGATAAAACATCAAGGATGCTTCCACAGGTTTAATTGATTTTATTTAATTATAGAAAATCTGGAAAAAGTACCCCATCAGTTGAAAAATTCTTCTTAGGCCTCCAGATACTTAGGGAACCTATCCAAGCGCCAAGACCTATCACTTGTCCTTTCAAGCCAACATGAATGTGCCATCACACGCTACCATTGTCACACATTGTGCCCATGAGTCATGGAACGTCTGTTGGCATTCTTATGCACGCTTGCAACACCGTCCACTGCTAACCGCGCACACCGTTGATGCAACCCATGCCACTTAGCTTGCTTTGATCCTTCAAGGCTGCCTTACCCCAATTTCCACCAATGCACATCTTTGGAAGCTGCAACCTCTACCACAAATATGTTTTCCAAGCCACAACACCATGTTTAAGTTTAAGCATACCATCGATAACATGCCTTAGGCCATGTGAGGACAAGTTGCCACCAGACATGCTCATGTTGTGTCCTCTCATAGGTGGGGTGCTAACACCAACTTGAGAGGAAGCACACTAAGTCCCAAGCAAAGAGCACAAGAGATAACATAGCAACCAGGTTATTTCACAATGGATGAGAATATGGTTTGCAAATTCCTTGCTTAGACAACATTTGTAACCAAAGGTCCCCCCTTCTGATGAATTGCTCTGTGGTTAAGAATTTTTCCCATATAGTTTCCCAAATTTAGGAAAAAAAAACACACACCCAGAGAAGAGCACTTGGGATAAGGAAGCATAGAATGATAAAAGTGAGAAGCAACCATTCTTCACTCCCCCACACACAAGCCTAACTTCATGCAACCCCCTGCAAGCTCACCAAATAGGTTCACTCAAGCAATGACCCACCATCTCCATATCATGAAACAACCTCAGAAAACAAGAATTCCAATGACAAACAACCTCTCCATCCTGCCCCCAGGCAAAGTAAGACTAAATAAAGAAGGAAATACATCTTTCAAAGGAATCCAAGAAAAAAAGAGAATAACAGAATAAGGACCATACAAGGTCTCAATTCCATTCCTTTGCATACTTGCAATCTAAATGAAATCTCTGATGTACAAAGGAATTAAATTAAAATTTAATTACATGTTTTGCAGCTTTTGAGAAATGTAATTTAGCATAGATAGCACTGGCAAACAGTGTTGTAAGACTCCATTTTCTGCAAATGATTGGCAGCAAGGACAGTATTGACTCAAAACGAAAATTTACACATGTTCAAAACAGGTTTGGATGCTTACAAAACAATCCCACCTTTTGAGTTGAATGATGTGCAAAAAAATAAAAAACAAAGTATGCATTCCCATTCAAAGCTCTCAGTTTTTACTTCCAAGACACACCTCTTCCACCACTACAAGACAACTACCACCAAAGCAAAACCTGTAATGCTACTTCATCTTCAGACAAAGCCTTGTCCCTCACCTTGTTATCCCAATATATAATTCACTCGAAAACACAAGCATTATGAACTACAAAATTCCTAGTCGCTTTATTGATTCCATCTTTTCAGATCTTCCTCTGGGATCTTCCCCCTTCTAGGTGAAATAAAACTTGAAGTACCTGTAAACTCGTGGCTCTTCCACCTGTTTCTTATCAAATCCTCAAACCAATGTCCTTGTCACATATCATCAAACCTAAAGGGGGAATTACCCCACCTCAAAATGCCACATCAAGGATAATATGGAATGATCAGACAGGCCCTGAAAAAAATACCCTGCAACACATTTGAGAAATGCTTCTCCTAATCCACAAAGCAGAAAATGTTCCAACCAAGGCACAGACTACCCATCTTCAACATTGCACCAAGTGAACAAACCATCAGCGAAGTCCTCACCTATGCAACATGAACCATACCATGAGCCTCCACTGGCACCTAACTCCTTCTAGAAAGCCCACCTCTTCCCACTCAACACTGTCCCTACACTCCTAGAAAAACACCAAGAAAACCATCTTCACAACTTAAAACAGTAAGAAAAGAAAAAGGAACCCTCTTCCGTACCAAAAAACTTCAGCACCCTATTATCCCAAAACACCACCAACCCCAAGTTCAACACTATGGATTAACAGCACCCAACTCTGAAACTTGGTAGACACCAAAGCTTCTAACCAATTTAATAAGTATATAATCTATTTTTTACAGATTATATGCTTATTAAATTGGTTAGGAGCTTTTACTGCCTGTCAAAAAAAAGCATATAATCAATTTTTGATCCTTGAATGATGATCAAATCTGCAAGGAGATCGCAAGAGAGTTAACAACTTTTCATTGCCTGGATCATCAAACCCTAACATTCCACAACACAATCTTGAGCTTCATTAATTAATGGCAATAAAGCAACCATTAACACTGCCAGTGCCCTGACCAACACAACCCAAACACCTTGACCATCATAATTAATAACACAAGCAAGCTAGTGCAGTTCCCTATCTTTCCAAGGACCCACTCCCAACGTATATTCATACATTCTATTCGCCTATCAGAAAAAATATATTATATACTCTGACATATATTCATATATTCTTTTTGCCTATTAGGAATACATACACTCTCTCTCTCTCTCTTCAAAGAAACATATTAGATCCAATAATGCCAAGTCAGGGATTAGAATTAAATCCTTTAGTGAAACAAGAATAGGAAATTAAGGGGAGGAAAAGCAAAGAGAACAGTCAAGATGACAAAAGGCTTTCAACAAATCAAAAAGATAGCATTTCAATAGATTAATCTCACTTTACGCATCACACAATAGCTTATATATCATTTCTGCCAGCAATTTCATCATTTACAGCATGATCAAACAGTCACTGAGTCACATTTCCAGAATTCTGTAGTTAGGAAATTTTCTTCCCTTGGTTGATCATTTCACAACAATAGGCCCCTTGAACCATATAATGGCAAGTATACCATATTTTTTTTTATAGGCAAAGACTATAAATACAAAAACACTTTAAAATGGATATGATCTTGGTCCAAAGGAAGTATTCAACCAAACAAAGACCAGTGATAGCCCAAACAAAAGCCTTTGACTTTTTATTTTTTATTTTTTGATAGGTAAAAAAGACAATTGTATTGATAGCACTTTAGGAGGCTCAAAAAAGTATAAATGATGTAGACAGAGACCCAGAGAGGCCAAAAAACAAGGCGAGGGGCACAAAAACAGCAACCATCCCTTACTTAGAGCCTACCACTCCACCAGCTCCAACATGAACAATGAGTAGTCTCCTATTGACACCCTTACCCAATCTAACAAAGAGTACATGAAAGACTATTTACTAGCTCAGTCGCCTCCCTCAATATTCTGGAATGCTATCCTATTTACCCCCCTACAAAAAGTCCAGAATAAGCATAAAATAGTAGTTTTCCAAGCCTTTTTTTTTCCTCTTTTTTCTGACAAAAGACCCATATCAGCTCAAAAGGGCACCCTCCTAACAAAGAGTGCATCACCCACTAGACACCGCAAAGGGCATTAGATCAGCTGCCATAAAACAACTGCTTTCGAGCAATGGAGGAGGATGTGGTCAACCTGTTTCTTCTTCTCTTTTTGACATAAAGCATCTATTTAAAATCCCCCAACCCGTCTTCTTGAGCTAGTCCAAAGTAAGAATCCTGCCCCACATTGCTTCCTATGCTAAAAAACTAATCCTTGATGGAACCTAAGAATTCCAAATGAAGCCAAAAGGAAACCCTCTACCCTTCCTTTTGAAAAAGGGGAGTAGAAAGACTTAACTAAAAAAATGCCCCTCTTCGAGTTCAACCATACCAATTTATCTTCTATGTCCCTCCAAATGGACAGCTCATACAACCTCCAAACGAAGACTTCCACCTCCTCTAACTCCCAATCATGAAACCATCTCAAAAACCTAGGATTCCAACTCCACACCCCCCCTTCCCCTCCCACACCTAAACAACCCATACATCCTTAAAAGAGGCTATAAAAAAGAGCTTTGGGAATAACTCCTTCAAAGAAGTGTCATCACATCATTTATTCTTCCAAAATTTCACCCTATACACACTACCCGCCTTGAAAACTTCCCACCCACTCCTAATAGCATTCCACACACTCACTCAACAACCTTCCCCCACTCCTCTAGAGCACCAACCCCTCTTTTCCTCCCCATACTTCCCAACAATGACTCGTTTGCAAAGAGATTCCCTATCAATCTCAAATCTCTAACCCCACTTACCGAGAAGAGCCTTGTTTAAAGCAAACAGATTTCTAATACCCAGACCCTCACTTCTCTTATCCATGAAAACAATTGACCAGTTCACTAGATAAGGCTTTCCCTCTAAGGCCTCTCGCCCCCAAAGGAAATCTCTTTAGACCTTTTCAAGTCTAGCACTCACCTTCTTCAAGATCACAAAAAAGAAAAAAAGTAAATTGGCAAGCTAAACAAAGTACTTTTTATCAAGGTTAGCCTTCCAACAAAAGCCTTTGATCAGCCCAACCTATTAATGAAATATAAAAATAATAGCTCAGAGAATTTCACTACACTCAACAAAATTGGAGTCCCCAAAGGCCACTATTCTGCAAGGAATAGAGTAAGGCCCAAAAGATCAAGGTCTTTTTTTACCTCAGACTTTTCGGTGTTCAAGGTGTTCTCCCATTCCCTAAATCGAGTGGTTTATCTGATTGGCGACTCTGCTTGGTCTTTGCTTCTTATTTTTTACCCCTCTATTTTTAGAGTGTTACTGGATAAGGACCAGATTGACAATTTCCCAAAACATATATGCTCACCTGTAAATCTTGGGTTGACCAAAGGTTTCAACTCCTCCGCTTAGTTCCATCTAAAAACCTAAAACCAATATTTACCATATATCAAGATGAAAGGCATTCCAATATTCTCTCCAAATTGTCATCTCTATGATGTTTCCTTGTTATTAAAATAATAGGAAAGACCGTTCCAAACAGACCAGACCATAAATGAATGATTTTTTGTTATAGAACTCTCAACAACTCATGCATCACATATCTCCAACAGTATGCTAAGACTTCAACTTTGCATCTGGCTTCTATTCATACAAAAAAACTATTAAAATATCTTTACACACTTTAATTGAACATAACTAACCAGAGGCACTATATGGTTCTAATACACAAACCATCATAATGTGCTGGACATAACATGCTCTGAGTTCCAAAACAAATGGCAGCCTAAATTGCTTAAGCACAAAAATATTCTCAGCTTCAACTCCCAATGCAATAAAAATTTTCAAGGCAATGTCAATTTTCTTCCAAAAAGAATACCTAAATAAAACAAAAGGCCTTAGAAGGAGAGAAATTATTTAAGAATAAGAAAGAGACTGAATATTTTCTATTTACTTTTCTCAGTCAAAAAAATGAAGCATTCCCTTTTTCTTTTCCTTAAATTTAATACAATATTAAATAGTAGGAGACTACAACTAATGGTATCTTTCTCATATCCAATCTTCATCACATCGTTGGAACAAAATAACAGATGTATCAATATTTACTTGGGAAATATTTAATATATGAAACCATGATCTCATATATATCAAAATCATATACATAAAACCGATCTTGTTCAGGAATTAAAGAAAGATAATGAAAACAGCTCTCAGCTTTCACTTGGAACTCTTGAGGAAAAGAACAGTAATTCATTCCTATGTAACACCTGGGAACAAGAAGATTTAATCAGAAATATAGACAAAGTCTCGCAGAATCCTTTCATTTCCCCAAATTTTGCAGTACCCTTTGTTTAGTTCTCACAGCTTCCATGAATCCAATCTTAAGCACTTTTCAAAGTTTTTTCCTTCCCTTTTCAGGATCCAAATGGAACCACAGAAAGATTAAGAAAATGAATATACCTTAAAAATGCTTATTCCCTCCTCCTAAATCCAGATATTGGTTTCTTTTCTTTTTTTTTTCTTTTTTTTGATAGGAAACGGAATATATTGATAAAAAGGATGTACAAGAGAATCCAGATAATGGTTTCTGGAAAACATTAAATAGAGATTGCTGCTTGATGTGCCAACCAGTGAATATAAATTGACGCTCACAAAATTCAATGTCATTTAGTCCACGACAAATCGCACAAACTGACATGATCAAGTTAATAGCAACATTCAACAACTAGCAAGCGTACGCTCAAAACTAGCACCATTTACAGGTGAAAAAAAAAAGGAGGTCAAACTCTAGGGATGCCTTCAGTTACTGATAACATCTCGACATATAGAGATGTATATAACCATCATAAAACCTAAATTTGAACACGATACCTCCCTCGAATCCAGCCTCACACCACTACTTGGCTTGCTTGAATTAAAATACTCTTCTTCTTCCTCCTCCTCTTTTTTTAGGTGGAGCAACAGGGTAACGAATTTGCTTCCCTTTATTTTTTTTCAGCAACCAAAGAGAGGCCTAGGCTAGGGTTAGGGCTTCAAACCGAGGAAAAACAATTGACATTGCAGCCCTCCATATCGCAATACAATCTTCCAAAAATGAGCACGACAAAGGAATAGATGAGCCATTATTCATTACTCATTCCCCTCCGCTTGGTTCCCGGGAAAGAAGCGGAAAAGAACAAAACAAAAAACACAACTACAAACCTCACAAGAGCAAAATCAACCACAAGCAACAACAAGATTCAACGTTTTCGCATCCTCGCCTACATTTTCCCCCAACCAAACAGACCAGCCCAAAAATTCAAGCTAGAGAAAACAGATCAGACACCAAAGACGTCCAAGAGATGGAAACTGAAAAAAGAGTGAGTAAAAGGGATAAGGAGCTGAGATTGATCACCTGAAGTGGGGGATCTGGGAGGCGAGGATCGCTTGGGCGGGACCTCGGGCGATGAGACGTAGGCAGATTCGGGCGACTCCATAAAGCTTATCTGCTTGGTGTAAAGAGAGAAAGGAATGTAAAGAAAGAGAAGAGATAGGGAGAATCAGAGCATTATCGGAGTTTAGAAACGGCAAACAGATGGGAGGGGAGGAGGAGGAGGCGGCGGCGGTGGCAGCGGTGGTGGGTGGTGTGAGAAATCAGAAATGGAATGGTGCTTCGAAGGGAATTATGGAGGGAGAAGCATGTGCTGACCTGGTGCAGATGCCGTGCTCTCTTTTTATCTATCGCTATGTGCTTCCTGAGTCTGAGTTTAGCCGTGAAAACCGCCTCTTTGTATTTATTTCCTCTTTCTTCAACACGTAACTTATCCTCCGATTATTTGATAATTCATGATGGTGAGCCCAGCCCCACCCCACCCCATCCCTCTCCTCTCCTTTTTTTGCCTCACCCCCTCTTGGCCAACAATTCTCTCCTTTTATATTATTTTTCATTTCAATTTTAATTTATTATTTCTTAAATCATGATTATGTCTAGTATCTCGTGTACTGCTGTCCTTAGTCGCATTTGTCAGCCCAATTCAAATCATTATTATGAGTTATTAATAAACAAAATTAAATATCAATAAATAAGAGTCCCATGAAAATTATTTTCTTTTTCAGAAAAGAAAAAGTCATTCTATTTTCCGAAAAAGAAAGATCCAACGGAATGGACCATATTGACACACAACAGGTTGGCCTACCACATGCATGGCAAATTTTCTTTTGTCGCCCTCATCAGTCATGTTTGATTTATGAAAATTGGCACGGTATTATATATACTTTTAACAAACTTCGTCTTGTTCTACAGCTTTAAATGACCAAATAGGGATGTTATTTAGACGGCCATTTCAAAATTTTGAATGATTAAAAATATAATTATTTAATTTATTGTTAAATGATATATTTTAGATCTCTCATCTCCTGCCGTTGGTATAAAAAATTTCCTACCTTTCAATATAAAATAGCACACATAATATGTTGACCTCGATAATCCTTGCATGTGCCGAAGAGAACCTCATGTTCTGATATCCAATTTAAACAATCATGGAAGAGTCTCTTCAAATAATAATATTCTTTTTGGTAGCGAGAACATGATCAAATTTAACTTTGTAAAATAAAAGTGTGCACAAATTGGGATACTTTGAGAATATTAAGGTGATATTTGTTTTATGACTGAATAGAAAAAGTAAAAATATTTTACTTTTTTTATTCAACTAAAAGTAATCTGTTGACATCGTCTAACATAACTAAAATGAATATATTCCTAACAAGTTCACTTTAATTATATTGGACGATGTTAATAAGTTAGTTTTAGTTGAATAAAAAAAAACAAAATATTTTATTTTTTCTATTCAATCAAAAAACAAACACCAATTTTTTTCTTACTTTAAAAAATGATTTCAAATTTAGCGTACTTTCTAATATGACTAAAACACGGTCAAATGTATCCCCAAAATGTAAATTCTAACAATTACAAAAAGTAATACAATTATAAGGTTAAATTAGATAAATGAATGTGTTAACTTATTCTTAGTCTCTCTATAATAATCATTATTGCACTAAAATGTTGTTGTATGGTTACCCCTGCTTCAAAATAATTGTTGCACTAGAACAATTATACTCTAGAACAATGTTCCCGTGGGATATTATAACTTCAATATAATGATTAATGTAGCTCTAGAATAATGTCGTTGCAATATTACAACTTCAAAATAATGAAACACTTCTGATGTTGTATTGTTGCAAAATAAGAAAGCTCGCTTTCAATATTCATCTGGAATATTACAACTTCAAAATATGCATTATTGGAATAATGTTCATGTTGTAGTTGTGTAACGATACTCCTCTAGAACGTTCGCTTGCTATTTTGAAGCAATTTTAGTTCTTCTTTTGGAACCATGGTTGCAATATGATCCAAAACAATGTTTTGGAATATAAAAAATTGTTGTATTTGAACAATTTTGCTTTGAAACAATGCTCTTCTATTATATGGCAATCTCAAAATGTTGTAGGTCTAAAATGTTGGCTCACTAATATAGAACAATGTCAACCCGATAATCAATTGTTTCCTTAGTAGTTCACACAAACCATTATGCCAATATGGCATTCATTAATCAGCTACACTAAAATGCCATGAAGAGTTTAGTGCTAACTAGGATGTCCAATATTATAGGTTGATTAGAATAGAAAATTTGTATGGACAAACAATATTAAAAAAATAATAACCCAATCAAAATGATGAAGCCCAACATAGGTTTCATAAAAACCTAATAATAGAAGGAGAATGATTCGTTGATTTGAACGACATGAACAAATAAATGGATATTCCTCCACTTATGACCTTATGATTAAACCACATTAACCCTATTTCTAAAAGGGAGTAAAAAAGAACTATCATCATTCATAGTTAAAACATAAAAACATAGTAATAAAGTTGATTAAATCCCTCACATACCATACTTTTATTCCAACTCTCTTCTTTTTGTTACCATGTGATGGTCCCAAATTGGACCAAAACCCATCAAGAAATTCAATATGATAGCAAGCACTAAATGTGGCTAAACTAAGGTGGGAATTTTTATTTTTATTTTTAAAAAAGAAAAGAATATACATGGATGAACAAGGGGATCGGAATAGAGTATAACATGATAATTTTTTTTTTCCCAAAATTATGATTAATTTTTTATTTTTCAATATTAAAAGGTCAAACATATTTTATATAAGAAAATTAGTTATCATTATTTTTTCACAATGACTAAAATAATATTATCTTAACATTTTCATAATTTTAAAAGCAATAATTTATATCTTTTCAATTTCAAAACTATTTAAATAACAGAATGGTTCAATATTTTTCTTGTTCAATTGTAATAAAAAAATAAAATAAAATAAATATACAAAAATTATTTTAAATTTATTCTTTGTCTAAAATGTTAATAAGGTTGTTGAAATTGAAATTTTATATTTTATTCTCCTTATAATTTTCCTATTTCGTTTTTATTAAAGTTGGTTATATTGTAATTAAGGTTGACAACGGGTAAGTTTGAAATGGGTCGCTCTCATTCCAACCCCGTCCTGTATCGTGTTTATTTATATTTATTCTTATCCCCACATAAAAGACAAGGTGGGATGAGTATATAAAATTCCCATATTGGTCCATTCCATTTAAAAATTTTCAACATTTTTCAATTTTTTTATTTAAAATTTATTACAAATAAATACAATTTATAAATAAAAATTTATTATAAATATTTGTAATTTATTTTTATGAAAATTAATATTTTATTCATGTTTAAAAAGTTGAAAAAAAATCAATTAAAATAAATTTGTATTTAAAAGTATATTTAACTTGGACGGGATGGGACAAAGTATCTATCATACGCTTATCCAACTAATTTGTCTTTATTTCAAACCTTTCCCATCAAGGGTTGGGCCGGTAATTATCATCCCTAATTGTAATAATGCCTAAAAGTATAAAATAAGCTATAAATCCTATTAGTTTTTGAAGAATTTTTTTTTAAAAAAAAATCCAATTTATCCATGTAAATTTCTATCAATAACTAAAACAACATTATCAATATTATCAAATAACAAACAAAAAAAATCACCAAACAAATTAAAAATACATTAAAATGCAAATCGAAAAAAAAAAAAAATAGAAAGGAATATTTTCAATACATAATTTATCAATTATAGTTGACAATAATTCAAAGTGACATTAGAAATTAGAGAGAAAATATTTTAAAAAACTGAAGTCCTTTGACAAGGCCAATAAGATAATAATTAGTTTCATATCAGGGATTGAATGATAATAACTATAGGTTCATTAATTATTTTTTCTTTATAAGATATTTTATAATTACATTTTTTTTTGTCTATTAAAAGGTTATAAATGAAATTTTCAGTAACCAGTCTCTCTATATAAAATAAAATATATATTAATCCTTTTAGATTAAAAATGTAAAAAGATAGTTATATTTTTTAAAATATTTTTATTTTTATTTTCCCTACAAAATTTAATGGGCAAAAAAGAGAAATTGATAGAACACCAACAAATCAAATGAATTAAATCAAATCAAGTTCATATGTCAAAATTTTATTGCATTAATTTGAGAAAAAAGTCAAAATTTTCAGTTGGATTTAAGAATCATCAATAATTCAATCCCACGAAAATCAGACCAGCTACGTACAATTTTGGTTTTTTTTTAAAAAAAAATTATTATTATTTTTTTTTATAAATAAAAGGATTTTTAGCTAACCCACTCATTCTTTAGCTTTGAGAAACTATTAAGAAAAAATATTTTAAAAAATAATTTTCTCATGTATTTATTTTATTATAAAAATATATAATAAAATATAATTAAAATAGTTAAAAACTATGCAATTTTAAATTATTTAATATTTATATATAAAAAATTAAGTGAAATGAGTTTAAAAAATAATATAAAAATGATTTACTAACTTTATGTCTATTTTTTTTCTCTATTTTCGTTCATTCGTAGTTTTTTTCAAATTTTTCAAAAGCCAAACATTGATATAAAAATTACTTGTAGTTTATAAAAGATAAAACGAATTGCATCTTTCTTGATTTCAATAATTTTTGAGTTATAAATGAGTTATTTTATAATTGATTTCAAATTAATTATAAAATTAAATTAAAATAAGTAAATGTCATCACCCCCCAGTCTCCTACATGTCAAGCAGTAATATCTCATTAGTTGTTTTGATACATTAATCATTCTTGATATGCAAAGTAAATATTGATAAGTAGTCTTTGCCATCTTTTTAATTATCACTAATTATATTGTACTTTTTCTAGATATTATTTGCAATAAATGACATGTCATGATTTTTGCAATTCATATGTCTTTTGATACAAGTAAAAAGTTATTTAATTTTTGAAATTCTATTTAATTTTGTATTTATTAAATAATATACTTAATAAATGTTTTTTTATTAAAAATAATTATTTAGTTTATGAAGATTTTATTGCATTAGTTATATAGGGTGTTTGATAAAACTTAATACTTATAACTTAACTACTTAAGTTGATTTTAAATTAAATTATATTTAAGTTGTTAATTTAAAATTTATTATTTAATTTTTACTTTAAGTATTAAGGTTATTTGATAAAATTAACATAAAATTTATTATAAATCATCAAATTGATATATTTATCTTCATAAATTATAACTATGGTAAATGAAGTTAAGTAACGGTAGAGTTGATGGAGTAGTAAGGGAAATTATAGAGGTAATTAGGATAAATGATGATAAAAATATAAAATGAAAATATAACTTAAGGATAAGTTAATTATTTTGACTTATCACTTAAAGTTATTATTTACTTTAAGTTATATCATTAAGTCATTTTACCAAACATATTTAATTTACTTAATAACTTAAATTAAGTTATTAAGTTGATTTACTAAATACCCACTAAATGTTTTAGACAATTCTAATATAAATTATTCTAACCATAATCAATATAGGGTTATAAATTTTGAATGATGTCACACTTTATCTAATATCTTGTTATATCGACATATTGTATGAATTCCGATTGATAGAGCAAATATAATAAAGTCAATCATTAATTAATCTTTCCTTGCATCTTGACTCGTAATTTAGACCCAATTAATGGGGAGATGCAATTACATTAACACCTAATTATAAATGATGACTATTATCTGAAATCGCATTCAAATATGAATAAATTAGTAAGACTACATATGATTTCGAAAAGTATCAAGGAATGAAAAAAAATAAAAATACTAACACTATATTTGGTTCCTTGAAAATTTGAAAGAAAATGTAAGGGCAAAAAAATAGAGAAGAAAGATGGAAGAAAAATAAAAAAATAAAGTTAAAGTCAATAAATTATTTTATATGTTATTTCAAACTCATTTAACTTATTTTAATTAATTTTAATTATATTTTATTTTCTTTAGTATTTTCATTGGTATAACCAAAATTAGAAAATCATATTTTTTGACATTTTTTTATTATCTTTGTTTAATATTTTTTGAAAACTAAATATAACTTGAGAAAAATGGTTTTCTCATGTTTTGATTTCACTGAAAAAAAAAAATACTAAAGAAAATAAGTAAAATGAGTTTAAAGAATTACATAAAAATAGTTTATTAATTTTAAATTTATTTTAATTTTATTTCTTTCATATTTTTTCTAAAAATTTTTCTAGAAGCAAACATAATTTAAATATTTTGTATAAAATTATAAGCTATTTTATAAATAGTTATTTTGAATGAAAGAATCGTATTAATCCTTTGTATTATTTTATTAATTATTAGTTGACTGACACGCCACTATAATATATATATATATATATATATAAATAAAGATGTTGAGGATGAAGTCGACTTGGGTATAAATTAAAATCAAAGAGTTGATGCGTGGAAGGTGTCAATCCACAAAATTTAGCATACGTGGTGACCACCTCTTCCACGTGGGGGTTTGTATGCAAATAAACTAATATAAAATTGATATTCCTGCCAAAAAAAAGGAAAAAAGTTTAGAGTGTTTTTATTTGAAATATTTAAAAAAAATCATCAATCAAACGTTTTTTTTCCTAAAGATATAATAAATGATTTTTAAAATTTTTTTTAAAACGTGTCATTTTATTCAAAACCATTTTTCATGTTTTTTAAAATTATATATATATATACTTGTTTGTCCAAACATTTGATAAAATTTAATATTTAAAAAAATAAAAAATAGAAACATTTAATAAATAATTTTTTGAAAAAAATATTTTTAAAGAAAATATTTTAATTTAAAACACTTTAACTAGAATGACTTTTTGAGTGTGTTAATATTTCCATTTAAAGTAATTAAAAAAATATTTTCTTTAAAAATATTTTTAGGAGAATTATCCATTAATAATTTTAAAAAAAATACTATTAAAAGATTTTTCAATTATTTAAAAGCGATTTTCAAAATTTTCAAAATATCTTTTTTTTTTTTTTTTAAAAAAAAGTTTTTATATTAAAAGCACTTTCTAAAAATATTGTGAAAAAGGAACTCTTAAATCATATTCAAAGACAACTTTTGATAATAAAGTGTTTTAAACGGAGACGTTTATTGTAAAAGTACTTTTTTTTTTAATCACTGTTCAAATGTTTCTCTAAAAGTGTTTTTTTAATTTTTAAAATTTTTTGGGACTTTTTTTTTTCTAAAATACTTTTTATAATTCAAGTGTTTTCTAATGTCAAACACATTTTAAATGTCAGTGTCACTCAAAAGTTGTCTTCTCTCTTCTCTACGATAACGTGAGGCATCTTCCTTCTTATTCCCACGTGCCAAGCAAACACAAAATCTATGGTTAGAAATCGTTTGCCATACCCCATTTACAAACCCAAAAAGTAATAAACAAAGGCTGAATGGAAGTGGGGTGTTCAAACCATGTGTTTCTTCAATGAAATGATGCATAGGTTTGACCTGGTCACCGGTCACCGGTCACCTGTGTAGCAAGTGGTGATGGTTCACCAACTTCATACCTGTTTTTTTATTCCTTCTTGAACAGCTGTTTCATTGATGAAGATAATGCAAGTTGCTGTGAGGGAAACATACAAGGTGCAAGCGTGCAACTCGGTGTTTCAGAAACGAATGCTTTGACATTGACATGTGGCTCTTGATTCTTCAGTTTGGGCTGCCCTCGATACATTCTCAGTTGCAAGTTCTCAAGCCCATTGTATTAGCTTTTCTTGCTTGGGCTTTAGGCCCAATTCTGTCAATCGGATTTGGGGTTGTCACCTTCATTGTTCATAGATGGATGGGGTTATCTCGCCCAATTTTGTATGCCTATTTTTGGTTTCAGGAAAGCAGTAAGAAGATTTTAAAAAATTAAAATTTTAAAAATAATTTTTTCATGTTTGATTTTATTAAGGAAAAATATAATTAAAATTAATCAAGAAAAAGTTAGATATAAAGAAAGAGAAAAACATGCTAGAAGTTTTTCAATAATTTTGTGTATTTTCATAGTGTCTTGTTGTTGTTTTTAAAGTATAATTTTTTAAATTTCTCGGAACCGTATACAAAACAAGGTAAACAACCTTTTTTTGGTTTTATAAAAGGAGATACTTTGAAAACATGGAGCACTATGAGAACAATACTACACCTACTTCCTAAACATTTTTTTTTCTTGTGTTTATTATTATCAAGAATAAAAAACATTTTTCAAAAACACCAATCAGACGCGCCCTCAAATCTTAAATGTAATTTTGTTTTTAAAAACTATTTTCAAAACTATTCCCAAATAGGCCTTAAGAGTTTATTTTGGAACATTTAAAAAAAAAATTGTTGTGCATATGACTAAAAATATATGGATAATAAGTGTGTATGATAATAAGTGTGTATAATATACACACTTATTATCCATATATTTTTAGTCATATGGACAATAATAAATATACAAATAAATTGAAGTAAAAAAGTAAAACTCACAAATAAGATTGATTGAGGCTAGAGTTTAACTCTATGCCCTTAAGACAAATTTGTCTCACTCAGGTGCTTATGATTTATTGACAATCGTCTCTCAGGATACAATAATCACTTTTTTTATGATAGTAGCATTTCAAATCACAAGAAACAACAAATCATTTGGTGACCACTTTTGTATACCAAATATTTGGTAGAAAAAAAATGCTCAGACTTGAAGCAAAAGATGACTTGAAAGACAATAAAAGAGAAAGAGTGGAGATAAATGATGAATGAATGAAAATGTCATGGGAAAGGTCCCTATTTATGGATTTGATGGGGATGTTTAGAAGAGATACATCTTTAAACCACTAGACACATCCTTTGAAGAGTTGTGTCTTAAGATACTAAACACATCATTTGGAAGAGGATATCTTTTAAATACAAGACACGTCCTTTAAAACAAGTTATGTCTATTAAGAAAATATGTGTCCTAATTTTCACTCACCTATAAAAATTCCAACAATCCCCCACATGAATGAAATTATCTTAAAAAATGCAAATGACAAGCTAATCAATCAAGGGAGTACAACTTGGAAAGTAATTGCATAAGGATAGGTAGCTTGTGACTTTGAAGATTTCTTAGTGAAATATTATCGGATTTACTAGCTAATCAGTGAATGTGATGTTTTGAACTGTTCAACTGTTGATGTAAATCAAGATAGTAATATCCACACAATTCCTTTCTGAATCACCATTGATTCTCATGGTTGTGTTCATTTTGGCCTTGAATAGATCCTGATTTCATGAGTGCTAGACGGAATTTTAGCCTTAAAATTTATCATAGTGTTATAAAAATTAGGCTAATTCAATATAAGGTAATCACCCTAGAGGGGGGCAAATAGGGTGATGGTCTATTTTTGTAAATTTAAATTATGTGAATGCAATAGATAATTATATGCAAATATATAATAAAACAATATAAAAACAATTGCATATAAAGATTGAATGGTGTACTAAAGATATGCAAGTTTTAGAACAATGGTGCACTCAAAGACATTTTTCTAAGACTCAAATATATTTAATAAATATTTTGGAAGGTTAAACTCTTGAAACAATGAAGATTGACGCCTTTTTATAGATGAAAAAGACTAAACTAGTCGTTGGGGGTTCGATCGATCGATCTAAGGGTCTATCGATTAATTAGCCTATAGCATTTAATGTTTGGCAGGTGATCGTTGGACATTGATTGCCCCTTAACCAGACCTCGATCGGTTGAACAAGCATTTTGAAAGAGATAGAAGGTTTTTGCACATTTCGACTAGTTAAGCTGAACAGGTTGATTGGTTCTTCATCCGATTCAATCGGTTAAGTTGTTTTTTACTCAACAACCATCCTTTGTAACTTAAAACATTTTAAACAAATTTGAAAAACATTTGACACAAGGTTTTAGTTGAAAACATAAAATCATCAAATTTTAAATGATTTTAAAAAAAATTACTTTTAGGTGATTTTGCTATATAAATTAATAAAGTAATATATGAAAAACCTAGTGCACCGACAACCTTACAAAGTGATCCTATGAAGCTTAAGTCTTGTAAACACTTCTCTTTGAGGTATTTTTCTTCTTATTGATTTCCCTTTAACTTGATTTTTTCTTTGTGATCATCACTTTGGAAATCTTATTGCCTAATTACACTTGAAATATAATTATTAATTTCAAACCTTATTTTGTTATCATCAAAATCGAGATTAACCAAACTTTGGTTTCAACATAGAAATGACCCCATTTCAAACTCACATAAGTGATTCCTATTAAGAGTATTATGCCATACTCCACTTTTTTTTCCAAGTTATAAGATTCATTAAAAGCGACACTTAACTTAGTTCACACTGTAGAAAACACTATTTTATCATAGGAATAAGTAAAAAAGATTATCTGTTTAGTGTGTCTCTTAGTCATTCATAACTTAGTTGTCCCTTTGACCTAGATCTTAGGATCTCTAGTCAGTTAGGTTGGGTTATCATTATGAAGACTTTTTAGTAATAGGCTCTAATTCCATTCCCCTTGATAAGTATTAAGTAGTTAACTTAATCTTTTAGCAAACCTTTAGTAAGTCAATCTGTAGGGTTGTCCTTTGATTTGATGTAATAAATGGAAATTACTCCATTTGAAAGTGATTGTCTTATTGTCTTGTTTCTTTGATGCATATGTTGAGACTTACCATTATACATGCTATTGTGTGCTTTTCCAATAGTCGATTGATTATCACAATGTATGCTTATTGTAGGCACAAGTTTTTTCCTACATGGTATGTCCTCCAGAAAATTGCAAAGCCATTTTGCTTTTTTTTCCTGCTTTATCTAAAGTTATAAATTCAAATTCAAATTCCATTATGGACCTAGCAATACATATTTCCATGATACAACTCCTCCTACTATTGTGAATACATATCCAATCATATATGCACTGCTATTATTGACATAACCAATTAAAACATAATCAACTATTTTAGGCCCTATTTTAACCTTTTTATGGTTAGGAATAACTACTTTAGCTAAACACCCCCACACTTTCAAATATTTATGACATATTTTTTTGCATTTATCTTATGCATAATGATTTGTAATTCTTAGACTTGACTCATAACTGCCTTGGAGCCTATCATTTTAAATTCTAGAAATCTGTCAGACTTCAAATTTCTTCAAGCTAGCATCCTCTGTCCTGTATTTTTACTCTAAGGACTCAAAGTTCTTTAACGGTTTTTATTGGACTATACACATTGTATAATGTATTGTCCAAACTATTGAGTATGTAATTATTGCACAAGAAGTCATAATGATTCTAAACTTCCACAACTGCTTGCACTTGTTTATCAGTTTCACCTTTTTTTGACATAGGAACATCATCATATAGGACTTGAGCAAGATTCATAGTTGTAAGGTAGAATGACATTTTTTGTTGCCACTTCTTGAAGTTCGTCCTAGTGGATTTTTCAAGTTTTTCACCATGTGTAGTAGTAGAAGGTATAATAGAAGATGCAGAAGCCATCTTCATTAAAAAATCTATTGTAATAAAATTAGAAATACAAGTAAAATTCATCTTAAGATTGTAGTCAAAATTATTGAAAATATATGAATTATAAGTGTGTATAATAAATATACAAATAAAATGAAGTAGATAAGTAAAACCCACAAATAAGATTGATCAAGGCTAGAGTTTGACTCTATGTCGTTAAGAAGAATTTGTTCCGCTTCGGTGCTTAAGGTTTATTGACAATCATCTCCCAGGATACAACAATCACTATCTTATAATAGTAACACTTTAAATCACAAGAAACAAACAAATCATTTGGTGATTTGTACTCTCTTGTATACCAAATATTTGGTAGAAAAGAGAAATGATCAGACTTGAAACTAAGGAGGACTTGAAAGACAAGAAAAAAGAAAGAGTGGAGAGAAAGAATGAAAGAATGAAAATACCATAAGGGAGAGTTCCTATTTATAGATTTGATGGTAACCTTTAGAAGAAACGTGTCTTTAAACCATTAGACCCATCCTTTGAAAGGTTGTATCTTAAGACACCAAATACATCATTTGAAAGATGGTGTGTTTTTTAAATACAAAACACATCCTTTATAACAAGTTGTGTCTATTAAGAAAAGATGTATCTTAATTTTCATTCACCTATAAAAATTATAACAAAAACATCCCTAAAAAAAAATAATTGTTGAAAATAGTTTTCCAACCATTCTCTAATTCCATTTTTTTTTAAAGTGCAATTGAGAAATTAGAATATTTGCACATTTTTTTTTGTTTCCAAATATTCCTTAAATTTTTATTTATTTATAATGTTTTATTTTCAATCATTCTCTAAATTTATACTAATAATTTTTAAAGTAGTTTTAAAAAAACAATTAAAATATATTATAAAAAAGATATATTTTTAGAACAAATTATTAAAAAAATTACCATTGTGTTTTGAGTCATGAAACTAGTTCTATCTAGGCTCTAAGTTTCTATACTTGATATGTCCTACTATTTAAAAAAATTAAAAATTCCAATTATATTAGAATAAATATAATTTATAAATAGGTAAGTTGAATTTTTTTATTCACTTTTTTTTATACGAGGAGATAATTTATATTTTTTATTTTATATGCGGCTTAAAAATAAAAAATAAATTAAATTAATTTTATTTCATTTAATATAAAGTCGGATCTTAGGAGGAGCAACATAATGTTGAGCTAATCTCAAATTCGATCATAATTTTATGGTAGTCGAAGGACGGATGGATTGTCACACCAAATTGTTATAAATCATATCAACTATACAAGTGATTGAAATGAAGAACCTTATACTAAAAAACTCGTGACATTTTCTTCTAAGTCGCGACTGGAGCCCTAACCTTTGTTGTGCAGCTAATCGAGAACCTACCGAACCCCTACATGGTTCGAGCATTCATCACCCTCGGCGCACGCTAGCGCTGGCGGCCGACTTTTTTAAGAACCCGCCAAACTCGAAAACGAAAACGACGCGCAACAATTCCAATATTTCAAATCTCATGCCAAAAATGAGAAAGCGCTTTCCTTGAAGCGATCTTCACCGTTCGCTCTCATCTTCCCCAGATCGACGGTTCATAGCTACGATCCTCACCGACTCAAGCCAGCCAATCAGAATCCACCCCACAACTCCTATATAAACAAGCACTTCCTCCTTCATACTTCATCGCTTTCAAATTCATCACAGCTAGATTCTCCATCTTTGCATTCGCTCTCATAAACCTCGTTTCGATGGCGCCCAAGGCAGAGAAGAAGCCCGCGGAGAAGAAGCCAGCCGGTGGCGAGGAGAAGAAGGCCGAGAAGGCTCCGGCGGAGAAGAAGCCAAGGGCTGAGAAGAAGCTACCAAAGGACGCGTCTTCTACTGATAAGAAGAAGAAGAGGACGAGGAAAAATGTGGAGACCTATAAGATCTACATCTTCAAGGTGTTGAAGCAGGTTCATCCTGACATCGGGATTTCCAGCAAGGCTATGGGCATCATGAACAGCTTCATCAATGACATCTTTGAGAAACTCGCTCAGGAGGCCTCCAGGCTCGCGAGGTACAACAAGAAGCCGACCATCACCTCCAGGGAGATTCAGACCGCTGTGAGGCTTGTTCTGCCCGGTGAGCTTGCGAAGCACGCTGTTTCTGAGGGGACCAAGGCGGTCACCAAGTTTACTAGCTCTTAGGGTTTCTATGATGTAAAGGTTTTAGGGCTTCAGATCCAATTTCTTGTATTTTGATGATGATTTAATCCGCGCTAATGAATGAAGTTTCAATATCTTCCAATGCTTTTGTTTATGTTCTTTTGAATTTGAGTTTAGTTTTACTGCCCGGTGATAAGTGTTTATCCCGCGGTGCATTTTAGCCTATGTACCGCACGGGATTCTAGGCTACGCTTTGCGCTTGTCAGTGAATTTAACCGGGAGGTCCGTCCCTACAATCACAAGTCTCGTATCAGATTAAAAAGACCCAACCCCACGCCTCTAACTTGCGCCTGGGCTTCGTCAAAACCTGTCCTACACCCTCTTATCCTTGACCTACCAAACCCATCTTCTTCTTCGACTCTAACACTTGTTACAGTACCATACACTCCACACTCATTGCTCTTGAACACGGACTACATGGCACTGACCTTTCCTTTAACAAATCTGAGGTCTATTTGTTTTCACCGGCAAAACCCTAGGAGTTCTCTTAACGTTAAACATATTCTGTTCAGTTACAATGAGTCCTCCAAACCCTCATTTCGCATTTCAGCAGATTTAGCCCCAAAAGCTCGATTCGTTGCTCGGCGCAGGGAGTCGGTTTCGGTTAAACAACTTGAACGGCCTCTAGGTAATGTTTGAGTTGCATGGATTGTATTATGTATGGTTCATTTTTGAATTCTCAATCGTGGATTTACTTGTTTTGGTTGGTTGCAGTTGAGTACATGAGTTTGCCTGCGAGCCAGTACTCTGTGTTGGATGCTGAGAGGATTGAACGTGTGGATGATAACACGTTTCGGTGTTATGTGTATAGGTTTAGGTTCTTTGCTTTTGAGGTTTGCCCTGTTTTGATGGTTAAAGTGGAGGAGCAGCCCAATGGTTGCTGCATTAGGCTCTTGTCTTGTAAAGTATGTGGTCTGTGCTCTCTATTCTTTGTTTCTTGGTTTTATGCTCTGTTGGTTACTGAGAAAAAAAAAAAAAAAACAAGAAGAAAGGAGAAGATTTAAAATTTCGGATAGTGGGTTTTTAATTGTTTGGGGCCTCTCAAATGGGGCTAATGTAAATTAAAAGATATTCACTCCTTGGAGCCAGCGACAAAATTAGAAGTGAACCATGAGACTAAAAAAATTTATTTTCTCCTCTTTCTTAGCAATCAGAGACAAGGTTAAGTTTCTATTTTTTATTCGTGAGAATATAGGAATGAATAATGGTTGTTGGGGAAGTCAAATACATGATTCTGTTCTGATGTTTGTTTGTTGGTTTGGTGATTGTTGATGCAGCTTGAGGGCTCGCCAGTTGTGGTTGCACAGAATGAGAAGTTTCATGGTAAGGAATTTGCATTTGATTTTTGTTATTTGCATAACATGGAATGTTTATATTGGAGAAGAATTTAAAAGATTGATTTTGGTTTCTCCATGTTCTAGAACTCTGCATGATTATAGCATTTGAATGCTTGATAACTTGACTGAAACTGGTCAATGATGGTTGCATGTTGTGCTTATGCTTTGGTGTGTACTACATGATATTTGAAGTTGATTGTATTGGACATATCCCTGTAACCTATGTTTTTCTACTTTGAACTTTATCAAGACCTTGTCTGGCATCATCTAATGTGGTTATATCAAACTTTGCCAGATGTTTTTCATTATTATTGAGAATATACCTTTCAAAGCTACGTTAAAGAAACATAGACATTGTCTGTAGTTTGACTGATCTTCTTTAAAAGGCTGGAGGTGAAGGATGCAGGTATTAGATATGCTGATTCATCTTGTGGAGAAGAGTGAGATATGGGGGCCAGTTAACTTGAGCGAGAGACAGCAGTTAAAATATATTATTGGGAATTTATTGGTGGAGATCAAGATGAGTCTACACATATGCTAAAGTTAATCTAATACAACATTGGAAATAAATAAGGTTGCTGCAGTCATTAACATTAAGCAACATTTTTCCGCCCTTAGCTGTTGGAGGGTTGGCTTTGTTGATTTTACAGTTCTGTTTAGATAAATTATCCTCAACACTGATCCACCCCAACACCAAAAAAAAGTTGGTTTCTTTGTTTGGGACGTAGTGTGTTTATGCAAAAGGGAAGGATTTTAGCCTATTGAAGTTGTTTGTATAGACAGAAAGAAGAATTTTCAACTACTTATCCATTGTATAATGACATGGATTTTATGGTCTTCACTGTAACTTTTGTGTTACTTGATGCTTCCTGGGAAAGTATACTTTGAGAAGTTGGCAGGGGGATGGTGATGAAGGGAAAAAGTAAAATATGGCTTACAGCACCACTTTGTTTATTTTGGTGTTTTGGAAGGAACAGAATAAAAGGATCTTTGATGGCTTGGATTGATCAGAATTACAGCTGAAAAATGTTTTTATAAATTCTTTTTTTGAATGGGCTGGAAGATCCATAGGAGATAGAAGCTTCTTTTTAATAGATTTTATTGATGTTTTTGGTAGTGCTCAAGGAGTGAAGAGGCTTTTTATTTTTTTTTTCTTTTGTCTCTATTATACATCCCTTGTACATGGGTTGCATCCCATTTTTGGTGCATTATGTATAATTTTATATATCTAAAAAAAAGGGGCCTAGAGATCTTGACATAAATTTGTCATGCAGCCTCCCAGTGGTTTCTTATAATTATCTCTGCTTTGAGATATTAGTGTAGTCTCACGTAGTCGCTAGCTAGGGTTATCGTTCAATTCCAAACTCTCATCTGAAGTTGATGAATCTTTTTGTATTGAACAAAAGCCGCGTCCCTTATATCTTTAATTCAGGGTTCCTTTTGATTGAGTGCAAGATGGTAGCGATTGAGTGCAAGAAGGGGAGGATTTGTTATCTATGTAATTTAGGTCTTTGTTGGCCCTTTTTTTTTTTTTTGATAGGTAAACGCACAAAGATATATTAGATAAAGAGTGTTTGAAAGGTGACCCAGAGCATACATGGAGTATACAAGCGTCACCTAAAAAAACAACAAAAAACAAGACTAACTGGCCCTCAACAAGAACCCAACCAGTCCACAAAGTTAAACAAAGTTAAGGGGCCTACAACTATAGAAGATTTAGCCCAGGAAAAGAGATTACAAACAAAGTTAGGTCTTTGTTGGCCTTTGTTCTGGTTGAGCACTTTTTCTTTGTCCAATTCTGTCTCACCAAACATCAAAACTCCCAAAAAACTGTTGTTCAGATGGTGAATTGGTTGGCAAACCTGAGGAGTAGAAATCACTATTTGATCTTAGATAATTGTAAGAATTTCCAAAAGAAAAAACAAATTTTTTTTCCACCTTATGCTGTGTGTAGTTTGCAATTTGTTTAATCTTATTATATTTCATTTCTTGTATCCTTTTATTGTTCTATGAACTTTGAACTTGGAACACAGTTCTTTTTGACCTCTTTGTTGGTTGGTCGAGGTGACATCAATGTTGTTGCCATGAAGTATCCTCGATGAACATCCCTTCATTTGCCATTAGAGTAGTAGATAACTTTTCTTTATTTGTTTAGGAACAGATGATCAGTAATTGAGAAAATTGTGGAATTCTGAATTATTCTTATTCATGGAAATGAAGTGATACATGAATATATATATAGCCTTGCTTATTATAGGAAAGGATAATTCAACTTAATTTAAATATTCTAGATCACTAATTTACAACTGTACAAGAAGAGTCCTAAAAGGAGAAAAATACTAACTTATAGGACCCAAACTTTCAACACTCCCCCTCAAGCTAGTGAATAGAGATTCTTCATTCTTAGTTTGCCTATAATTCCTTAAAATGTGGTATTAGCCAACCTTTTAGTTAGAACATTTGCAAGTTGGTCATCTGTCCCAATATATGGAGTATAAATAAGACCACTATCAAGCTTCTCCTTTATAAATGTCGACCTACCTCCACATGCTTTATTTGGTCATGTTGTATCGAATTATGAGTTATGCTGATTATAGACTTATTATCACAATAAAGTCTCATAGGGCATGTCTACTTGATTTCAAGATTATCTAAAATGATCTTAAGCCATAACAATTCACAAATTCCATTAGTCATTGCATGGAACTTTGCCCAAGCACTTGATTTTGTGATTACTAGTTTTTTACTTCACCAAGCGATTGGAAGCTAAGGTTAATCTTCTATCTGAAACTAATCCAACATGATCTATATTTGTGTAGGCTTCCAAGCGCAACTTTGTACATCATTTGAACAATAACCCTTTACTAGAAGTTTCTTTAAGGTAGTGTATGATCTAATAGATCTAATAGACAACTTGAAGATGAGAGTGTTTGAGATTGTGCATAAATTGACTAACAATGCTCACAACATATGGAATGCCTGGTCTAATATGTGCTTGGTAAATGAGTTTGCCTACTAGTCGTTGGTACATGCCATGATTTACAATCCCATCCTCCAAGGCTTCTAATTTGTGGTTTGGTTCTATGGGGGTGTCCACTAGCTTACATCTAATTTTCCCAGTTTCTTTGAGAAGATTAATCACGTATTTCTGATGTGAAACAAAGATATCTTCCTTGGAATGAGCCACTTCAATTCATAGGAAATATTTCAATTTACCAAGCTCTTTAATATCAAATTCTCTAACTAAACACTGTTGAAGAGTCTCCTTTTCTCTAGGATCATTATCAGTACTAGGGATATCATACACATACCTCAACAAAGTTGTCACTCCCCTTGAAGTTGAATGCTTCATGAACAAAGTGTGATCATTATGACGTTGTTTGTATTTCATTGCTAACATTATTTCAGAAAATCTCTCAACCCATGCTCTTGGAGATTGTTTCAAGTCATAAGGCTTTCTTTAATTTGCACACCTTGGTTCTACCATGACTTTTGCGAAAGCCTAGAGGAACTTCCATACAGATCTCTTCTTCTAAGTTCCCATTCAAAAATGCATATTTTACATCAAATTTATGTAAGCTCCAATCGAAATTAGTTGCCAATGATAATAACACCCTCATGGTATTCTTCTTAGCTATGAGAGCCAAGGTTTCTTGGTAATCAACATTATAGATTTGTGTGTAGTCTTTAGCTACCAAACCAGACTTTGATCTCTATAAGGACCCGTCAACTTTGTACTTGACCAAATATACCCATTTACACCCAACTGGTTTCTTCCCCTTAAGCAGCTCTACCATTTCCCGTGTTCTATTTTTCTTCAAGGTCTCTATCTCAACCCTCATGGCTTGTCTCCATTTCTCATTGTTAAGTGCCCTATTAGGGTTTTGTGAAATGGTTGTGTATAAATGAGTGAGAACTTTTGTGAGACTGGGAGAAGTTGTCAAATGACACAAATAATGACAATGGATGTTGAGTGCATTGTCTTGTACCTTTCCTAATGGCAATGGGTAAATTAAAATCATTGTCAACATTTGAAGTGCTAGGAGAGATAGAGTTATTATCTGGTCTTGTTTCAAACTTTTGATTATGCATAGTTTCAATGGCGGCTGCTCTTCTCCTCGAGTAAACCAATGGTTTTATAGCAATAGTTTCTGGACTAGTGTTAGCAGAGGGATCTAGTTCATTGTTTTTAAAGATGGGTTTAATTCGAGCTCATTCGAAATATTATGGACAAAATTCTTCCTTCATTTCTCTTTCTCTGGTCGGGTCTCCTTTTCTTGGCACGGTATGTGATGATGCAGTAGTGGGGCCTTCCTTAGAGTCACTGGGTTCAAGGATCCGACCACCAAATTTGCCACTTCAAGATGGAAGGTTGGTGGATCTCACATGAAGTGCAATGAAGGATTCCTTGGATAAGGATTTGGAGGTTATGGCAGAAAAGATGGAGGCTAGTAAAGCTCTAGAGACTTGTAAGGTTTTAGAGGGGGGGAAGCTTGGCTCTGTTAGCCTCCTCGAAAAGTTTGTTACACTCAACAACTTTTTGGGACTCCTAATGGTGTGGTTTGAGAAGGAAATCAATTCCCTTCTTAGGAAAATAGAGTCAAGAGAAGTTTGTGAAGTTGAAGTTGTAGGGGGAAAGAAGAAATTGCTTTCTGCTACTCATTTGGAGAGGGAGATTCAAAAACTTAAATGCTTAGTCAATTACAATTGCTTTCCTCTCTCAGCCAGGGGAAGGGAGAGGGGCAATGGGGTCTAAGTTGCTTCTTGTTGAGATTGCTTTCTTCAATTTCTGCTAAGTTGTTGGTTTTAGGCTCTAGGAGGTCTATGATGCGTTCTTTGTTTCTTGCTAGGCCTTAGGGGTTGTTTGGGTGTGGGTTGTGTTTTTAGTGCTGGTCTTTCCCACTAGGGAGAGTCCATTTGTTCTAGAATGTTGTGGTTTGGTTGGCTTTAGGGTGGTTGGTATTTCCCTTTCTCTCTTACTAGCCTTTTGGTGGGTGTTATATACTTTAATGCGCCTTTTTGCTAGCGCTCTTTAATATATCTTCTCATTTACCTATCAAAAAAAAAAAAAAAAAAGAATTGTGAGTGATGAAGGGTTGGATCAGGATTTGAAGGGGCAGAATTCCTAGGCAATGCAGGAAGGTGAAACCATTGGGACGAGGGATCTTTATCTTCCGAAGGTAATGTCTCCTCTTGAAGATAAGAACATGAGAAATAATTTTCTTTTCCTGCAAAGGTTACATCCATAGATACATAAAACTTTCTAAAAGGAGGGTGATAGCATTTGGAGCTCTTTTGTGTAGGTGAACGCCCCACAAAGACACATCTCAATGCCCTTGAAAATGGGTTTCAGTAGTTTCAATGTAAAATTTATAGTTGGCCTGGAAACTACTTAATATCAGGTAATGTTTCAGTGGAAGTTGGTTCAGTTAAAGGCCTAATCATAGACATAATGGGGGTTCTTTTCTTCTAGGATTATGTTATGCCTTTTCTATGGCTTAAATCTTATGTTCACTAGTTGCTTTTAATCTTTAATTACTGCATAACTCACTGCAGTCACCAGCCCGTTGTGCATCAGGTGTGAGGGAAGCTGCTGTCACTTTACTGAAAAGAGTTGGGGGCATGTCATTACTCCTTTTCTTTTTTTTCTTTTTTTTTTCTTGTGTAGAAATGGACATGTTTCTACACCATCATTCGAGGAAAGTATTTGGAAAAGGATCATTTGAAAAGTTTGGAGATTTGGATGGTGGGTGGTGTGCAAAGGAGCTAGGGGTGGTTTTGGAGTGAGGTTGTGGAAGGATATTAGAGTAGGGCGGAATGAATTCAGCCTTAGAATTCCTATTTTTGTAAGTAATTGGAGGAGAACCAAGTTTTGGCTGAATGGGTTGGTTAGTAAATGCTCTTCCAAAGAGGCTTTTCATTGGGAGATTGAGGCTCTGGTTTATGGGTTGCATTCATGTTGTGAGGTTGTGTGGAGTAGGGAAGGATAGCCTCTTCTGGGGCTGGGTTAGGGAGTTTTTGGGTGAAGTTTTTCTATAATTAGGTGAATTTTATGGACCCAAAGAATTTCCCTGCCAAAGATTTGGGGGATGTGTGCCATGGTGTCCACTTGAGGACTTGTTTTTTCTGATTGGGAGGTGACATAGGAGAAGGTTCTAATTGTAGATCAACTCATGAGGGGATGGCTAAATAGATGGTATTTTTTATTTTTATTTTGATAGGAAACGACAAAGGAATATATTGATAAAAAAGAAGTACAAGAGAAGGATGAGGAATCCTCCCACCAAAGAAAAACAAAACTACAAGGAAACAAATGCGAGAAAATACAAAGTAGAAACAAACAACTGCTTTAGGTTAGGCCAACCCATTGGAGTTACACACCGCTAACCAATCAAGGTGTATCACATTAAGGGGAATCCCCTTAAAAACCTTAGAACAAAAAGCCCAAAGAGAAGCAAGGAAATGAATCATGTCCCAAAGGTTCTCTAAATTCCTTGTTTTATCCTAAAAAATCCTTGCATTTCTTTCCCGTCACACCACCCATATTAAAGCGATGCACGCAGCTTGCCATAAAACAATCCTTCTCTTAGAAGATCCAAAACCATTAAAATTGGTAGATAGCATGTCAAAGATGCTCCTGGGAGGGACCGAATATGTCTTTGTTAACTGAAATAATTTGTACCACAACCCCATCGTCAGAGAGCAATGAAGAAAAAGATGATCTACTGTTTCTCCATGCTTCATGCACAACATGCAAATGTCGGGACTAAGTGCTTTGTAGGGTCTTCTCAACTGTAGCATGTCGTTAGTATTTACCTTCTTGTGAGCCACTAACCAGACAAAGGACTTGGTTTTGAAAGGGACTTGAGAATTCCAGACTAACTTGGTAGGGAAAATTGAAGGCAAACCAGAAAATTGGGATAAGGCAAGAAAGAAATATTTGACTGTGAAAAGTCCTGAAGGAGATAAAGACCAAGATCTCTTATCTGGAACCGAAGGTGATAAATGTAGATGATCAAGAGACCGCAAGAGACTTTCTAAATCTTCTATCTCGGAATCGGAAATGTTACGGCAGAAGTTAAAGTTCCAAGAGAAGGGGCGAGTGGATTCGAGAATTGAAGAAATAGGAATGTTTTTATTCGTGACTACTCTAAGTAGTCTTGGATAACGGACCCCCAGAGGTTGATCCCCCCACCACAAGTCTTCCCAGAACCGAATTCTTTCCCCATCTCCTACCATGAACCGAGTAAACTTGGAAAAATCTTGGAAGACTTGTGCAATAGCCTTCCAAGGACAACGATGTGACCATCTAACAACAGTGTTGGCATCCCAACCATTAGAGTGTGATCCATAAATGCTTAAAATGACCTGATGCCACGCTGAACCCTCTCTAGGATACCTTCACAACCATTTCCCTAAGAGAGCGGAATTCTGTAAGGAAATCCTTCCGAAACCCAATCCCCCTTTCATCTTCGGATTACACACTACATCCCAGCTAACTAGATGATCTCTTTTGCCTTCCCCAACCCCAGACCATAAAAAATCCCTTTGCAACCTTTCAATTTTTGCTGCCATGGAGGCGGGAATCTTAAACAAGGAAAGGAAGTAACAAGGCATATGAGTGAGACAAGATTGAATGAGAATTATCCTGCCTCCAAAAGATAAATACGCCTTTTGCCACCCATCTAATCTGCTCGAGATCCTCTCAATCATAGGATCCCAGAAGCCACCAGACTTGGGGTTCCCACCCAAAGGAAGACCCAGGTAGAGTATGGGCCACCCAGAAGCCTTGCAATCAAGCAACTCGGCCAACCTATGAAGATGATTCTGACCAAGGTTAATGCCATAAATATTACTTTTGTCAAGGTTAACCTTCAGCCCAGAAATATGCCCAAACACTAGCAAAACACTCTTGAGAGTTAGCAAGTCCTCTTCTCGAGTACTAGAAAAGAAAATTGTGTCATCTGCAAATTGTAAATGGGACACCCTTATTCTGTTCCTACCCACCCTGAAACCCTTTAAGGCATTTCTTTCCTCTGCTCTCAATAACATCATGCTCAATACATTTGCTACTATAGTGAACAAAAAGGGGGATAAAGGGTCTCTTTGTCTTAAACCTCTAGATGCCTTAACCCACCCTTTAGTGTTTCCATTCACTAGGACTGCAAAAGACACCGAGGACAAACAACCTCTCATCCATTTCCTCCATCTAGGATTGAACCTCTTTTTCTCCATCACATGGTCCAAAAAATCCCGACTCACATGGTCATAAGCCTTTTCAAAGTCAATTTTGAAGACAACTCCTTCCTCCCCTGATCGTTTTTTCTCATCCACTATCTCATTGGCTATGAGAACTGCGTCCAAAATTTGTCTCCCTTGAACAAAAGCTCCTTGAGTGGAATGGATAGTTTCATGAAGTATCCCTCTTAGACGCCCTGCTAACACTTTGGCTATAATCTTGTAAAGACTTGTGATCAAGCTAATGGGTCTATAGTCTGATATCTTCTTTGCCATGCTTTTTTTGGGTAACAGAACTATGAAGGACGCATTAGTGCTTTGATTAATGATCCCACTCTTGTGAAACTCATCGAACACTCTCACTAAATCCTCCTTAATCACATCCCAACAATCTTGAAACACTGCAATGGTAAAGCCATCAAGCCCCGGTGCTTTATTCCTATCCATCTAAAAAATGGCCTTAGAAATCTCTTCTTTAGTAAAAAGGGATTCCAACTTAGATGCACTCTCTCTAGATATAGGGGACCAATCTAAGCCTTCAACTCTCCAAGACTCTCCAGAAGGACTAGTGTAGAGCTTTTCAAAATACCTTAAGATCTCCTCTTTGATGCTCTCTGAATTATCCAACACCAGACCTCTTTCATTCTCCAACACCTTGATAAATTTCCTATTTCTCTTGCCATTAGCCACTTTATGGAAAAATTTTGAATTACAATCCCCTTCCTTAACCCATTTCACCCTAGCTTTTTGTCTCCAATGAATTTCTTCTCTCAAGATCACCTCCTCTAACTCCCCTTTCCTTAAGGCTCTTTGGATTAAAAGTTCAGGGGAGAGACCCCCTTCTTGTTCCATGGAGTCAAAGTTAGCTAATCTAACAAAATGCTTTTTTTCCTTTCAATTACGTCTCCAAAAGAAGTCTTATTCCACTCTTTCAAATTGGCCCTAAGGAATTGTAATTTCCTCATGAACTTGTGACCTTCCCACCCATCTCCTTGAAACTCCCTCCACCAACTTTTAAAGCTCTCCTTAAAACTAGGATGTTGCAACCACATATTCTCAAACCTAAACGGTGTTGGGTCCCACTTGAACGGATTGGTTTCCAAGACTATCGGCCAATGATCCGATGTCCATCTAGGAAGAACTTCTTGAAGACTTTGAGGGAATAATTGTTCCCACTCATTTGAGTAGAGAAAACGGTCTAATCTCTTGCATACGGGATGCTCTTGCATGTTTGACCAAGTGAATGATGCTCTCCTTAAAGGAGGATCTATCAATTCGTTTTCTCTTATAAAGTCGTCCAAGTCCTTCATGCTTGGGGTCAAACTAGCACCACCCAATTTTTCTGAACATCTCCTTATGACATTGAAATCTCCGCCCACACACCAACATGGGGAAGAGAGTCCAAAAATGTCTGAAAGCTCCACCCAAAAATCCTTCCTAAGTGCTGTGCTATTTGGGCCATAGACGGCTGATAACCAAAACTGTTTGCTTCCATCCACTGCGAACTTGACTGAGACCGAAAAGGAACCTAATACCACCTCCTCACTGTGCAATTTTTTAGGTCCCAAATGACCAAAATCCCACCCGAAGCCCCGCACGCAGGAAGGGCTGCCCATTCCTTATTTTTGGTTGTCCACACACTACCCACAAACCTTCTGTCACACTCTGCCTTTTTTGTTTCCTGAATCATCACTACATCCGGTTTTTCCAATCTCAGAAAGTCTTTAACCACCCTTCTCTTTTTCCTTGAACCCAACCCCCTGGTATTCCAACTGATTATCTTCATGGATTAAACACACGGACCCTAATCCTCCAAACCAGTTCCAACTCATCTCACAAACCTTTGGAACATCTGTTCTTCCTCCTGGAGTATACTTTTATATCCAGAGACTTTAAGACATCACGCACTTTTGCCATTTTCTTAGGGGATATTCCTTCTATTTGGAACTCACCCGATGGGGAACCCGCAAAAACACCCTGACTAACTATAGCCTGGTTGGAAGGTGGATTTGTTTTAGGCATCAATGGGTTAACACTCTCGGTCAACTGGTTAGGATAAGCAGTCTGGTTCATCTCCAAAATGAGGTTAGGGAAGCCAACACTAATTTGACCCACAGTACTATCGTCATCTTTTTTGAAAAAAAATTCGGAGTTCTCACGGTTTTCCAAAGGATTCAAAGACTGAATGTCTGAACTGGGAAGAATGGGGGCAGCAGGACTTAAGAAGGAAGAAGTGAAACCACAAGAAGGGGGAAAATAAGACGAGAGAGACTGAAAAGTTGAAGATGGGGTTACCTCTAGATTTTCCACGACCAACAATCCATAATTTCCCATAAATCTTGGCCCTTTACCTCTGATTTTTGGTGTAGAAGGCAACACCATGATTGCTGAGCCACAAGGATCGGACCCTACTCGGCCCAAAAATCCTTCCTTATATACATCGGAGTAGAAATTGTGCAGGGCCACTTCGTTTTTTGACGTCGAAGCCCCTTCCCCAAAGCAATTCTTCCGGATCCTTGGATAACGGTGAGAGAAGAGAGGACTCGCACTAGATCCTCTTTCCGCCAAATAATCGGCCCCTAAAGCCTCAACTTTTGGGTTCTCATCGATGTCTACCTTGTCCTTCTCGCTTAAAAGAGTCTCGCTGTGACACCGAAGACCTTGTCGGCGCTCAGAGCTTGGAGGGAGAATGATAGACCACAACTTCTTTGAATCAATAGTTGTTTTCTTCTTCACGGGACTACTGGTCTGAGCCTCAAGGCAATATCCAGAAGCTATTTTCCCCTTTCCCGTTGCGGGCGAATCATTTCCGGTTCCTGACGACGCCTCCGTCTCAATTGGGTCTTTTCCTCTTGGGCTAAGGCTCATTCCCTACGGGCCTTTAGATTTGCAGTCCGCTTTTTCAAATGTTGAGCCAATCTTAGATAGAGGCTGGGCCTTCCTCTCATAGGCCCGATAGTCCTCAACAGCGGAGGCCTCGTCCTCTCCGGCTCTTTCTCCTCCTATTTCCTTCTTCTCAACGGGCCCATCATTCGTTTTATTTGAATTCGAATTGGGCAACGACTGTACCTGCTCTCCCTTGCTACGTGTCCTCTTTGCAAAAACCATAGCCATACCCCTTTCTCCCCCCTTCCTCGTTCTATTATCCTCCCCGACACGGCATCTTTCCCTAGCCATTGATTTGATTTTCTCCACCCGCCTTCCTCCACCTGTCCTCGTGTTAGATGCAAAGGCCTCCCGAGTCGACTCACCCTTTACGCTACCTCTCCGAAAGTCTTCTTCTCCGACCACTACGACGGCAACTGTAAACACCCAATCCCCATCTGTCACCTCGAGTAAAGCTGGGAGGACTGACCTGTCTTTCATTGCGATTCTTACCCTCGCTTTGCTAAGATCGAACAATTTTAACGTTCGCCAATCAATTTCAGTCACCGTCCCCCATTGCTCCACTATTTTCTTCAGATGTACCTCAGACCATAGATGAAATGGCAACCCCCGTAATTCGATCCAGCCTCCTCTGAACTTCCCCTCTATTTCCGCATTTTCCTTCGGCGACCATCTTCTCATCTGTACTGAAATCCTTCCCTCAACCCGTAAGTTCCTCAAGTCTTGGAGAAAGAGAGCTTCCTCTATCGTTTCGAAGAAAAAAACTCATTTTCCACCTGAGAAGGGTACAATCGTGACTACGCCTTTCTTCCCTAATTTTCTTGCCACCACTCGGCCAACCTCAACCCAATTAACACTATCCTCAATGCATTCACACACCACTGCTCGCACCCACCTCCCAACAGAAATAAGGCCGCCTCCTCTTAGTCCTCCACCACTGACCACTTTCGCGAAAGATCGATGTAGGGGACCCATGTGACTTTGTGAGAAACTTTCTCCTCTGTATTGTCTTCCTTTTTCAACTGCATTCGACGAGGGGACCACCAACATTGAAGACAACTCTCTTTTAATATTCTCCCATCCTCTGCCCTCCTCGCCCTCTAGAATAATCAAATAAGAATATTTTCTTTTGGTAGCAAACTCCGAGATCCTTATGAACCTTCCATGGTCGTTGAAGCCAACTTCCATCAAGTGGGCACAACGTTTTCCCCTGAACTTTCTGTTGAAACCTAGGTGACTCTTCATTTCTATGGCTTTCGTCAAATGTTCGATCATCCACCCGACTACTTCCTTTTCAAAACCTAAGACGAAAGCAGAGCCTCTACTGTGCTCTGTGATCGAACACCAAGTTCCTCCTTGCTCGCCTTCCCACCTAACCGAGAAGGTCTTTCTCTCCACGAAAACCTTCACCGACCTTACCATTCTCTCAGCCACTGCTACTGTTAAATCAAATTTAGCCGTTGCAAGACGATTTGAAGCCATTAATCGTTTTAACTTTAAACTATCGGCTCTCTTCAAGGACCTTCTCAGAAGCACAAACAACTGTTGCTGTATGGACAATGAAGTTCCTATACTGGTCACAGGTCCATATGATGATCCAAGAATCCCAGTTGTGCTTGAGATGCCAATTGCAGACAGTCTAAATAGATGGTATTTTTATAAAGCAATAAAGCATGGGAGCTCTGACTTTTATTCTTTGGACTGCTGGGGGCTTTCCCAGAGACAGGCAGAAAGCTTCTTTTGGGTTGGAAAATTTGGGGTATGGGTAAGAGAAGGAAGGCTGGGCAAGTGGCTTCACCTTGCTTGTTTCAGTGCATTTGGAGAGAGAGCAATGACCATGTTTCTAACGAGGACGAGCTTTTTGATCAACATCTAAAGGAGGCCTTCATTGAAACCCTTATGAAGTGATCTAGAATTCAATTGCGCATGACGTCTTGTTCTTTATTTGAAGGGATAGTGGGCTTTGAGTTTCACCGAGTGTTCTTACTGTGCTGTGTATAGTTGGCTAGGTTAAAAAAAAAAAAAATTTATATGCCATCATCTTCATAACTGTGATGATCATAAAGCAGTTGAACCCATTATGTGCTATCGGTTGCATTGGATTGTTTCTGAATCATGCAAAAATTAAAAATATGTTACTTTTCAGGATGAGTAAACCATTCATCAGGTTTTTGTTTCTCTTAATTTTGTTATGCAATGCTTTTTTTCAGGAGTGCTTTGACTTTGATTTGGTATGGGAATGCAGCTTCTATGGTGAATAAAATATCATGCGACAGCAATCAGAGCAACTCGTTGGTGCAGCAACTCACTTCAGACACTGTCATTGAGGTAGTGGTGGCAAATTGATTTGTATTTTAATTGTGGCATATCATTTGGTAAATGGTTGTAAATATTTCAGATTGTTTTGCTAATGTTACCTGGAAGTCAGGTTATTATTGATATTCCTTTTCCATTTCGAGCGATTCCTGTCGAAGCAATAGAATCAACTGGGGCCCAAGTCCTTGAACAAATACTAAGGATTATGCTTCCTCGTTTTATGGCGCAGGTTTGTGAAGCTTTCTATTGAACTTTATTTGAACAAAATCTAGTAGGAAACCTGCTAAAAATTCTGTTCTGTAGCTTGTGCATACTTATTTTCTATCCGGGTTCTGTCATTATCTTTTAAAAATTTGGATTCATGTGCGAGTCCCACATTGCCTTATGATAAGATAATTATTCTGGAGTATTAAAGAATAAATGATTTTTTTAGGGGAACCTTCCTTTTTAGATGGGGATATCTGCAAAATTTTAAATATTTACTTTTGATATTTTGCCTAGTAATATAAGAATAATGGTAAACTATAGGAGCTTCAATTCATATCGAATTGACTATTCTTCTCTGTTTCTGTTTTTCCCCTTTCTCCTCTGGCCTTGTTCTTCCCCTAAGGTTCCTTGCTTTCATCTGATACTGTTCGGTTGGAGTAGTCTGGTTAAAGTTGAAGGAACTCAGTGACTAGTGCAAATCCAAAAAGTATTTGGGCCAATGATGCAAGAATAAAGATGAAAGGCCTTTGATTTAGAGATGATATGGTCTAGGATATGCAACCTGACCACTAACAGTTTGAATAAGGCTGTATCGTGCATTTTAATCTGGATTATTCAGTAAGCAACCCATTATACTAAGACCAAGAATTAGCTCATCTGCAGTACTGAATCATTGTGCTGATAAAGTTTGTTTTGAGTCCATTAGGATATTGTTAGTAAATCTGTTTGCATCTAGTGCAGCATATTATGGAAGACTTTTTGGATGGGTATGATGAACACTAAATGAAGAAGATCAAATACCTTGTTCGTTAAAGTCTTTCTGCTTTAAGTAAAGCCTTGCTTGGCTAGTGGTTTTGGAGATGCAACTGAGACAGATAACTTATGGAGGTTGGTCATTTGGGGTAAGTTCAGGGAGTTGGATGAGGGTGCAGCACAAAGAAAGCAAGGGAGGGCAGGGAGGATTTTGGGTGAAGAACCTTGGTTTTGGTTAGGAATAGGCTTAGAACCGAGTTTTGGGTGGATAGATGGGTGGGGAGGGTTCTTTGAAAGAGGCTTTTCCTTCTCTTTATAACCTTGTTGACGCCTAAAATGCAAGAGGGGCAAATTTATGGGCAGTGAGGGGAAGGCTAAGGTCATTTGGATCCTTGTTTTATGAGGTTCTTTCAAGATTGTGAATTAGATGGTTTGGGTAATTTATGAGGTGTGTTCAATCCATGAAGCTCCGAGAAGAGGGGGCAGGTATATTAGTTTCGAGGGGCATAAAGGAGGGTTTGTTTCTAGGTTCCTTGACTAGAGGGCAAGCTCTATTGCCTCTCATGCAAAGGAGGTTTGGGGATGAACTGCACCTCAAAGAGCCTTTTTTTTAATTGTTTTTCGTGTTTTTGTGTGTGTGTATACTGTCTTTCTTTCAAAGGAGATTTGGGGATTGATTGCTCCTATAAGAGCTTGGTTTATTTTGTTCTATTTTTTTTTTTGCGTGTGTCAATTGTCTTCGCGAAAGAGGTTTGGGGATCAATTGCTTCTCTAAGAGCTTAGGTTTTTGTTTTTGTCTGTCAATGGTCCTTACAGAGGAGGCTTGGAGATCAATTGCTCCTTTCAGAGCTTGTATATCTATCTATCTATATATATATATATATATATATATATATTGCTTGTGTGTGTTTGTTTTTGGGCTTTAGTAGATTCATCTTGGGGCAGCCAAATTGTATTTGTGAGTTGGCATGAGAGTTTCAATGAGTGGCAGAGGAGGTTGTGGAGGTTGATGACTTTTTGCTTGTTTTGTTGCTTATGGAAAGAGTGGAATGACAAAGGTTTTAATCAAGAGCTGTACTATTAGAGATCAAAGGAGATGTTTTTGAATTCACTTATGGAATGGGCTAGAGCCCTCTTAGGGTTGGACTGTAGCTCTCTTGTAGATTTTGCTGATAGCTTCGGTTGGGGTCTGTCATCCCTGTATTATGCAAGGATGAAAATATCGGTAATCATGAATATATCGGTACTTTGATTTTACGGATATATTAGAAATATCAGAGAAATATCGGTGGAGCGAAAATTATTCAAAATTTATAGGAATGATTGGAAAAACTCCAAAAAATGATAAAATAAGTAGGAATACACATTTTAAAGTTATTTTGTAAGTGTAATTGACATAGATATGATCAAGAAGAAAAACATCGGTAGACAGAGATATATCTATAAATTCGATACTTGGATTTTAAGAATAATAAATATGAATTTTGGAAGTGTATAAAGTTAGAATTGAGTTAAGAAATATTTGATTTTATTGAATAAAAACAATTTATACATAAATATAATACATATGACATTGCAATAGTCCTTAGTACCAAAATGAAGATCAATGTGGTTCCATCATATTGTTAGATGAAGGGAGCCCATCTTGTTGAAGACAATATTTATTTTAAAATATTTATTACATTTTAAATGAAAAATTAAATTATTATTTGAGATTTAATTTCTAAAATTTTATTAAAAATATGTGGTAACAACTTTTTCTATTAACATTAATTTATTGAAATAATTAAAATTAT
The DNA here is from genome assembly GCF_030704535.1 of Vitis vinifera. NCBI lineage: Eukaryota > Viridiplantae > Streptophyta > Magnoliopsida > Vitales > Vitaceae > Vitis > Vitis vinifera. Next base: position 7,357,484 of record NC_081817.1, read on the forward strand.
TAATAATTTATCTTATCAAATTAATTTTAATTTATAAAATATTAGAACTTTCTTTAATTTTTTATATTATAGCAATTTTTTTGGGTAAAATTATATTTTTGATATATTAAAATAAAAACATTTAAAATTAAATAAAATTGAAAGGATAAATATAAAAAAAATTTAAGAGTGAAGTGATAATAATTTTTAAAAATAGGATTAATGAGATAAATATGAAAAGTGTTAGAAATAAAAGGATAATATAAAATAAAATGATAATATAAAAACATGGGTGAAATCTAGGCCATTGGATCGTCAAAAATTCAAATTTGACCGTCGGATGAATTTTCAAATTTAAAAAAAAAAGCCCGAAAAATTGCTGATATATCGCCGATTTTTTCCATTTCTCCCCACTGCTGCGTGCGTCACTTTACGGCCGATTTAATCACCAATTTATCTGTTCCAAACCGATATATTGTCGATATTTCGATGCTATTTTCTTGAAATTCCTCCCGTTCAATAATTGGTACTCAAAATCGGGGCCATCTGATATCCGATATATCAACGAAATATCGCCGATAAAATCCGAAATTTCAATCCTTGGTATTATGTGTGTATATATATATATATTCTTTTCTTGTTTTCTCTTGTTGCTTGTGTATACCTCTTTATACATCAGTTGCATCCTCGTTTTTGCTAGATGCTTTTTGATATATTTCTTTCTTGCATATTAAAAAAAAAGAAAAAGAAACAGATTGGTTGTGCAGCCAATGGGAAGTTCTAACAACTAAGAACAAGAGTGAAGGATACACAATCCATATTCAAAAGACTGGCATGCCTGAAGTAAAAATGGCCAGAATTATGGTTAGGAGAACAGTTACTCAGTGGCTGGTGTGGTATTGGATGGTTCATGTTCAAATTGAAATTCTAAACAGCCTAGAATATTATTACTTTTTTCTGTTGTGAGTGTGGCATTATTCCTCACTAGTGGATGGATGGTCATTGGGCTGCAGAGTTCACTTGTTTAATTTGAGAATGGGAAGGCATGTGGCAACACTAATATTTACTTTCTTCTATGGATTCTTTTGTTGGCTTTGTTTGGGGTTTTGTCTTTATTCCCACACTCTGATAAAGGATCTTCTGTTGGGTTGGAATAGGAGGGGGATTGGCTAGAGATAAAGGAAAGTGTGGTTGATGGCAACCCTATGCTTATTTTAGTGCATTTGGAGAGAGCAGAGTGGAGTTCTCAACAAGGAGGAGCTTCTAGAATTCCCTTGGGCTTGCTAATTGTTCTTGAATTTCATGGCTGGGCTTGGGCTCAGCCTCTATGGTTCCTTGTACTTTCTGGTTCTGTGTGTATATTTCCGGTGTACATGAGGTTTGCTACCTTTTTAGGCCCCTTTTAGTCTCTTCCATCCGCGAATAGAAAAATATTGACTCTCTGATAAATGAAGCAGAAGTTATTATGGGAAAGAGGGTAGGGTCAAGGGAGGATTTGCAACCCTTCTTGAGATGCCTTGAATTAATCCTAAAAGAGGGGAGGGGCATATATGCTTAAACACTCATCCAAAATATTATATACTTTTTGATAGGTAAAGAAAAATTATACTATAGAGTGCCTAACAAAAGTCAGGGTGTCATCCATGGACACGAAAAATATAGAGTGCCATAGGCAACAAAGCTACTACCACTTCTTAATCCCTACCTAAAAAACCAATAAAATCAATAAGCATAAACAAAGTTTGACTTTACCATCTCCTCCAACTCAAAATATCTTCTGTTAAATGCTTTCTAAATGGACCACATGAGGTAAAGAGGCACGATCCTTTGCAACCTTTTTCTGTAACCCTTCAAAGAACATCCACGCCAACTGAACAAAAGCTGCCCCTTAATTGAGTGAGGAAAGACCCATAACAACCAAACAGAGAGGGATGCGTGTTAACAAAATGCTCAAGTAAAATACTAGCAATATGTATTCTGCAGATTAATATAATCCTGAATTTGAAGTAATCTATTCTGGAATGACCATGCATCATGCGTTTGGTAATGTGGTATATTAATATAACTCATTTATGAGATTACATGCTGAAACAAAGGGACAGACACAGGACTCATTTTTCAACTGTTCTTACATCTTAAAACAGAAAAATGTATACCCATCTATAGTGAGTCAAGAGGCATCTAGTTATTGTGGGACTAAAACCTTAACCTACTTCTATTTTTAGCATATGAATAATAGATGTTCTTATAGATGCTGCATATGAATATTAAAGTTTTTGGATCCAAGTAGGATATGGTACTTGACAGGTTCAGTGCAATTCACTTGTTGGTAGTATTAGCTTTCCGAAGTTGACTGAGCTGCCAAGCATCAAGTAGAGTTAAATTTCTGACTTGCTTTCCTTATTTGCTACCCCAGATTTCTATATTGTTGACCAACATTGGGATAAGCTTTGCTACCCCAGATTTCTATTTTGTTAACAGAAATTGGGGATGAGCTTTCTTTGAAATTGGAAATGGTTATGCCAGTGCTACAAGCATTAAAGCAACACAAGTTTTGTTGCAAATTTGAGATTGACAAATAAAATTCTCTTGTCAAATGCTTATGAGACTTCAGTGCATGGAGAGTCATAGGAAATGACTACTGAAGCTTTAAGTGTAAATAGTTTGAAAGAAAGCACCTGATAGATTTATGGGGATTTGTCTCGATCACGATGCTGGGTATTGGCACCAGGCTTTAGTGTTTATTCTTGGTAGTTATATTGATTGGTTGAGGATCATAAGGCATTTGGAATTTATTCTATTGACATTTCTTTTTCTCTCTCTACTGAGTTATTGATGGTTAAGCTTGCTTCCACCATTTGATGGAGCATGCCCTTGAGGAACCAAGAGATGAGTACCCAATAAATATTTCAAGGAAGTGGCAACTTTGAACTTGATGGTTGAAGTTTTCCTCAACTCAAACAGCAGTGGTTTTGCTTAGTGGTTCTCAAGTTTTTTTCCTCCTAACACACCACATGAATTTTAAGGTTGCAGATTTTTAATACTGGCCATGCTGTTCCCACTTCTCTAATCAACCCACGATATGTCTTGAATTTGGTAGTTTCATGTTTACTTGTTTACAGTATCTATAAGTAGATTAAGAAAGGCTTTAAAAGTTTGTTTCGATTAGGAATTTGATTAAGGTATTGGTATGCAAGTTTCCAGAATTTCTAGAACAGAAAGTTTCCGTTGCTCTTTGGCCTTCTTATTAATAATTGTTTTTCCTTTAGCGGGGTTGCTTTCTCTCGTGATTTTGTGAGCTCCTCTCCCTCTCACATCACATCCACATATACACAGCCTCCTAGTTGCTTTTTGGAATTGGGCGATCTCTTTCAATCGATTCTTTTATCATATTGTGATATTAAACATCACTGAATGGACCCATTCAAGAACAATTAGATGATGACAAAATTATCAAAGATCGAAATTCCTTATTTCTATTTACAATACATGAATAGTTCCTTGATATTCACTTTCATGGTTGTGCAGCTGGTAAAGGACTATCAATCTTGGGCTTCAGGGGACGCCTCAAGGCAACCTCTTGGAACAGGTGAGATTTAATGTTGCAAGGAAAACCACTAGTTACTGCTGTACTCTTTTTCTTTTTGTTAACTTCACCTTAATCATGTACCATAAAACAGTACCTTAATGCCAATCCAATTATGTATTTATCATTTGCTTCCTGGCTTCTTCATTCAGTGAGAAAACTTGTATCTCCATTTTGTTGCTTTAATTTTTGTTGAGTCATCCAAACTTTCTCCAAATTGAATTCCTATGCTCTATCCTTGAAATTCTTGTTTTTCTTGGATCATCCCCTGAAATCAAACCAAAATTGCCCAGGAACTGAGTTCAGATCTAAAGGGGTTGAAGGGGAGGGCCTGTAATTAAATGATTTAGGTCCAAGTCCGGTCCAGCCCTGGCCAAAGGATTGATGATGCCAGGGTGCAGTTTGGTCCTGCTATAGGACATATGTAGTTAGGCTGTACAACATGCCAATAATTTCTTAAAGGGGTATCAAATTATAACATAATTATATGGGTCAAGAAACAAATCTAGGTTGTTCACAAACCCCCCACCAAAACACAAAGCAGATTAGGTAAAGGGGTGAAATTTTAAGTGGAAAATGGTGTGAGGCTGTGAGGCAGTGGTCTCATCCATTATGTAGGCCATGGATATCTAAGCAAATCTTATGGATGTTCCCCTTTTTCAATGAGTAAATGCCAAAACATAATAGAGCAAGACAAGTTAAGCCCCTCCAAAATGACCCAATCCAATGAAGATAATTAGAATCGCACTCAAACCTCTTCAAATCTCTTTTCTTTTCCTTGAAAAGCTGTTTGGTTTATAGCACCCCCCCGGGCCCCATAGCCCTGCCATTGGAGAAGCCCACTGAAACCTCCAAACACTGCCCATTTCCATTTCATACAAAAATGAAAAATCCTTCTTGAAGCATTCCAACCTCTAACTTCAAATATTTTTGCAATTCAACCCTTTGAAAACTCTTACTAAAAAAACAGAACAAGCAAATGGGTAAATAACAAGGGTACCCCACTCCATCCACTAGACCATGATGTGGAATTATTATTTTAGGATGGTGCTACCTTAGCCTTAGGAACACATGTTGATCAGGCTTCATGATCTACTTTTGGAGTTTGGCTTTACATATCAAATATTAAAAATGAAGAAAGATGCTCGTCAAAACCAAAATAATGTGATAAGGACGACCCCCACGTAGAAAATAAGGATAATTTGGGGATGGAACATAATAAAAGCCATGGGGAAAGGGAAGAAGATGACATCCGGATTAGAACAAAGAGCAGAGTGCCCCTTTTGCATGTGGGTTTCTGAGTCTGATATTTTTTCTTTTTATACATTATTGTTCCTTATTATGTGACATTAGACCCTATTCTGCTATTCTCCTACTCAACCTCTCATTCCATTATCATCTATTGTCCAATCTTAACTTATTCTAATCCAACCATCATTCACTTTTCTAGAAACGAAATTCACATTGCATGGTTACTCCTTTTTAATTTAATATTTTTAGAATTTTTTTTGTCATTTTTGTAAATGAAGTAGGTATTATTATTGTGTTTTGAATTAAAAATATCTTTTTGCAACACGAGGATTTTTCTTTTCTTTTCTTTTCTTTTCTTTTCTTGGAAAGTGTAAGACTTAAGATTTGAAAGATATGCCTTTTTCAGTTTTTTTCAAAACATGGACAAATTGCATTAGAAAGTCTAATATTCACATTTAAAAGCTGCCAATTGTAATCATGCGTTGGGTTTCAACTAAGTGGTAAGAAAAGAAAAAATAATATTAAAAAAAAATAATTTTCTTGTGTTTGATTGTATTATGAAAAAATAAAAAAAAATAAATATAATTTAATTTAGTGGATGTTTGGTAAATCAACTTAATAACTTAAAATAATTTAATAATTTAATTTAAGTCATTAAGTAAATTAAATATGTTTGATAAAATAACTTAGTGGTATGATTTAAAGTCGAAAACATCTTTAAGTAATAAATAAAAATAATTAACTTATTTTTAAATCCATATCTTTATTTTCTTATTTTACCTTATTTGTTCTATTTACTTTCATGATGTCCTTTGCTATTCTACGACTTTCCAGTGTTATTCGACTTTTTTTGTCAAAATTATAATTTATGAGAATAAATGTATTAATTTATAGATTTAAAATAAATTTTAAGTTAATTTTATTAAATAACTTTAATACTTAAAAGTAAGAATTAAGTAATAAGTTTTATGTTAACAATTTAAGTATAATTTAACTTAAAATCAACTTAAATGATTAAATAATAAACATTAAATTTTATCAAATCCTCTCTAAAAGTTGTACTACTTTCTAGTGCTATGTTTGGTTTAGCAACTTATATATTTTAAAATTATTTAGTATTTATATATAAAACATAAATTAAGTTAAATGAGTTTGGCAAAATATGTATAAACTTTAAATCTATTTCTCTATTTTTCATTACTTTTATTTTTTAATTTTTTTTCTTTATTTTCTTTTTGTTGTTTTTTCTCTTGATTTTCTTTCGAAGCAAACAGAGTATAATATTTTGGGAACTTTTTTGGATAGACTCATAATTTAACAATAAAAATGATATTACTCCTGGCTTACAACTCCCACAATAAATAAAAGAATAATTAATTGGTTAAAATGGATGAAATAATTCTCACATTTATGAAATTAATATCTTTTATATTTTTGTTTGAAGAGTAATCCATTTTTGACATAAATATCATTGACCGTTTTAAGTATTTACATATATATTTTAAAAGAAAATATTATTTTTACAATAAAAAAATTAGGATATTTTTGTCAAAATAAGGCTAGAAAAAAATAGAGAGTTGGATTTTCAAAATTGGGTTTTAATAACTTTTTAAAGTGAGTTTGAGAGTGATTCTAGAAAACGTTTCTAACATTTCTAACACTTGAATGATAAAAAAATTTAAGTATTAGAAATATTAAGAGTCCATTTTATAGTGATTCTAGGAAATATTTTTAGTATTTCTAACATTCAAAATTTTTATCTTTCAATTATTATAAATGTTAAAAACACTTTCTAAAATTACTACCAGATACACTCAAAGAGTTATAGTTTGATAGTGATTTTAGGAAGTGTTTTTAGTCTTTTTAACACTAAAAATTTTTTATCTTTCAAATATTAAATATGTTAGAAACACTTTTTAAAATTATTGTCAAATACATTCTAAAGTTGCGTTTGGTGGTGATTCTAAAAAACGTTTTTAGTCTATTTAATATTTAAATGATAAAAAATTTTAAGTGTTAAAAAAATTAAAAACACTTATTAAAATCATTTCCAAACGGGTTTTAAAAATGTTTCCTAAAATCACTATTAAATGGGCTCTTAAAATACATTTGATAGTGATTATAAGATGTGTTTATAATATTTTTAATAGAAAAATTTTTAAGCATTAAAAAAATTAGAAAAACTTTCTACAGGACAAACACACTTTTTAGTCAAATAACCCATAAAAGAATCACTTAAAATAAAAGAAGAAAGACTGAGAAAAAATTTTGAAAAGGTAATTTAATTAAGAAGATTATTCCCACAAATATTATTACTTATGATTCCATTCGCTACAACTCGACACCGACTATATGAAAGTTGAAACCAATCCATTCATGTGGGCCCAGCTGACTCTATACACCTTGTGTTTTTTTCCTTTTTTGTTTCTTCTTTCTACCGAAATCAACAACTTAGGATTCCCCATATAATGTGGATTAATCACTATCTTTTGAAATAAACCCAAAAAAAGAAAAAAGAAAAAAATACAGCTAGTATGCAATACGAAAGATACGGAGGCAGCCCCCCATTGCAGACCAGAGAGGCATATGAGTCCAAGGGCACAGTGGGAGATGGAAGAAATAATTTGATGGCTTCTTGGAGATGGAGTTTTGCTGAAACCCTTGAGAATGATTTGATGAGACACCTAACCTAACTTCACTTCACTCTTTTTTCTATCCCAATTTCCCATTCTATTTGTCTATATGCTTGTGGACACTCTTCTATTAATGCATCCATCCTCCTTCCCCTTCTTCTTCTTCTTCTTCTTCTTCTTCTTCTTCTTCTTTTCAGGGTTTGTTTTTTTTTTTCCCTCTTATATATACAGTGGATTTATGTCGTGGCTAGTAATTTCATTATTGGTTTAAAAATGGAAAAATCTATTTGACAAACAACTATAAATTTTTTGTAAAAGACGATATGATTTTTTATACACATTATGCATAAAGATGTTGAGTTACGATTGATATCAACTCGATGTTGTTATGAATTCAATGTTGTAAGTGTTGTCTTCTTATTTAGCATCATTAGAATTATTAGTCTATATATTATTATTTTATTTATTTATCTAAATATTTATTATTATAAAAAAAAAATTTTAAGTACTTTATGTGATATCTCATATCGAATAAGAGATAAAGTTTTTCACACTATATAAGTATGAACTACTTTTAACCATGCACACAAATTTTAAAGCTATGAAAGCCTCTTTGGGTTAATAGAAGATGATATCTATATGGTTATATGTAAATCGTTACAAATGATATCAGAATTGATCTCTGACTTGATGTGAGACTTTGTTTGGTTTTATAAGAGATGTTTGTCTATTTGATTTCACAATCCCATAAAATACAATGAGGAAGTTGTGTTTATATAAGGAACCGTTTGTGATGTTTCACATTAAACAATATTTACACGATTATGTGAAAGTCATTACACCTTAAATTATTATATATTTAACCTTTGAACCGTGAATTCATCTCTAGTACAGGGATTCTACAAATATATATATATATATATATATATATATATATATATATATATATATATATATATATATATATATATTTGTAGATTATTTATTTATTTAAAAGAAAAGCTAAATATATTTTTGTAATAAGTAAAGGATGAGAAAAGGTGAAGAATGGAAAATGAAGTGACAAAACCATCTCTATCCATCTTATATAAGATAGGGGCACATTGTTTAAATGTGGTAGGTGTTCATGTTCCATAATAATTAATATACACCCAAGTTCCAAAAATAAAATAAGATAGAAATAAAAAAAATTAAAAGAATGAAATAAAACCCATAGAGGAAGCATCGCCGTGTGTCGCCACGCTAGTACAGTGACACGTGGTCTCCACTAGGAACATTCCTCTGGTTTACGATGGACGACACGTGTGCATGCAGCCACATTTTTTGGAATGCGACAATTTCCATTTGTCGCCCTTTGCCAACTTGTGTTTCTTTAATTTTCTCATTTTCCTTTAACTTTTATAAATATTTCTTTTATAAAAAGCATAGTATATATATATTCGACTTCAAGCTAAGAATTATTTGCTCAAGATTATTGATTTGATTTTTTTTGGAATTTATACCCATTTTTAAATTCAATAACAAATTAAATTTTATAAAAGTCTAATATATGTTTGTTTTTTTTTTCCTAAAAAAAAATTTAATGTAGGCTTGTTTAACAAGTATGGACAATATTACTTCTTCTTGAAGTCTTTTTTACCTTATATGAAAGCTAAGTCATCATCAATTCAATTCAAAAAAGATTTTTAAATATAATTAAAAATTTATATATTTTTAAATTATTTAATTTATACATAAAAGATGAAAAAATCAAAATAATTTCACAAAACATATAAAATAATTTATTAACTTTAAATTTATTTTTTAGTTACTTTAATTTTTTCGCTCTTTCTAAAAAGAATTTAAAATTTATTTAAAAAAATTTAAATTATTATTATTATTTTCTCATTTTAGTCAAGTAGCACTTGCTAGAAGGGAAAATTTTTCTATGGGGGGAATTGCCTTTGATTTTCACTATTGTTTTCATGCTTTTCTTTGTCTGACTTTTTTATTTGGAGGGTGATGGGAAATTTCACTCAAACTAATTCTTACCTAACACTGCAAATTTCATGGGCAAGATATGTGCATCAAAGTATATTAATATTACCTTTTCCTTTTAAATATTTCCACAACAAAGGAAAATCAAAATTTTCAATTACAAAATTCATACAAGTAGGACATATTATGGTGAATAATGAAGGTGAACATATTTTAATTGGGGTAATTATTCATTCTATAAGTCTACATGTGTACACATTATGGTAGCTATTATCATAGGGTATACAACTTTTTGGGCCACGATTAAAAAAAGGAAAGAAAGATGTAATTGGTAGGGGGCTCTCTCCATGTTAGTCAAAAAAGAAAAGGTTGGTATCATCCAAACTTGAAAGTTGAATTTTTTTTTAATTTAGTATTTTTTTCCACTAAATAAATTGTAAAGCTTGGTCATACCATTTATAAAAGAAGGAAGCTAGTCTTTATTAACGACCTTTTTCATGGACCACCAAAATCACATGAATTGAGTAATTTTTCTTCCTTATATATCAATACTTATATTTATTTATGCCATTATCTTACTATATGTTCATATTTATCTCCTAAAAGTTAACAAAAGGTAGTTGGTTTTAGCCTTAAAAGGCTTATGATTCTTAAATTATATACCATTATGGGTCACAAAGGTTGTTTTTGTTAAAAAGTTTCTTAGTTTGAATAGAGTTAAATGAATATGATTTTGAGCACGCTTTGATGTTAACACATAAATTAAATATATTATTATTATTATTATTGAAAGTTTATTGGTTCGAAGAGAGTTAGAATGAAAATGATTTCAGTTACTTAGGAAACTAATTTCAATATTGGTTTCTAGTTTTATCATTGCTTACAAAATTTGAGATATGATTATTTATCAAGTTGTATGTATATTGTACATTATTGTATGATCGTATTTCCTAAGAGCTTGAACTTATAAAATTTGAACCTATATCGCATATCATGCTTTTTAATACCCTTTTTCATTTCCAATCTTTTTGTTTCTGGGGTTAAACGTAAGTTGAACATTCGTTCAAACATATAACTTCCTATCAAATCTGCTTTGATGTCATATTGAATAACTGATTTTTTTACAAATTTTATCACAAAGTAAAAGTGTGTTTGACAACGATTTTAAGAAGTATTTATAATATTTCTAACACTATCACTAATTGGATTCAACACTAATTATAATAGTGATTGAGTTCAGTATTTTAGACGGAGAAATGTAATAGGTATCTGGTTTCTCTTTCAAATAAGGTATATTTAAAGAGAGAAAAGATGAATTTGTTTAACTTTTGGGCATAAGAGGGAAGGGTAAGTTGAGAAACTTTTACTGACAATTGAGTTAAACCAATGAGTGATGGTTTAAATTTTAAAACATTCAATTATTAAAGTTTAAAACTTTCTTGACTTTGAGAGAAAAAGCAAGTTTAAAGAATCTAGTTCTCCTCACACAACAATTCACAAAGGGAGTTTCAATCATGGGTGACTGTTTCAGAGTTTCCCTCTCTTCTCAACTTCAAACAAGGAAAAACAAAAGGGAGATTAAAGCATTTTACTCAATTCATATCTTCACTCTTCACTCATGTTCCTTGGTGGAAAAGGAAAGGTTAACATAGCATGATATGTTGTCATATAGTAACTTAGAATTAATTTATAATATAGTTAATTAGAAATTAAGAATTAAAAATTTTCATTAATGCCATCTGGTAAGTTTTTGACAATATCATTGAAGTGAAGCCTGAAAATTGAAAATCGAAAATACATTTGATAGTGTTTCTATTTGAAATATTTTGAGTGAAAGTGTTTTTTAAAATAATCATCTATCAAATGTTTTTTTGAAAAATGTTAAAAATAGTTTTTTTAACACTATAAATGGCTTTTAAAATTTTAAAAATATTTCTTAAATTTCTTTAAAAACATTTTTTAAACTCAAATTGCTTTTTTATAAACACTAGAAAATGAACTCTAAGGTGGGAAGAGAAAACATAAAGTAGAAAGAGGTGGAAGGTGAAAAGGAAGGACCAAAAATGGTGGTCACTCCACTCTCCTCAACCCTCCAACATGGAGATTTGTTTCTCAAATATTCAACATCACTATGGAAAAAGGCACCCCAACCCCCTCCTCCCTCCCCATACATTGCGTGAGAGTAAGACAACCTCCTTATTTCCCTCCTTATTCCGTGTCACAAGATTTTCCATACTTTACTCTCACATTCTCAATGAAGTGATATCTAATTTTATATAAAAGTCAATAATATTTTGTATTTGGGAAATCTTATTTTAATCCAATCTTAGACTAATATTGTTTCTAAAGATATTGGGTCAACGGTTTCAAAAAATAGTTTTTATTTTTTAGAAAAAAAAAACACGAGAATATGTTTGATAATCATAAAATAGAAAACAGTTTTACAAAATAAAATTTAGTTATTTTCATTTATCTTTTAAAAATTATTCTAAAAAATAATAAGACAAGTACAAATAACGATTAAAAATAAAACACGCTAAACCCAACAAAGAAATTGAAAGACTTTTATTTTAAAAAATATCATAAAATTGATTTTGAAAACTATATTTTCCAAACAATTTTTGAAAAAATTCCTAAACCAACCACCCATTATTTCTTAAGTAAAATGTTTTGTGGAAATATTTCTTGTATTTCCATGACATGACATGAGATGTAATTCTATGTAATATTTAGAGTATTTTTATATTAATAAATGTATTTATCAAAATTTAAAATAATATTCCGTTGGGAGATGCTATCTCATTTGAGATAACTCAAACTAAATCCAAATCCTTTACATTATCTTTCTTCATTAATCAAATATAACTCTTATTTAGAATAAATTTATTTTTGAAAACAATAAATTGTTTTTGAAAATATTATCAAACTTCATTTAAAAAATTAATAATCAAAATTAAATTAATATGAAGGTAGTAATTTAAAAAAAAAAAGAGAATTAAATAAACAGTTTGTAGATTTGTGTCAATATTGGTTTCCTTGACGCATACGGCACTGTCACATATTTAAAGCAATACTTCGTCACCCACTCACTAAGGTTAAGTGTCCAATACATATCTTATATTAATGTTCATATAGTGTCACATCTACCTAATTTTATAATTTCCATAATTTAGATATCATATACTTCCCCATTATTTTATTTTTCCATTTCTAATTTTGGGTCCAAAAATTAATCCCCTAACCGTAAAAAAAAAAAAAAACCAAAAATTAAGAATATAGTGTACTATATCAAAAATATTTTTAAAAAAAAATTAAAACATGAAAAATCCAAAATAATCAATAATATAAAAATAAGGATATGTTTGGTAAATATTTTAAAAAATAATTCTGAATTTTTTTTGAAAAACCGTTCTTTGAATTTTGTAGAACAAAAGTCTATTTCAAAACTTAAAATATTTTTAATCTATTTTTAATATATTTAAATATATTTTAAAAATAATTTTTATATCTTTTTATTTTTAATCATTTTCACATTTATATAATTATTTATTAAAATAGTTATAAAAAAATAAAATAAAATAATTAAAAGATGTTATTTGAAAGTATCATATTTTTTTTATTGAAATTGAAAGCACATATTTTTTTTTTTTAAGAAAAGAAAACATAAATTATCATATGTGTTTTCTATATTTTTTTGTTTCGAAGATGAAAAAGTGTCCAAAAAACTGTTCCTAAATCACTGAATTTTAATATTAAAAGGTAATTTAAAAATAATTATTAGTGTATATAAAATAAATTCCATGCATATTTCACAATCACTACAATAATTTTAATTTGATTATATCCACCCAATCTTACTGCATTATCTTCTTTGGCCGACAGGTTATTAATGTTAATAAATAAAAGTTGAAGCTGGGAAGTGGAAACACGGGCAAATAGATAAAACTTTTGGGCCACCAACTTGTAAATTTGTAAAAGATGGGGGCAGAAACTTAATTAGTGGAAATATGTATCGAATGCAAAGAGAAAAAGACAATTACGTGTCAGTGATTTGCAGATCGGCGCCCTGAAGATCCGCGGCTCTTTATTTGTATTTAAAAAATTGGAAGAAAAATTAAAGGGATTAAAAAAAAAAATAATGGTATTAAAAAAAAAATCTCTTTCTCTCTCACACTCTCGCTCTCATTCTCTCTCCTTCCAACAACTCTCTTTCTCATATTTTCTCTCTCTAGATTTCTCTGTATTTAATATTTATTATATTTTTTAAGATAAGATATAAATATGTAAATAAATCTGAACATCACAGCTTCTTTCGATCTCTTCTTTCATTCTTCAACCAATTTTCTCTTTCATAGTTTCCATCATTTTCTCTCTGTTGAAAAAGGTTAGGGTTTGGGTTTGGGTTTGGGTTTCTGGCTTCTCACTCCTGGGACCTAGCAACAACACCAGGCAGCTTCTCAGGTACGTTTGTTAATTCAATGGCCTCATTCCTTAATTATCTTAATCTCGATTTTCATCTTAATTTTTGAAGCTTTGGTTTGATTTTTATATTTTTTTTTGGTTTGATTTGATCTCCGTCAGATTAGGCACTGTTTTCGAATGATTTTGGATGAGTTTTTGGGGTGAGGTTTCTTCTACGTTTTGGTTGCGGGGAAATTGTGGGGGAAAGAGGAGAATTGAAGGGAAAATTGGGATTTTTTTTAGGAGAGCCACTTGAGCTCTAGGTTTTTCTTTCTTTTCCCATGTTTATTTCGGCCACCGAAGGGGAATCTAGGGTGTGGTTGTCTTCCTGAGGAGGTTGCATAACATTTCAGTTACAAGATCTTTGTTTGTTTTAGGCGTGCGGATGGAGGATTGTGTGTATTTTGTGGATTGAGGGGGGTGGGGTGGTGTTTGACTGTGGCGGTGTTGGTGGGGAGTGGGGTAGGGATTGGGTGGAAATGACGGATTTTCAACCACTGCAACAGAAGCCTGAAAGCACAGATGCCCGGAGTGATTTTGAAAGGGGATTGGAGGAGTTGATGCGTGGGCATTTGGATGATTGTATGTCATTTGCTTCGTGTAGCACTATGCGTAATCCAGAGGATGAGGATGAAGAGGGTGATCAGCTTGTACGAAGGAGAAGGAGGTCAGATCTTGAAGGGGATGATTTGGCGGAGTCGTCTGCAGCTCGTCGTCGTCACTCACGGATTTTGAGCAGGTGGGCTGCACGACAGGCACAGGAAATGATAACCACCATTGAGAGAAGGAATCGTGAGACAGAGTTGATGGCACTAGCAGGTCTGCATTCAGTTTCCACACTAGATTTTTCATTTTTGAGGGGGTCTCAGTCTCCAACTTCGAGACAAGGGGCTGTTGACAGGCCCAGTAGTCAAGCTTCTTCAATTTTGCAAATGTGGCGGGAGTTGGAAGATGAACATGTATTGGATCATGCCAGGGAAAGAGTGAGGGAAAGATTGAGGCAGCAAAGGAGTGTTGAATCTAATACTAATGCATCAATTATGTCAGAGAGTCGGGGCAGTGAGAATCAGGGTAGTTTGGAGGATGCAAGCGAGAGTGAGAATGATTATGGGACTTGGTCACATGATCAAGTGGAGCAACCGAATGATCGGGCGGAAAATAACGGGTCTAGCCGAGAGCAATCTCCTGATATTGGGGAAATTGAGAGGGAGAGGGTGAGGCAAATTGTTCGGGGATGGATGGATAGTGGAATGAGTGATCATTCCACTAATGTAACACGAAGGAACAATAGTCCTAGAGCAGAATGGCTTGGTGAAACAGAGCGTGAAAGGGTGAGAAATATTAGAGAATGGGTGCAAATGGCAAGTCAGCAGAGAGGGTCTCGTGGGGGAAGAAGGGAAGGTCAAATTGCTGGAGTTGGAGCTCAAGTTGACAGAGCTCGTGAAGGGCTAGTTGCTGATCAAGATGAAGGCCAACCAGAGCATATTCGAAGGGACGTACTTAGATTCCGCGGAAGACAAGCACTGCTTGATTTGCTTGTGAGGATCGAGACAGAAAGACAGAGGGAACTTCAGGGTTTGCTGGAGCATCGGGCAGTTTCTGACTTTGCTCATCGTAACCGCATTCAGGTCAGTTCTAGTCTTTCATGTCATTTATTTGTTTTGCAGTTGTTTGCTTATGTTCTAATTTTCATCCCATGTGTAAGTACTCTATATGTTCTCCATCAACATCAAATGCTATGAATTTCAGCTAATAGAAATCCAACATTCCTGGGTTTGTTTGCTATCACTAAAATCACAATTGGAGATCTCCAGAGGTTAATATTGTCTTGTGCTTAGTTTATCCTGTCTGCATATTTGGACATTCTGTGTTAGTTAAGTATTCTTCTTGACAAATTAATTTCTCCAGTGTTCTATTTACTTTTGGATGCAAGTTTGTTCTAATTGAAATAAAAAGTAGTTTGTAGAGTGCAGAAAGAAGTACAATATATGTATCCGTTGTTTAGACTGCTATTTCTATTCCTTCTTTTGCTTGATGTTTCTATTGGATTCTCCTCCTATTAAAAAATGAAAAACATGTATGTTAGTTGGAAGTATGGAGTTTATTAAGTCCCTGGTTTTTCTTTTTATTTTTTTAAATACGACTTTTGGTTCTGTCTTCTGACTGGAGTTTTTATTTTTTTTAAAATAATTATCATTTAATTAAAAGCTTGAATATATTTAACCTTACCCAAATCTATAAATAGACTTTAAATCTAAATCCAAAATGCAACATTGATTAGTTCCAATGAAAGCAAGACACATTTGACCATTAGTCATCTGGGCTGGTCTAGATTTGATATCATTGTAGTTCACCTTGTACATGAATTTACTCGGTTGGCATGGTCCCATTCTCAATTTGTTTTGGTGCTTTTTCTTGGGCTGATTTTTATTTCATTTTATAGCATTTTCCTTCCTTTTAGTGAATAGGATAGCAGAAAATTGCCAAACTCCTCCTTCAATGGAAAGTTAAGGGGTTTCAAAAGAAGAATAGAGCAGTTTGGCGCTTGGCTCCCATTTGCTTATTTTGGTGTATTTGGAAAGAGCATAATTGAAGAACCTTCAAAGATGAAGAACTCTCCGATCAGGGTTTAAAGGATCTCTTCTTTTGGACTCTTTTTGAGTGGACTAGGGATTCTTTAGAGCTAGATTTCCCCTCTGTGTTGATTTTCCTAGATACTCTTTTTTTTTTTGATAAGCAAACAAGATATGCATTAGAAAAGGCTAAACGCCACAAAGCATACAGGGAGTAAACAAGACGGCTACAGCCTCAAAAAGAGAAAAAGGCCAAAAAGAACTACCTCCCCTCAAATCCTAGATACTCTTTTTTGTGGTTAACTTTGCTTTGTTTTGTTTGTGTGGTCTTTTTTTGTTTGAGGTGTGTTTGGCTTGTTTCTGTGCATACAACCTGTATACATAGGGCACTCTCCCTCCTTTTTGGTGCTTATTAATGCATGTTCTTGTTGTCTATCAAAAAAATCATTCAGTTTGTTGGTAAGAAAAAGTATACATGGATGTATAAATGGGTTGAGAATTTGGAATATTTGAAGGCTTCACCATGATATGTCTTGAATAAAAGTAAAAAATAGGCTCCTGATCAAATTTTTTTCCATCCTCAAGTAATATACATTGATGAATTCCGTTGCCATCACTAAACCAATAGTTATGTGTTTTTTGCTCTCCTAAAAAGTTCCTTTCTAATCACGTATCTTCACTTCTAAAGGTGTGTCTGAAATGATTACAATTCCTTGCAGTGTTCAGTTATGTTGTTTCTAATGTTATTTTTGAAAAAAGGCATTGGTACTTACGAAGTGTTGTTTTACATTCAGTTGATCTTTATGTTATGTTTTGCACATTTCATGGAATCAACACAATGAATGATTTATTTTTTAATTTGTTACCCAAGCCTTACAGAATTTCCCTTTTGAGCCATTATTTTTTCCCCTTGCATATATAGCCATGGCATATTAATTTGACACTGTAAGAATTCCAGTCATTTCTCAGAGGTAGATTCTTGCGGAATGAAAGACCTATTGAAGAGGAGAGACCGCCTTCAATGGCGGCAAGTGAGTTAGTTCAATTAAGGCAACGGCATACTGTTTCTGGTCTAAGGTAAGACATTTCCTTTTCATTTTTTGGTTCAAAATATTTTTTCTTCATGTTTTCTAGGTTATATTTAGCAATGTGCCATATCTCGCTTTATTGTAGTGGCTTGTATCTTTTGGGATGGTTCTAGTGACAAAAGAATTCAATGAGCACTTAGATGTTTAAGAAATTTGTACTTAAATTAGGGGGAAAAAATAAGACATAATGAAGAATTTACATTGAAGATGGAATGACTAATTTGTAAGATAAATTGTTTAGTACATAATATTATCCTGCAGTGAACTATGTGGGCTACTTCCAGTCTATTGCATGACTGCATGAGATATAGGTATGAAATATTCAACTCTATTCAGAAATGATCCAAACTAATATACGAGAGCAGAAGGCTAAGGAAAATCTTGTCTTTTAGCATAAACATTTCCATCCGTTGTTCACTCAGAAAACTTACATGATGGTTTAGATTATGAGACAAATTAGAAACCACCATTCCACATCCCTTTCTTCACCCAAATGCATTTCCCTTGACTCTCTTTATAAAGCATCATGATTGCATTCCAGTATCTTTTCCATTAAAAAAGGTGCAATGTGAAATCTTGCAACGATAGAGCAAGAAGGTTGAGGGAATCTAATTATTTCATATATACATATACATATAGGATCTAATTAAGATGTTCAGAATGAGATGAGCAGCACAAATCAAGGCTCAAAATCTTGGTCGAGTTGTATCTGCCTTGGCCATGCCTGTTACTGGGCAGATAACTGAGTTCAATATTTGGTTGACTCTTGAAACAATTTTATTGAATTGGTAGTCTTGGGATTCACATGACACTCTGAGATGAGTCTTGTGTCTTCATCCATGGTTCATCTCTGTTAGTTCAGACATTAGTGTTTGGATCTTCATCCATGGCTGATTCATCTGTAGTTCAGACTTTAGAAATCAAATGGCAAGATGGATTGGTACATCAGTGGTTGATCCATCTCCTGTTGGGACATGGAATGGGTATCTTTACAGAGAATGGGAATGGTATTTGGGTTTAAATAAGTAATGGACATTTGATTAGAATTTGGGTTATGGATAATGTGTATTTGTGTTTAATGGGTAATGGGTATTTGATGGACATTTGAGGTTGTATGAAATAAATAGGATATGAATATTGATATGAAAATTGGAAATGAATATGGGTATGAAAAACATATTCACTTTTAGATATGCTGATTCAAAAAAAATAAAAAATAAAAAATAAAAATAATAATAAACATTTTTATTTTTTATAATTGCTTCACTTTTATTTATGTAAATTTGATGGGAAAAATACAGCTAAATATTTTTAGAGGTGTTCATTGCTTTAAAATGATTTTATTTTTTAATAGTTAGAAAATTTATTTTAAAATTTTCAAAATACTTATTCCTATTTGTTATTTTTCATCTTTTATATTTGAAAATAAAAAAATTATATATAATGATTAAATAAAAAAGTTTTTAATTATTAATATTATTGTATACCATTACTAAAACAATGTTACATATAATGTGCTAATTGAACGGCTAAATTTTTTTTAGTAAATAATGAAACTTTTCAGAAAAATTGTTGATGTGAATGGACTCAATAAACTAATAAAAGAAAAAGATATCTATCACATTTGACATTGTTGCAATAGTTATAAAAGCACATGTTTGGATCAGTTTATGATAGTATTAAGAACTTAAAACTCTTTAAACATTCCCAAATGTATTCTTATACCCAATATTGATTTATGATAATTGGTATATCAGAACATATTGGAATTGTAGCTTACTCAATAAAACTTATTTTTGTCTTCAAAAAATAAAAACAATAAAAAGAAATGTTATTATAAAAAGTTAATAACTGTCAGCAAACAAGTTATTTTGAATTTCTTGTTCCTAGTCATGGGGGCATTTTTTCTTGATTGCTGTAGGGAATCTTGGAAAAATGTAGAGATTCTTTTTTCTCCTGTTTTTATTGGATCTGAGTTGCATTTTACGATGCTGAATTGTTTCATGACTAGGCGAGTCGAGCTATTCATATTCAAGTTGAAACTGAGTTGTCGCTAAACTAAACAATACTGGATTATTGTATTTGACTGGCCATGTTCTCAATGGATACGTCCAGACTGAATTGTACTGATATCATCTAATACTTTGAATTATCTGCTCTCTCTCCCTTTCATGCATATACTTGAGCATATGGACACACAGACACCCTTATTTCTCATAAGCATTTAGGTTAGTATCATTTTAGTTTGTACGCTAAGTTTCTCCCTCCTAGATTATTTTCTGTTGCCTGTGTGATTCTGAAGAGGCAAGGAATTTGAGGCGATTCTTTCTCTGCCCAAGTTTCTAGTGTTTTTGTTTGTGAAACTCCACTATCAAAGTGTATCCATGATAGTTGTGTTTATGTTTTTTTTGCTTTTTACTTATTCAAGTATGAGAGTTACAATGATGGTTAGTTGAATGGACTGATGCCATTCCCCTTATATATCAATCAGGGAAGGCTTTCGCTCCAGATTGGAAAATATTGTTCGTGGTCAAGTAAGCAGCCATTCTGATACTCAAACTAACAATAATAGCAATGATTCTACAAACAATCAGACTCAAACAAACACTTCACAGGAGCTACAACATGAAAATAATGAGCAATCACAACCTAGGAGTCAGGAAAATGACATCCAACTTCCGGAGGATCTTGCAGGAAACATGGAAAGCACCACTCCTATTGAAAGCATGAATTGGCAAGAAACTGCTAATCAAGGAGGGAATTGGCATGAACAAGCTGCTGCAGATGAGAGGGAGAACTGGCAACAGTCAACCTATGATGAGTTCAATGATTGGAGGGATGGCGCAGCAGAAGATATGGACGGAACTTGGCAGGAAAATTCAGTTAATGATTGGCCCCAGGGAAGCCCAGGAAATGCACATGGAGGTGAAGTTGTTCCACAAGAAACCCATGGGGGTTGGTCTGAGAATGTCTCTCGTGAAGCTGTGGAAAGTTGGTCAGAAGGGCCTTCTGATCCTCCAAGAACTCGACGTACCGTTCCAGTTAGAAGAATAAATCGATTCCACCCACCAGATGATGATAATGTATACAGTATGGAACTCAGAGAACTTCTCAGCAGGTACTTGATTACTGTTAGAAGGCCCCTTCACATCTTTTAGTTGCCTTTTGCTCTGGTAATTTACTCAATAGTGGGTTTTTTTTTGGCAGGAGAAGTGTCTCAAATCTTCTACGTAGTGGTTTTCGTGAGAGTTTAGACCAATTAATACAGTCATATGTGGAAAGGCAAGGTCGTGCGCCCATTGATTGGGATCTGCATAGAAACTTGCCCACTCCTGCGTCACCAGAGCAGGATGAGGAGCAGCAAAGGGATGAGCAGAACGAGGATCAACGTGATTCCATTGCTAGACCTTCATTGGTGCTACCATCTCCACCAGTACCCCCACCACAGCCACTTTGGCACCAGGATTTACATCACACAAATTGGCCTCGTCACAGCATGCATCGTTCAGAAATTGTGAGCCATCTCTCATCTATCTCCTTTTTTAGTAGAAATATAATTACATATAAGTTACTGACATCTCCCCAGTTGTATTCACATCAACTATTTTCTGAGCCTATTAGGAGAAACACAATAGTAGGATGAGTAGGATTTTTTATGCCCCTGTTAACTTTGCTGTGTATCATCAAATTGTTTCAAATCTCTTAAGTGTCTAATATACCATGAGGCTTCCACAAATGGTAAATTTGCCCATTACAATGTTCAAGTCTCCATCAACTTCCAAGTCCTAGGTTCTTTACTAGCTGCTTTATTCAGTCCTCTCCAGGCAATACATTCTTCTACAATGATGGAAGTGTTGCTTAAATTCCTTTAACCTGCTAATAAGACCTGCTTATAGGTACGTGTAATGACATCACTGCTTCTTCAGAATTGCTTTGGTTAATCCTAGATTCATCACAATCCTGTTTCCAACCAGCAGTTCTTGGGGGCTCCCAAGTAGCCCATTGATGAGATTTTCTGCACATGTTCAGTCCACTACAAAGCACCACTATTCTTCAAAATGAGATTAGAATAAAGCTCACAAAATCTCTTAAAAGCTTTTTGTCTAGTTGCTTAACATGGGTTTGATTGTTTCAATTACAAAGTACCTGGTTTATTTAACCCTTTCTCATAGCATTTTCTTGAACAAAAATTATGGTTATGGTTACTAAGAACGCTTTTCACTTGAGGCTCATTTGGTTCATGGAATGAAGTAGTGGAATGAGTTATCCATTCTTGAAATGGAAAAACTAGGAATTATTTTTTCTAATTCTAGTGATTGGTAATAAGAAGATTCAATGTTGTAAAATAATTTTCCATTCTCACCTATATAAAAAAAATAATTTTCCATTTTCATTCAATGTTTGGTTTGAATAAGAATGGAGATCAAATTTATGCTAAATTTCTAATAACGACCTATCAATTCCATGCATACTACATACATAAAAAACTTATAAAATGTAGTATATAACATTATAATTAAGAACTTCTAATAAAACCACTGTTTATGCAAAATAATTTTTGATTTAGAAAGCCATCTAATATTATAATACTTGTACCTTCAAATTTTTATATAAACTTATAAAATAAGATATATAATATCAACAATTACTAATGCATACACAATATCATCTTTGTCATCATATTAATAAAAGTTTACTTACCATTAATAAAAACAAAATAATCTGCTTCACTAACTAATGCATAAATGTAAATATTCCACTTTTATTAGATTCTTAATAACAACATACTAACTTGAAAGACTAAAAGTATCTACAATTAAATTATGTGAAAGCATAAAGACTACCATCTTTATTACATTCCTAGTAGAAACTTATTTGCCACGAAGATGCATCTCCAGTCATTTAATTTAATTTTTTTTTATAAAAGGGATGGTGAAGTTAATGTAAAAGCATAAAGACTATCATCTTTAATACAGTCCTAGTAGAAACTTATTTGCCATGAAGAAGCATCTCCACTCATTTAATTTTAATTTCTACAGGAGATAGTATCTCTTAATAATTTATCTTTGCATGTTTAATGATTTGTTTTTGTAATTTGGGAGACAAATATAAGTACATTTTTCTGTGATAACCACATCCCTGGTGGATTTGTATGGAAAGCAATATCTAGGGCAGGTATTTCCATGGAATGTCTGAAGACACTGTTAATAAATTAAAACAAGTATCATATTGACGTATGACTGCTGAGGCTTCATTTCTGAGCAATCCAATCTGGTGTTCTGATCAAATTTTGGTTGTCAGTTTTCACTCCCATATTGCTGTCATTGAGTGGAATGTTTAGCTTGCTGATCCCCATGTTTAACTAATGACAAACTGGATGGGAATCTGGATGGTGAATTGCTCATATTAGAATGCCTTGATGTTTTCCCCCCAAATTCCTCTTGGATGGTTAAGCAAGTAACTTTGTTGTTTATTTCTATTTTCTGCACATACATGTCAATCCCAAACCTATTAAAGATATTGTGTTTGTGCTAGACCTATTTCAATATTTCCCAGTTTGAACTTAGTGTGCATGCTGACATGGAGCAGGAATGGGAAATGATTAATGATCTGAGAGCAGATATGGCAAAGCTTCAGCAAGGCATGAATCACATGCAAAGGATGTTGGAGGCTTGCATGGATATGCAGCTGGAGTTGCAGCGCTCAGTCAGACAGGAAGTATCTGCTGCTCTGAACCGATCAGCTGGTGAACCAGGTTTGTTTACAATCTCAAAATAATTATTCTTGTACTTTGCTGTTGCGTGGAAAAAAGTGACAACACTTAAATGAGTGGGAACTAAAAGTGCACCTCCTTCTCTTGGGAAATTCCTATGTTCAATTTTGTTTTTAACCCAAGTTGTTCAAAAATTCCTTTTCTTTGTGTTAATCCCATTGATTTGTTCTGATGAATAAAATATCATGCAACCACGAAAAATTGTCACAGGGATGAGTGTAGAGACATCGGAGGATGGATCTAAATGGGGTCATGTGAGGAAAGGAACTTGTTGTGTTTGTTGTGATAGCCACATCGACTCTCTATTGTACAGGTATATGCCTGCTTATTTGTGCTTTTTCCCTCTGGGATCTATCTTTTTTTTTTATCAGAACCTCCGGGATCTATCTTGGGACTACCTTTTAATTTCGTGTTGCTGTTTCTTCCCCTTATCTTTACTGTCTTCCGTTGAAAAAAAATGTGCAGATGTGGGCACATGTGCACTTGTTCAAAATGTGCAAATGAGTTGGTTCGTGGTGGAGGAAAGTGCCCATTGTGCCGAGCCCCGATTGTTGAGGTCATCCGAGCTTACTCTATACTGTAAAAAGAGGAGAAAAAGGTAACCCAAAAAAAAAGAAAAAAAAAAAAAAAGGGAACGCCATAGAGCGAATGATAAGATTTAGGGGGAAGCCAATGTCAGTTCCTTTACACACGTACAGGAAGCCCCTCAGGTTCTTATCTGTAGAGTGCTTATTAGTTGCCAATGTTTTTCTGCTTATATGTGTAACATTATGCAGTGTATAATTGGGAATAACGTATGACATCTTTCATTCGTCATTCACGCGTAAATAAAAATGTTGATTATATGATTCTTTTTACTTCTTTCTCCCATTGTAATCTCAAGACTAATTTCTCCCTCTATAGCAAAAAAGGGGAATCCATGAGGTTGCTTATAGAAGCTATCTAACACCCCCCACTTTCGTCCTCATGATGTTTTTCATATGATGACATTGTTCTAAGTCTTCTGTTCTTCTGGTGATGTCTGAAGATGGGTAGAGTATGTTTGAAATGACTGCGTATATCCTTGCAGAGTTGGGCAGCAAGTATAAAACTCTCACCAATTTTCTACTGTGCAAAACGGTGGCATTATTGGAGACCAGTGGCAGTGGCGAAGCCACAGATTTTCCATTAGATGTCTGCCTTTATTCTCAACTGCTCAGACTTCAAGGGCTCATTCACACTTCAGATATATTTTTAGAAGCATTCAATATTCATAAAGTTATTATTATTTTAATTTTCAGGGGCAGTTATATTATATACAGCTGTCACATTCTCGGAAGAACTGAAATTTTATTGTCACGAGGAGCCTCAGTGGCTTTTATTCCCTCAGGATAATAATATACATTATTTTAATTAATTCAACATGAATTTGAGCAATTGATTTAAGAAAATCAAAATTAGTAGGAAAGAATGTGGGTGGGGGAAACCAGGAAAAAGGAAAACTCACGGCCCCTCTGGATTCATTAAAACCAACTCCTACTGTTGACAGTCTTGAGCTTCATCACCAGTTCCTCCCGCTCTGCTTCTACCTCAGCATATTTCAGGCTCATATGGGAGTACCGCTCTTGAATCTCTCTCAACTCTGCTTCCAGGGATGATACCTTGTCCTTGTATCCTTCTTTCTTTACTCCTCCTTCATCTCTCACTTTCTTGTCCGCATATGAATGATTGCTTTGTTCCCCCGACGACAAACTGAAAAAATAAACAGCATAAACAGCAGTAAGAAATCCATCTCACACTTCAACAACTCCATCTGAGCATTAATGTGAAGCAAGTTGCAGGAATAGTTGTTCAGGCGAGACAAAATACAGTGTTGGGCCAACTGAAAAAAATTTAATCATGGGATGTTCCAAACTCACCTTCGTTTGATTCTGATCTGTCCGTATTTGTTAAATTAGCAAAAAACATGTATGTCCAGATTGATAAATGTGTATTGATTTGGATGACAGTCATGGCTAATTGACATGAGGGTTAAGGAGATGGTCATTGATAGTGTGCTCAGAATTAGAAGATGTTCCATTAACACTCACCTCTTAAGCTGGACTCTATACATTTCATTTGTCTCCAGAGCCTCAGACAGTCGATTCTCTAGAAGCTGTATCTTTGGCATGGGATCTTCTATAACATGAGAACTTCCGCTACAATAATTATCAACCTGAAAGGAGAAGAGAAGGAAACACAGAGAGGTCAAAAGTAATCAACCTCATCAAAAGGAATTTCATTATCAGATCCATCCTAAGGAATTACTTTTCCACCTAAAGCAGGACAGGGAGCTAAATCATCTTTGATCTATGCCTAAATTGTCTTGACTATTTGAAAGTTGTCTTGATAGATTCTTATTTGGAGATGGTTGCCATTGATTTTCACTAACCTGGATGATATCGTGTTCCTTTGTCTGTCAATTTAGAAGAGAAAGATCCAAGACTAAATTTTTATCCTAGATGATTCTAATTATATTTGATGTGAATAACAAAAATGGCTGAATACAAACCTCCAAGGGGTTCAACTTGTCATTGGTAGGAGTACCCATGGAATTGGATTCAGGAGAAACAGGAAAATTTCTAGCGCTGGACTCACTTTGATCCTGATTTACTTCTTTTTTCTTTTTCAGTTCCTCTTCAAGGGCTTGTGTTCTGTTTAGGCACTCCTCTTTCTCCTCCTCAAGGTATTTTATCTTCCACCGAAATTGGCTATTAGTTCTCTTAATCCGGCCAAGCTCATTTTTCATCTCCGCGTCTCGTGCACATAATGCTTCTCTTGCAGTTAAATCTCCCTCCAGCCGCAAAATCTTTTCCTCGAGGGCAACTTTACTACTCTTGCAGTCCTCTAATTCAGATACAGCTGCTTGCATACTAGAGATTTTCTGAATAAATGAGATTTTCTCAGCCTTCAAATCTTCATAATCTGCAGATTGTAGCTGAAGTGATGCCTCCAGTCTTTCATTTTCAAATTTGGCCTCATTGAGTGATCTCTTAAGAGCCAGAACCTCGTCTTGAAGCAGTGCTGTTTTCTGCAATTGCATCTTGAGGCTGGAAATTTCTTCTGTTTGTTGCTGCATTTCATATTCAGAAGTTTTAAGCTTCAAGCCAACCCTGTTAATGGTGCCTTTAAGTTTCTCTTCATTAGATTTCACTTCTGCCAATAACCCCAGTAGCTTTGCATGGTCAGCTGCCAAAACTTCCTGGTTCTGCCTCGTAGCAGCAAGCTCACTCACAAGCCCCATGAGCTTTGTTTCAGATTCTACCCGGACAGTATTCAGCTTGTTCTCAGAATTAGTAAATTTTTCTTTGACTTCTTGAAGAGCAGCTTCCAGCTTAGCCTTATCTGCCCGTAAACAAGACACTTCAAGTACTGCTTCTGAAGCTGTTTGTTCCCTCTCATCTTGGGTTGCAGATATCTGTTCACTGAGGTGTGCTATCTCTCTTTTAAGATCCTCAACTTCAACAGTCTTCTCCAAGTACATCTGATTTAGAAGATTCTCTTCCACAGCAAGTTTTTCTTTATGATTTCTGTTTTCTTGAACAAGTGTCTCTAGTTCTGTATTTAGAGTTTTCTCTTTCACTGAAATTTCTTCCAGTGTTGAAGATAAAGTTTCTTCTAAATCTTCAATTTTTCTTGAGCAGTACAAGAAGTATTCTTGTGATTCCCTCAATTTGGCTTCCAGGACAGTACACCGCTCATACATTTCCAACTTTTGCTTCCTGAGCTCTCCATTAGACTTCTGAAGTGAACTACATTCTTCAATGAGACTTTCAGCTGTAGCCTGTAACTTGGGATTTGCTTGCTTCAGATACTCGCACTCTTCTTGAGATTCCAACCACCTCTTTTGCATGTCCTGCAACTTTTGTTTCATGTCAACTTTTTGTGCTTGCATTTCAGTTTCCAATCTTCTAATCTCATCCTGAAGATTCTTGGCATGAGATTCTGAATTTTGTAATACCAAACGACCTGACTCCCTCTCATCAGTGAAATATCTCAATTGAGCTTCCAAGCCAGATATCCGTTCTGATAACTGTACATTTTCTTCTTCTAATTCAGACAAGTGGAGCTCTAGCTCGTCTTTGCTGCTTTCTAGCTCTAGTGATTTCCTTTCAAGGATCTTGTTTGATGAAACCAGGGATTCCATACTAGTATTAAGCAACACCATATCATTCCTCAAATCATCCAGGCATTTAGAGGTGACACTACTTTCTCTTTGCATAATTTCCATATTTTCCTCCAACTGACGTTTTTCAGCTTGAAGATTAGAAATTTGAGTTTCCAAGTCCCTCTGGCAATGCCTTACAGCCACAATCTCTTCTTCCTTCAGCAAATGATTGGCCTTAAGCTTGTCTATCTCACAAATCTTCACCAACAATTCCTTGCTCAGATCTGTAAATTCAGATTCCAGTTCTATATTTAAACTGCTCGAACCTTGACAAGAGAAAGGAGGATCATTTTCCTTCAAATCATTACACACCAGTTCATCTTGGACTACATTATCATTTGTGTTTCTTGCTCTGATCCCTTCTCTACTATGGAGTTCATCTTCAGACTCAGTAGTTTTTGCTTCAAACAATTTGTTCAGCTGGATTAAATTGTTCAAAATAGACTCAACCTGTGCTTTCTGAGTGATCAGCTCTGTATTTTTCAAAAACTTTGGACTATAGACACCATATTTACATTCAATATTTTCAGGTGAATAAAGAGTATACTGTTGCTTCTTGATGTTGGCTAAAGAAAGTTGAATCTGTTCACATAATTCAGAAAGGATTCTAGATCTTTCAATGGCAGCATGTGATTCAGAATTTTCAAGGCTTACGGAGACATCTGCAAGATGGGTTTTAGTCTCAGTTTCTTCTTGGTAAAACTTCAACTGTAGTTGCAGTGCAGCAATCTCAATTTCCTGCTCTTCTGCTTTGGTATGACAATTGTAGAGTTCACTATCAAGGTGGCAAGCTTTATCCTTGAAAATTTGCAGCTGCAGTTCCAGGTCTGTACACTTATTATTAAGATCTGTACATTGCAACTGGAAGTTGTTGGCAGTGACTTCTTCAACAAGGATTTCCTTCTGCTTCAGCTCTTCTTCAAGCCGGTCAATTTGGGATTTCAATTTAGTCACTTCAGATTCAGAGGTATGGGGAGAACCATTACCCACAAACTCACTGGATAAAGACTTAAATGAGGCAGCACATGTCATAAGATCCTTGCTTGATTCTTTGATCTTGAAATGAAGCGATAGGTTTTCGTCTGTAAGCTCAACGCAATCTCTCTCGAGCTCCTGTACCTTGACTTTTAGAGCTTCGATTTCTTTGATTAGATTGTGATCTCCTCCATTTTGAGGCCCAGTTTCCTTCACATTTAGAGCATGGATAGCTTCTGATAGCTTTGTTTCCAAACTGATGATATCTACCTCTTTTGCAGCTAATTTACACTTCCATTCTTCCTGACAATCCAACAGAGCTTGAGCTTTAAGATCTCGTTCAATTTCTATCTCATGGTTTTTTTCCTCCAGAGTATTTTGCAGATAATGAATGGAACTTTCCAAATTCTTTTGCGATTCAAGTAACTGTTCTAGCTGGAGTTCTAAGGTACTTGTGTCCTCTGGTTCAAACTCTGCATGCAAATCTGATATTGGGTGCTCAACAGCACTACCAGCCAGATCTGAATCACAAGAGGCCTTTCTCTTGACTAAAATATCCCCTCTTGAACTTACTTTCCCCCAGTCTTCATGCCCAAGGCTACACTCGTCTACATCAAATTTTGATTTCAGCATTGAAAGGTCAGTTATCTCCATTTTCTGTTTCTCTATCATCTCCTCCATTTCCTGAAGAACTGAAACAAGCTCAATGTTTGATTCTTGGGTCTTCTTTAGCTGTATGGTTAAATTAGCATTTGATTCCTTTTGAAACTTTATCTCATCTTCCAGTTCCTGCTGAATATTATTCATATTTTGGGCTTGAAGCTTCAAATTCTCAGTATCCTTTTGTCTTACAGTCAATTCTTCCAACAAAAAATTCAGTTGTTCAATTTCCTGCCTCAGTCTATTGCATTCTGTATGTGATGCAGCAAGCTCCATATCCAGATCTGCCTGGTTTTTGGATTGGTTGGAGAATTCCTTCCTCAATATCTCTAGGTCATGCATTAGTTTCCGAGCATTTTGCTCCCACATCCTAGCTTCTGCTCGAAGTTCCTCAAATGCACCTTCTGCAGCTTCCAGGTCTTTACAAGAACCAGCATTGCGTAATGGTGATGTGGCAATAGCATGTGAAACTCGTCCAAAATCATCTCTCTGATTTTGAAGATGGCTTCCTGAACTTGAGACCTTTGAATTAAAAGATGAGCGATTTGATCTAGAAATATCATTAGCAGGATAAGAGCCAAAAAGTGAACTGCTATTGGAGCTTGTTGAATCTTGTTTTCCAATCAAATCGTTCATTACCCCAGTAAAGGGATTTTGAGGGGATAAGTTTTCTCTCCCTAGGGAACCCTCCATAGAGTCAAAGCTGCGATGTGAACCTGATGCTGAGCGACTTGTGTCCTGTAGTGCAGAGAGAAGGATTTTTAACTACATGACTGCAAAGCAAATGCAATAAGGAAAAAAAAAAAAGTAAAAATTTAATGCATGTGCAAATAAGTACATGCAGAAACAGTATCAGGCTGGATTGATAGGTCCTTGTTCACTTATTAGTTTGCATCACTGTGCTATAAGAAAGCTAAAAACGGCAGCAAGACCCAAGTCATAGAACATGTTAATTGTGCCCCTATTCTCTACTCCTTATTAATGCAAGCAGACTGTCAAGACACCTGTCTATATATAACAGGTTATTAGATCCTTGACTAAGGAAACAAAGAAATAAAAGGCCATATTTTGGTCCCAGATAATTTTTTCTTCTATTGCAAATTTCCTTGGACAGGTTACCTTATAGAGCAAGAACAAAACTGATATTCTTGTCATGAAGCTTGGTCAAGATAAAGAAACTATAATTTAAAACCTCAGAATTTTATGAACGAAAGCATGACTTTATACAATAAATGTTGTGGGATATGCTCCCTGTTTCTTTAAGAACCAGAGAAAAAGTCCTTTTGCAGTGGGATAAATGCCCTGGTTTATGCACAATCAGAGAAAGAATTCCTATGAGGCACTAACAATATGATAACCTTGGGTTTTTACAGCCAGCCAAGTCAGAAGCCCAGACTTCAATTTGAAGCACTTCACTGCAACTATCAGGCCATAGACTAAAAAATGAAAAATTTAAAATGCTTGTGGCTCATAGCTTTGAGTTAAAAAGATTTGGGAGGCTAGAGGATGGCTGGTGGCTCACATGTCAAGATCTGGTAATTTATACTCACTGATCACATGGCTGAAGTTCATAATCCAACTGTATATCAGGACAAATCCCTCTCTCTCTCTCTCTCTCTCCCTTTCTTATATATACGTATGTATGTATGCATGTGCTGATTTGCCTATTTTCATATTTTCATTTGCATTATTAGAAAGAACAAAGAACAAGAAATGGGATTATAAATAAGCATAAGTCTGCTAATGGAGAAAAGCTAAGTTGAAGCCTATAGAGAAAGGCATAAGACTTTTTATAAGAAAGGTAAGTGCTCATACTTTACCACCAGTTTCTCCTGGATGATATGTACTGTCAAATTGGTTACTAGAGGAAGATCCAATGCTCCTGGTGAATGTACTGTCAGACACATCTGATATGTTCTCTAGATCATCATACTCGGCAGATGAATCTTCCACATGTGAATTTGTATTTTGCCATTGCTCGTCCCTGTGAAAGTAGCATTAGCTATTTCAAAACTGCAAGGAAAATCAGAATATTAAAACAATACAACATTTCACATTTGCTGCCAACCTGAGTGTTGTTCTTGGTGTTAGGCACTGAATTTTAACCTGCACACCAGAAGCATAACCAAAAGGTTTGCATCAGTTATGTGTTAACAGTTTTAAGAACTTCATGTTTCCAAAACTGAGAATGTGGTAGGGATAACTGAAAAAACAGTGTATATATTCCAGACTAGGAGCACATGGACAGGTCACTAGAGTCTCAAATTTAAGGCTGACCCCTTGTGTATTTGTTCTCGATGTTTTAGTTTATAAACTTCAGCCAACTGTAATAAATTTCCACTAGTCTATCCTGAAAATTTTAAAATGTTGGAACAACTGAACTGTCATGTAAAATTTCTAGAAAGCTTAATTTGTTGGAATTTAGTCTCACAATGCATGTCAAGCTGACATAATATTGTAACATCAATATATATATTTCCAATAGTAGGAATCTGACAGAGTTCCAGAACACAGCCCACTCCACACATCCAGAGTCCTTAACCACAATGCTAAGTGACATAATAACAACATGCCAGCTACCCCAATACACTTTGAATTGTCAAAAATATCCTTGCACCTAATTTCCCAAATTCCACTTGTAACTTCTATATTAACCACTAAAGCTGATAAAACACATCAAAATAGCTTTGAAAGCCAACTTAACTCAATTATCATGAAGAATATAAACATCCCAAGCACAACCCTGTTCTTTGAAAGAAAAGTATAATCAATTTGACATCAAGAGACCTTTTCACATGGAGCCAAACCGCTCAATTTCAAATTAAGAAGCATGATGAT
Source organism: Vitis vinifera (assembly GCF_030704535.1). Lineage (NCBI taxonomy): Eukaryota > Viridiplantae > Streptophyta > Magnoliopsida > Vitales > Vitaceae > Vitis > Vitis vinifera. The sequence goes on from NC_081817.1 coordinate 7,389,464, forward strand.
GGTTTGAAGAGCAGTGGCAAATGTGTCAAAAAAGGGAGTAACTGGTGATACACTAAAGCTTAGCAGGGAATCGTCAAATTCATGCCTTGTGAAATGAAATCTAGCACAAATGGTCTATGTGAATCATGTCAAAAGCTAGTGCAAGAAACATGAAAAACATGATAAGGTCATGTGATCTGGATTGGGATCCACTTAAAGATGTTAGCAGTCTGGTGCAAGAAACATGATACAAGCCCCACATTTTGAGAGAATTGATGAGAATTGAGAGTAGTGCATGAAGGTGGGATAGCACACGAGAAGCAGGAATGGTGTGTCAGAAGAGGGCGTGGTACCTAGTGCATAGTGCACGCTGAGAAGTTCATGATGCAGAGCCGACCCAAACAATAGAAAGTAGATTCCTTGCATACTATGCTTCATTGGTGACATTGAGATTATTCAGTGGAAAATCATTTTCCTAAAATAGTTAATTTGGTAGTTCATCAATAACCTTGTCAAGATGACCCAAGATATGTTTTCAATAAGCAACATGGGAAATCCATAATTTTGAGATCATCAAATTATCATAGGTTTAATTATCCATAAAAAGAATAAACCAAAAGGCAATGAAGAAGGAATTTTCTGGAACAAATGTGAGAATTATCTTCCTCTGATGCTTGCTTGACTGTGAATGAGAAGAAAACATTAGATCAGGCTAATAAACTCATGGTTGTAAGAGAAAAGCTCTGTGACCCTATTAAAAGGAGTGGATAGAAAGAAGTAAGGTATCAGGGTGACAAAATTTGAGAAGAGACTCTTCTCAGTACAGCCTTTAAAAATTAAAGAAACGCACCTTCCCATAAAAGCATTTACATTCTTAACAGAAAAAATAGTTTCACAATTTGAACTATGGTATCACAAAAACTTCAACAACACTGCATCATAGATGCACATGTGGTTATTAAAAACAAGCATTGAAAACATTAGATCACTCACTTGTAAAGTTGTTCCATGATGGCATTTCTCCAATGGTAACGAAAGAAGAAAAGAAGCTTTTGAACTCACGTAACCGGCCAGATTAACTGTAGCCTCTCCAAGAATCCCAGACCTGGATGATCCCTATAATGATAGTAACATTTAAACTTGAGTTTATTAGGGAGAAAAAATAGAAAGAACAAATGATGGGTTTCATACACAATTGATTAAAAATCAAATAAAAATCAACTACAGATTCAGAAATAAACATAGGCATCATACCATGGCAACAACGAGCTTAAAGAGGCACTCTTCCACCTCTTTTGAAGCATCATCTTGTGGAATCCAAATAGAATCGGACAAAGTTTCTGTCCATCGACAGTTCCCAGTCCGTACAGATGATTTCCCTGTCTTGGTGGTTGTTCTCCCTGTTTCCACAGAGATAATAGAAACACAAAGCTTGTCCCATCCTTTAGGGACCTGCAAATTCAAAACCATGGTAAGAAAAACTACACATAAATACTGTTTGAATGCCGTTTCAGAACTTGAAATATCCAAAGCTGCATTGTTTAATTTATGTGTCTGAAAACATTTCATTGAATGGGTAAAACATATCAAAGCAAAAAGAAATATATCGATTCCATTTCCACAACGATACAAGACGTCCTAAGAACCTTATCCAAATTTTCCTGAAAGTAATAATCGAAAAACTAAAAAAAAAAAAAAAAAAAAATCCAATTCAACTTTCCAATAAAATAGCAAATTTGAAGGTATCACTCCATCTTCAACGGCTGACACAGAGAAAAAACGGAAGAAAAGAAAAAAATAAATAAAAATCCACAGGTCCGTTTGGTTACGCGGAAAACGTCGGAGAAGAAAAAAACGACAAGTGAGAGAATCTGAAAAGAGGAGATGTGCGACTCAGATTTCCAGGGAAGCAAACAGAGAATGTAGAGAGAGAAGAGTGAAACCTGGAGAGCCTGAAAGCCGGAGAAGTTGAAATGGAATCTGTGGCCAGATTTGTCAGGCTTGTGCCTGTGCAGCCTGAACATTTTCCTTCTCTTTCCTTCACTTTCTCTTTCTTTCTCACCCTTCATTCATTCAATAATTTTCCACTGTCCACACACATGACACTGCTCAGACTTCCAGAATGGGAGACTTAGCTCGCAATTCCTGCTTTCATGGATTTTTCTTCTAAATTTCGCTACCTGATTTTTTGTCTTTTTCTCTACTCCTACCCCTATTGTTTACACTTATTCTCATCTGCCCCATTTTTCTCTTTTTTGCTCATTCTATTATTTCTTTAATTAATCATATTTTCAATAAATAAATTGGATGCCACCTAAGCTCATGTGTCTTATTAACAGGCACATTTTACCTATACATATATATAATAAAATAATAAAAAGTGAGATTAGCTTCACTTGAATATCTATTTGTTTGTTTTTATGCAAGTGGAGTGGGTTGTCCCCCCAGATATGAGGTTGATGGTGGTCCCTTTTTTATTTTTATTTTTAATAATATGGTACATTTAAATGAATTGTTTGTAAAGATATTTAGACCGCCATTGTTAGAATTTTTATTTGAAATATTTTTAATAAAATATGTTTTTTAAGTGTTTTTAGGAGAATCACTTATCAATTATTTTTTTAAAAAAAAAACATTAAATTTTTTAAAAATATTTTTTAAATTTTATCGAACACTTAAAGTGTATTTGATAGTAATTCTAAAAAATGTTTCTAACTTTTCAAACACTTGAATGATAAAAAATTTTAATTATTAAAAATATTAGAAATATTTCCTAATATTATTACAAAACAAGCTTTAAGAGTGCGTTTGGTAGTAATTATAAGAAATATTTTTAACATTTTTAATACTTGAAGAATTATTGTCAAGTATACGAGTGTGTTTGACAATGATTTTAGGAAGTGTTTCTAGTATTTTTAATACTTGAAAGATATTTTAAGAGTGCGTTTGAGAATGTTTTTAACATTTTTAACACTTGAAAATTTTTATTTTTAAAGTATTAAAAATGTTAAAAACGCTTTTTAAAATCATTACCAAATACATTTTTTTTTTTCAAAAACACTTTTTAGGTTAAAAATGTTTTATAAAATTACTGGAGTGTGTTTGAAAGTGATTCTATAAAGTGTGTTTAGAACATGTTTAGTAGTGATTTTAGGAAGTGTTTATAACATTTTTAATACTTTAAATGTTTTATCTTTTCATGACCATACCCTTAGGACTTTTAAGAGAACCGAACCTTAAAGTGTTAAATGTCATGCAACAATCAATATCGGGTAAATTCATGGTATCATCAATAGTATAATTTGAACCTAGGACCATGTATTATTTATTGTGACCACACTTCTTAATGTTCACCTCGACCAATTGGACTATCCTAATGAGTAAAGTTATCGTTTCATAAATTATTATTTCTTTCATTTTAAAAGATTAAAAAATTGAGATATTATTATTATAAAAAGTTAATATGTAATAATATTTATTAAAATTTTCTATTTCATAGATTTTTTGAATACCACAGGATATATTTAACTTTATTTTCTAAAAGATGAAAAATTATTTATTCAAATAAACTTTATGCATTTGGGTATAATTTTTCTTTAAGCAATTTGTACTTCTATGATAAAGGTTCATGTTTTTTTTTTGGTTTTAAAATTCAATTAGGTTTTTCGAAGTGATTATAGCAAACACAATGGAGAGAACACATGCTTTTGGTAGTTTTGGTGGTTATAGCCCTTGGGTGAACAAAATCATAAACTTCAGGGAATTTATAGAAAATTGAAACATGTGAGGACAAAGATGAAAATATTAAAAATATAGGAGACCGGTATAAAGAAAACTTGGTCCAGTCTCGTTGCATTTGAATTAGGTCAGTTGATTTAAGAGAACTATGTGAAATTAACGCGGGCGTCATCTGACGCGCTGTTGTGAACGAACAAGTCCACTCTCTCATCTCTTGACACGTGTTCAAATATTATTGGTGCAAAACCGTTGAAATAAACAAATATTGACCTAGAAAGGAGAGAAGGTGTTGGCTTCTAGAACAGCAAGGGCGAGTATTGGAAGTGTGTGGAAATGGCAGAGTGGGTTCAGGGGTGGAGTTGGAGGTTAATGACACCAACGGCGCATAATAGCATGATAACCGCCACATTGATGGGAAATAAATGGTGGTGGGGTTTTAGGATTGCATTGAAGTTCGGAAAAAATTGGAGCACTCATACGTTACCATTCTCCATGTGAAGATTCTTTTGTCTGCATTCAATTTACCTTAAGGTTTTTACATCTATAATTTCCTTAGAAGTATCATAAGGTTTTTCTATTTATTGCATTGTTTTTATAGTATTAAAAATTTTCATTCGTTTAATGATGATTTGGATGAAGTAAAAGTATGTTAATCCTATGAATCTTATAAATTTTAGAAAAAGTAGGTTTTGATCCACTAATATGAAAAAAGAAATCTTAATTTTTTTAAACCAATATTATCTTCATTTATATAAAAATAATTTGAAATACATGCATTTTTAACGAGTCATTTTATTATTTTTTACTTGTCATGTCATTAACATCAATTAACAACTAAGAATCCTCCACTTCCCTTAGGGGCATTTTAGGGAATAATTAGATGATTATAAAAAAAATGCATGTATTTCTAATTATTTTTAAATGGACGAAGATAATACTAATTTTAAAAATTTTGAGTTCTTTTAGAATAAGCTTGCATCTCTTTATGGCGTATATTGAAATTTCCATGCCATAGTGTTTGATATCAAAATGATTTTGATAGAGGTTACTGGGGTGGAAAATGACGCTACTCACAAGTTGAGGGAAGTATCAAATTTTCACACTAGAATTTTGATACCTCAAGCTTCCTTATTCAAGTTCTTTAAATTATTTTCTCTTATCATTTTGGCTATTACTATACCTTAGCTAGTGTTGATTTTGCTTTGGGAAATCGATAATACTTTTTTTCCCCCTTGTTTTCTTGTGCATTCAAGTCTTCCTCATGCATTTTCAATTTCTTCACCTTGCTTCTATCATCCTTGATCTCTAAACTAACGCGAGAACTCTTTTTTTTTACTCTTTTCTTGTTGTATTTCCACTAAATTCATAAGTTACTACCTAGAGTAGGGGTTTAATGCATATTCAAGCTAGTAAGGATTGATTAGCACTTAAGATCATGCAAAATACTTGATTTATATAGATGAAAATACCATTTTTAAGTGCCCATCAATGCCATCATGACATTTTCTTTGGCATAAAATGAACTCATTTGTCCAAAATTTTTCAAAGTTTTAGAACTGAAATGGGAAATTGGATTTCCATATTTCTAAATTTGATTAGAATCCCATTTAAAGTCAAGAGCATGCTTTTGCATTCATTTTAAACATTTTTCAACTTAATACACAATTCAACACCATAGAAAGTTGCAAAAATGATTAGAGAGGTTGCATGGTAGGTGACATGCTAAGGAGATTAACTAGCTAGTTGATCAATCCCCTTGGTATGACGCTCTTCCAAGTATGCATGGGTGGTAGTGTCAAATAGTTAAGGAGTTGGTTGTACTACTAGTTGATCAATTGGTTGTGTGGTTACTCAATTGGCTTTTTTGTTCTACTCAACCAATTGAGTTGTTTTGCTCAACAACTACTTGTAACTCTCATTTAATATTAACAATATGTAATGACTCACATTCAATCATGTAGATGTTGTCCATTTTTGACTTAAAAGGTCTTCACAGTTTTAAAACACATCTATAAGGTTAAGAGAAGTCCATACATATATAACGTCAAATTTTTTTTCCCATCCAATGTGAGATAACATAATCAACTCCCATCTAAACACAATATCCTTATTGTGTGTCCCACGAGATTGTAGGGCTAAACACATAGACACCTTTTATGGGGCTAAACAAACCTCCATATTGGGATTAAGGATCAAGGCTCAACTCTGATACCATTTGTAATAACTTACACCCAATTATATAAATATTGTCCGTTTTGAGCATAAGAGACCTTCATGACTTTAAAATATGTCTATAAGGTTAAAAAAAAGTCTATACATATATAACATTAAAAACTTTTTATCTTATATAATGTAATCTGTAACAACCCACTCCTAACTATGTAGATATTTTCATTTTGGGCCTAAATAACTCTTTTGACTTTAAAATGCATTTACAACGTTAGGATGAGCTCATACATGTATAGTGTTAGAATTTTTTTTTCTTATCCAATGTGAGATATCACAATTAGGATTGTCAAATTTATAAATAGTTAATAATGATAGTTGTTTTCTTATGTTATTTTATGTGAGAATTAAATTCTTTAACAGTAAATTCTTCAAGAAATTTGAATGTTTTTTTGAGGTAAGAGAAATTAATACAAATTTTGTAAAAAAAAAATGTCTTTCTTATATGTTATTTTGAATTCTGTAAAATGTTTTTGTTATTTTTTATACACAGATCAAATACATTTTGCATGAGAAATATGCTAAAACATTTTCTTTTGTTCATAATAAAAAAAAAATGAAGATATTGTGTTTTTTGTACGTTTGAATAAATGAAATAAAGCGTTTGATTCTTGGTTTGTTTGACCCTAGTCAATGAGATATAATTGTTGACTTTTAGATTGTTAGGTAGGAAATCCAATTGCTTTGAACTCCAACCCCTAAGGATTTGATTAAAGGTTACTAATACTAATAGTATTTGGTTTAGTCCATTTAATTTAAAAGAAACAAATTTGAAGCTATCTACTCATTTTAAAAGAAAAAAGCTATCCACTTATTTAAATGTGCTAAGGAAGAGGCTAGATTGGCTAATCAAGTGGTCAACTACTTGCGTTAGAACCACCATTTTTTCCAATTCATCATAAGCTATGTAAGAAATCCGGTGCTTAGGAAAGGGCTAGATTGTCCTCCAACTTCTTCATCTACCTCTAAACTACTAAACTAACCATTCCTTTCATCTTTAAGCCTCTAAAACCAATTTAGATCCTTGATTTCTCTTTTCCTTCTCCTTCCAACCAAAATCATGAAAGCCCAAGAAACCACTTCCATTCTTTAGATTTGTTGTTTATGGCTCCAAAAAAGAGTACCAAAGACAAATGGTTTGCGGATATTCGTTAAGAAGATATGACAAAAGCTAGATACATTAGTCTTTGCTCAAAATGGTAAACCAATGGCTCAATTTGCTTAGATGTTTTCATCTAGGCCCATTGTCTTAGGTAAAAATATTGGTTTTCTTGATTTGAAATTCTTTAAATTTGCTAAGTTGTTTTAAAAATGAGGTGACTATCTATGGTTAATTTGATTGAACCTGTATACACTTGGTTAGTGAGATGTGGTTACTCAAATATGACTTATGAAATTAGGGGCCCTAAAAAGACCAATGCGAATGGAGTATTAACTTCAAAAAGTTCAATAGAGATTTTAGAGGTATTAAATGATAGCCTAAATGTGTATACATTGAAAAATTGGCTAATGACCCTCAAAGAGCTATCGAAAGAATGTGTGACCTACATCTCTTCAAATACCCTTTTTAAACAAACAACCCAACACCTTACCATTGAGTGTTCACTCATCCACCATATGATGAAAAACATTTTTATCCTTATAAGTGGGCTTCACGATGATGTTTCCTTTTTAGAGGCCTTTTTGATTGATAACATACTTGACGGAGGAAAGATCAATATTTGCTATATTATTATGTAACACTTAAAAGCTTGTTATGAAAGCAAAAGCTTAGTGTTACTCTATGACATGTTTATCACCAAGATCTTAAAACCCTTTCAAGTGAATCATAGAGGAGATCCTAAGATGAAACACTCGACCAATTTCAACACCTATAGTAAGGACACACTTAAGAAAGACACATTGCAACGAGATGAAGAATGAGTCATGAGTTCCTTAGCTTCATGGGAGAAAAGATAGAAAAGTAGAAGAAAACATTACCTACTATAATAACAAATGAAATGGATAGAGATGCTATAGAGGGCGTGGAGTTTGTCCATCTCGAGTAGGGAGGAGATCCCAAGGAGTAGGGTAACAAATTCTACCTACATAGGAGTGGGATTTGGACATTGAGGAGATTCCCATGGAGGGGCACCATCATTTGGGCTACATCCACTTCATAGTGATATTTAGGAACAACTTTAGATCATCTTTGTGTCCATTGAGTCATTAAGTAATGGCTTGGAGAAGCTCGGATTCTAGTGGTCTTTTCATTTTCAAGTTATGGATAGGAGCAGAACTCTTTAGATGCCTAGGTTGGTTAGATTTGTTCTAATCTAGGTACTACTATTGAAATTCGTGCAACGATTTATGGTGAAAAATAATAAAAACGAGAAAAAAGAACATGCAAATTTAACGTGGTTTGGCTAATTGCCTACATCAATGGGAACATGGAAAAAGATTTATACTATGTATCAAATTAGGGTTACATAAAATGGTATTTATATTAACCCTTAGGAATGAAAATTCCAAAAATACCCCTGAACCGTACCGCACCCCAACCTATCACTCGCCCTACAACAAAAGAATTACAAGCCTAAATGGCAAATCCCGTCACTCCGCTTTGCTCCGACATTTGCCCCATTTTCTCCATATGTCTTTTCGCTCAAATATGAGTCACATACTACAACAATATCCACCTTGGCGAATATTCACTCCCCCCTTAGGAGACAAGAAACATAACTTATAACTCCACCTAGGACAATAGGTTGGGGTATCTCCCATCTAGCAACTGGAGACATTAATCAAGTTCAAACAATGCTTGAATTTTTCTGTGGTAACAGGCTTTATCAACATGTCTGCTGCGTTCTCAGAGGTGTGAACCTTCTCAAGTAAAAGTTCACTAAAAGAAACCAATTCCCTAATCTTATGAAACCTCACATCCATGTGTTTGGTCCTTACATGATACACCTGGTTCTTTGCCAAATAAATGACATTTTGACTGTCATAATATAATTGAACTCCACTTTGCTGAATATCCAACTCCTTAAACCAAGCCTGTAAGCCATCATGATTCCTTTGCAGCCTCAGCTATTGCCATATATTCTGACTCAATAATAGACAGTGCAACTAAAGACCGCATCATAGACTTCCAACAAATAGGTCCCCCACCAAGGGTGAATACATAACCTGTGGTAGACCTCAAGTCATCCAAGTCACCTGCATAGTCTACATCAACATATCTTCTTACTGAAGGATCACTCTGTTGTTTGTTGAACATGATGCCATAGTCTGTAGTACCCCTTAAGTATCTAAAAATCCATTTGACTGCATCCCAATGCATTCTTCTTGGATTTGATAGAAACTTGCTCACCACACTAACAACATGCACCAAATCTAGTCTTGTACAAACCATAACATTCATCAAGCATCCCACTGCACTTGCATATGGAACCTTTGACATGTCTTTCACTTCATCATCTGTCTTTGGACATTGATTAGTAGACAACCTAAAATGATTTGCCAAAAGTGTACTTACTGGTTTTGCATCATCCATGTTGAACATCTCCAACACTCTCTTGACATAGCTATACTAAGATAACCATAATCTCCCTGAAGCTCTATCCCTAAGAATCTCTATTCCAAGAATCTTCTTGGTTGCACCTAAGTCCTTGATGTCAAACTCCTTACTCAACAAGGACTTCAACTTATTGACCTTAACCATACTCTTTGCAACAATTAACATGTCATTCACATAGAGTAATAGAAAAATAAATGATGAATCATCATCTAGGCTCTTTACATAAACACAATAATCATACTCACATCTCTTGTAGCCAATCCTGATCATGTGGGAGTCAAAACGTTTGTACCACTGCCTTGGAGACTACTTCAACCCATAAAGTGATTTCCTCAATTTACAAACCAAGTGTTTTTGTCCAGGTTGAATAAACCCTTTTGGTTGTACCATATAGACCAACTCCTCCAAATCATCATGAAGAAAAGCTGTCTTTACATCCATTTATTCTAATTGCATGTCAAAATGTGCTACCAAACCCAACACTGTCCTGATGGAAGTGTGTTTGACCCCAGGGGAGAAGATCTCATCATAGTCAACCCCTTTCCTTTGTGAGTAACCCTTTGCTATTAAACGAGCTTTGAACTTTTCACCGTTTTTTTTGAAACTGCCTCTTTATTCTTGTACACCTATTTACATCATATTGCTCTCTTCTCTTTTGGAAACTCCACCAAATCCCATGTTTGGTTCTTATGTAAAGATTGAATCTCCTCCACCATAGCACCCATCCATCTACTTTTCTCTTGGTTGTGTATGGCCTCTTGAAAGGTAGTAGGATCCCCGTTACTAGTAATCAATGCATAAGAAACCAAATCTTCAAAACCATACCTGGTAGGTGGCTTAATAGTGCGTCTGGATCTGTTTATGGCTATATTGTGATGTTGCTGATCTTCTGAACTACACTTCCCTGCATTTCGAGCATGATCTTCTGTATCATCGGTCTCTAATTCCATTTGTATCAGTTGCTCATTATTGCTACAACTTTCTGGTTCATGTTTCTCTCATTTCTGAGTACACTATAACATGAGTTTCTCATAAAAAACCACATCTCTATTGATTACCACTTTATTTTCCTTTGGATCCCAGAGCTTGAAGTATTTCATTCAATTATGATCCCCCGAAATATACATTGTCTAGACTTTGCATCAATCTTTGATCTCTCCTCATTAGGAATGTGCACATAGGCTGGACACCAAAATACTCTCAAACCAGAGTAATCTATCGGACTGTCTGTCCATACCTCTTCTGCTACTTTCCCATCTAATGCTACTCTGGGTGACCTGTTGATCAAGTAACATGCCATGTTCACTGCTTCTGCCCAAAATTATTTTCAAGGCCTGCATTCAATCTAAGACATCGAGCTCTTTCAGCTATTGTTCTGTTCATCATTTCTGCTACACCATTCTATTGTGGTGTCTTGCGTACTATGAAATGTCTCTTAATCCCATGCTGCTCACACAATTATGTGAACTTTGAATCTGTATACTCAGAACCATTATTTGAATTGAGGCATTTTATCTTTCTCTCTGTCTGGTTTTCTACTTCAATTTTCGACAATTTGAACCTGTCAAACGTTTCTGACTTGTGTCGCATGAAGTACACCTAAACCTTTCATGAGTAATCGTCAATAAAACTCACAAAATACATACTTCCTCCCAATGATGCTACCCTTACTGGTCCCAAATGTCTATATGAACATAGTAAAAAAACCCATTTGTCTTGTGTGTGGCTGTCTTGAATTGCACTTTATTTTGTTTCCAAAAAACACGATACTTGCAGAAATCAAGTTTACATGTTTTGATACCCTTCAATAGATTTCTCTTATGAAGCTCCATCATCCAACGCTCACCCATATGCCCTAACCGCATATGCCACATAATTGTACTGTCTGACTTAGGCTCTACGGTTGCAACTCCACCTACAATAGTGGTACATAACAGTTTATAAATATTTCCTGCTAGTTTCTGCCCTTTCATCACCGTCATAGAACTTTTGCTCATTTTCATTACTCCACTTGTAGATTTGTAACTAAACCTGTTACAGTTTAAAGTCCCCAAAGAAATCAAATTCTTCCTTAAATCAGGTATGTGTCTAACATCACACAACGTTCTAACAACACCATCAAACATTTTAATTTTGATATTCCCTATTCCAACAACTTTACATGAAGCGTCATTACCCATTTGAATAGAACTAGAATTTATCGACCTGTATGTGTTAAACCAATCGTTATTGGGTGTCATATGATAAGAGCATGCTGAATCCAATATCCAAGAATCTGTAAGATGATTTGAATTGGATGAAACCGACAACATATCACCATCACCACTCTCTGAGTCTTCTTCTGCCAATACATTCATAGACTTTGATGAGTCCTCTTTATTTTCCGATACCGAGCCCCTTTTCTTTTTCTTTGGACAATCTCGTTTCATATGCCCTTTTTTCCTGCACTTATAACATTGTATGTCCTTTCTCTTGTTGGATTTAGATCGAGATTTATTGTTACTCGATTCACTCTGGAACTTGTTTCTCCCACGTTCCTAATTACTCTTTGCCACAAGCCCTTCACCCTGAGAACTCTCATCATTGGCTTTCTTCCTCTGATTGAATCCTAAAAGAACACTCGTGATCTCCTCCAAATCAAGAGTTTATTTCCCCCACATGAGAGTTGTAACCAGAATTTCATACGTAGAAGAAGCAGGAAGGGAATTCAGTAACATCAACGTCTTGTCTTTGTTTTCGAACTTCACATCAATTCGCTTCAAATCACTAATGATCTGATTGAACACGTTGATATGCTGGCTTAGATCTGAGCCCTCTACCATCTTAAGACCATACAATTTCTGCTTAAGATACAACTTGTTCGTCAACAACTTAGACATATACTGACTTTCCAAATTCAACCAGATTGTCACCGGTGATTCCTCATCCATGACATGGTACATCACGTCATTAGCCAAATAAAGCTTGATCATTGCTGCAATCTTCGCTTCTAGATCATTCTAATCCATATCGTTCATTTCTTTTGGTTGATTACCGTATAAAGCCTTCACCATACCTTACTGCATTAACAGATCCTTAACCCTCCTCTACCATAGGCCGAAATTCCTAGATCAATCAAACTTGACCATGTCAAACTTCGCAGAAGAAATCCCAGACATCGAACCTGGTCCTCTAATACCAATTGTTGAAATCCGTGCAACGATTTATGGTGAAAATAATAAAAACAAGAAAGAAGAACACATAGATTTAACGTGGTTCGACTAATTGCCTACGTCCATAGGAACAGGGAAGAGGATTTTCACTATGTATCAAATTAGGGTTACATAAAAGGGTATTTATATAAACCCTTAGGAATAAAAATTCCAAAAATACCCCTGAACAGTACCGCGAGGGACACCCCTCAAACCTATAACTCGACCCACAACAAAAGAAGTGCAAGCCTAAATGGTAAATGCTATCACTCCTCTCCACTCCAACATTTGCCCATTTTTCTCCATATGTCTTTTTACTCAAATATGAGCTTCATACTACAACAACTACTATTTTTAAGATAAGGTCTTCTATTGCCCAATGTAGAGCCTAATAATTTGGAAATCCTTGAGCATCTTTGAGCACTACCCACCATCGACCATGTTCAATATGCACAATTAACGATGAGAGTAGACATCTATCTCATTCCTTATTTTATCCATTCCCATGTTTGGATAACTAAAGTGATGAGGAGAATGAAATAAAAAATGAGACATTTTTTTATCCATAGTATGAGACATTTTAATACCTTAGTGTAAGTTGTTTTTTAAACCACTTTTCAAAAATTAAAAAATTAAAAACTTGTTTGGATAAGTTGTTTTAAAAATATTTTTTCTTATTTTGAATTTATAAAAAAAATATTGTAAATTTCATTTATATAATATGAACTAAATTTAATTCACGTCTTATTAAAAATAAAAAATAAAAAATTAAATTACAAATAAATTAAAAAATGATAGTTTTTAATAAAATATGAATAGTTATGTTATAATAAAATCATAAATTATATTTTTTATAAATATTATAAAAATATTGATATTAACATCTTATAAAAGCATAATTAATTTATTTTGTTAAAAGTAAATAATAATAATAGTAATAATAATAATAATAATAATTCAAAATTAATAATTACTAATACTATTTTATTTTAAAGGAATTTAAAAACAAATAAAATTTAATTTTTTAAGCAAATTAATAAAATTTTTCATAACATGCATACATTTAGTACTCAATTATAGATATAGTGTTCCAATTTTTTATTTTATTTTATTTTATTTATAATCAATTAATTAATTTTTAAATTCCAAAGTACTCTTAAAAATTAGAAGATTCATTAATTTTTTTTAAAAAAATATGAATTACGTTGATTATTTTTTATAGTCATTATATATATTTTTAAAGCTTTATATATATATATATATTTAAAATTATTAAATTATTAAACTTATTAATAAATTAAATACAAAATTTCGCTTGATTAGAAATTTATTTCTCTAGTGAAAAAAAAAAAAAAATTGGAAAAACGATTTTATATTTTACTTTGTTTTTAAAAAATTACTTGAAAAAAAAACAACAATCAAACATTTTTAAGTATAATTTTAAAATCACATGAACAAATATGTTTTTCTATTTAGCAAAAAACTATCAAAGATGTTTTTTTTTTTCTTTAATGAAAATAAAAAATTATTTTCAAAGAAAAGATGCCAAAGGTGGAGACATACTAGGTCCACTTAGGTGTCTTGCATTTTCATATTTACTAAGACAGTAAATGTTAGTATTGTGGACGTATTTTCATTTCATACACATTATGTGACTTTGTTATTTTTGGACATGTTTCAGACATTTATGCTATGGTTGCTTCAATGCAATGATAGACATATTTTGAAGTTGTCATACGGATTATACAATTTTTGGCTTTTCCCTATGCTTTGACTCTTTTAAAGTTGTTGCTTGACTTTAAATTATTGAAATCTTCAATGCATGAAATTTATTTCAATGAAATAATCTTTAAAAAATGCATGCATTAAAAAAAAAATTTTATCATAAATTTGATATAAGGTCCAATTCATCCTCCTCTTAGCTAATTATCTTAGATTTGATAATTGTTGATTTTCAATTGTATGAGGTACAAATATTATGGGCGTGTCAGATTACAATATTGCATCTAATAATAGTTTAAAATATACAATTTCATAGGGGTGCAAAAAACCCATCAAACTGAAAAATCAAATAAAATCAAACTAAATTAAGTTATTTTTTAAAAATTTTAATTTTATAAGTTAACATGAGAAATATTGCAAATTTTGGTTGAACTTATGGGTTATTGGTGGTAAAGTTTGATATGATTTGATAATATGATATGAACCCAACAAATTTTTCATGGGTTTAAATTGAGTATAAATGAGTTTGGTTCAAATTCGTGTCGATTTGTATAACCCGTTCAATAAATAGATAATTTTTGGATCAACCTTCATAGCATAAATTTAATTCGAATTGATTCATCTATTAACTTAATTGTATCTTTAAACTATTTGACTTATTTTAAATTTATTTTTAAATAAATAGGTAAATTGAATAATATATATTTGATTGAAACATTAATTATATATATAAGATAATTGAATTTGATTATTAAATAAAAAGATCTGATGATTATTAAATGTGTTAAATGAGTTATATTGCGTGTTACCTATTTAATAATTAAATAATATTTAAGTTTATATTTTTAACATAATTATTATTTATGTCGGGTTTGATTGAATTATCTAATAGAATACTTAGATATTGATAGAGGACAAACACGACCCTAGTTTAAACTTTAAACTTATGAAAGCGGAACTGAATACACACACGAGATAATAAGTCAGAACTTTAATGGGCCGGCCCTGCATGATAAACTTCAGCCCAAATGGATTTTATCAGCCAACTTGGAGTTCAACAAGTTGGACACTCATCTTTCCAGTTTTTGATATTAAACATAAACATCTTACTAATTCTTTAACTATTTTTCTTTTTCAAATCAATAAACCTAAAGGCCAATTTGAATACTCTATCAACTCCTGATATGGGGAATTATTTATTTATTTATTTATAAAATTCTTAGAAAAATGAAAAGTTATAAACTTTTTATTTTTATATTTATTAATTGCATGTTAAGAAAACTAAAAGTATTAGTTGGCCTGTTAATTGAGGGTCAAGTAATAAAGTATTACATTTCACATTAGAGGAAATGTAAAGTTAATGCAAACAATATTCATTAATTAAAGAATGCGAAGATAAAACAGTCCATATAAAGTTACGTCAAACTTTAACGTGTTTCAATCAATATACCTACATCCACGTGAATAAAAGAGAATCATTCCATTATACTATATATAAAAAAAATATTATAGGGAACATAAAAATAAGATACAATTATTAGATTTTCGAAAAAAATCTATATTAATTATTAGAGTTTGGTGACCTGAATTTTATTTAGTCTATCTAAAAAACTTACAGTGCGAAATATATAATGAAATTATAATTATGAGATTTTTTGAGAAATTTGTGGTGGTCGCATATATACATATATAATAATGTTAAGTTTTAGGCTTATGATGATTATACTTATACTGTAATCATTCGTAACTCTCCCATCTTGTATCGATCTTTTAATATAGTGGATTTCCTTTTTCTCTTGTCATAATTTTTCTTGTCTAGGGTTTTTCACGTGAATTTGTATTCTTATATTATTTGTGTTCTTTATTTTTTTAATTGCCTATTCTTGTTATTATGTATCACTGATTAAGATTTTGAGTCACTTTCCAACTTGTTTTTTCCTTCTTTTGAAGGGAAAGCAAGATAGACATAGATCAACTGCTTCCTATATAAATCTTTTTTCCCTCTTTTGAAGGGAAAGCAAGATAGGCATAGATTAACTACTTCCCATGTAAATCTTTGAGTTAATTTCATTTTGTTGTGAAGTAGACATAGAAATGATAACACAAATCTACCAAAAATTTTACCAGAACCCCAAGACAAGTTTATATATTTTGAACGATCTTCCTAGAGTCAATGTTACTGTTCAATGTCATTGTCAGAATTATTTGATTGTTCCTTTTTTCACAGCTAGTGGAGACATTTGAATGATCAGAAAATTGAGAAAAGAAAAGAAAGATAATCTTTTTAAGATGGAGGAAAATTGGAGAGCTGTTTTGATTACTTTCACCGCTAAACACGACTAGCTTCTTTGCAAAAAGTCTTGAGAAAAAGTAGGGCTTTCCCGGCATGCAAGATTTGAACAATATGTTTTTTTATTCATCTAGACTAATAAAAATTCCAACATCATCTATGGCGATACCATTAATTGCACAGCGGAATTCATGATATCCCTTGATTAGCGTCTTGGAGTGATTTTCACGACGTGAAGGTGTGCCCTAAATGGACCGCAGTTAGCTAGCTAGCTAATATTATAATGCGACACGTCGGAGAAGAGACCATGGAGTCAATGTAGCGACCGAGGAGAGCATAGCAGCTAGCTGGTCTATGTAAAGACCAACTGTAGTATGCTAGCAGCCAATGTGTGGTCCTAGGCTCATGGCACCTTGGTCTCCATTATCAATATAATGGGGTCCTACCCGTTCCAAGTATCTATACCGGTGGACTTTTCTCAATAGTACAGCAATTTTAAAAAGTTATGCTTAAATTACTGTAATGGAAGAAGTTATTACAAATATAGGGTAGTTTTTGCCACATAGGAGAGAGGAGAGAGGAAAGAGGAGAGAGGAGAGAGGAGAGAGGAGAGAGGGTGAGAGAAGAGAGGAAAGAGGAGAGAGGAGAGAGGGTGAGAGAGAGGAGATAGGAGAAAGGAGAGAGGAGAGAGGGTGAGTAAAAAAAAAGCAAACTCGTCTCTTGAAGAAACGAGTTCCATGAAAGAAGAGAGGAAAGAGGAGAGAGGAGAGAGGAGAGAGGAGAGAGGGTGTATAAAAAAAAGCAAACTCGTCTCTTGAAGAGACGAGTTCCATGAAAAAAAATATATATATAATTTTAAAAAAATTCTAAACAATTATTCAAGGGAACTCGTCTCTTCAAGAGACGAGTTCCATGTAAAAAAATATATATTTTTTAAAAAATATATTTTTTAATTTAAAAAATATATTTTTTAATTTAAAAAATCCCAAATTAAAAAAAAAAAAAAATTTCCAAAAAGGGAACTCGTCTCTTGAAGAGACGAGTTCCATGTCAAAAAAAAAATATTTTTTATTTTAAAAAATCCCAAATTTAAAAAAAAAAAAAAAAAAATTCCAAAGGTAACTCGTCTCTTGAAGAGACGAGTTCCATGTAAAAAAAAAAATAGTTTTTAAAAAATATATTTTTCATTTTAAAAAATCCCAAATTAAACTCGTCTCTTGAAGAGACGAGTTCCATGTAAAAAAAAAAATATTTTTTAAAAAATATATTTTTTATTTTAAAAAATCCCAAATTAAAAATAAAAAAAAAATTCCAAAGGGAACTCGTCTCTTGAAGAGACGAGTTCCATGTAAAAAAAATATATTTTTTTAAAAATATATATATTAAAAAAAATCCCAAATTAAAAAAAAAAAAAACACAATTCCAAAGGGAACTCGTCTCGTCTCTTGAAGAGACGAGTTCCATGTAAAAAAAAATATATTTTTTAAAAAATATATTTTTTATTTTAAAAAATCCCAAATTAAAAAAAAAAAAAAAAAAATTCCAAAGGTAACTCGTCTCTACAAGAGACGAGTTCCACGTAAAAAAAAAATTATTTTTTTAAAAATATATATATATGAAAAAAAAATCCCAAATTAAAAAAAAAAAAAAATTAATTCCAAAGGAACTCGTCTCTAATATTTTTTTAAATATATATATATATTAAAAAAAAAAAAAAAAAAAAACAATTCCTCAAAATTCCTAACAGACGAGTTCTCATCTAAAAAAAAATATTTTTTTTTTAAATATAAAATTTCAAGAGAAAAAAAAAATTCCAAAGGGAACTCGTCTCTTGAAGAGACGAGTTCCATGTAAAAAAAATATATTTTTTATTTTAAAAAATCCCAAATTAAAAAAAAAAAAAAAAAATTCCAAAGGGAACTCGTCTCTTCAAGAGACGTGAAGAGACGAGTTCCATGTAAAAAAAAATATTTTTTTTTAAAAATATATATATTAAAAAAAAAATCCCAAATTAAAAAAAAAAAAACACAATTCCAAAGGGAACTCGTCTCTTGAAGAGACGAGTTCCATGTAAAAAAAAAAATATTTTTTAAAAAATATATTTTTTATTTTAAAAAATCCCAAATTAAAAAAAAAAAAAAAAAATTCCAAAGGGAACTCGTCTCTACAAGAGACGAGTTCCATGTAAAAAAAAAATTATTTTTTTAAAAATATATATATATATATGAAAAAAAAAAATCCCAAATTAAAAAAAATAAAAAATAAAAATAATTCCAAAGGGAACTCGTCTCTTGAAGAGACGAGTTCCCAATGTAAAAAAAAAATATTTTTTAAATATATATATATTAAAAAAAAATAAAAATAAAAAAACAATTCCTCAAAATTCCTAACAGACGAGTTCTCATCTAAAAAAAATATTTTTTTTTTTAAATATAAAATTTCAAGAGACGAGTTCCTTTAGGAAAAAAAATATATTTTTTAAAAAATATATTTTTTATTTTAAAAAATCCCAAATTAAAAAAAAAAAAAAAAAATTCCAAAGGGAACTCGTCTCTTGAAGAAACGAGTTCCATGTAAAAAAAAAATATTTTTTAAAAAATATATTTTTTATTTTAAAAAATCCCAAATTAAAAAAAAAAAAATTCCAAAGGGAACTCGTCTCTTGAAGAGACGAGTTCCATGTAAAAAAAAATATATTTTTTTAAAAATATATATATTAAAAAAAAAATCCCAAATTAAAAAAAAAAACACAATTCCAAAGGGAACTCGTCTCTTGAAGAGACGAGTTCCATGTAAAAAAAAATATATTTTTAAAAAAATATATTTTTTATTTTAAAAAATCCCAAATTAAAAAAAAAAAAAAAAATTCCAAAGGGAACTCGTCTCTTGAAGAGACGAGTTCCATGTAAAAAAAAAAAATATTTTTTAAAAAATATATTTTTTATTTTAAAAAATCCCAAATTAAAAAAAAAAAAAAATTCCAAAGGGAACTCGTCTCTACAAGAGACGAGTTCCATGTAAAAAAAAATTATTTTTTTAAAAATATATATATATGAAAAAAAAAATCCCAAATTAAAAAAAAAAAAAATTAATTCCAAAGGGAACTCGTCTCTTCAAGAGACGAGTTCCCAATGTAAAAAAATTTTTTTTTTTAAATATATATATATTAAAAAAAAAAAAAAAAAAAAAAAAACAATTCCTCAAAATTCCTAACAGACGAGTTCTCATCTAAAAAAAATATTTTTTTTTTAAATATAAAATTTCAAGAGACGAGTTCCTTTAGGAAAAAAAATATATTTTTTAATTTAAAAAATCCCAAATTAAAAAAAAAAAAATTCCAAAGGGAACTCGTCTCTTGAAATTTTATATTTAAAAAAAAAATATTTTTTAAAAAATATATTTTTTATTTTAAAAAATCCCAAATTAAAAAAAAAAAAAAAAATTCCAAAGGGAACTCGTCTCTACAAGAGACGAGTTCCATGTAAAAAAAAATTATTTTTTTAAAAATATATATATATGAAAAAAAAAAATCCCAAATTAAAAAAAAAAAAAAAATTAATTCCAAAGGGAACTCGTCTCTTCAAGAGACGAGTTCCCAATGTAAAAAAAAAATATTTTTTTAAATATATATATATTAAAAAAAAAAAAAAAAAAAAAAAAAACAATTCCTCAAAATTCCTAACAGACGAGTTCTCATCTAAAAAAAATATTTTTTTTTTAAATATAAAATTTCAAGAGACGAGTTCCTTTAGGAAAAAAAATATATTTTTTAAAAAATATATTTTTTATTTTAAAAAATCCCAAATTTAAAAAAAAAAAAATTCCAAAAGGAACTCATAGTTCCATGTAAAAAAAATATATTTTTTATTTTAAAAAATCCCAAATTAAAAAAAAAAAAAAAAATTCCAAAGGGAACTCGTATCTTGAAGAAACGAGTTCCATGTAAAAAAAAAAATATTTTTTAAAAAATATATTTTTTATTTTAAAAAATATATTTTTTATTTTAAAAAATCCCAAATTAAAAAAAAAAAAATTCCAAAGGGAACTCGTCTCTTGAAGAGACGAGTTCCATGTAAAAAAAAAATATTTTTTTAAAAATATATATATTAAAAAAAAAATCCCAAATTAAAAAAAAAAACACAATTCCAAAAGGAACTCGTCTCTTGAAGAGACGAGTTCCATGTAAAAAAAAATATATTTTTTAAAAAATATATTTTTTATTTTAAAAAATCCCAAATTAAAAAAAAAAAAAAAATTCCAAAGGGAACTCGTCTCTTGAAGAGACGAGTTCCATGTAAAAAAAAAAATATTTTTAAAAAAATATATTTTTTATTTTAAAAAATCCCAAATTAAAAAAAAAAAAAAAATTCCAAAGGGAATTCGTCTCTACAAGAGACGAGTTCCATGTAAAAAAAAATTATTTTTTTAAAAATATATATATATGAAAAAAAAAAATCCCAAATTAAAAAAAAAAAAAATTAATTCCAAAGGGAACTCGTCTCTTCAAGAGACGAGTTCCCAATGTAAAAAAAAAATATTTTTTTAAATATATATATATTAAAAAAAAAAAAAAAAAAAAAAAAACAATTCCTCAAAATTCCTAACAGACGAGTTCTCATCTAAAAAAAATATTTTTTTTTTAAATATAAAATTTCAAGAGACGAGTTCCTTTAGGAAAAAAAATATATTTTTTAAAAAATATATTTTTTATTTTAAAAAATCCCAAATTTAAAAAAAAAAAAAATTCCAAAGGGAACTCGTATCTTGAAGAAACGAGTTCCATGTAAAAAAAAAAAATATTTTTTAAAAAATATATTTTTTATTTTAAAAAATCCCAAATTAAAAAAAAAAAAAATTCCAAAGGGAACTCGTCTCTTGAAGAGACGAGTTCCATGTAAAAAAAAAAAATATTTTTTAAAAAATATATTTTTTATTTTAAAAAATCCCAAATTAAAAAAAAAAAAAAAAAATTCCAAAGGGAACTCGTCTCTACAAGAGACGAGTTCCATGTAAAAAAAAATTATTTTTTTAAAAATATATATATATGAAAAAAAAAAATCCCAAATTAAAAAAAAAAAAAAATTAATTCCAAAGGGAACTCGTCTCTTCAAGAGACGAGTTCCCAATGTAAAAAAAAAATATTTTTTTAAATATATATATATTAAAAAAAAAAAAAAAAAA
This sequence comes from Vitis vinifera, assembly GCF_030704535.1. NCBI lineage: Eukaryota > Viridiplantae > Streptophyta > Magnoliopsida > Vitales > Vitaceae > Vitis > Vitis vinifera. Next base: position 7,411,350 of record NC_081817.1, read on the forward strand.
AAAAACAATTCCTCAAAATTCCTAACAGACGAGTTCTCATCTAAAAAAAATATTTTTTTTTTTAAATATAAAATTTCAAGAGACGAGTTCCTTTAGGAAAAAAAATATATTTTTTAAAAAATATATTTTTTATTTTAAAAAATCCCAAATTTAAAAAAAAAAAAATTCCAAAAGGAACTCATAGTTCCATGTAAAAAAAATATATTTTTTATTTTAAAAAATCCCAAATTAAAAAAAAAAAAAAAAAAATTCCAAAGGGAACTCGTATCTTGAAGAAACGAGTTCCATGTAAAAAAAAAAATATTTTTTAAAAAATATATTTTTTATTTTAAAAAATATATTTTTTATTTTAAAAAATCCCAAATTAAAAAAAAAAAAATTCCAAAGGGAACTCGTCTCTTGAAGAGACGAGTTCCATGTAAAAAAAATATATTTTTTTAAAAATATATATATTAAAAAAAAAATCCCAAATTAAAAAAAAAAACACAATTCCAAAAGGAACTCGTCTCTTGAAGAGACGAGTTCCACGTAAAAAAAAATATATTTTTTAAAAAATATATTTTTTATTTTAAAAAATCCCAAATTAAAAAAAAAAAAAAAATTCCAAAGGGAACTCGTCTCTTGAAGAGACGAGTTCCATGTAAAAAAAAAAATATTTTTTAAAAAATATATTTTTTATTTTAAAAAATCCCAAATTAAAAAAAAAAAAAAAATTCCAAAGGGAACTCGTCTCTACAAGAGACGAGTTCCATGTAAAAAAAAATTATTTTTTTAAAAATATATATATATGAAAAAAAAAAATCCCAAATTAAAAAAAAAAAAAATTAATTCCAAAGGGAACTCGTCTCTTCAAGAGACGAGTTCCCAATGTAAAAAAAAAATATTTTTTTAAATATATATATATTAAAAAAAAAAAAAAAAAAAAAAAAAAACAATTCCTCAAAATTCCTAACAGACGAGTTCTCATCTAAAAAAAATATTTTTTTTTTAAATATAAAATTTCAAGAGACGAGTTCCTTTAGGAAAAAAAATATATTTTTTAAAAAATATATTTTTTATTTTAAAAAATCCCAAATTTAAAAAAAAAAAAAATTCCAAAGGGAACTCGTATCTTGAAGAAACGAGTTCCATGTAAAAAAAAAAAATATTTTTTAAAAAATATATTTTTTATTTTAAAAAATCCCAAATTAAAAAAAAAAAAAATTCCAAAGGGAACTCGTCTCTTGAAGAGACGAGTTCCATGTAAAAAAAAAAATATTTTTTAAAAAATATATTTTTTATTTTAAAAAATCCCAAATTAAAAAAAAAAAAAAAAAATTCCAAAGGGAACTCGTCTCTACAAGAGACGAGTTCCATGTAAAAAAAAATTATTTTTTTAAAAATATATATATATGAAAAAAAAAAATCCCAAATTAAAAAAAAAAAAAAATTAATTCCAAAGGGAACTCGTCTCTTCAAGAGACGAGTTCCCAATGTAAAAAAAAAATATTTTTTTAAATATATATATATTAAAAAAAAAAAAAAAAAAAAAAAAAAAAACAATTCCTCAAAATTCCTAACAGACGAGTTCTCATCTAAAAAAAATATTTTTTTTTTAAATATAAAATTTCAAGAGACGAGTTCCTTTAGGAAAAAAAATATATTTTTTAAAAAATATATTTTTTATTTTAAAAAATCCCAAATTTAAAAAAAAAAAAAATTCCAAAAGGAACTCATAGTTCCATGTAAAAAAAATATATTTTTTATTTTAAAAAATCCCAAATTAAAAAAAAAAAAAAAAAAAAAATTCCAAAGGGAACTCGTCTCTTCAAGAGACGAGTTCCATGTAAAAAAAAAATATATTTTTTTAAAAATATATATATTAAAAAAAAAATCTCAAATTAAAAAAAAAAACACAATTCCCAAGGGAACTCGTCTCTTGAAGAGACGAGTTCCATGTAAAAAAAAAAATATTTTTTAAAAAATATATTTTTTATTTTAAAAAATCCCAAATTAAAAAAAAAAAAAAATTCCAAAGGTAACTCGTCTCTACAAGAGACGAGTTCCATGTAAAAAAAAATTATTTTTTTAAAAATATATATATATATATGAAAAAAAAAATCCCAAATTAAAAAAAAAAAAAAAAAATTAATTCCAAAGGGAACTCGTCTCTTGAAGAGACGAGTTCCCAATGTAAAAAAAAATATTTTTTTAAATATATATATATATTAAAAAAAAAAAAAAAAAAACAATTCCTCAAAATTCCTAACAGACGAGTTCTCATCTAAAAAAAATATTTTTTTTTTAAATATAAAATTTCAAGAGACGAGTTCCTTTAGGAAAAAAAATATATTTTTTAAAAAATATATTTTTTATTTTAAAAAATCCCAAATTTAAAAAAAAAAAAAAATTCCAAAGGGAACTCGTATCTTGAAGAAACGAGTTCCATGTAAAAAAAAAAATATTTTTTAAAAAATATATTTTTTATTTTAAAAAATCCCAAATTAAAAAAAAAAAAAAATTCCAAAGGGAACTCGTCTCTTGAAGAGACGAGTTCCATGTAAAAAAAATATATTTTTTTTAAAATATATATATTAAAAAAAAATCCCAAATTAAAAAAAAAAACACAATTCCAAAAGGAACTCGTCTCTTGAAGAGACGAGTTCCATGTAAAAAAAAATATATTTTTTTAAAAATATATTTTTTATTTTAAAAAATCCCAAATTAAAAAAAAAAAAAAAATTCCAAAGGGAACTCGTCTCTTGAAGAGACGAGTTCCATGTAAAAAAAAAAATATTTTTTAAAAAATATATTTTTTATTTTAAAAAATCCCAAATTAAAAAAAAAAAAAATTCCAAAGGGAACTCGTCTCTACAAGAGACGAGTTCCATGTAAAAAAAAATTATTTTTTTAAAAATATATATATATGAAAAAAAAAATCCCAAATTAAAAAAAAAAAAAAATTAATTCCAAAGGGAACTCGTCTCTTCAAGAGACGAGTTCCCAATGTAAAAATAAAATATTTTTTTAAATATATATATATTAAAAAAAAAAAAAAAAAAAAAACAATTCCTCAAAATTCCTAACAGACGAGTTCTCATCTAAAAAAAATATTTTTTTTTTAAATATAAAATTTCAAGAGACGAGTTCCTTTAGGAAAAAAAATTTATTTTTTAAAAAATATATTTTTTATTTTAAAAAATCCCAAATTTAAAAAAAAAAAAAATTCCAAAGGGAACTCGTCTCTTGAAGAGACGAGTTCCATGTAAAAAAAATATATTTTTTTAAAAATATATTATTTATTTTAAAAAATCCCAAATTAAAAAAAAAAAAAAAAATTCCAAAGGGAACTCGTCTCTTCAAGAGACGAGTTCCATGTAAAAAAAAATTATTTTTTAAAAAATATATTTTTTATTTTAAAAAATCCCAAATTAAAAAAAAAAAAAAAAATTCCAAAGGGAACTCGTCTCTTGAAGAGACGAGTTCCCTGTAAAAAAAAAAATATTTTTTTAAAAATATATATATATTAAAAAAAAAATCCCAAATTAAAAAAAAAAAAAAAACACAATTACAAAGGGAACTCGTCTCTTGAAGAGACGAGTTCCATGTAAAAAAAAAAATATTTTTTATTTTAAAAAATCTCAAATTTAAAAAAAAAAAAAAAACAAATTTTTTTTTAAAAAAAATATTTAAAAAAACAATTCATCAAGCGAACTCTATTCAAGAGACGAGTTCCTATGGAAAAAAATATTTTTTTTTAAATATATTTTTTATTTAAAAAAAATCACAAAAAAACAATTCCTCAAGTCAACTTTTCTCTTCATATATATATTTTTTTAAAAATTCCCAAATAAAAAAAAGAAAAAAAAATAAAGAAATTTTTTTAAAAGTATATATATATATATATAAATTCCCAAATTAAAAAAAATAAAAAAACAAAAGAATTTCCTTAAGGGAAAAAAAAAAAAATCAACAGACGAGTTCCTATGAAAAAAATTAGTTTTTTTAAAAAAAATCTTCAAGTCAATTCGTAGAGACGAGTTCCGTGAAAAAAAAAAAAAACTCTCAAATTAAAAATATATATTTTCAATGTCATTAAAGCGGCTTTTTCTGCTTAAAAATAAAATTATTTCAAACAAAAATTAGATTTGTAGGACATGAATTTTTTCAAGGAAAAACAAATAGAATAAATATGAAATAAAAGATAAAAAACAATTGGAAAGATTTATAGGTTATTTAAATTATGTTTCTGATTACTTCAAAGATTTCAGAATGAACCTTCTTATATTACTTAGAAAAATACACCTGCACACCTGCATGGACTGAGCATCAAAAGTCACATCAAAAGTCATGAATAGTAGTGAATAGTAGTATTTGTCTACTTTCTACTACTTTGCAACCAACGTGGAGGATGGGAAAGTAACAAGTCTTTGACAAAGAAAATAAATTCTCCCTCTGCAGACTTCAGTACCCAGCTGGATTTCACGTGATGGATTTCAAACTTTTTCAAGATTGCAGATTCAATAGAATTTCAAGTCCGAATCCTCGCCTATAAATAGAGCCTCAACTTTCTTCGTAAGCAGAGTCGGTAAGAGAGCTTCAAGAGCAGAAAAAGAGCAAAAAAAATTTAGAGAGTGCAAAATTTTGAGAGTTCAAAAAATTTTCTCTTGTAATTTTCTTTTTTCAGTCTGAGTCCTCCCTCCCTCTGCTGTAAACCAGCCCGTAGCCCGTAATCATCAACTCTCTGTAAGGTATATTTTCAATAAACAAATTTTTCATATTCAAATATTTGTGTTATTGTGTTTAAATTTTTACAATAAATTATACAGTATTATAAATTAAATATTTCTGTTGTTTTTATAGTTGAAGATTATTAGACAGAATTAATTATTACGTGCATGAATTAATTATTGTTTATATGAATTAATTTAGACAGAATTAATTATTACGTGCATGAATTAATTATTGTTTACATGAATTAATTTAAATAAATTTAGTAATGGTGGTTAGTGTGAAATTATTAAAAAATTAATATTATTTTTAAATTATTGAAATAATTCTTGTAAGATATTGATAGCTAAAAATTAAAAATAAATAAAAGTAGAGATAAAACTAAATTATTATTTGATTTATTTAAATGGATATTTTAATGTATAATATATATATATATATATATATCAAAGAAATTTTCTATAATATAACATAGTAACAGTGAGTATTAAATGTATATATAATATATATATTTAAATATTTAAATATTACATAAATTTAAATATCTATTTTAACAAAGAAAAGAAATATATAATTGTAAAATGTTAGAATATATAATAAAATAAAATAAATAAATTTATTAATGGTTATTAGTGTTAAATTATTTTTTTTCATATAATATTATTTAAAACATATTAAATTAAAAGAAATTTAAGTAGAACATTATGGAAATTATGAATTTATCTTCTATATTTTATGAAAAATAATATTAGTATTAAATTATTGAAATAATTCTTCTCAGATATTGAGACCAAAATATAAAAAATAAATAAAACTAAAATATTATTTGATTTATTTAAATGGATATTTTAATGTATAATATATATATATATATATATATATATATATATATATATATATATATATATATATAAGTAATTTTTTATAATATAAAATAGTAACAGTGAGTATGAAAGGTATATAATATATATTTAAATGTTAAAATATTATATACATTTAAATATCCATTTTTAAAAGAGAAAAGAAATATATAATTGTAAAATGTTAGAATATTAAAATATTAAAAAATATTTGAATGATGCAGGAAATACATTCTCATGGATCCTGGACCAGTAGATAGTTCAGTTCTATATAACCAGGAAATACACCGATCTTCACTTATATGGGAAGGAAATGATCCCGGAGAGCTCCATTGTCGACGTCGTGAAGCCAGTTTTTTTCGTAATAGTGTTTTGGATGCACGTATCATTCCATATTTGCAACAATCTGGATTCTACGGTGTTGCTCGATTAGGTTTTATTTCATTGGATTGGCATCTTATTACAGCATTCATAGAGAGATGGCGTCCTGAGACCCACACTTTCCATGTACCTCAGGGAGAGTGTACCATCACACTTCAAGATGTTAGCATTATTTTAGGCTTACCGATTGATGGTGTTGCAGTTACCGGTACCACGTGCTTAGATTGGAGAGAGGTGTGTGCCACACTATTAGGAGTGGTGCCTGGAGATAGAGATATATCTGGACAAAGACTTCGTTTGATGTGGTTGACAGAACATTTTCCTTCATTGCCACCTGATGCTGATGTGGAGTCCGTGAGATGCTATGCTAGGGCATTCATCTTACAGTTGATTGGAGGTTTTCTTTTTGCGGATAAATCAAACAATAGAGTACACTTAATGTTTTTACCACTACTTCAGGATTTTGGAGTTACTGGTACTTACAGTTGGGGTAGTGCTTGCCTAGCTTGGCTATATCGAGAGATGTGTCGAGCATCCCGTATTGATGCACATGATGTATCAGGTCCTCTGATTTTGTTACAGTTATGGATATGGGATAGATTTCCTTTTATGGCACCTATGCGCTTACATCCGACACCACATGATGAAGTACTGCCACAACCACCTTTAGGCATGCGGTATGTATTCAACCATAGTTATAGCATATGTAAACACATATATGCATAAATAAACAATTACTAAAACCTTTAATATATATTCTTTTTGTAGTTGGAGAGATGAATTCCGTACTACTTCGACGCCTATGCATGTGCTATCCCAGTATAGATATCTACTTGATCGACTTATGCCAGAGCAGGTGATAAATTCATTATTTTGAATAATTTTTTTTAAACGATTTATAATGAAATTATTATTAAATAATGTGAGTTATATTTCAAATTTAATTGCAGATTATATGGGAGCCATATACTGATGATGTCATCTCTGCACTCCCAGATTACTGTACTATTGCTTCTGACTTGTGGTTGACTATTTCACCCCTTATCTGTTTCCACATAGTGGAGTGGCATAGACCTGATCGTGTTTTGCGGCAATTTGGGCTAGTACAACATATTCCCGAGCAATGCGATACAGAATTGGGCTTACATAGATATGATTTGAGGGGTCGACATGATTTTGATTGGATGAGTATTCATCACCACTATATTCAAAGGTGGGAGGCTAGGTACGATCATCTTGCTAGAGCTGAGGCAGCATATACTTCGTACGGGTATAACCACCCATATATGGTGTGGTATCATTCGATCACTCGCCTTTTTTTGACTCCACATGGATCTTCGTGGGAGATAGTGGTAATTACAATGTCTTTTTATTTATTACTATATTTTCTTCTTATTACAAAAACATCTAACTTTTTATTCTTAATTCTTACAGAACCGCAGTTTGCAACAAATACATTTATGGACTTCTCCAACTACACCGAATATCGGTCATCGTGATGCAATTCATCAATTATGTGCAACCACTTTAGAGGCTATACACGAGGCTGATCGGTTAGTTATTCCCCCTAATGTTGTTGATACGGAGAGACAATCATCGGATGAGGAGGTTGGGATAAGAGATGGTGGGATGCGGACTAGGGGTGGTGGGGTGCGGACTAGGGGTGGTGGGGTGCGGACTAGAGGTGGTGGGGTACGGACTAGACGTTCAGAGATCCACGAGGCCGATGAGTTTCTTGTTCCCCCCAATGTCATTGATGCGGAGAGACATTCATCAGATGAGGAGGTTGGGATGACAGATATTGGGGTACGGACCAGAGGTGGTGGGGTGCGGACTAGAGGTGGTGGAGGTGTTCGCACTAGAGGCGGAGGTGTACGAACACGTGGAAGCCATATTTATGATGATCCACACTTCCATAGCGATGATGTAGCTATACATTTTCCACCATCAGCTCTACAACATTCTTCCTTCAATTTTTCTACACCACTTGACCAGTCACTGCCTTATTCATCAGTTCCATCCATTGTTGAGGGGGTGATACAGGAAGATGTTGGGACATCATTCATGCAGGAGATATTGCATTCTTATATTGATGGGCCTTCTTTTCATATACCTATGTCGTCTAGTATCGATGTATCATTTACTCCACCTACAGCACCACTCATTGCTTTGTCACCACAATCATTAGGACATCCATTGAGAGATGATGCGGCGACACAAATGCAATACTTTTCATCACCACTTGTTGAACAACAGCTAGAGGCACAAGTGCAAGATGAAGGACGTGGACGAGGAAGAGGTCGAGGACGAGGACGGGGACGAAGACGAGGAAATGAAGCAACATTAGATGGTCCCTCAGATCAATCCGAGTTGGAAAGATGTCACCAACGGCCACAACGAAGAAGGAAGCCTCCTTCATGTGGCACACATTGATGACTTTTATATCTTGTATTTTTTTTATTCTTCGTTTATTTGTGTTAATGATGAATACTAACTTTTATTGGTTCCTAGTTCATTCTTCGTTTTTTTTTTTTTTTTTTTTTTTTTTTAATTTGGGACTTTTTTAAAAAAAATATTATTTTTTTTAATGGGAAATCGTCTCTTTTGGAATTTTTTTTTCGGATTTTTTTAAAAAAAATATATTAATTTTTTTTAATGGGAACTCGTCTCTTCAAGAGACGAGTTCCTTGAGGATTTTTTTTTTGGGATTTTTTTTTAAAAAATGTTAATTTTTTTTATTTTTCATGGGAAACTCGTCTTGAAGAGACGAGTTCCGTTAAGGATTTTTTTTTTTTTTTTTTTTAATTTGAGATTTTTTAATTTTTTTTTTAATTTGAGATTTTTTAATTAGGGAACTCGTCTCTTGAAAAGACGAGTTCCTTTAGGAATTTTTTTTTTAAATATATATATTTTAAAAAAAAAAATTTTTTTTATATTGGAACTCGTCTCTTGAAGAGACGAGTTCCCTTTAGGAATTTTTGAGAAATTGTATTTTTTTTTTTTTAATATATATTTAAAAAAATATTTTTTTTTTTTACAGTGAAGAGACGAGTTCCTTTGTAATTGTGTTTTTTTTTTTTTGTTTTTTTATTTGGGATTTTTTAAAATAAAAATATATTTTTTTAAAAAAAATATTTTGGGAAACTCGTCTCTTGAAATTTTTTTTTTTAAATATATATATTTTTTAAAAAAATATTTTTTTTTACATGGGAACTCGTCTCTTCAAGAGACGAGTTCCCTTTAGGAATTTTTTTTTTTTGTAATATATATTTAAAAAAATATTTTTTTTTTTACATGGGAACTCGTCTCTTGAAGAGACGAGTTCCCTTTGGAATTGTGTTTTTTTTTTTGGGATTTTTTAAAATAAAAATATTTTTTTTAAAAAAAATATTTTTTTTCCTAAAGGTAACTCGTCTCTTGAAATTTTTTTTTTTTAAATATATATATTTTTAAAAAAAAATATTTTTTTTTTACATGGGAACTCGTCTCTTCAAGAGACGAGTTACCTTTAGGAATTTTTTTTTTTTTTTTTAATATGTATTTAAAAATATATATATATTTTTTTACAAGGGAACTCGTCTCTTCAAGAGACGAGTTCCCTTGGAATTGTGTTTTATTTTTTTTATTTTTAATTTGGGATTTTTTAAAATAAAAAATATATTTTTTTTAAAAAAATATATTTTTTCCTAAAGGGAACTCGGCTATTCAAGAGACGAGTTACCTTGAGGATTTTTTTTCCCAGAAATCGTCTCGATTAAAAGAACTTTAATTTAAATAAACTGGAACTTACAATATCATTGAGCGGTTGTGTTAGAAGACTCCCCTCTGTTAGGACATTTTCGCCGATTGTGACCCTCTTGTTTACAAAGCCCACATCGCAATTTAACACTTGGTTCTCTCCAATCCATTTCATTCCTAATCCTTGAAGATCTTGGTCTTCCTTTATCACGTACTAGATTTGGATTAGGATGAACAATTGGAAAATTAGGCTCTGGCCAATATGCTTGATGTGGAATTGGATTGAATTGAGGTGTATAGCAACAAGCATATACATCCATCCTATAATGTTTGTCAACAAATTGCCAACTATCAATCCTTGCACGTGCACATACAGCCAACACATGTGAACATGGTATACCAAATGATTGCCATTTATTACAAGTACATGTTCTTTCTTTCAACTTCACAATTTGTATATTGTTTCCTTTATCCATATGAAACCCATGGGGAGCAGTTGTAACTTCAAATATCTCATTTGAACGGTGAAAAATATTGGCAGTGTGTCCATTAGCCCTTGATTGATATTTTGTTATTTTGTTAATGGCATAGGAAGTATACAAATCTCCATTTGCCATTTGAGTTTGTATCTCTGTTCGACGAGTCTCGAAATATGAAACACAACGATAGAAAGTTAATCGAACAAGAGTAGTGATAGGCAACATTCTAGCCCCTTTGAGCACTCCATTTATGCATTCAGCAATATTTGTAGTCATCCACCCATACCGATGTCCTCCATCATGTGCCAAAGTCCATTTCTTTGTGTCCAACCTCTTAAACCATTCTAAGCATTTGTCATCTAATCGTTTTAACTCAGTCATACATGCCTCATACTTTCGTGGTTGATGTTGAGACCCTGCTCTATACACTAAGTCTTTTAACATCTTATTTCTATATTTATCATTGAAATTGCTTGCCACATGCCTAAGACAATATCGATGGTGTGCATAAGGCGGGCTCCAACCAACACTAGGATCCCTAATGGCGGCTTGTATTCCTGCATGACGATCTGAAATAAGACATATGCCTTCTCTTTGTGTGACTTGAGTCCTTAATATATAAAGAAACCAAGACCAACTATCTGATGATTCCTCTTCAACTATTGCAAATGCTAGAGGGAAGATATGACCATTAGCATCGATTGATGTTGCAATCAAAAGTTTTCCTATGTATTTTCCATATAAAAAAGTACCATCTATTTGTATTATTGGTCTACAATGCTTAAATCCTTCAACACATGCCCCAAAAGCCCAGAACACACGCATAAAACGTACATTTCCATTGCAACCTGCTAGTAATGATGTCTTCCAAACAACCTTAGTCCCAGGGTTAGTAAGTTTAACAATATTCATCCACCTAGGTAAAGTTTGGTAAGATTCATCCTAATCACCAAATATCCTTATCATTGCTTTCCTCTTTGCTTCCCAAATCCTCTTGTAATGAACATTATAACCAAATTTATCTTTCACTATTTGATGTAATGCAGCAATTGAAATTGTGTGATCACTTTGGACTACATTTTGAACTTCTCGTGCAATGAAGGTTGAGTCTAATTGTGAGTGGTCTTGTGATAGTTTAGGGTAAACACAAGTGTGAGGACCTATGTACTTTGTTATCTCAAACAAACCATGACATTTACGACGACATGCACGAAGCCTCCAATTACAACCCTCAGACCATTTTTTACACTTTACAGCCCAAATATCTGGCTCAGATTCAATAACAATCAAATGTTGATTCCTACATATAGAATAACGTTTAACAGCATATTGTAAGTCTACCTTACTCTCAAACCGCAAACCCTTAAACAATTCATCTGATTCATTCCATAAGCCAGTGCGTGCTATTAAATCCTTGTCAGCGATGGAGTTAATTACATCCCAATTCAATTCTCTAAATATTGGGGAAGGGACATCATGTTCACCACCACCTAGCAATGATGCATCATTTTCTGTATTTTCATTATCCTCCATGTCCATAATATCCTCATTACCATCATCTTCATCAAATAACTCTACATTGTCATCATCATTTCCAGGTAAAATATCAACATAATTTCCAACTGTCATTACAATTGACTCAGTAACCCCTGCCATATCTACCCTAACTGTAGGTTCCATATCATTATCATAACTTTGCATATACTTAGGGGAAGATGTGTTATTTTCTACCATATGTTGACTTGGACCTAGACTTTCAATATGCAATGGGGTAGTAAAGCTACTAGGCACAGGGTGATAATCAATGGAAGAAGTTTGACAATACATTTCAATAGTATTTGGAGGAGGAGATTGTGCGACAACGGTGAACATTATCCTTACATCACCATCATCTCGAATAGGCAAAGGGACATAATTAACAGTACCATTTCCATTTGAAAAGGGAACTGGATATCGAAACACCATATTTAACTTGGTATAAGTACGATTAATATTTAGAGCATGACACAATTTTGTTTCTAACTCATCAAATGTTATCATACTATTGATTAAAACACCTTTATCAGGAGGACGATTATAACTTACCCCAAATTCACAATCAATAATTTCACCCCTGGTATAGCACAACACCGTGGTGTAACCGTCCATTATAAAACCTATTCAAAAGATCAACAAAAAATATCATCATCAATAAACTTTATGATAATAAAACAATATATATTTTGCAAATCTATTTTACTAATATTACGGTGCATTGTACATTACAATATATTTCTTTTCTTTTTAAAAAGGGATATTTAAATGTATATAATATAACATTTTAAATGTCCATTTACATATTTAAGATAAGACCAACTCTCGGATAATGTTCTACTTATATTTCTTATATTTTTATATTTTTTTAATTAATATTATATGCAAAAAAATAATTTAATACTAACAACCATTACTAAATTTATTTATTTATTTTTATTATATATTCTAACATTTTACAATTATCTATTTCTTTTCTTTTTTAAAATAGATATGAAATGTATATAATATTTGAATATTTAAATATATATAATTGACTATTTTATATTGTGTACATATATATTATATTAAAATATCCAATTAAATAAATCAAATAATATTTTAAATTTAAATATACTTTAATTTATTTTTAATTTTTAGCTCTCAATTTCTTACAAGAATTTTTTCAATAATTTAAAACTAATGTTAATTTTTATAAACTATAGAATACAAACTCAAAATTTCGAATAATGTTATACTTATATTTCTTATATTTTAATATATATACATATATATAATGTATGCAAAAAAATAATTTCAAAATAATTTCACACTAATAATATTATATATTATAACATTTTACAATTATATATTTCTTTTCTTTGTTAAAATGGACATTTAAATGTATATAATATTTTAATATTTTAATATTTAAATATATATTATATACCTTTAATACTCACTGTTACTATGTTATATTATAGAAAATTACTCGTATATATATTATACATTAAATAGCCATTTAAATAAATCAAATAATATTTTAGTTTTATTTCTACTTTTATTTATTTTTATTTTTTAGCTCTCAATATCTTACAAGAATTATTTCAATAATTTAAGACTAATATTAATTTTTTTATAATATAGAAGATAAATTCATAATTTCAGATAATGTTATACTTAAATTTCTTATATTTTAATATTTTTTAAATAATATTAAATGCAAAAAAATAATTTAACACTAACCACCATTACTAAATTTATTTATTTATTTTATTTTATTATATATTCTAACATTGTACAATTATTATATGTTTCTTATCTTTTCTTTTTTAAAATGGATATTTAAATGTATTACACAATAAATATGAAATAAAGGAAAAAATATTACCTATCAATAAAAACAAACTGATATAATAATAAAAAGGCAAAAATATTACCTACCAATAAAAACTGATATAATAATAAAAACTATATATCATAAAATAAAATAAAGCAAAAATATTACCTTAGAAGATATGCTCAAATTCTACCAAAGGTGAAAAACTGAGAAGTGAAAATTTCGGTTTCAAGTGGGAAGAGTGGGAAAATGTAAGTGAAGAAGTTTCAAGTGGGAAGAATGGGAAAATGTAAGTGAAGAAGTTTGAAGGTGAAAATGAGAATGAAGAAGGTAATTTATAGTATTTGAGAAGTTGTAAAAAGGTACCATGAGTGGTTAAAATTTGAGTTTAAAATGGAATTGGTAGAGTGTAACGGTATGATACCAACGTTCTTCTTCGAAATAGCTAGCCCGAAATAGCAAACGGGCTAGCTATGATAGCAAACGGGTTAGCTATGATAGCAAATGGCTTACCTATTATAACAAACAGTGTTGTTCAAAATAGCAAACGGTATTGTTGATAGCAAACGACTTACCTATGAAGAGACGATTTCCTTTTAGGATTTTTTTTTTTTATTTGGGATTTTTTTTAATGAAGAGACGATTTCCCTTTTGAAATATTTTTATTTTTATAATTTGGGATTTTAAAAAACAAATTTAAAAATATTAATTTTTTTAAAGAGACTATTTTCCCTTTGAATTTTTTTTTTTTTAATATTTGGGATTTTTTAATCTTGAAGAGACGAGTTACTTTTTTTTTTTTTTTAATATATATATTTTAAAAAAAATATATTTTTTTTTACATGGAACTCGTCTCTTCAAGAGACGAGTTCCCTTTGGAATTGTGTGTGTGTTTTTTTTTTTTTTTTTTTAATTTGGGATTTTTTTTTTAATATATATATTTTAAAAAATATATTTTTTTACTCGTCTCTTCAAGAGACGAGTTCCCTTTGGAATTTTTTTTTTTAATTTGGGATTTTTTAAAATAAAAAATATATTTTTTAAAAAATATTTTTTTTTACATGGAACTCGTCTCTTCACTTTGGAATTGTGTGTGTTTTTTTTTTTTTTTAATTTGGGATTTTTTTTTAATATATATATTTTTAAAAAAATATATATTTTTTTTAATATATATATATTTTTTTACATGGAACTCGTATCTTCAAGAGACGAGTTTCCTTTGGGATTTTTTTTTTTTTTTAAATTTGGGATTTTTTAAAATAAAAAATATATTTTTTAAAAAATATATTTTTTTTTACATGGAACTCGTCTCTTCAAGAGACGAGTTCCCTTTGGAATTGTGTGTTTTTTTTTTTTTTTTTTTTAATTTGGGATTTTTTTTTCTTAATATATATATTTTTAAAAAAATATATATTTTTTTACATGGAACTCGTCTCTTCAAGAGACGAGTTCCCTTTGGATTTTTTTTTTTTTTTAATTTGGGATTTTTTAAAATAAAAAATATATTTTTTAAAAAAAATATTTTTTTTTACATGGAACTCGTCTCTTCAAGAGACGAGTTCCCTTTGGAATTTTTTTATTTTTTTTTTTAATTTGGGATTTTTTAAAATAAAAAATATATTTTTAAAAAAAAATATTTTTTTTTACATGGAACTCGTCTCTTCAAGAGACGAGTTCCCTTTGGAATTTTTTTATTTTTTTTTTAATTTGGGATTTTTTAAAATAAAAAATATTTTTTTTTTTACATGGAACTCGTCTCTTCAAGAGACGAGTTCCCTTTGGAATTTTTTTTTTTTTTTAAATTTGGGATTTTTTAAAATAAAAAATATATTTTTTTTACATGGAACTCGTCTCTTCAAGAGACGAGTTCCCTTTTTGGAATTTTTTTTTTTTTTTTAATTTGGGATTTTTTTTTTAATATATATATTTTTAAAAAAATATATATTTTTTTTACATGGAACTCGTCTCTTCAAGAGACGAGTTCCCTTTGGAATTTTTTTTTTTTTTTTTTTAAATTTGGGATTTTTTAAAATAAAAAATATATTTTTTTTACATGGAACTCGTCTCTTGAAGAGACGAGTTCCCTTTTTGGAAATTTTTTTTTTTTTTTTTAATTTGGGATTTTTTTTTTAATATATATATTTTTAAAAAAATATATATTTTTTTTACATGGAACTCGTCTCTTCAAGAGACGAGTTCCCTTTGGATTTTTTTTTTTTTTTTTTGGATTTTTTAAAATAAAAAATATATTTTTAAAAAAAAATATTTTTTTTTACATGGAACTCGTCTCTTGAAGAGACGAGTTCCCTTTGGAATTTTTTTTTTAAAAAAATATATATTTTTTTTACAGGGAACTCGTCTCTTCAAGAGACGAGTTCCCTTTGGAATTTTTTTTTTTTTTTTTAAATTTGGGATTTTTTAAAATAAAAAATATATTTTTTAAAAAATATATTTTTTTTCCCTCGTCTCTTGAAATTTTATATTTAAAAAAAATATATTTTTTTTTAGATGAGAACTCGTCTGTTAGGAATTTTAAGGAATTGTTTTTTTTTTTTTTTTTTTTTTTTTAATATATATATATATATATATATATATATATATTTAAAAAAATATTTTTTTTTACATGGGAACTCGTCTCTTGAAGAGACGAGTTCCCTTTGGAATTAATTTTTTTTTTTTAATTTGGGAATTTTTTTTAATATATATATATTTTTAAAAAAATAATTTTTTTTTTACATGGAACTCGTCTCTCTTGAAGAGACGAGTTACCTTTGGAATTTTTTTTTTTTTAAATTTGGGATTTTTTAAAATAAAAAATATATTTTTTTTACATGAAGAGACGAGTTTCCTTTGGAATTGTGTTTTTTTTTTTTTTTTTTTTTTTTAATTTGGGATTTTTTTTTTAATATATATATTTTTATAAAAATATATATTTTTTTTACATGGAACTCGTCTCTTCAAGAGACGAGTTCCTTTGGAATTTTTTTTTTTTTTTAATTTGGGATTTTTTAAATTAAAAAATATATTTTTTAAAAACTATTTTTTTTTTTACATGGAACTCGTCTCTTCAAGAGACGAGTTCCCTTTGGAATTTTTTTTTTTTTTTAAATTTGGGATTTTTTAAAATAAAAAATATATATTTTTTTACATGGAACTCGTCTCTTCAAGAGACGAGTTCCCTTTTTGGAAATTTTTTTTTTTTTTTAAATTTGGGATTTTTTAAATTAAAAAATATATTTTTAAAAAAATATATATTTTTTTACATGGAACTCGTCTCTTGAAGAGACGAGTTCCCTTGAATAATTGTTTAGAATTTTTTTAAAATTATATATATATATTTTTTTTCATGGAACTCGTCTCTTCAAGAGACGAGTTTGCTTTTTTTTTACACACCCTCTCTCCTCTCTCCTCTCTCCTCTCTCCTCTCTCTCACCCTCTCTCCTCTCTCCTCTCTCCTCTTTCCTCTCTTCTTTCATGGAACTCGTCTCTTCAAGAGACGAGTTTGCTTTTTTTTTACTCACCCTCTCTCCTCTCTCCTATCTCCTCTCTCTCACCCTCTCTCCTCTTTCCTCTCTTCTCTCACCCTCTCTCCTCTCTCCTCTCTCCTCTTTCCTCTCTCCTCTCTCCTATGTGGCAAAAACTACCCTATATTTGTAATAACTTCTTCTATTACAGTAATTTAAGCATAACTTTTTAAAATTGCTGTACTATTGAGAAAAGTCCCTATACTAGAAGCCTTCAATTCTTTCCCCCCCAATACTCTTATTATAGTCCAATATATAGGCTCAGGCATCTTCGGATTTTCCAAGTTTGAGGTTCAATTCACACGGCTACTGGAGTCAATTAACAGATGATTGACCTTAGGGTAATAAAGACAATAACATTATTGTCTTCTTTTCAACAGCGGCTGTCTTTTCCGTTTTGTAAAATTTGCTTGTGCTGTGATTTAACTAAGCTTACTGTTGGGGAGAAAAATTGAGATTAACATGAGATTAAATAGTAATTCATAAATCAAATAAACTAGTTTTATATAATAAGAGAGTTGTAACGATTTACTCCCAATCATGTAAATATTGTTTGTTTTGAGCTCAATGAGACCTTATCAAATAAATTGGTTTATATAATAAGAGAGTTGTAACGACAAACTCTTAACAATATAGTTATTATATACTCTAGGCTTAATTGGATCTTGCGACTTTAAAATGTGTTTACAAGGTTAAAATTTTTTTTATACATATATAGTTTTAAGAACTTTTTTTTCCTATTCGTTGTAAAATATCATAATCAATCCCCTTACCCCAAATACAGACATAACGTCTTGGTTGCATTCCAATGCAAACTCCCACATTGAGGTCCCTTAAATGTAGATACAACGTTCTCGATGTATCCCAAAACAAATTCCCACATTAGAATAGGGGTCACATTTGATACAATTTGTAATGATTCAATTTTAATCGTGTAAATATTATTCACTTTGGGTTTAAAGGGACCTCACAACTTTAAAATGCATCTATAAGATTGAAAAAAACTTATACCCATGTTGATGTAAGATATACAAAAATATCCAATGATTTTTAATGGGCTTCTTCGTATGTATGATATCTAATACAAAACGAAGTTTCAACACCATCTTATTAGGAATGTTGGAGATTTAATTATGTCATATAAGTGAATTAATTTTATATTATTGGGTGTTTAAATTATTAATAATTACAAGTAAAGATATGCAATTTAATCGTTTGTGTTTGGCTGAATCTATAGGGCCTTCATGACTCAAGGGTGGACTCTTCAATTAAAGCTGGTAGCAAGTCATGGATCTATGCCTTCTGGCGTTTCAACTAACATCTCCATCATCTTCATCCTTTTGATTTTCATGGTCACGACCCACACTCAGTGTATTAGCCTGTTGGGATCCATCATTCAAACAACTCACAATTTCGGCTATATTCTGCTACCTCATTTATACTAAGACTCTTTGGTTCAGTGGAAGTTTAAATGCCTAAGACTCTTTGATTTGCGGAAGATTAAGGGAAAACAAATAAAGATGAAAATAACAGGGAAAGAAAAAGTTCTTATTTAGATATGATGAAAAAGTTGAGGTGTCATTTACAAATTCTGCTTAAGTCGGCTAACTAATCTCTACTCGATCTTTCAAAAATGTAAACCAACGTCAGACTTCAAAATAAAATTTGAAAAACAACTTAGAATTCGTTTGATAGTGATTCTAAAAAACTTTTAACATTCTTAATACTTGAAAATTTTTATCATTTAAGTGTTAAAAATATTAGAAACATTTTTTAGAATCATTTCTAAACGCACTCTTATTCACCTCCTCTCCATGTTTTCTATAAAGGGTTTTAAGAGCAAGCTCAAGTCCCCTTGACCGTCACCTACTATATATACATGCATCCAATATACTATTTGGGCAGATAAATTGAGAGTGGCCCGCCCCCCAAAAAAAAAAACTAAACTCATAATCTTTTCTGTTGGCTTGAGTAATTAAAAGGCTAAAAGCAAGAGGCGCCGCAAACACATGAAAATTGAAAATTTGCTGTGTGATTAAACAGTAGTATTGCAAACGTCATTGAGCTGTTTGTTTGGTGGGAAAATTCCCTAATATCCCTACATGGTAACAGCAGGTTTACAATAAATCCGTGGAGAAACAGTGTATACACGTAGATATTGCTTAGGATATGTGCTCCCATAATTTCGGGAGTGGCGTGTAAAGGACTGGTAGCTAGCAACATCATTTTGTAGTTAAAGAAGAGAAGCAAAACGACAATCTTGAAATAATTAAAATCAGGATGTACAATTAGAGTATGATAAGGAGCACAAACTTTAGTTTATCCGATCTCTTATTGAAGATATATATACATAATTTCCAAAATACAAACTAACTGCAAACTTTTCTACCATGCAATCAATTCATTACTGTTTAATTTGTTCAAAAAGTCAAAATGCATGCTTAATTATCCTTTTTTTTAGTGGATTAATGCATTGTTTACATGCCTCTTAAGTCAATTTCCTGGATTCCAGGAAATTCTTGCCCTTGGGTTCACAGGAGGAAATGTAGTCCAGGAAACTGGCGAAGTTTGTGTCCTTGTAACGCCTCGGATTGGTTTCATCGATGAGTTTTGGCGATGGCTGGACCGTCTTGTTGACGGGAAGACTGTGCAGGGAAGCAATGGAGATTCGGGAGTTGAGAGGATTAACCAAAACCCTATGAAGCACACTCTTGTATCTTCCATTGCTAAATATCTGTCAGCAAACCCAAGTTGATGAAATTTAATTAGATGCCTTTCCTTTACATGAAGGCAAAGCAGTAGTTTCCAAGTGGATATATATATGCACTGTTTGAAGGACACTCGAGGGAAGAAGACTGGTATGTATTAAATTCTATGAATAAACCGGGATGATAAACATAATTTAGAGTGAGTTTGATCGGTTTGATTAAGTACTACTAACCTCTAGATGGTCGCCGACATTAACTACGAATGAGTTAGGGATTGGTTCGACTGTTACCCATCTTCCATCATGCTGTATCTGGAGGCCCTTGACTTCATCTTGGAGAAGAAGTGTGAGGAAGCCATAGTCTGAATGTGGTGGCATGCCGAGGGTTAGGTCAGGTTCAGGGCAGGAAGGGTAGCAATTGACCACAATGAGTTGGCTTCCATCTTGGAATTCTTTTAAACTATCATATTCGTTGTTCTTTGTGGTGGCTTCCACCAATCCTAGGCTCTCTAGGATGGCCTCCGTGAGAGCTAGGTACAAGAATTTGGCTTGCTTGGAGTAATCAACAGCGCTTTGCCTGATTAAATAACGAAAATAATTTTTTTTAAAAATAATATAAGATACAGTTAGAAACAAATTAGTATTACTTGAAATTGGTTGGTAGGTAATCTCTAGCTGGCATATCCGAAGCATGGAAAGAAGCTTGAATGTGTCCTCACCTGAAGTCCACAGGCGAAGAGGGCCAAAATGGAAGAACACCTGAGAGGGGCTGGCAGCTTAGCTTCAAAAAATCTCTCCAGCAGAACACTCGATCCTTGTTCTGGTTAAAACTTGTTCCATACCTAACTGGGGCATACATATCAGTCGACATGTACTTGGATCTCTCCTCGAAAGGGAGCTCGAAAAATCTTTTACTCCCTTCAACCATGTTGAGGATAACTTCGCTTGGGATACCATGGTTTGTCAACTGCATCCATACAAACAAAAACCTCCCATCAGGGTTTACTGGTTTTACTTCCAGTTTTTGCAGGAACACATACATTAGTAAATGTTCAGTTTATATGGTTTATCTTGAGCTAGCCCTTAAACCGCATAATTAAAATCAAAGCTCACCTGAAAAAATCCATACTCCTCGCAAGCTTTGGCAAGGGTATTGAGAGCATGGGATCTGTTTGAGCCTTGCAGGTGAGCAAAATCAATGACGGGTAACTTGAGATTAGGGTTGCCACTTTGATTATCATCTCTGGTTAACCCAGGTCTGTCCGAGGCTGGCAATATGTACTTGTTGGGAACCCTGGTGATGCCACTGTCCCATAGGTGTTTCACTCCTTTCTGGTACTGGCTTTCTGGTTGGTCACCTTCCTTGTTGGCTTCGATTGCTGTGCTCATTGCAGGTGACATGGTAATACAAGAATCTAGCTGTAGGATATATGTGTGCGTGAGTGAGAGAGAGAGAGAGCGATAAAGAAAAAACGAATAAGAGTAAAAGAAGTGGTGTAGCAATAGGAGAGGGAAGTGAAGAAATGATGAAGAATAATGAGAGAATTGGTGTGGTGATCGTGAAGAAGAAAAGTGGTGTATTTATAGGAGAAATAACAAAATTAAAGCGAGCTGCAGTATCAAGTATTTGGGGGAGAAACCAGCTGTGGTTTTATGAGACTGCTTCTCCATTCCATTCCATGCAGCGGAACCGTTGACCAAGTAGAGTCAGCCCACGAGTTGGTGGTGCCCAGAAGTATCTTGGCGTCCTACATTTAGAAAATTTCAAAACCGAGTGCCTCCCTTGTCTTCTTCTTCTTCCTCTCTCAAAACTGAGTGACTCCCCTTGTCTTCTTCTTTCTCTCTCTCTCTCTCTCTCTCTCTCATTCTCCCTCATTACTTGATTTGCTTAAGTCTTTATCAATGTAGTGTTCAAAGTTTTTCCAAATTAATTATTTTCTAACCTTCTGCCTGTCAGGTTTGCCTAGAAAAATTAAGTATATAAAGTTTATGCGTACCATCATATTTATATTTTGTGAGAAAATGTTAATATGGCTGTGGTACATGTGACCATCGGTCCCATTGTTGTGATATCAAGGAAATGATCATATCACATAAATCTATTACTTAAAATCATACCACATTAATTATTTCTAAGAAAAAAAAGGAAGTCATCATCTAAGACATTTCATTTCATTTCACTGTTAATGTTAATATTTCCTTTGTAAAAAACAATGATTTTAAAAAAAAATTTAATCACATGAAAAAAATTTATATAATGCATAGAACATGCACACATTTTCTTTATCAATCGAATCCAAAGAAGCCAAAAAGGTGGAAAAACACCTTTTTCCTTCTAGTTTTAAATATTATTTTGAAGAAAAGTTAATCACTAAAACTTAAATAGTTATTAGGGAGGAAATTGAACACATTTTCCTTGTCCCAATATTATTTTGAAAAAACAAAAAATAAAAATTTGTTAAAGCTTTATTTAAGTTTTTTTATGTACAAAACAAAATTGAAGAGTCTATTATAATTATAAACTAAGGGTATATTTTACAATTGCTTTTAAGAATAGTTTTTTATTCTTTAGAACATAAAAATGAAAAAAAATATATTTGACAATAAAAAATTATTTTTTATTTTTTATTCTTAAGAATAAAAAATATGATATTTTTAGAGAACATTTTTTAGTTATTATTACTTGTTTTTTAAAAGTTTTTTTATAAAATAATTATATAAGTATATATAATGATTAAAAATAAAATACTATATATAAAAATGATTTTTAAAAATATTTAAAACAAGTTAAAAATATTTAGGTTCCTAAATAATTTTTTATTTTATAGAATATTAAAAAATAATTTTCAAAAATTGTTATTAAAAATTATTTTTGAAAAGAACTACCAAACGTAATAGTCCTTATAATGTCTTTATACAATTAGTTAAGGCTAATTAAATACTACTACAAATTTGTTGAAAATTATGTAATAAAAAAGAGACGTTCGTTGACCTCCAATGTTTGGAGAGGAATCTTAACCCTACTTTGATGATCATATTTCCATTATACCAATAGGAAACTTCATCTTGATATTGCTCCAAATTTAATATCTGCATCCTACAATTTTTGACTCCTAAATTATATACAGTCTTTCCCTCAAAATGAAAAATCTACAACAATGTTTTTTTCTGTCAACATTCTTCAAGGAAAATGGTGATTTCTATGGCATGTTAGAATGACATGTTTTATGACTTTTATTCAAAACAATAATTTCTATGGAAGTTTCCTTCCATAGAATTATATGTTTTATCACTTTTCTTCTTTTACAAAATAAAAAATATTCATACAAATTATTTAAAATCGATCAAATGTTGCATTTACATGTCATGAACTTTTTTTTTTGCGGATCAAATTCAATTGTGAAGTTGGAGGTAAGGTTATGAAAACCTAATTTGTTTGAATAAAAATTTAATAATCTAGAAGACTATATTTGATTCCATTTGTGGAGAAGGGAATGGAAAAAAAAAAAAAAAAAGAAAGAAAAGAAAATGACAAAAATATTGAACTTAAACCCAACATTTTTTTTCCCCTTATTCACTCCGAATCAATTTTAATACTTCGCCTTGATTCACTCCTAATCAATTTTAATACTTCCCGTATGAGTTGAAGAACTCCAAGTTAATGTATAAATTTGGTTAATATTTATCATAATTTTTTCTTTTTATTGTATTTTAAAAAATAAGAGAAAATTAAGTGGATATTTGATAAACCAACTTAACATAATTTAAGTCATTAAGTAAATTAATAGCTTGTTTGATAGTGATTTTACGAAACGTTTCTAACATTTCTAACATTTTAAAATTTTTGTCATTCAAGTGTTAAAAATGATAGAAACGTTTCCTAAAATTACTATTAAATATAGAGTACGTTTGATAATCATTTTAAGAAGTGTTTATAAACTTTTTAATATTTAAAATTTTTTATTTTTCAAGTAATAGAAATGTTAGAAAGATTTCCTAAAATCGCTACCAAACACATTTATAGTCTAAGAGTGGGTTTGAGAGTAATTCTAACAAATATTTTTAATATTTCTAATACTTGAATAATAAAAATTTTCAAGTATTAGAAATATTAAAAGCGTTTTTTAGAATCGTTGTTAAACGGGTTCTAAGTAAGGTTAGTAAAATAATATAATGATATGATTTAAATAAAAAATAACTTTAAGTAATAAGTAAAAATAATTAACTTATTTTTTAAGTTTATATATTCAGTTTATCTTTTTTATCCTCATTTATCTTAATTATTTTTATAATCTTTTTTATTACTCTACAACCTTTATTGGTACATAATTTCTATTTTTTTAATTATAATTTATAAGGATAAATATATCAATTTGATAATTTTAAAAAATAAATAAATAAATTTTATCAAACAATCTTTATATTTAAAATAAGAATTAAATAATAAATTTTAAATTAACAACTTAAATATAATTTAACTTAAAATCAAGTTAACTAATTAAGTAAGAGGTGTTAAGTTTTACTTAACACCCCGTAACTTTCTTCCTCTCATTGTTTTCTCAATCCAAAGTTTTACTTAACTTTGTGTCCTTAAGAGCCACAGTTCATGGGACTCATATAATTGTAAGATAAGTTATTTGAAAAATAGATGCATTTTTTAATTAACTACAATATTTCATTGCCTACAAATGTTTGAGAAAAAAATTAATTTAATCATTTCCAGAAGAGCACAAAAAGAAAAGAAAAAAAAAATTGAAAAATCCTATGCTTAATCCTTTTCATTATTTCCATATAATTTGTCTCATCACCTGGCAGCCAACTCATTTGCGCACTGCTTCCTCTCCAAAAAGAGCTCTCTGATCAAGGCATTAGATGCTTACAGAATGCCAGCTCATTAATTTGATTAAGGTCTAACGCAAATCTTTTTTAAAAGAAGAAATGAAAGGGAAAGGAAATTTAGGCTTTGACAAATGTGGCATCTGCCTTGGGATTAGGTATAGCATATGCTGCAAGAAACATAGCACAATTTGAATAGTTTTAAGAGGACATATGGGATTAATAAATATTTAAAAATTAAGTTAAAAGACAAAAATATTGGTTCAATAAGGTATTTTTCTTTAAAATAATTGGTAAGGTATGTTGTAAAGAATAATGTTGGGTATGTATACTGTCTTAGTCCTACTTCTTTCATTCCCACTTTTGAAACCCATAGAAAATTTATGTGAATCTAGACAACTTCTGTTTTTCAAACCAGGGTTATGGAGATGAATTTTTGAGATTTATTGACAATTTCAGCCACTTATTTCCATTTGTTGACATGGCTTTCTAATATACTTGGTTTTTTAAGTGATCATCAAATAGGATTTGACTCATCTCGACTTCAACATCCCTCGAGTTTCTTTGAGCCTTAATTTCACGTAAATGTATTTGAATGCTCCATCATTAATGATTTCATATATAATTTTAATCAAGTTGATAAATTGTTTCATCAATTTGATTTTTATCATATTATGTATGTTAAAAAACATAATATACATATTGAATCAAAATCCTATAAATTTAAAATTCTATGAAAATTAGAGCTAGGTTTGATGGAAGGTTATGAGTTCGAGTCGCTTTTTCGCAATTTGCATATTGAATTTTACAGAAAGTCATGAGTTCAAGTCATCTTTTCATAATTTATATATATATTACAGATTTTGATCCAAGATTCTAGTACTAGAAGACTAATGGTCAATCAATTAAGTAATAATAAACCATATCCATGTGCATGTTGGCAAAGGGGTAGAGGCACCAAGGAGGATACCAGTCTCCTAATTAGCCCAATGTATTCCAAGATGAATATCTACTAAGAGAAAGTTAACATATGACTAGATATATTAATGGCCTGGCTCTTGTCAAAAAATATTATAATAATTAATATATAAAATATATATATATACCCTTGAGGCTATGAACTCGTTTGAAAGATCTCAGCCAAGTATTAAATTATGAAATGACAGGTAGAGATTGCAGTGTCCCATGGTGGTTTGAGAAGGTGTGCTCATGAGCGTCTTGCAAGGTTTGTGACTATGATGTATATATATTTCCTTCTTACACAAACCCGTGTGCCCTAATTATAAAACAAAACAAAACAAGAGTCATCAAATGTTAAGCATGAGCACAGGCCACTGCCCAACCAACTCTTCAGTCTTCCCTTTAAATTAATTAAGGTAGACCCAATGGAAATGAGAGGGGTATAGTATTAATAAAAGTGTAGGTAAGAGTTTGTCTTTCTCAATTAATGTAAACCTATGAAAATGTAGGTAACAGGGTGGGGTTAGGGGTGATGGTGGTGGGGATGGCATCCTGGTCCACAGTATTTGGCCATTGCTCCAAGCTCCATCCATGCATGTTTGTCCTTTCTTCTCCATTCGATGCATGCTCTGGATCCACATCACTCTCCAACATTGTAAATGGTTTTTCTAACTCACATCTTCTTATTAATTTCTCATCTCTATCGATTGATTCATCTACTCCATCTTTTTTTGTCATCTTTGTCAAGCCATGCATGTAGTCCACTAATTTTCTTGACCATTCCTTAATTGTTTATATTAAATTTTTGAAACCCTAAACTTATTAGGAATATTTCTATATTAAAATTTAAAAAGTATGTTTGAGGAATAATTGTCTCTTAGCATATGTTTTTTTTTATTGGTGAAAATTCTTGTTTAGATTCTTCTCGTACGGTTGAATTTTCTTTTCCATAAGCACCTATGGACATAACAACATTACCTAATATATTTTTTTATTAAAATATATTTTTTTGAAAAATATTTTTTATTACAAGCTTATCAAATATATGTTTTAAATTAAAAAATATTTTATTTTCTTAACAATAAAAAAATATTTTTTTAAATAATTTCCAAACATGACACAAAATTATTTTCTAATCAAATAAGGAGGTTGAATATACAACAATAAGAAGTAATATTAGAAAATTATACTATCACATATTTTATTTTTATTTCATGATAACGAGGTTGTCATATACATTATTTCAAATCTAGTATTTCAAGAAAGAAGCAAATATTTTCGAGGTGATTGTAATTTTAACCTTTGAATGAGATTGAATGAAATCAACAAACACCATGGTAATCAAGCTCTCCCTTCATCCTTTCACATCCTCAATTTCCCACTTTCCTCCAACCTGGTAGGCTTAGGATTAGGGTTTCTAAGTTACACTCTTTCTCACTTCTGACATTGAGTCGACTCAATTCCAAGTCGATGAGCATTGAGTCTGCTGCAAACCTCAATGACCTCGTCTCCAATGACAGAAAAGCTGAAAACTCTAATAATCCGATATAGTACATGGTTTTCTAGTGAGACTTGATAAAAAAAAAAAAGATCATCATTACACAAGGTTTATGTTTCAATGTGTGCGATTTGAGCTTACAATGATGATAACCCATAACTATCAATTTTGTAACAAAAATTTATAAATTTCTATATTCTTTTTACGTTAAACAATTGACAATCTTATATATGAGAAAATATGTATTGGTAATAACATGAAAATGCCTTTTTTTTTCTTTATTTGTAATTTTTAAGAGAAGATGAATAAATACAAAGTAAAAATTATGACATAACTTGTAATGTTCGATGATAATAAAATTTAAGATATTATCTATTAGGGTATGAAGAACACACAGAGTTTATGAAGCTTTGCTAAAAATTGATTGGAATTGTTTGAAGATAAATAATGTTGTAATAATTTGTGTGATATCTTACATCAAATAAAGGAAAAAGTTTATGACATTATATAAGTATGAACTTCTTTTAACTATGTAGAAGTATTTTAAAACCATAAGGGCCCCTAGAACCAAAAGCGGATAATATCTACATGGTTGGGTGTGAGTTGTTTCAAATTGTGTTAGAGCCGATCCCCGACTCCGATGTGGGGGTTTGTTTGGACCTATAGGGGGTGTTTATCTGTTTGATCCTACAATTCCATGGGGTACAACGAGTACATTGGGTTTGTATGAAGGGATGGTTGTGATATCTAACTTCGGATATGAGAGAAAGTTTCTAGGACTATATGAATATGAGTTCCCTTTTGGGCCCAAAACTGATAATATTTACACGATAATTCCCAACCCCGGTGTGAGGGTTTGTTTAGCCCCATAAGGGGTGTTTTTATGTTTGGCCTCATAATCTAATGAGATACAACAAAGACGTTGTGTTTGTATGTGGAGGTGTTTATGATGTTTCACATTGAATAGGGGAGAAAGTTCCTAACACTATTTAAATGAGTTCTTTTAATCATATAGATTCATTTTAAAGCCGTGAAGACTCATGGGTAAAAAACAGACAATAACTATATGGTTGAGTGTGCGTCCTTGCAAAAGGTATTAGAGCCAATCATCAACCTCGATGTGGGGTTTGTTTGGCCCTATAGAGGATGTTTGTCTATTTGGCCTCACAATTTCATGAGATACAATAAAGATGTTGTGTTTATATGAATGAATGTTTGTGATATCCTACATTGGATAGAGAGAAAGTTTCTGACATTATATGATTAAGTATGAGTCTCTCTTAACCTTATATATGCTTTTTAAAAGCGTGAGGACCCCTTAAGTCCAAAACGAACAATAACTATACGGTTGAGTGCAGATCGTTATAATTTGTATGTTAATAAATGTGTGTGTATATATATATATATATATATATATATATATATATATATATATATATATACTAACAAATTTTTTCTTTTTCTTTTTTACTATTCATTGGGATATTTAAAATCATAAGTGCCCTTAGAGCCAAAAACAGATAATATCTACATGGTTGGGTGTGAGTTGTTTTAAATTGTGTCAGAGCCGATCCTCGACTCTGATGTGGGGGTTTATTTGGACCTACAGGGGGTGTTTATCTGTTAGACCCTACAATTCCATGGGGTACAACGAATACATTGTGTTTGTATGAAGGGATGTTAATAAATGTGTGTATATATATATATATATATATATACTAGCAAAGTTTTTTCTTTTTCTTTTTTACTATTCATTGGGATATTTATGAAAACTTATGTTATTTATAATAATTCAAGTTGTTCCTCATTATATCAATTTACTATTTAAAAGAAAAATTTTGAATAGCTTGAGATTTGATATGTTAACTAATGACCCATGCCTATTTGAATGGGAAAAAGATGAATAACTTGAAATTTGATCATATTGTAATACATCGTACTTGTAGTGTTTTTATATCGTAATATTAATATATTTTTGTTATAGCTGTGTAATCTAATCAATTGCATTATTCAAATCTTAATATTAATAATTGAAGCTCATTTTCGGTACTTTTGCCTCTAATTTTGTTGTAAGGACTTTTGAGGACTTTTTCCCTTTTTCTTACTATCCTTTGCTAGGCTTATCAAAATAGCCTACCCTTTAGATTACTTGTAATCTATAGTCCACCCTATGCGATGATTTTTTCAAAAGAGAATAATTCCTAATATTGTTATAGTTACAAAACAACCTAATTAGAAAATAGAAATATAATTTTTTTTAAAAAAATAAAAAAATTTAGTTGTTATTTTTACTTCTTTTTTTTTTAAATAGAAAAATAGATCAAGTAGTTAAAAATAAAACACTATATATAAAGTTTATTTTAAAAAATTATCTAGAAACATAGAAAATAAATTGACTTTTGTTATACATAACATCTTATAATTTTTTCCAAAAATTGTTCTAAAAAAGTGTTTTTGAGAACAATTTTGAGAAAACACTCCCCAATTTGTCAAATTTTCAATGAAATTAAATTTCATAAATGTTATAGTTTTGTTATTAAAAAATATTGATGGTAACACTTAAATCATAAAATTTGGATTAGACCCAATTTTTTTTATTTCCTAGATTTTTAAGAGCAAATATTGTAAAACAAATCTTATTTAATCATAATTACCAATTCAAAAAGTAATAAGGTTGTTTATTAAATAATAAATAATAAATTTAATAATATATAATTATTTTAATTATGATTAATTTATTTAATATAAAATATTTTTTATTTTTATACTATATATCAAGGTACAATTATATTGTAAAACATTTTATATTTGAAAAGCTCTTATAACAAATTTTATTTTCCACTATATTAAATTATTATTAATACTATATAATAAATACAAATTTATTATTGATTTATTTATTATCAAGAATATGAATTTATTTTTAACTTATTAATACTATAATAAACTTTTTTTTTTCAAATTCTTACTTGATAATATTTTTAGAGAAAAAAAAATTCTCAAATAATAAAATAATAAAATATAATAATAATAACAATAATAATAAAATATCTAAAAGGAAGGAAAACATCTATATGGAGGAGTCTAGTTGTTGATTGATTCGGATTACATGAGAGACATTTTTGGGAATAATTACTCATTAAAAAATGCATGTATGTTAAATTATTTTTAAATAAATAAAGATAATACTAATTTTAAAAATCTAAAGTTCTTTTTTCCACATATTTTTTGAATCAAATATCACTTTTCCTATTTAATTACTTTGAAAGAAAAAAAAAAGAATTGATACTCTTTCCCAAATTAAAATTCCAAAAATTAATAAATTAATTTTAGAAATATATAAATCCAAAGGTACACCACATCAAAGCAAATATTTTTAAAAATATTTAACATTTTCTTAGCAACCAAACATAGTTAAACACAAATTTTCTAACTAATTATAAAATTTTATTATGGTAATAACTTCTAATATTTTGGAATATTTGGAAATTATGCTAAATTGCTAGTTTTCAAATTAAAATAAACAGAAATATAATAACTAATTTTATAGATGTTTTAAAATGTAAAAATTTAAAAAAAATGATTCGACATTCAAATATGAATAAAAACAAACAATTGATCAATTAATAATATTCAAATACTAATAAAAAAACAAATAATATAAACATTTTGAAAGTGTTTTATAAATCAACTTAATGATCACTTTATATAATTTAACAATTTAATTTAAGTTATTGAGTAGATTAAATATATTTAATGAAATAATTTAATATCACAACTTAAAGTTAAAAACATCTTTAAATATTAAGTCAAAATAATTAACTTATTTTTAATCTTAAATCTTTTTTGCTTCATTTACTCATATCTAATGAGGGTCTATTTTTCAACCATGACTCCACATCTATACGACCAGGAAATTTTGAAAACTGATCCAGTAATTTTAAATTTTAAAGTTGTTTTTTGAAAAAACAACTTCAATATTTAAACTGAAATTGTTTCTTTAAAACACAACTTCTCATTGATGTCTAAAAAGTTTCCATCAATTTGAAAATAATTTTAAATTTATCATATTTCAAAGAAAAATATATTTTAAAAAAGCTTTTTGTGGATCCCGCATTTCGGCTCATGCGTTTCCCCACTCGATGGCAAGATCGATTTTTATTTTAAAAAATGATTTATTATATCCCATTTTGTAAATATCTTTCTCACACTCCTGGTTTTCAAATAAGTTTTTTTCTTGTTTTCTTAATTAGTTTCCCAATTTTCAAATTCTTCAAATATTTTTTTTTCTTTTTCAATTCTTCCATTTTTACCCTTAGCATTTTTTTTTGTTCCAAAAATTCCATTTTTAGTAAAATTGGTCGCCACTTTCTTTCCGGCAAACCACTTCCGAATTTTCTCTTATTCTCAAAATGTTTTAAAATAAGCAAAAATCAAATTTTGTAATTCTAAGTGATGGAATTTACAAAATTAATTCATGCAAAAATAAATTGGGCTTTGGTGGGGGCCCTACATCAAAGAATTTTCTTTAAAATAAAAAATCAATTTGAATGAATGGTGACATGTAATGACTTTGTACTCGATTTAGTAGCACGTGAGCTATGTTTTATGTCTATTATTTGTGCACTAACCTCACTTCTTGATAGCGCATTGAGGATCGTTGCCCAAGTACGTATTTACTCGCGTCTTAGTCATTCTTTGTGCATATTCAGACTCTCACATGTGCATGATCATTCAGGGTATTCGTTAATTTACTCATCAATTGTCATGATTGCTTCATTTTATTAGTAGATACCTGACTTTAGGGACTTAGAGGGGTGCTACGGTATTTATCGTACCTTCCCGATAAGTAACCTGACCTTTGAACCTGATCCGGTTTTTTCACAGCCCGCCTTTTCCAAAATAAGGAGTCACACTTAGGGTTTTCTTTATTATTTTGTTTACCATTTAAAAATAAAACTTAAATAAGTGGCGACTCTAAGTCATTTTTCTTAATAAATAAATCATTTTTCAAAATAAAATAAAAATCGAGCTCATCATCGAGTGGGAAACCCATGAGCCGAAAATGTGGGGTCCACACTTTTTTTTTTCTTTTTCTTTTTTCAAAATCCCTCTATATAATATTATATCTCGGGGTTAATACATGCCACGAACAAATTTCAGTTTTAAAGGTCAACTGCAATTAATTATTAAGTATAATTTGGATATAACTATAATATTTTCCTTTAAATAGAAAATAAAATTTTAGTTCACTAAATTTTAAAAATATCAAAATTATCCAATATTTTTAAAATATAGATCCAACGGTAAAAAATTAAATACATATATAGTGATACTAGTTATAACTTTCACTTTTCAACTTATTGTTGCATGCAGAATTTAAAAGCTATCTTAAATATGGCCATCATAATCATATGCTCATAGTTTTACCACTTGGCATGGCCTTGGTCTTATGCCATATTTTTGGGAAAAATTACTATGTTGATTATGAAAAATGTTATGGTACTTAGCAAAGTTTAAAGTTCAATATCTAGATGACATCGATATAGACTATTTAACAGAAGTCTAAGGAAATGAAAATAAAATATTATTAACAAAAACCACACACACGAACAAAAAATAAAAAATAAAAAAACACAAAAATTTTAATATAATTCGATGATCAATGAGATCCTTATGTTTACGAAATGTACTAACGTTTAACAATCCATTAGTCAAAAGAAAAAAAAAAGAGTTTATATGATGAAGCTCCCAAAAAAACCTTTCAATTGCAACTGGACTCTCTTATAAAACCCTAAAAAACATAATAATATTAAATATAAATGAGGATAAATTTATCATTCATTACATAAATATAAATAAATAAAAAATTCTAGAGGAGCTACCTCTTTAGCCTCAATGAGCTAATCAAATCAAGGAGTTCCCCATGAGCTTAATGGAGGACTCAACCGTCAATATCTTGAACGAAGTGTAATAAAACTTATTTAGACTTCATAATCCAACGAATATAATGATAAATACAAATGAAAAACTAGTATACAAATAATGGGGTTAAAAAATGTACATATCACTCCAACTGATTTTATGGTGATATTTAGAACTTATAGAAAAAGGGTAATGAAGACCTCATGCAATCACGTTGTGGTACGTGGTACTTGATGCATGGATCCAATGAATCAAAATGGCACACCTTCTCTTGATCTACGATATTATTACAGAAGAAATGATGTGTATCTTCTTCTTCCGGAAATGGGCCAAAATTCAAGAGGTGGTGTAGATGCCTCAAGCTGTTTCTATCAACTGGAGCTTAATAATGTCCATGATTTCCATTATCAACCTCCAAAATGGTCCTCCTTAACCTTGGTCCATAACCTATGCTAATGTCCAACATTAATCCCTCTTCTCCTGAAAACAACTAGCTAGAAATTGCAATGCCCACTTTACATTGAGTTCCATGCATCTGTCCCCTTCCGATTGAGAAATCAGGACCCTGTCATCTCTATAATACAGTATCCAGGAATAACAGCTACTGTAATGTTCTTCCTTATGGCGTGTAGCAACTTCCAGCCAAGTTTCTTCTCAAGTATTTCTGTCGACGCACTTGAATCCAAAGTCCTTCCCATCAAAGTCTAGCTGTCATGCAGCTTCGACTCTTGGGTCTCGTTCTTAACGTTATCACCATCAGTATAAATGACGACTTTGAATTCTATATATATCTTTCTTCCATCTCCATTCTCCAACCAAAAAATAATTTTTCTACCGACATTCACAGAATCATTCATCTAACTTTTTCTTGAAAATGATGTGCCCTTTGAGATGTATAAAATTCTTTGTAGAATAGAAAATGCGTACAGTGTATCTCGTCAAGGAGAAAATTAAAAAATCCAAGATTTCCCTCTTTCGCGTGAGTAGGGGGGTAGGACTCGGCCCACCCTATATTCGGTCACTCTCCCTTTCAATTATAACGCGATAACTTGACTCTCTCCACTCCCATCAACTGCTCTCCATCTCTCTCTTTCACCTACTTTTTATTTTTCAAAAGGAAAATGGAAATAAAAGAATAAATAAATTGGACGCATTTTAATTCCTCACCTAATCACACGTCCCCGTCTCATTTCGTACGTCACCAGGTTGACATTTTAGGACACTAACTACCTTGAAAGATACTGGGTAAAAAAAAAAATAGGCTTTTGCTAAAATTTAGAAAATATTTTTTAAATTTTTGTGATTTTATTAAAAGTATTTATTTATTTATTTATTTATTTTTTAAGAAAACACTACTT
This sequence comes from Vitis vinifera, assembly GCF_030704535.1. Taxonomy (NCBI): domain Eukaryota; kingdom Viridiplantae; phylum Streptophyta; class Magnoliopsida; order Vitales; family Vitaceae; genus Vitis; species Vitis vinifera. The sequence goes on from NC_081817.1 coordinate 7,445,678, forward strand.
CTATTAAAAATATATTAATAAAAACACCATCAAATACATTGAATTATATTAATTTGTCAAATTATTACTAAATTAGATTTTTATGCAAGTTTTTATGTCGGTGTATAAATTATTTATTTAATTGTATATCTATTTTGGATGATTCCAAACTCTATTTCATATTTTAGTATGCCAAGGGCATTTTTGGGTAGGCAAATTGAGCCCAGATTGGAAGCTCAAGCCTAATGACTTTGAATATTTTTTTTAAGTCGACTGGAGGGTGGCTGCATAATTTTCAAGCCTTCTAGAGATTGACTTTGAACAGACTTACTAATTTCTTGCTATTATTTAAAAGCCCATCAACCATTAAAGTCTTCTATTTTTTCTTATAATTTTTTCATTAATATGCTTGATAAAATTAAAGCAAAGTTATTTTAAGGTATTTTCACTCATTTTAATATTTTAAAAGAAAATTAAGAAAAACACGGTATTTTAATGTGATTCGAGGACCAATATGATTTTCATGTTTTTCGAGTGTACTACCACTTAATAATATTCTAAAAAAAAGAATGAAGGATTACAATAGTAAAGCTTTAAAAGCAAAACTTTAAAACATAAAAATATTAAATATATAATAAAGATAAAATTGTTATTTATTATATAATTTATTTATTTATTTATTTAGGGGGTATTGGCCCCTTCAATCCCCATGAGTTAACGGAGCAATTTCATCCCCTAGTTCGGAGCAAAGTATAGCAAAACTTATTCAAACTGCACAATCCAATTTATTTGTATTTTTTCACTAAAATATTACTCTCTAATAGCATATGTAATAAATAAATTTTATATTACATTGACTAAATTAATTTGCAAATTATTATATAGAATTACATTATCTTAAAGTACATTATTATTTATTTTTCAAATAATTTAATTTTTTGGATTAAATTTTTTACATGTGAAACTAATTGTCTATTGCTAATACTAGAGTAAATAATCATTTAAGAAATAATATTATCCTAACATTAATAAGTGCATTATATTGAATTAGCTAAAAGTATGTTATTGTTGATGTGTATATATTTATAAGATGTAAAATAAAAACTTGTTATTATGAATAAGTTTACATGATATCAATTAAAATAGAAAATAAAATTACTTCAAAAAAAAAAATTTTAAACATTTAGAATTGATTTTTAACTGGAAGAATAATTTTGTTTAATAAGGGAAGATTCCAGTATAAAGCCTTAAGTTGGAATGTGACTTGAAGAGCTTAAATATTAATTTATCAAAATAAAATAATGACTTGAAAATGTGTTGATTTCAAAATTGAAATTAGTGGGTTGTTTCCTTAAGGAGGCGGCTCTATAGACTTAGAAATATATACCTCTCGGCTTCATAGTTTTTTTTCATAGAGGCATTCAAGCCTTCCATAATTGACTTCCATCAACTTCCTAATTTCTCCTAATTCTTAAAATGAAATTGTGACATTATATCCTCTGTAGACCAAAAATGACTGGGTGGTTTTTCAAGTATAAGATTAATTTCTTATATGAAATTTTTTTAATTATTTATGCACTTAAAAAATCAGAAAATTTTCTGATAAATTGTGACAAATTGATATTTTAATATCAAATTTAAAAAGATGTTACTTTAAGTTATTAATGGGCCAATTAAACTTAAAGATTATTAGATATTTATTTTGTCTTACATGCATATGTTTTCTCAATCAGGAAATTTCAACGGACTCCCTTTTTTTTTTTTTTTTAATTCCTTTAAGTCCACCCTTTTTGAACTTGACCAAATTTGTTCTTAAGTCTTCCAATTAATGTCAAATTTTATATGCCAAGGAGAAAATGCTACAAGGCTGAAATTTATTTGGTTTCTCCATGGTAGGTCCAACTGGGGATACCTGCTCTGCTACTCCGTTGTGATGTCTCCGAGTCTATGAGTTGCCTAATACCAAGACAGAAATACCTTCATCATATAATTATTATATTTATATTTTTTTTAAACTTTTTGGCGTTAGATTGTGAAACCTGAATTAGTATTATTACGCTTTATTTGAGATGCCAAGGGTCGAGTTGTCTGATCAATTCGTGAGGGTTGAGCTCCCTAGTGAATTCATGGGGATCGAGCTGTCTAATTAGCTCATAGGGGTTGAAGGAGGTAGCGCCTCTTAGAGAAATTTTTTATATGATGATTGACGAGTTTGTCCCTATTATATATTTAATTATTTTATATTTAAGGGTTTTCTTAGAAAATACAACCATAATTGAGAGATTTTTTTTCCTTGATTTTCATTGTATTTTTTTATATATTTTTCATTAAAAATAAATGCTTGAAATATAATTTAATTTATTTTATTATGTGCCAACTCTATTCGAAAAACATTTTAGCTCATTTCTCTTGATTAATAAGATCAACCATAAATTTGTATCACGATGATATGTTTGTATTAGAAAAGAAGAGGCGTTAAGGATGTATCGCCATTAATTAATATTATAATTTGGACTGATTGATTAGGTTGGAAACTAATCCAAACCTAATATTATCTCACTTGGTAGAAAATTTTCAAGCAAAGTATGATATTAATATAATATAATTATATATGATAAAAAATTAATTTAATATCATAATTAACAAAAAATTAAGGGAGAATTATCTTTTGGGGGTAGATGGGCCCCCAAATTAACAAAAGGTCCATATAAGTCTTCAAATTGAGTTGAAGGATATGAAATAGTAACGGACAAATATACCCTTTAAGTACACATATAAAATATTTTATAAAATTAAGTTAAATAATTTTTTTTCAATAATTTTTTTTTCAAAAATACTAAATTAAATAAAAGTAGTTTTCAAAAATATTAAATTAAAAATTTTTTTTCAAAAATATTAAATTAAATTTTTTTTCAAAAATATTAAATTAAATTAAAGTATTTAAAAAATTTAAATTAAATTTTTTTTAAAATATTAAATTACATAAAAGTATTTTTTTAAAATATTAAATTAAATAAAAAATATTAAATTAAATAAAAGTATTTTTAAAAAATATTAATTTTTTTTTTCTCAAAATCAATAAAGGGTATTTTTGGAAATACTGAAGGATGATATCCTTCAACTCAATTTTCATACTTTCATTGGGTCTTGGGCTCAATTTGAAGAGTTACATGAACCTTTTGTTAATTTGGGAGCCCATCTACCCCCAAAACATAATTCTCCCAAAAATTAACTTATGTTTTGCTTTATATTTATCATCATCTACTTCTTTTCATTGTTATTTTATTTACTAAACAAGATAAATAAATAGGTAAAATTAACCTTGCATACTAAAATTATTAATACTATTAATAATTTTTTGAAACTATAATTTTTGTATTGTGTTTGAGGTTAACCCAATCTCAAGTCCAACTTAGCCTAAAAAAGGTGACCTTGTCATTTGATTTCAATATGGGAGTACAAAAGAATCCAAGTTGGGTTAAGTTCAATTCAAACATGTTGCATCCCTTTGTGGACGAAACTTTGTATTCAATCAAGCCTAGTATTTGTAGAAGCTCATAGCTTCAGTGTTTCAAGATTTGTATAAGGTATTAGACTACTTATATGTCCAAATTTTTGGCAAAATTCACTTAATCCTAACAACATCATTACCAATCTATAATTAAAATTTATTCTATGATCTTTAACTTATTTATTTTATTTTAGTATTGGAATGTGCTATATATTGTTCACATGTTCTAATATTTGCATTATTTTACTTTATATTTTTGTGTAATTATGAGATTGAAAATAATTAAAAAAAATGACAAAAAATTAAGAGCTCAACCATTATTAGCTTTATAATTACATTAGGTGAATATTGTTAAGCATTGGGTTAAATTCAAATTTTAAATTTAAAGTACACTAAAAATGAAAATAAAGAAGAGCAAGATAAAATTTAATAAAAAGAAAATCTTTTCACAAACTCAACAAACAATTATATTTCTTTCTAAGAGGGTTGGTTCAGAGTCGAGAACAATAACATTATGTTTAGGGCACGAAGGAAAAAAAGAAAAGAATTTTTCCAAAAAGAGTATCTATGTTGAATAAATCGTAATGGACTTGGATAGGTTTTGTAAATCATTATGTATCAAATTAAATTTAGAAAACTTTCAAAAATTGGAAAAGCTTTAGATTTGAGCAAACTTAGGCTTAAGAGCTTAAGCACCATTCAAGGCCCCCCTAAGAATGCTTGAACATACCTTAGGTCACTTAAGCACTCTTATCTATTTTTTTTTTCCAATTAAATTTTATTCCCAAATTTCTTATAAGTTCACTATATATGTCAATTTTATATCATTATACTCTAATTGATTCAATCATACTTGGACTACATTGAGATGTCTTCTCTAGTGAATTGAAGTCTTCTAGAGCAGCATAAATCACAGAAGAAACATGTACAATGATAAATTAGGATGAAATGATCTAAATTCCCAATTTCATTAAATAATCTAAAACATAGGACATCATGTTATATGTGTATATATCGAAGAAAGACATTGAGTTTTTTGACTATTTTTTCTCGTATGTGTGTATAATTATAACTAAAGAAACCTTGAATTTTGTAGTATCGTACTTTCTTATCATTTAAAAAATCCATAGAAAAAAAGAAAAAAGTGTCTAATATTTGAAAAAAAAGAAGAAAAAAAGGCCCATGTGAATGGATAAGGAAGAGCTTACATATAAGTTTTGGAGTCTAAGTTACTAGTTTCTAACTATGATTAATTAAACATGTCACATGTTTACCTCATTGGCAAACTTTGTCAAATGGGATAACTCAGTCTAACATCCTTTTCCACCATAAATGATAACATATTGAAATCAAAATACACATGTCTAATTTGATCATCTTATTGATTTGGTATTATATATAAACAAAGATCCACTTGCCATTGGGTCCCAAAGATGAGATGCTCTTTAATAATGGCTCACAACTAATGACTTGGTCGTTCAATTTTTATCTTAGGGGATATCTTTGCTTCATTTGGACCATCCAATAGACACTAACAATAAAGCTTTTAGTTATCCTATTTTCTAAGTGCATGTAAGTTTGTAATTATGTTTATTGACTAAGATTACATACAACATATCTTAAATGTGATTTTATATATGGTAGCGATCAAATAATTAATTACATAAGTATTATTTTGTTATATTTGGTTTCTGCGTATTTAAATTTAAATCTCTATTTTTTTTTATGATTTATTATTTTATACCTTAACACTATTTATTTGTATTTTATTCATTTTTATTTATATTTTCATCTCAAAATGCATATTAAAGGTTTGAAATGACACCTAAGACGTCGTAAAATCTTCGTGTTTAATACATTTATTATTTTGATAAGTCTTAAATCTCTTTCTAGAATTTATAATGTTCAAAGGTTGTTATTTTATAAAAATAAACTTGCGTGTGAACTAGGGAATTTGAATTCAAGCTTTTGGATATTGACTTGGAACAAGTTTATTAATTGAACTTGTTCATGAAGTTGAGAGTTGAAGTCTTGTATTGACTTGTAAACCTTAATAATTTAGTGATGAAATGAGAATGTTAATTTGAGATTGACTTTGAATCAATGGAATAACCCAAGTTTATTTCCATTTTGTGTTTCCTTTTTCCTTCCTAGAAATCAATGGATTGACTTTGAATATTGCTTTCACATGAAGAGAAATTTATTTATAAGACATAACATACTTATACACGAATGTTAAGTATGTCACACTTACTCAAGCTCATTAAAATTTGAGAATAGTTAAGGGTCATGGAGATATTTCGACCAAATATTCCGATTTTTCATCCACCAATGGCATATTAGTCAATTAGGCTATTTTACTTTTTTGAATATATACAAATATATTCTTATGTAAATCTTAATTGTCCCTCCTAAACTTTCTCTTTAATAAAATTAATTTGAATTATTTTTTGAATTTCATTTAACATATCATTAAAAATATTAAAAGCATCATAATAATCTTATTAAATAGCCTCTTTTATATTTTTATAATATTATAATTAAATACAAGAAAAATATAACTTCATGATTAACATTTTTAAACATAAAAATATTTACATATATCATTATTTATTTTATATCTTGAATATTTTAATATTAAGTGTATTTTTAAGTTTTACATGTTATTGTTAAATTATATATATAAGAAATTTAATACGTGTACTTATATTATTATTTATTTTAATGTTTTGTAAAGATTTTTTAAAATATTTTTATGAATTTTGATCAATTTTTATTTATTAATATTTTTTATCGAAATTTTTATTAATATTTTTTAATATTTTATAAAATCCAATTATCGATATTTCCATAAAACCGTTATTTTTATTGGGAGGTGGACAAAGATAGCATGGCATGGATATGCAGGACATGTGTTTAGGAAGTAGGGAGGCAGCTTCAGTAGCATATTTATCTTCCAATTAACAATTATATAATTGTAGGCCAACGATGTGTATTTGAATTTTTGTATACATCAAAGGTGGAAGGCAGTGAAGGAACCAGTACCCACCTCCCCCGAATGCCTCCAAGATTCTTGCAAGTCATTTAACTTGTATGCTGCTTCGATGGTTCAATTCATTTTTACATTCTTACTGTCATCTACTCTTTTCTTTTATAATATTTGGAGTGAGGAATTTGTGTTTGATTGGCTTAATTCTGACTTATTCCAAGATCTACATCACCTTTCTTTGACTTTAAAATCCCTCCTCAGCCACCTATTTTTCATCCTTGCTTTTGTTTTGATAATTTTTTTTAAATAAATAATATATTGGATTAAATTTAATTAAAAAACATGGGTGTACATGTTAAATGTGTAGAGAAAAATTTATTATATTTTTAATTATAAATATTATCATTAAAATAAACTCAAAGCAAAGAAAGCAACGGTTGCTTTATTTGAATGATTAATATATTTGAAAGAATTATGTTTCGAGATCTAGATTAAGTTTTATTTAAAATTTGGTGGCCTAACTTATCAAGGGTTCGATGTAAGAGCCCAATTGTTAGAAAAAAAAGTCCTGCAAAAAGTTCAAGCACACTAAATATCCCTAATTTCTCATTTTGTCTTTAACAAGGCTAATGCAAGATGATCAAATTAGCTCATAAGAATCCTAATAAATGATATTGAAGGTTCCATTTCATAATGAAATGTATCGATATACTGGTTACAATAGAAACGTGTATGAGGAAATAAAAAGGAATGTACTAACTCTAATACATTCATGTAGTATTGACCTCTAAACTTACATAATGACCTTCAAGATTAACAAATTAGTACCTAATTTAATGTAATAATATAATTTAAGTATTGTTCAATACTTTTTTTAATCTTTGCCTCTAATATGCTAATTTATAGGCTGAAAATGAGCTTTTAGGGTTTGGTTTGAGATCCTAGAGATTTTAGAATTTTCGTTTGCCAAGGTGAAGGAGAATTTAGGGTTTTCGAAAGTGATAATCAAGGAGGTGATGCTAAGACGAGAAGATTTTCACTTGGACGGGATAAATAAGAGATTTTAGGATTCTAAAAGTAAGATCCTAAAAGAAGGTTTCCATTATTCAATTATGGGACTCAAAACATAATCCTCGTAAGAGTCCCAACTAATATAATTTTATTCAATTATTATCTTATCTTCCAAAAAGGAAATACTAAGCTTTTTTTTAAATGGTTTTTTGAATTTTGATGTGAGGGTAATTTATATTTTTTTGCCTTAAGCCTTAAATTAAATTGCTTTGACTTAAAAGAAAAAAATTGAAGTTATTTGTTTTTTAATTTGTGGGTTTTCTAAGACAATTTTGTCTTGATAAAAAAAAGTTAAATTTTTTTTACTTTTATCTTAATAAAAAATACAATCAATTTTATACAACTTCTACTTTAAAAAGGAAATTAAACTATCTTAACTTTGTATAATCCCAATGAAAATGAATTTATTATAAAGTAATGAAGTTCTTGTAAAGAAAAAAGTGAATATGATTAACTTGTTTTTCAATAAAATTTAAATCTAAAATTTGCTTTTCAATGGTTACTCAAAAATGAAACTAACAACATAAAAATAACTTAATTTAGATTAAAAAAAAATTAATGCAAAACAAATTTATAAAATTCTAATAATTTAAATCAAAATTCTACCATATTGGCGACTTCACTGGGGAATTTTTTTAGAGGGTCAAGCTTGAACTTAGAGTGAAACAAACGTGGCATTTGATTGGACGATCAGTGGATGCTCATCTCTTCATTGTACATTGAGGATTTCTTGATGCATGCTTAGATGTCGTATTCATTTGAGATTTTGACATGCTGGATTATTGATGATTGATTTTATTGCATTGCTTAACGTATTGATTCTGATTTTGGCATGATTGTTCTGATCACTTCACATGCATACACTCACCATTGTATATCACTCGGCTTGACATGTTGATTCTCTGACTTGTATACTATTTTGATCGTCTTTGAGCATGATGTTTGTATCACTATTCGTCTTGATTGTCGTATTCTCGCTTATCTTGTGTGTACATGAGTGATATATTCTGCTCTACCTGATTGTATGATGCATGACTGCCCTCCCTCTACATGATTGCATGTCGCTTGTCTATGTGGGTCTCACTTCTATCCCCTTACTTCCAAATCTCTTGGTCTCGGTCATTCTTTTCATCTCGATTCTCACTATTGCAAGTGTGAGACCTTCTGTGTGCTTGCTCTCTGACCGAGCCAGAGATTAGGAGTAGGGTCTAGTGACGGGCTATATCGATGCACGGGAGCATTCTGGAGGAGAGCGACACTTTGATGTCGATTGGAGTCTGATCATTGAAGACCTATATAGCCCCGAGCTAGGTTTCATGGATAGTTGTGCGACCAGTGTGTTTCCTCTTCTGCTCTAGATTCTTAGGGTTTTCGGATGCACCCACACCTTTCACTGTGCACTTTAGTTGACCATTGAGCGTCGAGAGTTTGAGAGGTTTCACCATAGGAAACCCCCTAGGATGTCGAGGTAGTGCATGTGTGGAGGTGATGACCACCTTGCATGGAAGCGCCCCGTCTCTTCGGAGACGTGCAGAGGGTTGCGTACCGCCGGAGGGTACGATCGCTTCTGCTAGGGATCTTTTAAAGTCCACCCATATCCATTTAGAGTCACCTTGACCTCGTAGGTTGAGTCATAGATCCTCCGATTAGGACTCCCTCCCTACACGTGGGTGCATCTGAGGGCCTTCGACGCCTCTATGGTCATTGTCCTTCCCATCATTACATTCATTATTGATGTGACTTCACTTCATGTTTGATCTGAGTCGATCACTACCTTTCTTCACATATCCATTGTTTCGCTGTTGTTTTTATCGTTGCTTATGATTCATCTCATTCCCTTCACATCTTATTCTCCCCTTACAGCGACCCATCTCGGGTTCGATACTTCGCATCATCATTATGCATATCACTATCAGTTCATTTTGCTTCATTTGTCTCCTTATCGATATCATATTCACGTTAGGCATTCTCAGGTCCATGGCTCATGGGGTTCACTATACATGTTGCATTTCATATATGAGGGCATGAGTTTTGATCATTGGGTATTTGAGCCTAGTTTCCTTTCATTTCTATCACCCTATCACCTTGGCCTACGTTACGTCCCGTGTCTTAAGACCACCCTGAGGCCATGGGATCAGATGTCGTCTTCGGCAGTCTCTACTTGGACAGGTGATTGAGATCTGGTTGATGTTTAGATATCGCCATGCTTCTTCTTCTGGGAGTCGCCTCTTTGATGTGTAGGTCTGATTCAGTTGTGTTCGGATTACCAGGATCGTGAGTTTGATGATGATTGATTTAATGTCACCTGATTTTTTTGACCTATCATACCTCTGGTGCCACACTGGGGCATATCCCATTTCATTTGGAGGTTCATGGATCCTCACGGACTTGCGCGATCATCACTTACTGGATGCTCATCGAGACGTGGACATGATCGTTACCTTACGGAGCCTCTGAGATCCATCCAGCCAGGTCCGCACTTCTCGACACTTGGATGCCATCATGCCTCTCCATCTGGGAGGTACATTTTGGATATGTGTGCATGATTCAGTTATGGATTCGGACGACCATTGTTACATGTTCGATGACAGATGATTTCTTGTCGCTTGATTTCTGACCTGTCATGCATCCGATGCCCATACTGGGGCATATTTTTTGTTTCGGATGAGATTTACGGACTTTCATAGAGGTCACATGTGCGATGATGGATGTTTTCTTGACATTTGTTCTTCGAACCTGTCGTGCACCTGATGCCATACTGGGGCATATTTCGTTTCGGATGATCTTTATGGATCTTCGCAGAGGTCACAGGTTCGAGGATAGATGATTCCATGCTATCTGATCTCCGACCTATCATACATTTCGATGCCAAACAAGGGCATATTTCGATTCAGATGAGATTTATAGATCATGAGCGAGTCGCGTGCTTATCCTTATTTGGCGAGATGTATGTAGAGATGATGATATATTCGCTATCCTCACGATGATTCCTTAGTGGAGCCTATCGAGAGCCATCTAACCAGGCATGGATGACCTGAGCTCATCTGATTTTTCGACGTATTGCATTCTCGATGCCACATTGGGGCATATTCCCCATCTTGATCGAGATTTATAGATCCCCACTGATTTACATGATCATCCACGGTTATGAGATACACGCCAGGTCGATGTTTGATTTCATTTTGTCCGGATACTCCGAGGAGCCTCTCTTGAGTCATTCAGCTAGGTTCATACCCTTTGATATAGTCGTGATTCCTAGATGGAGTTGTCTCTGGTGCCTGGATTTCCCGCGTCATCATTCCAGAGGGGTACATATCAGATCTGTTATGCGTCCCATTGGTGTTATTCTCAGGTCATTAAGACAGATCGGGTACATCTGATGTCATACTGGGGCATATTGCCTTCATTTAGCCTTGGAGGCGATCGTTCTCTCGCATATCCGTTATAGTTTCCACCACTCGATCGAGATATATTGTATTCGCCTCACTGACCATTATTCCTGAGCTTTTCATCGATATGAGCTCTCAACGAAGCATCGTTCGAGACTCGTAGAGTCTCTTTCAGCCATTTCCAGCGGATTGAGATTTGCAGCGGCATGCCACACTGGGGCATACCCCCATCCTTGAGTTCATCGGATCATTTGCAGATTCTCTCACTACTTGATCTTCATAGGGCATCCCCCTATTGCCACTATCTTTACGTTTGGGGCATCCTCCCACTGTCATTTACGTTTGGGGCATCCCCCCACTGTCTTTTCGTTTGGGGCATCCCCCCACTATCATTTCGTTTGGGGCATCCCCCCATTGTCATTTCGTTAGGGGCATCCCCCCACTGTCTTTACGTTTGGGGCATCCCCCCACTATCATTTACGTTTGGGGCATCCCCCCACTGTCATTTACGTTTGGGGCATCCCCCCACTGTCTTTTCGTTTGGGGCATCTCCCCACTATCATTTACGTTTGGGGCATCCCCCCACTGTCTTTTCGTTTGGGGCATCCCCCCACTGTCATTTACGTTTGGGGCATCCCCCCACTGTCTTTTCGTTTGGGGCATCCCCCCACTGTCTTTTCGTTTGGGGCATCCCCCCACTATCATTTACGTTTGGGGCATCCCCCCACTGTCTTTTCGTTTGGGGCATCCCCCCATAGTCATTTACGTTTGGGGCATCCCCTCACTGTCATTTACGTTTGGGGCATCCCCCCACTGTCTTTTCGTTTGGGGCATCCCCCCACTGTCATTTCGTTTGGGGCATCCCCCCACTGTTATTTACGTTTGGGGCATCCCCCCACTGTCATTTACGTTTGGGGCATCCCCACACTGTCATTTACGTTTGGGGCATCCCCCCACTGTCATTTCGTTTGGGGCATTCCCCCACTGTTATTTCGTTTGGGGCATCCCCCCACTGTTATTTACGTTTGGGGCATCCCCCCACTGTCATTTACGTTTGGGGCATCCTCCCACTGTCATTTACGTTTGGGGCATCCTCTCACTGTCATTTACGTTTGGGGCATCTCCCCACTGTTATTTACGTTTGGGGCATCCCTCTACTATCATTTTGTTTAGGGCATCCCCCTACCGTCATCTTGTTTAGGGCATTCCCCTACCGTCAGTTCGCTTAGGGCATCTCCCTTTGTTTCAGATTTATCACCACCGTAGGTCTTCACCTATGGGCCTTATCGTTTAGTGTTTAGAGTTAGCTTTTTGGTTTGGCTTTCAGAGCTATTATTTTCTAGTTTAGCAGTTAGAGTTATTTTTTTGGTTTGGCTTCTAGAGCCATTATTCTTCTAGTTTGGTGTCTAGAGTTAGCTCTTTGGTTTAGCTTCCAGAGCTATTATTATTTTCTTAGTTTATCATTTAGAGTTAGTTTTTTTTGTTTGGCTTCCAGAGTCATTATTCTTCTAGTTTAGTGTTTAGAGTTAGCTTTTTGATTAGGCTTCTAGAGCTATTATTTTTTCAGTTTGACGTTCAGAGTCACCATCATCACTTTTCAGTTTCGGCGTTCAGAGCCATCACTGTGTTTTCAGTTTCGGCGTTCAGAGCCATTATCGGTTTTCAGATCAACATTCAGAGTCATCATCATCATTTCTCAACCCCGGCGTTCAGAGTCATCATCACTTTTAGGTTTCGGCGTTCAGAGCCATCACCGTGTTTTCAATTCGGCGTTTAGAGCCATCATCGGTTTTCAGATTGACATTCAGAGTCGCATCCTCGGTTTCGACGTTCAGAGTCGTTATCACTTCTCAGTTTGACGTTCATGGTCATCGTCATTACTTTTTAGTTTCGGCGTTCAGAGCCATCATCGGTTTTCAGATCGACATTCAGAGTCGCATCCTCAGTTTCGACGTTCAGAGCAATCATCACATCTTCGTTGACGTTCAGAGCCATCACTATTTTCAGTTTGGCGTTCAGAGCCATCATCACTATTTTCAGTGTGGCGTTCAGAGCCATCATCGCTTCTCAGTTTTGGCATTCATAGCCATCACTATTTTCGGTTTAGGCTTCTAGAGCCATTACTGTCATCTTGTCTAGGCTTCCAGAGCCATTACTGTCATCTTGCTTAGGCTTCCAGAGCCATTACCGTCATCTTGTTTTGGCTTCCAGAGCCATTACTGTCATCTTGTTTAGGCTTCCAGAGCCATTTCTATCATCTTGTTTAGGCTTCCAGAGCCATCACTGTCATCTCATTTAGGCTTCCAGAGCCATCACTGTCATCTCGTTTAGGCTTCCAGAGTCATCACTGTCGTCTCATTTAGGCTTCCAGAGCCATTACTATCATCTCATTTAGGCTTCCAGAGCCATTTCTATCATCTCGTTTAGGCTTCCAGAGCCATCACTGTCATCTCGTTTAGGCTTCCAGAGCCATCACTGTCATCTCGTTTAGGCTTCCAGAGCCATTTCTATCATCTCGTTTAGGCTTCCAGAGCCATCACTATCGTCTTGTTTAAGTTTCCAGAGTCATCGCTGTCATCTTGTTTAGGCTTCCAGAGCTGTTACTTTCTAGTTTAGCTTTTAGAGTTAGTGGCTTCCAAAGCTATTACTTTCTAGTTTAGCTTTTAGGGTTAGTGGCTTCCAGAGCTGTTATTTCCTAGTTTAGCTTTTAGAATTAGTGGTTTCCAGAGCTGTTATTTTCTAGTTTAGCTTTTAGAGTTAGTGGCTTCCAGAGTTGTTATTTTCTAGTTTAGCTTTTAGAGTTAGTTTTTGGTTGGCTTCCAGAGCTGTTATTTTCTAGTTTAGCTTTTAAAGTTAGTGGTTTCCAAAGCTGTTATTTTCTAGTTTAGCTTTTAGAGTTAGTTTTTTGTTGGCTTCCAGAGCTGTTATTTTCTAGTTTAGCTTTTAGGGCTAGTTTTTGGTTTGGCTTCCAGAGCTGTTATTTTCTAGTTTAGCTTTTAGAGTTAGTTTTTTGTTGGCTTCCAGAGCTGTTATTTTCTAGTTTAGCTTTTAGAGTTAGTGGTTTTCAGAGTTGTTATTTTCTAGTTTAGCTTTTAGAATTAGTGGCTTCCAGAGTTGTTATTTCCTAGTTTAGCTTTTAGAATTAGTGGTTTCTAGAGCTGTTATTTTCTAGTTTAGCTTTTAGAGTTAGTGGTTTTCAGAGTTGTTATCTTCTAGTTTAGCGTTTAGAGTTAGCTTTTTGGCTTGGCTTCCAGAGCCGTCGTTTTTCTTAGTTTAGTGTTTAGAGTCGGCCTTGTCATCCAGAGTCACAACTCCTGGCGTTCATATCCACTGGCTTTGCGCATCTTGCCTTCATGGTTTTACATTGTCCCTCGGTTTTTCCTCACTCCGTTATCCTGTGATTATCGCCTATTCATCTCGTAGTCCACATAGGGTAGTCCCCTTTGGGCGCATTCTTGCTCGTACTCCAAGGTGGTTCAACCGTTACTCATCTTTGACGTTGATCTCTTGGGTCACTTTTGGAGACATCTTTGAGAGAGTGTGGATCCTTGGTGCAAACTTAGAGGCGTTTTGAGATGCGCTTTTCTTTTAGGGTTAGAGCCTTTGTGTTCATCTGTTGGCTTGAGTGAGTTCTTATTTTACTAGTGTCCTTTTGGGGGTCTCTTTTTGTTCTTCGATAGAGTTCACTTCGTTACACTCACTATTCACACTTTCTTTTCATTCCAGTATTCATATTCCTTGCACTCGTGAACTCTACCAAAGAGGGGCATATTTGTAGAACTCCCCCCCAGAGGATGCGAAGCAGGGGAGAGTTTCTTTGCTTTTTTTTTTCTTTTTTTTCTCAGGCGGCTGATGGGAGGTTGGCTCGGGCAGGGAAGTGCGGCTGATGGGAGAGGCAGTAGGATGGCTTGGAGGAGAAGCTGCCAACAGAGGAAAGAGATATGTATTTTTTGGGGCTTGCCAAGGGAGAGGAGGAGAGGCAACGACTGAGAAAAAGGAGAACAGAGAGAGATTTTGATCTAGGGGAAAAAAAACAGAGGACACCATTAGGAGCCATTTTAGGGTGAACAACAAACAGGTTAGTGAATGCTATGCTTTCGAAATCAGTTTTCATGTTTTATTTCATCTCGCTATACATATTCTCATGATTCTGTTATGTTATTATTTGTCCAAGAACTGATATTTCGCATACTGGTGCATAAGATAAAATATTGGTTTCAATGTTTCAATATTGAGAGGCAAGTTAACGTGACTGTAAGATGGGATTTTCGCTACCTATTTATGCTACAAATATTCCCAATTTTTTTTTTCTTTTCTACCCCACCTGAACAAACCAAACAATAGAAAATGAAGATGGAAGAAAAAGGAAAGGAAAAAGGTCTTACAGAGGGGATGTTTGAAAAGAGTATCTGGGTGAGAGAATAAAAATATATATATATAAAAACAGGGGAATGGGATTTTTTTTTTTTTCGGGATTGGGAGGAAACTCTCTCTAGATGAAAGTTGTGTTTAATTGATTCATCCTCGAGGAATGTGAAAGCATCATTTTTGGATAATCTCGCGGGTGCCATTCTCGCCGTCTTCCATTAGAGCCAAGGATTTTTGCCTTTTTGGATGGGAGAAGCTGGTCAACACAGTTCTCGGCGAAGGAAAACGCGTTGATGTATTTTTGTGGAGGAACAAGAAGATCTCCGCCGGAGTTCTTGGCGGAGCTGTGCAGCGATGAGGGGATGCCGGCAAGACTGCACAGTGGGAACATGAAGCTTTTCTCTCTCATGAAATGTCATTAAGGCTAACTCCAATTTGTCTTTGATTTTGGGAGCAGCATTTAATGAGGGCACCAGTAGAAGCCTCCATCCCAGTTCTCATCATTAGTCAAATGTGTTTCTTTATTGTTTTATTTTTTATTTTCTTATTCATCTATTATTATTTTCTTAACCCATAAAAGCTAGCCATCACATGAAAAGCCATCTTGCACTCCATGTTCTAATTTCCATTGTCCCCACCGACACTACCAACCCACTACCAATCTCACCTTTTTTTAATTCTTTCACATTTTGATGTCCAAATTTAATCTTCCAAATTTTTAATTTTTAAATTTAATTTCCAAAATTCCAAATTCCTTAAAAATTAATTTTCAAAACTTCATTTTCTCAATTTAATCTTCAAAACTCTAATTTCCAAACTTCACTTTCTTTTAAATTAATTTTCAAAACTCCAATTTCTCTCAAATTTAATTCCCAAAATTTAAAATTTAAAATTTAATTTTTAAAACTCCAAATTTTCAAATAATTTTCAAAACTCCATTTTTTTATTTTTACTTTTTAGAAAAACTTTTATTTTTAAACAATTCTCCAAAATTCTAATTTCCAAAATTCCAGTATTCACATTTATTTACTTAATCATTATTATTTCGTTAATTTATTTATCTACTCATTTTTAAAAAAAGTCATCTCTTTAAATAACTCTTCAAATTTTCAATCTCAAAAAATTCCACTATTCACGTTCATTCGTTTAAACATTATTTTTGTTGTTATTATTATTATTCCATATTCATTTATTTATTTATTTTAAAAATTCAAATCATTATGGTTTAATTATTCAAAAATCGTACTTTCGAATTTAATTTTCAATCTCAAAATTCTCACTATTCATGTTCATCCGTTTAAACATTATTTTTGTTATTATTATTATTATTCCATATTTATTTATTTATTTATTTATTTATTTTAAAAATTCAAATCATTAAAGTTCAATTCTTGAAAATCTGACTCCTGAATTTAATTTTCAACCTCAAAAATTTCACTATTCACATTCGGCTGTTTAATGATGACTTTTGTTACTATTATTATCCCGTTCATTTATTTATTCACTTATTCATATATTTAAAATCTCATCTCCAAATAATTTCTCAAAATTTCAATCTCTAAATTCAATCTTCAATCTCTAAAGTTCTATTTTTCGCAATTATTTACTTAATCTTTATTATTTCATTATTATTATTATTCCATTCCTTTATTTATCCACTTATTTGTTTATTAAAATTCCGTCCTTAAATAATTTTTTTTCAAAATTCCGATTCCCAAATTTAGCTCTCTGAAATTCCAATTCCTTTCAAGTTTAATTTCTAAAATTCTCATTTTTATATTTAATTTCTAAAAATCTAACTTTCAAATAATTTCTAAAACTCCAATTTTCAAATAATCTCTAAGACTCCAAATTTCAAATAAATTTCAAAAATCCAATTTTTTCTCAAATAGTTTTAATTCCATTCTGGT
The DNA here is from genome assembly GCF_030704535.1 of Vitis vinifera. NCBI lineage: Eukaryota > Viridiplantae > Streptophyta > Magnoliopsida > Vitales > Vitaceae > Vitis > Vitis vinifera. Next base: position 7,462,895 of record NC_081817.1, read on the forward strand.
TTTCAAACAATCTTTTGCTCCTCTTAATTTTAATAGGCATGAATGAATTTTTCATAATTCCGGAATAATGGAACCCGTGATATTAATTCATGCAAAATAAATGGGCTTTGGTGGGGGCCCAACATATGTGTTTTCCTCATGATTGATTGATTGTTTGTTTAATTTAATTGTCATGTATGATCGATTTTATTCTGCTCTATGACATGCTCGAAATTATTCCTTAATTGTGCGCTAACCTCACTTCTTGATAGCGCTTTATGGATCACTGCCCAGGTACGCATCCACACCCGCTTGGGTCATTTTCTGTACGCATGTTTAGATTCTCACATGTGCATGATCACTCTGAGTATTCATTGATTCCCTCATCAATTGCCATGATTGCTTCATTTTATTAGTAGAGACCCGACTTGAGGGACTTAGAAGGGTGCTACGGTCCTTACCGTACCTTCCCGATAAGTAACCTGACCCCCGAACCCGACCCAGTTTTTCGCAGACCGCCTTTTTCAAAATAAGGAGTCACACTTAGTGTTTTTCTTTCTTATTTTGTTTACCCTTTAAAAATAAAACAAAAATAAGTGGCGACTCCAAGTCATTTTTTCTTAATCAAATAAAATCATTTTTCTAACAAAAATCGAGTTCGCTATTGAGTGGGAAACGCATGAGCCGAAATGCGGGGTCCACACATATACAATCACTATTCTTGCCTTATAATCCATTTGATTCTTAATAAAATTCATTTTCATAACCTTTAGTAGATTGCTTATAAAAAATAAAAATAAATAATACTAAAAATCATAAACTTTTTATTAAAAATGAATTTACTATAAATTTTTAAAATTCAATCTTTTAGCATACAATAAAGTCAAAATAAACTAATAGTTGTCATTTTAATTAGAACTCTAAATATAATTCATATTCATCTAAATTTCCATTACAATCAACAATTCTAATTAATTTTGAAAAATAAGTTCAAAATTTAAAATTAATAAATTAATCTCAATAATAGAATACATATTTCAATCCCACATAAGTTTTAAGTAATTTTAATTAAGAAAAATTTAGGATATTGATTCAGTACATATGGAACTTAAGATCACAACCATTGAGAGTATATGATGAAATTTAATTTGTTAAATTGATAGTAGAGATATTGTAAGATCAAGGAACAAACAAACAAGGTTAATGTATAAAAGAATTAAACAAGGTAAAAAGTACTTAGACTTAAGTTGGCTATAATAAAAGAATCTTTTTAATTATATTTGATTTTCTTTCGTATTTCTCTAATTATCAAATATGAGAAAATCACTTTTATAAGGAATTTTTTTCTTTTGTACTTTTGAGAAGTAAACATAATCTCATAATAAACGTGAATAAATAGCCTCATGCTTTTTTCCCTTCGTATTTTTGCATTTGTATTTTTTTGTCTAAAACTTGAATAAATGTGAATTTGGCTTAATTTTAAACAAAATTTAATGTCATTAAGTGTTAGACGATTAACTATTAAATTGTTTGTTTTTCTTAATATTTGAATGCGGTTAAATATTAAATCTATTTATTTTATATATTAAAATATATATAAAATTGATTATTATATTTTTATTTTTATTTAAATAATAATAATTTATTATTTTTCTAAACACCCCAAAATATCATAAATTATTATCATAATAACTTTTTTTACAATTATTAATTACATAATTAGTAGAAAATTAAGAATGTGATAGTAATTAGGATTTTTAATTATACATGATTGCTAAGAAAATATTAGAAATTTTTTGAGTTAACTCTCAATATTAGAAAAATATATGAAATGAGCTCCTCTCTATTTTCATAAATTTTTCAGAAAAGAAACATAGTCTTTATGAAAAATCAAGCATAAAGGTAAAAATAAAACAGAGTTATTGAAAGTTGTGCTGTGCCTTTTGGAGTAAAAAGGGGACGATGAGTTCCCAAGTACAGCATAACATTTCCTTGGTCCCTTCTAAAGGGAAGAGATCCACAGTAAAACAGTTACTTTGAGGAATCAAATTATAGAGAAAACAGACACAAGTAATTGTTACTTGAAATTTGAAACTGCTAACTGCTAGAGGTCTTGCACAGGTGGTGCTTTGAAAAATTTAACTTCTATAGTTGGTTTTAAATTCACATACGATTTTGGGGTGTTGTGGGATCCCGCATCCATGCAATTTCAAATCCCTTTCCCATTCAAGTCTCAAACAGACAAAGGATTATTGGGCGATGCTTATATTCATTATGCAAGTAATAAATGTTTAAAATCATTACGTTAGGAGCAATCATGAACATAAATGCCTAACTTTAAGCTCATAAACTGTTATTCATTGACCTAATTATTAGCATTTAAAGTGTTAAAAAGGTTTGTGAAATGTTACAACTCTGTTAGAATAGACATTGAAACTCAAGTATGAAAAAAGTTTCCTAAAAACACTATAATCCATCTCTTTCAAAAACCAACTTAAGTTTCGGAAGAGTGTGCTTAAAAAACCTATCCGGACTTATCTTATTGTAAGAACGCTCCCTGTTCGCTTAGAGGAAGCTAGTTGGTAAGGACATTATTGGTCATGTACGAATAGGGGTGATAATATTTTCATACTTAAAATCTTTTTATAGTAGGTGTTTAGAAGTGGACTCTTTTAAATTAGAGAAATTGTCCAATAAAATATTTTAAAATTTTTTTTTCTTTTGTGCAATTTTTGGAATCATGTTCAAAATTTTGCAATTTTTGGATCAACCTTTCTTCTTGCAATACTTTTTTTTTTTATTTTTTGCAATTTTTTAAATTATAATAAATTTCAATTTCCTTACAAGATTTTCAAACATTATGATAAATTATTTTTGGATTCAAAATTATAGCACTTGGATAAAGGGAACCTTAGGCAAAAGGAACAAAATAATCTCAATTAGAAAAAAATGTCTCCCACTAATTTAAAATTGTAAATATAAACTCACATATGTTTAATTCCAGATTTGTAATAAAACTATCAACTTAACTAGACAATTTATAAAGACATAATTATTGTTTGCATCCAATTTTAAATATAATATTAAATTTTTAACAATCAAATGGTAAGTTATTGTTGGGTTGAAGGAAAATCAATTTTGTCTTTCAGGGCACATGTAAATATATTGATAATTTGCTCATTATGTATTGACCTATTCCAAGAGCTTCGCTATATTTTCTAAAGCGAACAATTTTACTATTCCATCTTATTTATCAAAGTTGAGAATATTAAAGTGAATGGGTCATTATGACATTATGTCGTTATGTGACATATTCCATGAACTTTGTCATATTTTCTGAAGTGAACAATTCTAGTATTTTCAAAGTGAATGAGTCATCATGACATCTTCTAAAACTTTGTCATATTTTAGGAGATAAACAACTTTTTTTTTTTTTTTTTTTAACTAATTCACCTTATTTAGGATATATTTGGAAACTTCGGTTGAATATATATTTTTTTCTTTTAAGGACAAAACAATTTTTGAAGAATTTATTTTGAAAAAAAAAAGGTTTTTTCAATAATATTTTTATAGTATAATGAGAAATAATCGAAAACACAAAAAATATTTAAAAATATATATATTATAGAAAAGTGCACAAGACATTAATGAAGAATAATTACCATACTTAAGCTTTTAAATAAAATTTTAATCTTGAAAAAAATGAAAAACTACTTTTAAAAATTGTTCAAAAATTATTTTTTAGAATGGTACCGACTAACCTCATTGAAAATTTCAAACTCTCTAATTGGATCTTAGAATTAATAAGAAAAATAAAATTAATAAAAAATAAAGAGAATTTCAAGACCCCGTTTGACCATGTTTTTGTTAAATTTATTTTTAAAAATAAGTTTAAGAAAATACGTCTACACAAACTCATATTTTCTTTTTGTTTTTAAAAATTAGTGAAAACAATTTTTACTTATTTTTTAAAAATTGTTATCTATTTCATTTTGTTTTTTAAAATTGTTTTTAAAGAATAATTGTTAAACAGTAATAGAAATTTTTAAAAACTGTTTTATGTTTTTATAAACAGAAAACTGTTTTTAAATCACACGACGAAAGAGGCTCTTATCCTTTAATTCTGATGAAGATAGAAAGAAAAGGAAAAAATACGAAAAACTTGAAAAGGAAAATCAGATGTTCTAAAACTTCCTTGTTCCAGTGAAAATCATTACATTTGATCATCCTTCTTGTTGAAAGTTTGTTGGAGCAGGAGAGGACTTTACTTGTATGGGCCCAAATAATTTAGGCTTATTTAGGCTTCTTTTCTCCTTTATGGACTGAAGCGGCCCATAATCAGCTTTCCTGGGCTTCACTAATGTGGCCCAAGTCATATGGTTTCAAACACCATCCATGTACAATTGGGTATGGATGTATTTTAATTTAGATCAAGGTTTTAGTTGTTTGGGCCAGCCCAAGCCTGCTAAATTCTTAGACTGGGCTTGAACAGATTATAGATCTGATTCATTTGAAATTGATTTCGGATTGGGCTGGAGTATACATCATCTGTTTGGTTCCCGGTTCCCACATTTATACGACTACTAGGTTTACTCCACGTGCAAAGCACGTGAATGGTTATTTAATAAAGTTTATACTAAATTAATTTTTAAAATTTATTTAATAAAAACTATAAAAAAAATAATTTGTAAAAAAGAAATTAGTTTTTTTTTTTAAAAAAAGAATAATTATAAAAGTATATGGAACAATACAATTTATAATTAAATAACAAGATTATTAATTTAGACCTATTTTATAATGAGTATTTTAGTTTTAAAGTTACGTGTGAATTTAAATTAATAAAAAAAAATTATTTTCTTAAATTTTAAACTCTTAATTATTTTTAAAATATTACTAATTAAGTTTAGTAAATAATATTAATATTCTACCATAAAAATGTAATATGAAATAAAAATAATTTTATTTAATTTTTATTAAAAATTATTATTAAATAAAATTATCAAATAATAGAAGATGTAAATATGGAAATACTTTCCAAATGAATTTTTTATTAAATAAACTAATTTTAATTAATCTTAATAATCACTAATAAAAATTACTAAACAACATTAAATAAAAAGTCCGCTATAATTTTTTTTTTTTTGGTAAATATTTAAACAAAATATGGATAAAGGAGGTAAAAAAGTTACATTATGGCTTTTATGGTATAAAGATATGGAACACATTGCATTTTATGCTAATTTTTAAATAATAAAATTTACTAAACCAAATATTTTTATGTCATTTATCCATCCATTTTAGAGTTTTTATCCATTTGAGGGTATATTTGGTTTGGGGAGAATTTGAGGGAAAGCCGAGGGAAAGAAACTAGAGAGGAAATGTATAAAAGAAAGAAAAAGTAAGAAAAAATATAAATATATTTAAAGTTAATAAATTATTTTTATGTGTCACTTTAAATTTATTTAATTTATTTTAATAATTTTCTATTAAGATTAAATAATTTAAAAGTACATAAATTTGTAATTAATTTTAATTATATTTTATTCTCTTTTGTATTTTACATAATAAAACCAAATATGAAAATTCTTAATAGTTTTTTTTTTCTTTAGTATTTTCCTAAAATTAAACATAGCATTATGGTCTTTAATTGTGCCATGAATAATTAGGACCAACTAGCTGGAAAATATATATATATATATATATATATAGTCTAATAGCACCAAAATCTAGATCATAAATCCTTTTAATTTACAACCCATTACTTACAATTATTATTATTATTATTATTTAAAATAAATTAGAGATACATTTTGATATCGAGGTTTTAAGCCCAAGTCTTCTAAATTCATGATTTAGGAGGATGATTGGTCTTAACTAAATTTAGATGTGATTTTAGGACTACAAATTGATCTAGCTAGCTTCATCCAATTTGATCTTTGGAAGGATTTGGTCACCCTTTTATGTAACTTGGATTAAATCTAGGTTTATTTTTCTCAGCCTCATTTAAATTCGAGTTCGGCTTAGCCTAATGCCTTTGGACAACCCAATCTAGCCTGAGTATACTTGTAATGTATATGCAAGAATAAAAATAATGTGATTAAATTCCATCTTCATTTTCCCATGAAAATACAGGTAAAAAATCGTACAAGCTCCCAACATATCCATAGTGTTCATACTTCACACTACCAAGTTGTGGGGGCCTCCTCCCATGTGTCTATGTGCACCTCCACGCGTCTGACCACATGGCAGTACCTTTGTTGAACCACGTGTCACTCTCTTCATTACTACCCGGACAACCATTGAAGTACTCAGAAACGTTCTATCTGGACCACCTGAGTTCACTGAGGGGACAATATCTTCCTGCTAGCCCCAAATCCTCCCTGATACGTGAAGCGATGACCATCTGACACAGAGGTGACTGATGGGACCTTCCCTCATCCCTACGCCTGCATCAGTGGACCATCACATCTTATCTCATACCTTCAATGGGTTGAATTAGCAGCAAGCTGCATCATGACGTGTCGTCTGACACAGCCACCAGTCACCCTAAACTACAATGATTGCTCTATCACGTACCGATCAACCATCATTGTAGTTTAGGTCAAGGCGTTAGCTCAACACTATAGTGTTTTCCCCATTTGAGCACTATAAAAACCCCCTGAAACATAACTCAGGTATGCGACACAAAAAATAGGCTCCCATATATCTCATCTCAAAAGGTTTATATTCATTCGTGCCTAACTTGAGCTTCGAATGGCGTGTCTGGACCACCCATCTGGACATCTTTTATGCAAGGAAGAAGCTAGCCCAGTCTCTAGTTTTTGGATTGGAACTTTCATTGCCACAACCGAGGAAGAAATCTATCTTCAGTTGACCTAGTATCAACACAAGTCACCCACTATACCATCGTGTAAACACCACCATTGTCTTCTACTCCTCCATGTAAGTCTTCTTCCGAGTATTCCATGGTAAGTGCAAAATCTATAAAGTTTACATTAAAGATTTGGATGAGATTTAGGATTCTAAACCCACTATCAATTCTAATATCCAATAATTAATTTTAAATTGTAAGCCTAAAACTATTATTACCTTTTATTCTCTTCTCATTTTTTTCTTGTATTGTTGTACAACAAGCTATTTATAGCCTTATTATCGACCTTCCATTTTGTCCTCATAACACATGTTATTAATCATATTTCGTACCTTTCACCTTGTAGGTTTAGAATTATTATTGACTTTTATTCTCTTTCCATTATTTTTCTTGTATTGTTGTACAACATGTTATATATAGCCTTGTTGTAGACCCTTCAATTTATCCTTATAGCACATATTATTCATCATATTTCATTCCTTTCACTTCGCATTTTCATGTGGCATGCACTTAGGATTTCTTTTTTCTTAGCCATTCATTACACTCCATGGTGGTCCACCTATTACTCAATTGTCACTAACTCTTGAGCCACCTTTTTAGATCTTTTGGAGGGAGTTTTTGAATTTGTAACATAATTTTAGAGGTATCTTAAAAGCATGCTTGGCGGAGTTTTTAAAAACAGTTTCTTGTTTTTAAAAATAGAAAACAATTTTTAAAAACTCATAACACTCTTTGGTTATTGTTCTTTGTTTTTAGTTTTTAAAAAAAAAGTGAAATAGAGAACAACTTTTAGAGAACAAGTGAAAGTTGTTTTCACTAGTTTTTAAAGACAATAGAAAAACATACACACTTTATTATTTATCTTCTACATAGAATCGTTATTTTTTAACTTTTTTTTTTCGCTATACAAATTAATTCCAAATTAAACAAAACTTAATGTGTTGGATTTGTTAACAAGTTTATTAATTTTTAAAAATAATTTAAAACTTAAATAATAAATTCATTAGTATAAAAAATTTATGAATTAAAATTGGTTTAAAATAGCTTTATTGTTTCTCTTTTATATAAAATTATTATTTCCCAATTTTTTTCTATAGGCAAATGAACTCCAAATTAAATAAGGCTTAATGTGTTAGATTCATCAACAAGTCTAATAATTTTTTAAAATAATTTAAAACTCAAATAATAAACTTATGAATACCATAAATTTATGGATAAAAATTGGTTTATAATTACTATATTGTTTCTTTTCTGCACATAATTATGCTTTTATAATTTTTCTTACCACAAAAATGAACTTCAAATCAAGTGACATTTTTTATTGAATTTATTAATGAGTTTAACAATTTTTAAAAATAATTTAGAACTAAAAAATAAATCTAATCAATAAAAAAAATAATAATAAATGAAAAATTTATATATCATAAGTAATGACTTTACTATATATCCTATACACACAACTATATATATATATATATATATTCTCATTAGGTAAATAGATTAAAAATTAAGTAAGATATAATTAATAATTTAAATTCTTTAATAAATCCTTTAATTTTTAAGAATAATTTCCATTAAAAAAATCGATTCAATTAACTGTAAATCAAATCAAAACATTCTAAAATATTATGTTTAAAATTGAGTACTAAATGTGTGCATATATAATAAAAAACTTAATTTATTATTTATAAAATTTAATTTAATTTCATATTATTATAAATTAAATTTATAAAACTTTTATAAAATAAAAGTAAGACATTGTTTTTAAAAACAATACAAATTCTTTCTTCAAAACAAGTGTAGACCCCTTAAAAAACCAATGACTTTTATTTTGTTTTGGGCCACCTAAGGAAAAGATGAAAATCTCATGTTAAGGTGGGGGTCGACTTCGGAGATGGACGAGCAACATGGGACATGTGGGGGAGGATGTGACCATTGCCATGACGGTAGTTGGAGCTTTAGAAGGTGATGGCAGGAGCAGGGAGTTGGGGGAAACACGTCTCTGATCAAGATCAAAGAGCTGGTAGCAGTTTGGTGGAGAAGAAAGCCAACTAGAAGAAAACCAGCTAGAGAAAACGAGAAAAAAAAAAAAAAAAACGAAGAGGGAAGGGGGAAAGTTTTTTAAGGCTAAGGGTTCGGAGAAAAATTGGAGAGCTTGAGGAGAAAATCTGGATCAAGGAGACACTCCAGGTACGTTCACTATGAGCTGTGTATTTCCTCATTTTGGGTGTTATTTTGCTTAGTGTCTCTGTTGATTTCTGCATCATTCATGCACTTGTGTTGCTGGTTTTTCTCTGTTTATGGTATTTTTTTTGGAGTGTTGGGTATCATGTAAATGTAAATGCTGTTGAAGCCACCTTCATTTCTCCATTCTTCATACTCGTCGCCCACAATTTATCTCTCATCACCCTTCACATCTTCTTAAACCCACCATACCCACATTTCCATCTTCCGATATTCATACCCACGTTTCCCTATTTTAACTTTCACACTCCATCATCCCCATCATCATATCCGTCACCATGCCCCACATCTCCACCTTCCATTCAACCGCCAAACCCATTTCCTTCAATACCCTGTAAACCTGCTTCCTTCACTACCCATTTCCCTACACCATGCATGGCCACCCAAACTCCCTCCAAAGCCTCCATTAAAGTCCCAAATCCTTACATACCCACATGCATAAGAACCATGTATACACGACCATCCTCCATACCCCCATGCATTTCCTTTTTTTTTTTTTTCATATATATATATATATATATATATATAATATTATACGTGTCAATAAAAAATATAAATTTGATAAGTGCACATTGGTTATTAAATTATATAAAATATTATTTGATGATAATATTGTGATATTTGATTATAATATGTTTAATTTTAAAATATATTTAATATTAAAATTATGATACACTATAAAATAAATTATGATAAATATATAAAATTTTAATATTTAATTAATATATTAATAATATTAAAAACACTATGAAGAAAATTATGATATATTTTTACTAATGAATTAAATGAAAAAATTTCATTTAATTATAATAATTAATTTGTTCTTTAAAGTGTTTTTTTAATATTTTGCCTAAATTTTGATGTATATATTTTTAGTGTATAACTTACATTGAAAGGTAAGTTTGCCCTAGTGGTGCCTTTGCTGCATATCAAGCCTTTTGCTGGGGGTTCGAATCCCCTCAACAGCAGCTCAAATTTTTTTTTTTTTGTTACAACGGTCATCAATTCTTTCCCTCCTAAATGTCTCCCTCCAAAACCTAAATTTTGAATTGCTGTTATCCTCTGTCGCCCTCCAACGTTTCAATCTTGAATTGACACCCAACGGTCATCAATTCTTTCCCTCTAACTGTCTCCCTCCAAAACCTAAATCTTTGAATTGCCGTTATCCTCTGTCGCCCTCCAACGTTTCAATCTTGAATTGCCGTTCATTCTGCTCTCCATCCAACATTCGAAACCACCCTTATAAAATCCTTCAGTCTCTCCCTCATCTTCAGAGATCAACCATCTGCTCCCTGTCGCCCTCCAACGTTTCAATCTTGAATTGCCGTTCACTCTGCTCTCCTGTCTCCCTCCAACGTTCGAAACCACCCTTATAAAATCCTTCAGTCTCTCCCTCATCTTCAGAGATCACCCATCTGCTCCCTGTCCCAGGTCAATTTCTTCAACGTTGTGTTCTCTGTTTCTGACGTTCTGTTCTCTTGTTTCTGCCTCCACCCTTTCAAAATCCATTCAATCTCTCCCTCATCTTCAACTAAGATCTACTATCTATTCACTGTCCCATATCAATTTTTTCAATTGAAATGGGGAGAAGGAAAATCGAGATTAAAAAGATTGAATCCAAGGACCGTTTGATGGTGACTTTCAGCAAACGGCGAGCTGGATTGTTCAAGAAAGCCCAGCAACTTTCACAACTGTCCGGGGCAACTATTGCTGTGCTTGTCTTCTCACCCGCTGGGAAGCCTTTCACCTTCTCTTCTGGTGGAAACTTTGATGAGACGATTGCTTCTTTTCAGGGAGGTCAAGTCCCAGAATCCACATCCCAACCTCTGTGGTGGGAAACAGATTTGAGCTCCCAACCCACCGGGAACCCTTGCACCTCCTCTTCTGATGGAAACTTTGATGAGACGTTTGATTCTTTTCTCGGAGATCAAGTCCCAGAATTCACATCCCAACCTCTGTGGTGGGAAACAAATTTGAGTTCCCAACCCACCGGGAACCCTTTCACCTCCTCTTCTGGTGGAAACTTTGATGAGACGATTGCTTCTTTTCAGGGAGGTCAAGTCCCAGAATCCACATCCCAACCTCTGTGGTGGGAAACAGATTTGAGCTCCCAACCCACCGAGAACCCTTTCACCTCCTCTTCTGGTGGAAACTTTGATGAGACGATTGCTTCTTCTCAGGGAGGTCAAGTCTCAGAATCCACATCCCAACCTCTGTGGTGGGAAACAGATTTGAGCTCCCAACCCACCGGGAACCCTTTCATCTCCTCTTCTGGTGGAAACTTTGATGAGACGATTGCTTCTTTTCAGGGAGATCAAGTCCCAGAATCCACATCCCAACCTCTGTGGTGGGAAACAGATTTGAGCTCCCAATCCACCGGGAACCCTTGCACCTCCTCTTCTGGTGGAAACTTTGATGAGACGTTTGATTCTTTTCTCGGAGATCAAGTCCCAGAATTCACATCCCAACCTCTGTGGTGGGAAACAGACTTGAGCTCCCAACCCACCGGGAACCCTTTCACCTCCTCTTCTGGTGGAAACTTTGATGAGACGATTGCTTCTTCTCAGGGAGGTCAAGTCCCAGAATCCACATCCCAACCTCTGTGGTGGGAAACAGATTTGAGCTCCCAACCCACCGGGAACCCTTTCATCTCCTCTTCTGGTGGAAACTTTGATGAGACGATTGCTTCTTTTCAGGGAGGTCAAGTCCCAGAATCCAAATCCCAACCTCTGTGGTGGGAAGCAGATTTGAGCCGCATTGCTGATCTGGATCAACTCCAAGCATGCAAGGAGTCATTGCTGAAGCTTAGAGAAAATGTTTTGGAAAGAATCCAGCAACTACAACACCCGGAAATGTAACAATGTTTGTGGGTCCTTTGATAGTGGTGCTATGTTTTAGGTCTTTAATCTGTGGTTATTTTCTCAGTTAGGCTGACCATTCAAGTCCAAATATAAACCCTACTGTATATAATAGAATGACTGTGAAAACTTCTTTTTTTCCATGTAGTGCTGAATGTTGAAGTCAAAATGTGAAATGTTAATGTCGTTAATGTAAAGTAAAATTTTCATTACCATGTTGAAGTTGTTAATGTTGCTTCAGTTCTTTACTTGAATATTGTTCTTAATTCCTCCTGGTAGATTTTTGCTCTGCTTGATTTCTATTGATCATATAGACTAGTGAGTGCTTAATTAGCGGAAAAATAGATGCTTGAAAACTGTTGGTTATATGCTTGAAATAAGTTGATTTAAGTTGAACATATCCAACTATGATCATTAACTGCATTAGTGAGGAGGATTAATTTGATTTAAGTTAAAAGAGGTTGAGGACAGAAGGAGAAAACTTCGGTTAAGGTAGTGAGCCTTGTGACAAAAACTACAATTGTTGATAGAATGGAGTGACAAGAATGGTTTTGTTTAACCAACCTGAATTAGTTAGAAATGGTGTCTTACCATATTTTTGGCTGTATGATTATATAATTTTTTTTCCCTGATAGGAGTTGCTACTAAAAGAATATAGTTACTCAAGTATGGTTATAGATGCAGAAATTGGAAGTCTAGGGGGGTTTTTCCCTCTAAATCTTTCTTCTAAGCTCTCTAGGAAGGTGATTCGCCTTCTCCCTTCCACCAAGGTTTGGAATTCTCATAACTTCCCCTCCTCCCTTCCCCCAAGATTTGGAATTCCAAAACTTCTCCAGAATTACATACCTTTGCTTGATTGTGGCCTGATTATTGTGTTTTGTTGTTGGGAATGGCAATGTGTAGACCACTTTTTTCCTCCATAACCCCTATGCTTTTGAATTCTGACAAAGATTGTTTTGAATTGCAACCTTAGCCTTACTAACCATAGAGCTATTTCAAATATAATGGCTATCTTTTTCCAAGATTTTAACGGGTTGAGGGAGTGAGGCCAATGTATTGTTGGTGGTTGGGGGGTTGGTGTGGGGTTATCCTAATGAACTCACGTATTATTTGATTGGAAGTGGATGCTAGAATCTTTGAGGACACAGAAATCTGTGGCTGAACTGTGGCATAATAACTGATGTCTCACATTTGCTGAAGGAGTTTTTGGAGCCCTCTTTGGCACTATATGTGAGATTGAAGATTGGTCTTCTTTCCAGTTAGGAGAGTTATGCATATATAGGGGAGTAGATTCCTCCACCTGTTGGCAGAGTGAAGCCCAATTTGGAGCCCAATTTCAATGATTTTCCTTAGGCAGTCCAGTAAGAAGGATATTAACCGATGCATACAGATCATAGATACAGGATTTTCGAAGTTTTCTCCAAGGGAGTGGATTTGGGGCTATTTAATGAGGCAGAGATTCTTAATTTACTTGAAGGTCTCAAGATTTCAAGAGAACTAGGTGTCTTCAGTATCCTGGTTGACAAAGACAGGCATGCTTCTTTTGTGGGTGGCTAATGGTTGGAGAAACAAGATGTTGGCTGAAAATGGTAGATTCTGTTTGAGAAAGGAACCTGAAGGTTGGATATAGAAATCTATTCCTTTCTTTATTCAAAAGGATGTTTATATACTTCCTGGAGAATGGGGTGTTGAGTGAAACTATCAATGGAATTGTGGGCCATGTGAAACATAGACCAACAGCATTCTTAACTCAGACTCAGGTTGAGCTCCATTTGGGAACTCTGAGCCTCTGGAAAGGAATGATCCAAGCCAAGTAAGAGTGTAGGGACAAATGTGACAGAACTACGGTAGTAGGGAATCAAGCACATACTATTTCTTGATGTTTTTTATTAATATTACTCTTTACCTATCCAAAAAAAAAAAAAAAACACATACATATTCAAGTTTAAGATATAAAGCATTATACAGCAGACAGGATAGAGACATACATTATAAATATGTAAACATTGAACTTAAGCCCATGTGTAGCTCAAGGAAACATGGGAATAGGGATCGGAATGCTATACAGTTCCTAGCATTTCCACATTTGGTTCGTGCAAACATCCATTTAGTTGGTTTCTCTTATCCTCTCACAAGTCACAACCCATTCAATGCCCAAGTGAGATGTTGGTGTTTTCTTTCCTCTGTTCTCTAGTTATAATAACTTATAATTACTATTATACACCAAGATTCTGTCTAAATATTAAGCGTCTCATTCATAACCCAAACTGAAAATCAAGAAGCTAATATATAGTGCATTGATTGGTTTGGAAGGTCAAAGAAAGGAACAGCAGACAGGATTGTTGGGCATCTGATGGAGCCAAACATGAACTTGAGTGCTTATCAAAGGGTGGTGAATTAGTAACCATTCTATTTAGCTAATTTTATTGATGGCATTTGTATTTATTCATTTTCTTTGATTTTAGGTTTGGAGTGAGACTGATTTGTGGGCTAAGGTCAATTCAGTAAGGTTTTGTCTTGTTAAAGAACTTATGAAAAGCAGGACTATGAGAAGGCATTTTGTTTTTGTTGTTTTATTTTTATTTTTATTGGATTAGCTACTAAAATATTTGTTCTTCAAAAAAATCACTGTTTGGCAAACTTTCTATGTAATCTTCATTGGAGTATATAATATGTTTCTGTCTTTGCAAACCTTGACACAATAATAGAACATAAAATAATTTAATTCAGCTAATAAGAAGATCCACTTCTGATATCAAGTGTAAGAGAGGATAGCATTAGCATCTAACAAGAGAGAAAAGAGAAAAAGGAAGGGATAATGGGAAATAACTTTAACCACTTCAACGATAAATACAACTAAGGAGGGTGGATGCAATGTGCCTCTTTTGCTAGGAAAGTAACCTCTTGATTCATGGAATTTGGAGTCCACATGAAGTTCACGTCCATGTAGAGGCAAAGGCCTTATCTCTACTTGCAACGCCTATCCCTGCTGGTTTAGAGTCAGCCTAAATGATCCTTGAAAATCCTTGTATCCTGACTTGGCCCAAATTTCTTCTAGTGTTCTTGTCAAAACTTCATTTCATCCAACCTAAAGGAAGTATACCTCTAGAAAGCACTGCTCTCACTTCTCTCATTATGGAACAAAGTGGAACCCTATAAAATATTTTGTTAATGGATACCCAAACAGAGCTGGTTATTGCTCCTTTTATATGACAAGAGTATTCAGGGAAAGAGGTTTCTTGGTCTTCTATTTTGATGCATGTCATTGGAATAAACTTTATAATGGACTACTAACAAAGCCAGAACCATAATCTAAAATTTTACCAGCTCCTATTGAACTAACCTTATAAGGTAAGAGGGAAATAAATGATTTGTTCAATCCAAAACTTTTTCTAGCTTGTCTATATTTTGTATTGTGTTCCTAGTTCATCTTACTAGTAGCATTGCTTTTGCTAAGTTGAGTTGAATGTAGTATAAACATTAATAGAACTAAAAATTGAAAAATAGAGATCCTTTTGTGGAACAATCCCAAGCATCCATCCTTGGTATGTGCTCCCAATTTGTACATAGAAGGACCATATTTTGATGTAGTTAAATTTTATTTCAGAAAGTCTACATTGCTGTTATGTCATATACATGAATATCTGGTATGTCATGCACCAGAATATCAAGTGTACGTAATATATGTTAGTATATTAAGCATAACTTGAAAACAGGGCCTCAATGTTTGCTCAACATTAGTCAATAGAGAAAAGCATTTGGTGGCTACAATGGCAAGTATAATGATGATGTAATACCCTTTCAATATAGTTAAATTTATTCTTTATTATTATTATTGAGGTTGTACTTGTGGGTGCATGTTCAATTTTCATTTGATTGTGGCAAAAAAATGTAAAGTGAAAAGTTTCAGTATTGTGTTGAAGTTGTTAATATTGCATTTAAATTATTTCATTTACCTATATAGGATTTCAATGAAAGACCTATTTATGATCAGCGAATTACAGCATCAACAGCGTCAATAATGAGTATATGGGGTGGTATATTTGATCCATACAGTTGTTTTCCTTGATTAAGTGGTTCTGTTCATATGATCACTTTGGACTACACAGAGATGCTAATTTCAGATGATCCATATAGATGCTCCAGGTATTCATTATGAAACCTAAGCCAACAGACTCTACACGCCCCAAGATATTTTAGTCACCATTAGCAGCATATGTTACTTGTCTCAAGATTTTCCATATCTGCTTCTTGCCTCATGCCTGGTGTCCTTATAATTCAACCCCAGTTTTACATTTAGAAACTTTAACTCTACTTTTTCACTGGCTCTTCATGTTCTAGGAGCTTTTGGGCATTTAACATAATTTTCTTTTTCTTTTCTTCTCTAGTAATTTACTTGTTTTCGTTCTTGTTTTTGGGTTTGTGTAAATTGAATTTAAAACAGAAGTTTGTCTGTTAGATTGTAAATTCTGTCTATTAGTGGAAGACCCATCTGCAGTTTTTTGTGGGTTTGATTCAGGAAAGATCTAAATAGATGGTGGGTGGGTGGTTGTTTGTATGATGGCTCGTAGGTGTTTGTAATTAGGGATTTTTCTCATTGGTATTATAAGCTTTGGATTATTAATTTGTTAGCAATTCTTTCATGTGGTTATCCAACATTGGAACTAGTGTGAAACACTCAAATTTATGATCCAACAGAAGGGAAGAGGGGAAATGTGGGGAAAAGGAACATGTTGCATCCAATGAAGTTGTTTTATGTTATTTGAAGGGTTCATCCTCTTATGAGGTAACCCAATATACCAAACCCCACTGTGGAAGAGAGGGTTGCAGAGAGGCCTCCAGAGACGCGAAGACATGTTATTTGTCCCCAAGAAATGTGATTCTCTTGATCTTTTGTTTGAGTCCTGATTTTGGCTCCAAGTGTTTGAGTTATGTCTTCAATCAGAGCCTGGTTGCTAAATTGGGTTAACTGAGGGATGACATAAGCTCCGCACATACCGAGGCTGGTTAGCGAACCAAATTGATAGGCACAATGCCATCAATATGCATTAGCTTCACTTGATGCTTTCTTTCAAAATCACTTTAGATTTGGGTTCTCCTATTTTGGATGGGCAAGTTGCCCAATATAATTTTTGATGAAAAGAAACAGGGGTCTGGTCAAATAAGATAGATTGTGTTCAGATAGTCAACTTTGGCATTTTTAAACTGATATGAAGAGAGCTTCAGGAAATGTAAGTTGGTGGAATGGATATAACACTCTAGACTCCATAAATTATATGTTGGAGTTCTTCACCCATAGAGTAGGTAACTTAGTTTTAATCCTAGTTCTGTCAGCAACAAGAAAATTTTCCCGCCTTAATGTTTAAACCATAAGATACATTTTCTTTCATGGTTTTGGGCTTGTAGCCTTCTGAGTTTTAATTTTCAGGGTGCTGCTAGAAGAATTATATGCACTACATGATGAATGGCTTGTAAATTAAAGTAGCAATACCAACCTCATTTTCTTCTCATGGGCTTCACCACTTCAGTTTTTTCTATCTGATATATGTTGAGCTTTAGGTATTGTTTAACCATTTGCAGGAATTGATTTCAAGGTTATGCTACTCACAATTGGTGGGAAAAGATTGAAGTTTACAATCTAGGACACATAAGTACCAACTAAGGAGTTGTACTTGGGTTTCAACTTCTGATTTCATGGGATTCCAAGGGGTTTTCCTCCAGATGCTTTCACTAACCACTTTTCTTGTCACATTTTGCTGGAGTTGCCTCATTTATGGTTGAAAATTTCTTTGCTCCATTATTCAAGTTTAGAAAAGAATAAGAATGCTCCTTGGTTGTCTTTAGGAGTTTCTGTGAAATATTGTTAGCTCAGTGATAGTTTATCTCATGCAGCAGAACTGTGGATAAAAAATGGGGTAGTTTTATATGATGTTGGGTAAGGAAAAAGTTTTAATGCTTTTCTTTTAAAAGAAACTTGACTTTGAATGTAAACAATATGAAGGATTTAGGAAACTTTTGTACTCCGTAAAGGGATGTCACCCCTCTTTGCAGCATTTGATTTGGAATGAAAGCTTCAAATCTCACTGTACATTAAATTATAATGCCTGTAGAATCATAGCATAATTGGGAACTAGTGAAGGTGACATTTGTTTTCTTTTTTTTTTTCAAAGACAACTCAAGTTGTTTGCTAGCAATAGTTTTTTTTTTGGTTGCAGCTGGACAGGAGAGGTTTGGAACATTAACAAACACTTACTGCAGAGGTGTCCATGGCATTATTCTGGGTATGTGATGAAACATTCTAACTTCTTTCTTCTTCTTCTTCCACTTCTTTTTATTGATAGGCTCACTATAAGTGCAAACCTTTCTTTCTCCAAATTCATATATTGTGGTCATATGTCTAATGTATTTTTGAATTGTTTTTTCTTTTATTTATTTATTTATTTTTGTTCACGTGTTTTCGTTTGAAATAATTATCACTTCATCAATTAATGAAAGGTAAAAAGAGAAATGGATTAATAGACACCAATATGAAATAAAGGCATTAGTGACTATACCAAAGCTATAGTATTTGGAGTCCCATGGAAATTGAATGAGTCCATAATATTTTTTAAAGCATTCATAAAATAGATCCCATTTGGTTCTGGTTCCATAATACGCTGCCAAATAATATGAATGATTCTTCTTTCTCTTGAAGTTGTTCCATCTTACATGCTCTTATTGGTGCCACCATTTTTGACAATTTCTTAACCATCTTCATCTGCACCTTAATTTTTCCATGTAATGGGGTTGGTCTAAGTTTTCCTCTGTGTTCCTTGTTCTAATCTTATCTTTAACTCACAAATTTCACCTCTCCATGATGTTAGCTACTTATATTTTGCATACATTTTCCATTTGTCATATGTTTAATTAATCCAAGCAACAAGGGCAGTAACATGGTTTCTACTGCTTTATATGAGATTGCAAAATCTTAAAGTGCTATGAAAATATGGCCATGTGGATGCCAGTCTAACACAGTTGCTTAGACATGGACAAAGACTATGACAGCAGCCTTTTCTGTAGGCTTGTGTTGTTGTTGCTTTATTTCCCTTTCGTTTTCTATCACATGGAATTTACTTAATCTCCACCCCAACCCCTTGCCACTTGAGCTAGTCCTCAAAAGCCTCAGGTCCAAGGGATATGATAGCAGTGTTGCTGTTCTGAAGACTTTTATGCCATGTATTGGTAATTTTCTTCCCCCATATTGACACAAACTCTGCTTTATTGATGTTAAAAGGATAAAAATGAAGTCATGATTTTCTGGACATGCATAAACTAAGTTTTGCTTGAGTTGATTGTACAACTTATCCTAATTGCACTACCTGCTATCTTACTAGGATGAATTGCCGCTCACCTCCCCCTTTATCCATAGAAATTAAATGAATTATAATTTTCTTGTTTGATGGGTAGAGCAATGAAATTTATCCATTGATGAGCTTTTGACACTCATTTCATACTTTGTAACAATATTGAGGATTGATTTTTGGAATTTCACAAGGAAACGTGAGAAAGGCCCATGTGGATCACAACTAGAAAGCACTGGAAGTGTTCATTTCTATTGCTGGGTAAAAGTATCTACAATTCAAAATAAATGAAGAAGCCAACAATCCCATAGAAACACATCATGCTCCATTTTCCATTATCATCTCTAACCTGGAATTTTTAAGCATAATGGAAGCACTAGGAATTATTGAATTAGAGTTGCCAGAAGCAATAATACAATATTTAGGTTTGTAATAAGCCACATATGCAGCTGGCTATTTTCATATTCTGGAAACTGGCCTTGGTAATATTGAAAATATTGGGGCATACTATGCACTCTTGTGTAAAACAAACTTATGTGTGTCTATATATAACAGCCCACAGGAACTATTTTTTATAAGTGGTAAAGTTTGAGCTATGTATCAAAAGAAAAGGAGGAAACAATTGTTGTATTTTTGGGATATAATTGGAGGACAATGTTGTCTACTAATTTAGTCATGTTAATGGGCTGAGGAATAATGGTTTATGGGACACACTAATGTTAAACATATCTGAAAAGATAAAAATGAACAAAACTGATTATGCTTTCTTCGGACTGCAGTGAGGGAAAGAAAAGGGACATAGGAAAAGAAGAATGAAGAAATGAGAGCAGAGAGAGTATCTTGTGAATAACGATGTTCAATTACAGTTTCCTAACTAATCAAGAATATAGATTACTAACTCCAGAGCTAGTTCTAAAGTGGGGATGCTAAGCAATTTGCACTTTAAGAAGTTCAATGTGACTGTTGGATTCACCATTAAAAGACAGAAAAAGGAAGAAGCAGAACAAGACAATGGAGCAACTTGTGTGGGTGCTTAAGTTTGTTCTTCAGTTTGGTAAAATCTTGAAAAATTTATAATGTATAGTTGGGTTTGGATTCTTGAAGTAAAACATGAGCAATGTTAAGCTACCAATTTTCCTAAAAGCCTAAGCCATTGGCATATGTACCCACAATGTATACCACACTAACACCCTTCTTCATGTGTGACTGCATGTGGAGAGGCAAATTAGCAGTTAGGATATGGACCAATAACGCATGTCATACTAGGATATTTGCACATGAAGAGACAAATAAGCCATTAGGATATGAGCCCATAATGTTTATCATATTAGAATATTTGCACATGGAGAGACAAATTAGCAGATAGGAAATGGATCCATAATATAACAAATTAGCACTTAGGAAATGGTCCCATAATGTAATTATATTAGGATATCCGCATATTAAGAGAGAATTAACAGTTAGGAAATGGACCCATAATGTGTATAATATTAGGATATCTGAGCATGGAGAGACAAATTAGTAGTAAGGATATGAGCCCATAATTTATAATACATAATACAACAAATTAACAGTTAGAATATGGACCCATAATGTATGTTATTAGGATATCCAAGTATGGAGAGGCAAATTAGAAGGTTAGGAAATGGACCCATAATACATATCAAATTAGGATACTCAATGTATATTATGTTATGATATATCCACACGTGAAGAGACAAATTAGCGGTTAATGTATATCATATGAGGATAACAGTAGGATATGGGGTTAAAAGCAAAACTTGAGACCTCTAGTTAATCATAGCTCTAATAATATGTTAAGCTACCTACTTTCCTGAAAACTCTAAGTTGTTTGGATATGGGCCTCCAATGTGTATCAGACTGATGCCATTAGGTGAATTGTGACTGCCTAAACAGTTAATTTGCCTTTCCCTCTCTTTCAAGCTTTAGCTGGTGCTTTAACCATCTATAATGCAGTAATTTAATTATCAGTCCCCAATGGGAATCAATTTTATAAGTTGGTCTATGCGAGAATGTAGTAGAAAATGTATCTATCTTTATGCTGGTATATTTCTTTGGTGGCATGTAACCATTGCATTCTTATTGGGTGACCTATTGTTCTATTTCAACATATAGTTTTATTTCCAGCATGTTCTTGTTCCAAGAAACAGGGGAGCGAGTTTGTTAACTATGCCTGTCCTTGTCCACTTCATATCTGGCAAAATTTTCAAATCTTTCTCCCCTTTCCTTCCCTTACATGCTGGTTTGTTAAATAAAAAAAAAAAGTGTGTACTGTATACAACACACAAACTGCTAGCTTATGTGTGTTTATTTAGTTCTTTAATTTCTTGCTTTCTTCTTCTTTTTTTAAATGAAATACTTAGCTCATTAAATTTTTGAACTCTGGTATTTTGCTTTAGCTAGCATTATAGCTCAACTTTGGTTAATTGAATAATTAGTTTGGGATTTTAATTTTCATCTTAGTTTAGGATGTAACAAGGCAAGAAATCTTTACAAACTTGTTGGATGTTTGGGAAAAGGAAGTAGATCTCTACTCCAGTAATCACAAGTGCATCAAAATTTTAGTTGGGAATAAAGTTGATAGGGTAAGTTGTATGATCTTGCTATCTTTTCCTAAACAACCACTTTGGCTCCCCACCACCACTACCCAAAGGAAAAACACAGACAACAATCACCCACCTACACTTATGCAGAGGATTAGTGGCGCCATGAAGAACTTATTCATGTTCAATATCATATTTCATGGAAATAAAATTCCTGGTTGTTAATCTTAATAATCTCAAAGCAGATGTAAGCTTCATGGTTTTGTTTCCTTATTGCATTGTTACATTTTTCTTTTAAAGAATATGAGTACCTCATTTTTACAACAAATCACATTTTCAGGATAGTGAAAGAGCACTCACTAGAGAAGAAGGAATGTCCCTTGCACAGAAGCATAATGTTCATTTCTTGAATGTAGTGCTAAAACTAGAGAGAATGTGCAGCAATGCTTTAAAGAACTCACCTCAAAGGTATCTCCCCAAAACACATACATTTTGTCATCTATCATTCTGAATCAACAGTATTCTAGTAGTTTGTTAGGCTCAGTCATCTTCTTGGTTGTTTGTGTCTATTGGAAAGAAAGACTAGTACTACCTTTGGAAACAACTTAAATGAATAATGACCTATAACTGTCCTGTGATTTTTGAGGCCTTGTTTTGAGGGCCTGCTCGAACTAATAACATTATCCTGTGGTATTTTTAGTATTTTCATAAATACTTTTGATTCTAATTAAAATATTTGCAAGAAAAATTATTTTCATGGAATGAGCATCCAAATATTATTTTATTGTGCTTGGAAAGGTCATTTTCAAGGATGTGCTTTGTTTGCAACTTCTGAGATGGACTTTTTAAGCACCACTTGGAGCCACTGACACTAAGGTGCCCGAGCAAATTATAAAATACTAAACTACTGAGAACATTAACTAGATTGCAAATCCCTGAATTTGGTTCCAAGTGCACCAAAAAGTTTCTGTTTTTACTAAATTGGCAAGAAGATTGTTCCTTGTATGCTGCTTCAAAGGTCTTGAAGGTTCAATGTCTTAGTCATCTTGGTCTACCATAGAACTTGGACTATTCTTACTCAAGTATCACTCAATGAAGTTGAAGAGAACAACTGAATTTTAGTATTTATCTGGCCTCATTCGTTCAACTAAAGCATTATAGAATTGGTATACTGATCCAGGTAGTCCATAGACTATAACGTTTCTCAACAGCCTTGTGTTTCATGTTTGCTCCTGGGTGATTGCAAGGCCATCAAAGTTCAACAAAATATAGTTCATGTTCGTAAACTGTAACTATTAAATTTACTTTGGCTTTCTACCTACAACAACCTTGCTTCCTCTGGGCATGTGGCTGGTTGACAAAGGTGGAGATAATTAGTTGAATGTTATTGAACTGAAATTTAAGTTGTTACTGAATTCTCAAACATATAACTTGATGGAGGCTGTTATAATGGAAAACCTTTAAGAATGTTCAATATGTATCTGGTACTGTGTTCCAATAAAATGCTACTAGCCTGAAATGATTATGGTTTACCTACTAATTTTAGAATACTGTAAATAGAAATATATTAGAACTATTCCCATCATGCTTTTCACGAAAAAGTTGGCAGTCACATATTGATCTTCTAAGTAGTCAATACAATGTTATAATTTTTATGTGATTTGCTACTTTGCACATGCTCTAACCAGTTTACATTTGTTTTCAGATGCTGGAAGTACTTAGTCTATTGGAACAAGGATCAGTACTCAATAGTGCCAAAAAAACAAACATTGTTGCAGAAAGAATTATACCAGGCATCTTGCTGCAGTTGTTTCTTTTAATCAAAATGCTTTGAAACGGAGGTAGAATTAAAACTACAGTTCAGAAAATAAAATTAAGTCCAGTAAGCGTCAGCAATATTGACAGTCGAATATCAGATCCTTCTGACACTCTCTTCATGATAACATGGCATATATGGTAATTAAGTTCATGAATCTTTTTTTTAGCCTTTTGGTTTTGGGTTACTAGCTATAATGATTTGGGAGAATACTTTGCCACTAGGGAGATGAGATGAAGAGGCATGTAATGACTCATTTACGTGAATCTGTTTCTTTTATTTTTTGTATCTTCTCCTAAGGAGGTGCTATAGTTAGTATGATATAGGGTAGACAAAGAAAAACTAGTGAAAAATGGTTTTGTATCCTAAGTGCCCTGTAATGTATGTGTCCAAAACATGAGATGTATATACCATGCCTTGAAACAAGAATTTTCTTGGTGTTTGTATTCTATTCTCTGGAACTACATGCTTACTTCTAATGAATATAGGCCTTATGCTGGCATTCTTGGTTGGTGCTATTTATCCTGATAGATCCCCAACAAGATGCATCAGTAGTTGCAACTTCATCTACAACATGATTCTAGAGTTGGTACTGGTTGTAAAATCAAAAGGGAAGATAGGATGAAACATAAGGGAGAATTGTGCTTTAAAGTTAGTTGGGGTGGATGGTCAGGCCAAGTTCCTCTTGTTAGTATTTTCAACCAATAATAGATTTATATGTATATAATGAATATTCTAAAGTTTTTCTCTTTTAAAGATAATCAATTCAAATATCAAGATTTTTTTTTGACTTATTTAATAACAAAATTTAACATTCACAAAATTAGTAAATTAGAGCCACAAATTTAGTCACTTTGACAATGGTGTGGTTGTCAGGCCAATGATAATGTTGGATTGGAACTAGGGGGCAACAACATGGGATGAGATGATTAGAGAGTCCATAGTAGTTGAAGATTAGAAAGTAGAACAAATATGACAGCCATGAATGGTACATTGAAACTTATTTTTGGGTTGCATGTATTCAAATAATTTGTTGATTGAAGGCTTAATGAGCTAAGGTGTTTGTGGTTGTGGTGTTGCTGGAATGCCATACAGAAGAGGCTAAACTCATGGCAAGATGGTGTGTCTGCAACGAATTGTCCAATCCAACCTGGTAAGAACTGGGACTTACGTGTTTCAGACCAAGGACAAAATTGGCACTTTCTCCTACTTCCCCACCATCAACTTACAAATGCCTGCTGCAGGATTGTGATTGCTGTTCCCTTCCCTCAGCCAGAAGCAGAGTTTGATCTTCTCATTGGTGATTGGTTTTACACGCCTACAAGGTGGCTCATTCTGCCTTCTTGATTGATGCCCTTGGTATGCTAAGCTTTTTCATGAGTTGTTCTCTACTAATTTCATCATTTTGGGTTATGCAAATTTAACAGGTGCTAGGTCACCCATACAGTCCAACAACACATCAGCATGGGGAATGAGATGAGTTTCAATTTCAGGATTCAGAACCATCAAATGGTCTTGGTTGAAACAGAAGTGTCTTACACCCGTCAAATTATATTGGATTCCCTCGATGTCCGTGTTTGCCAGTTCTATTTGATTCTTGTCACTGCAGATCACAAGGAAGCAGACTATTACATCGTGGCAACTCCTAAAATGCTAAGCACTACAGATGACAACAGCCATGTGGGTAAAGGGGCACTACACTATGCAAACTCCAATACACCAGTAACTTGGCCTTTGCCAAGCGGCCCTTATCCATCAGAAATCAAATAAATTGACATAAAACAGTTTATTGGTTTATGGCACGAGCCCAACAGTTTTGGATTGACAGTGTTACATCTGAAGCCTGCAGGACATGATTGTAGTGTAGTGGGGAGACTGCAGCACAAGGACTTATTGACTTGTCATTAAAACAGATTATTATGTAGTTTCTTTCCATGGAAACTGCATTGAGAAAATTCCTTAGTTTATAAATCTTTTATATTTATTCAAGTACCCTTCTTATTGCAGCATCATAATCATTTTGAAAAGCAGGTTGTGGAAGATTTTCCTTCCCTGATCCTCCAAGAAAATTAAAAGGAAATTTTTGTATAACTTGGAGACAACTTCTTGTTGGGTTTGAAGGACAAGCTGCTTCCGCATGGTATGACTGCTGCATCAAGAACACTGGGATAACTTAGAAGTATTACTTCTAATTCTGCTGGAGCCACCTGCATTTGCATTCAAAGGTGTTTATATTAAGATTCAACTACATACTGTGATGGTGGAGAGTTGATGAGGTACCTGATATCAATTGTGCTTGATCAACTCCTTTATCCTATCAACAATGTAAAGGAATCCATCCGAAGTGATGGTTGTAGCTGTTGCTTCTCCATTTCCCAGGTACCCTTTCATCACACTAGGACTCTTCACCCAGCCCTGTTTCAGTATCCACCACCTTGGCACAAAATCTTGGAAGGAATCTTCCGCTGGAGCCTGCACACGCTTGGCTTGCTAATCGGTTACAAAGTCAGTGGCTGCTCCACAGCTCTCTGTCAGCCCATAGCCTCTCCTGAGCTCCACCCAAGGAAACTTCTCTCTGAAAAAATTCATTGCCGTATTAAACCTGTTAATGTTGCTTCAATTCTTTACTTGAATATAGTTCTTAATTCGTAGTTTTTTGCTCTGCTTGATTTATGTTGATCATATAGAATAGTGAGTGCTTAATTAGTGGAAAGACAGATGCTTGAAAACTATTGATCATATGCTTGAAATAAGTTGATTTAAGTTGAACATATCCAACTATGATCATTTACTGCATTAGTGAGGAAGAGAGAGAACAGAAAGAAGGCCAGAGAAAACTTGGGTTAAGGTAGTCAGAAAAGGTACAATTGTCTGATTTAACAATGGAGGAACTGTTAGGATGTTGCCCTCATGGTAAGAATGAACTGCATCAAGCATGGACTTGAAATCAAACTTGGGCATCAGGATAGTGGCAGTTCCATATGAGAACAGCCCATGGTGTAGTTCATATTAATATTTTAATCAAAATATTAGATAGAATTTATTTAATACACTAGAAGGTTTTTGACTTCTCACAATGAAGGGACATCAATGAAGGTTGGTGAAGAGTCATAGACGTGAGTTAAGGACTATTTATATATGATTTAGAAGCCAAACTGGTCATTAGAGTAAAAAACTAGTTGGTCTAGTTAACCACCAAGCTAGCACTTTAGGTAATCGTTAGAGGGTTGAATGGGCAATCGATCAAGACCATCTGGTTGAGTCTTTTAACTCTCTATAACTCATAGTGGATTCAGAGACATAAAAATGAAAATGGAGGAACAACTACCTTGGTCGATTGCTCAGTTGACCGTACCTACCCACCTACAGTTCATTTTTTAAAATATTACTTCCATTTGGTTCAACAAATTTTGGGGAATTAGTCCTTATGTTTTAAAAACCCTTTTTTAAATTTTAAAGCAAAAAAAAAAAAAAAAAAAAAAAAAACCCTGAGATTTTATGGTTTTTAAAATGATTTTAAGATTGGATCTTTGAAAAGATGTTTTTGTTCAAGAGATCAAACCATCTTTGATGCATAGGAAAAGATAAATCAATTTGTTAATCTTTAATGCACCCTTTTTCTTGCCTTATAAGTGATCAAAATACTTGGAAAAAAATTCTAATTCAAAACTTCTACTTTGATTCCTTGGCTTGACTTGCATCTTCTTCTTAATTACAAGCTTCTTAATTTTGAATTATAATTTTCCTATAAAAGTTTCATTTTAAACCATTAGTCTTTAATCATTTGTCTTGTTATCATCAAAATATTCACATTTAACAAAACCTTGTGTTAACAATTTTCCCATTATTTATGATAACGAAATCTAGGATTGCAACATAAAAGCTCCACCTAAGCAAGTGCATTTTTTGGGGCAAAATCAAGTATATGCAAGATCAGATAGGTATGAGTGCATGTGAGAAATAAACACAATCGTATCATAACTAAGTATAAGAACATCAACCATGTAAAAAATAACAAGTCAAAGGAGCAAAACATAACAAACCAAAATACTCGAGCCATAACAATGTGATACATAAGCAAATGAAGCAAGAAAATAAACCAAAAATATGTGCTAAAGTCTTCCCCTTTGGCATCATCAAAAGTGTATCATAGTAAACAAGTTAAAAGAATGGGGGGCATTGGGTGATAACAAGAAATGAGATCAAGGATAAGGTAGAGGAGGAGGTAAGTAGTGTCTAATATGGTCCATCATCTTGAAATACCGCTCAGTCATGAAAGCCTACACATCATCCTTCCTGGATTCGACCCTAGCCTCTATAACAACTTGCATCTCCGACCCATGATAGTCTAATGATATTCAGAAGCACAAATCTTCAAGTCATCAACAACCATAATATGGGATTCAATATAGACCAGGCATCTCTATCAAACGCTCATCATACTCCTGAAGAGAATTGAAGTAGCATAGGATCACATGTTAACATTTAAGCATGCATTTAATAGCAAAAAAAGAACCGATTACCTTGGTTTATGCCATGGGAAGTCATTTCTTCCTCCTCTGATATCCAATAAGCTGCTCTAGGTGCGTGATGGTCCGAGAATTAGGGATTAATGAGCTCTTTCCTTGCCTCCCAAAAATTCAGTCCAAGGTGCAAGTGTGTGTGCGTGCAGTGCTCTCCAAGAGAAGAAAAGAAAGTTCTCTCCAAAATGCACACACACACACACACACACACACACACACACATATATATATATATATATATATATATATTACACATTACACACTTTATTTGGACGACTTGACTTAATGGGTCAGTCAAGTGATTAGGGTGAGCCCATAAAAAATCAAGAAACAATATGTGTCCAGTCTTATTATGGATCACAATGCAAAAAATAAATTAACACTGATTTATGATATTATCAAATTGATTATGTAAGTCCACACATAAAAATTCCAACAATTCTCCCAATTGGACTACATAATCAAACATCACAACATATACATAATCATAAATCAATGTCCCATAAAATCTCATCAAAAACAAATAATCAAAAGCAATCATATATGCTTCATTGCTTGATTCATAGGGAAATGTACAATAATAGCAATCCTTCTAACAATAACATAGTATTACAATACCAAAAGTGGCTCCCACTAACTTAATACAACCTAAGCTTCCAACAACCCCATTTGAGATACATGTTCCTGAAACGCAATTATGGGTAAGCCTTTTGTTAATGGATCCGCCAACATACTTTTTGTGGATATGTGTTCAATATCAATAAGAGACTCTGCCATTTTCTCCTTAATAAAATAGAACTTTACATCAATATGTTTAGAATGAGAAATACTCCTAGTGTTCTTGGAGAAAGCAACAGCTGTGGAATTATCACAAAATAATTTCAGCGGTCTAGAAATGGAGTCAACAACTCCTAAAGCTGAAATAAAATTCCGCATCCACATAACATGACAACAAGCCTCATAACATGCCACATACTTTGCCTCCTAGTTGAGGATGTTGTAAGTGTCTACTTAACACTTTTCCAAGATACAACTCATCCTGCCATCATAAAAATATAGCCCGTAGTGGATTTCTTATCATCTATGCAGTCAGCAAAATCAGCATCACAAAACCCAACTACATCAAATAAGCTGGTGCGCTGATATGTTAACATTAAGTCCTTAGTTCCTTGCAAATACCTAAGGACCTTCTTAGCTGCTTTCCAATGTTGACTCCCAGGATTGCTCAAGTACCTTCTCAACATGCCCACAACAAAAGCAATATCAGGGCATGTACATACTTGAGCATACATAAGGCTACCAACCACAAATGAATAAAGAATGATCCTCATTTCCTCTCTCTCATCATCATTTTGAGGACACTGAGCCTTTGAAAACTTATCACCTTTCACAATTGGCGCTTTAGTAGATTTACAGTTGTGCATATTGAACCTCTTCAATATCTTTTCAATAGAGGCTCTTTGAGACAATTTAAGCACTCCATTAGCCTTATCATGAAGAATCTTTATGCCCAAAACATAAGAAGCCTCACCAAAATCCTTCATGTCAAAATGGGTTGGCAACATGTGCTTTGTCTCAATCAACAAGTCAGAATCATTTGATGCGAGTAGTATATCATCAACATATAAAACAAGAAATATGTAACTACTCCCACTAACCCTCAAATATATGCATCTATCAACTGTATTCTCTTTAAAGCCATTTTGGGTGATAATCCTATCAAATTTCAGATACCACTGCCTCGAAGCCTGTTTAAGAGCATAAATGGACTTATTGAGCTTGCAAACTAAATCTTCCTTTCCAACTTCTGCAAAACCAGTAGGTTGCTCCATATACACCTCCTCATCCAAATCACCATTCAAGAAAGCTGTCTTGACATCCATTTGATGTAGTTCCAAATCAAAATGAGCTACTATGACCATAATCACTCTAAAAGAGCCCTTGGTCGACACAGGTGAGAAGGTTTCTTTGAAATCAATTCCTTCTCTTTGACTATAACCTTTAACTACAAGTCTAGCTTTATATCTCTCTATTTTCCCGCTAGAATCACGTTTGGTCTTAAAGACCCACTTACACCCAACTGGTTTACAACCATGTGGCAATTCAACCAAGTCCCAAACACCATTCATATACATAGAATTCATTTCATCATCCATGGCTTCTTTCCAAGAAGTGAATTGAGGACAATGAATTGCTTCTTGATAAGTGACTGGATCAAAAGTATCATAACCATCATACTCATGCTCTTGCAAATAAACCATATAATCATCTGAAATAGCCGACCTACGAACCCTCTATGATATTCTCAAAGGAACCTCATTAACAACAGTATCATCTACAGGAATGCCAGATTCCACTTGATCACCATGCTCTCCTTGATTAGTGGCTGGCTGTTGGACAATAGGAACATCCACATTGGGAACATGAGATGTAGGAAAAGGAATCACAACATGTTTTTCTCCAAAAGGTATTTCACGAGGCACAAAATTTGGATCAGCATTAACTTCATCCTCAAAATATACAGCCTTGTCTGACTTAATGATCTTGGTGGTATGAGATGGACAATAAAATCTAGAACCCCTTGATCCAATGCAATAGCC
Organism: Vitis vinifera; assembly: GCF_030704535.1. Lineage (NCBI taxonomy): Eukaryota > Viridiplantae > Streptophyta > Magnoliopsida > Vitales > Vitaceae > Vitis > Vitis vinifera. The sequence goes on from NC_081817.1 coordinate 7,493,690, forward strand.
AACAAAGAAACCACTAATGGTTTTAGGATCAAGTTTCTTTGACTGTGGGTTATAGGGCCTAACCTCAGCCTTACATCCCCAAATATGGAAATAGTGAAGGTTGGGTTTCTTTCCTGACCATAGCTCATAAGGTGTCTTAGGCACAGATTTACTGGGCACTTGATTCAAAATATATGCTGCAATCCTTAAGGCTTCACCCCACAGAAATTCTGGTAAAGAGGAATTGGACAACATGCACCTCACCATATCTAACAATGTGCGATTCCTCCTTTCTACAACCCCATTCTGTTGAGGAGTGCCTAGCATTGTATATCTCGTATCAATGCCGCATTCCAACAGAAACTTAGTGAATGGTCCAAGATTCCGTCCAGTCTCATCATATCTTCCATAATACTCACCACCTCTATTAGACTTCACAGCTTTAATGAGCTTTCCCAACTGCAACTCTACCTTAGCCTTATAGGCTTTAAACACATTCAGGGAGTCAGATTTCTCATGGATTAGTTCAACATAACCAAATCTAGAGAAATCATCAATAAAAGTGATGAAATATTTATAACCCCCTAAAGCAGTTGGTGTCAAAGGACCACATATATCTATGTGGATCAAGTCTAAAGTACTTCCACACCTATCAATCTTCTCCTTTCTGGTCTTTACTGTCATCTTTCCCTTTAAGCAAACAACACAAGTTTCGAAGTCTGAGAAATCAAGATTAGAAAGCACACCATCTTTAACCAATCTATCTAATCTTTGCCTAGAAATATGACCTAGGCGTTTGTGCCACAACATGGAAGAACTCAAATTCATTCTAGCACGCTTGCAACCAACAACAGAATTAACAGAAGATGAATCACATAATGAACCATGATGCAAACTGAGACCATAAAGATTTCCAAACAAAACACCATTGTCAATTAAGATTGAGTTGCTAAAAATATCCACTTTTCCACTTTCAAAGTGAAAAGAATAACCATGTCTATCCAAAGAAGATACAGAAATCAGATTCCTCCGAAGTGAGGGTATGAAAGCCACATTGTGTTACAACAAAAAACTTTATGTGATCAACTTTAGCTTTATCATGCCAAAAAATTCCACTTTCACTTTGCTTCCGTCACCCATATACACACATTATTCATGCTTTGACGACCTCCTTCTGTTTGTCATCTCCTGCAAAGAATTAGTGACATGAATAGTGGCACCAGTATCTAGCTACCAAGAATTGGCATGAACATCAACAATATTTGTCTCAATCATGTTTGCATTCAAATTAACCACAACCACAATTTCACATTTCTTTTTCTTCTTTAACCAATTTTTAAATTTGAAGCAATCAACTTGCTTGTGGCAAAAGTTGCACTTCCCCTTGAATTTCTCACTCTTTGCAGCATTAGAAGAAGCAGATGCATTGGAGGTTCCTTGATTTGAATTCCCTTTCCTCTTGAACTGCTTAAAGCCTCCAAAATTCTTGTGTGGAGGTTTTTTCTTCATATTACTGACTTGATCAGTTACAAGAGCAAGGGAGTGAGTCTCATTTTTCTTCAGTGAGACTTCATGTTGCACTACAATGGACATCAACTCCTCCAGAGTCCATTCTTCTTTCAAGGCATTGTAAGTCAACTTCACTGCATCAAAGGAAACAGGAAGAGACTCAAGTATCAACCATTTTAGAAAATTTTCACCCAACTCCACTTTCATCTCATTTGCCTTGTTGAAGTAGTGTTTTACCTTGATGATATGATCTCTAACCCCACTGACTCCATCATATACAGTAGTTGTGAGAAGCTTCAAATGAGTTGCCATTTTTACCTTATCAATCTTGGTATAATTGGCTTTCACATATTTCAAAAAGTCTTTGGCCTTTTTCGTCTTTGGCACGCATTCTTTGATAGATTTATCCATAGTGTATTTCATCACCATCAAACAACTCCTGTTGGAGTGCTCCCATCTTTCATAAAATGATCTTTCATCTATAGAGCTCACATCGGTGGGCTTACTTGGCTCATCAACCCTCAAAGCCAAGTCCAGATTTTGCAGAGTCATATGCACGTTAAAAGACTCAACCATTCTTCAAAATTATTTCCAGTAAGAGGTTTAATGGAAGACAATTGCAGAGAAATACTAGGATTGCTAGTAGCTAGAAAATAGCAAAATTCAACAATATGTCTGTTATTACAATATCATGCATTTGCTAGTTTCCATAATTTCTCAATTTAGCAATAGCTTGGAATTTTGAAAATTCCACGGCTATAAGGACAACTAATTAAATATTACAACCAAGATGTACTAATTTTATTATCGAAAGGGCAAAGAAAATTAGTACGGTTCATAATATACAATTAATTTCCTTCACCAATCTAAGCATCCTACCAAGTATTATTATCATCGATAGGACAATTACAATACTCGTATGGATCTTAGTAATCACAATAATAAAGCAACTAAATGTGGGAGTTAAATTATCTCAGCAAAAACAATTTGACACATATAGGGTCACAATAGGTAACCACATATATGTTCACTATTGTCATGATAAACTGAAATATTTAATTTGCCAACTTGACACACTTGGAATTGCGATAGGCAATCACACAAGTGTTATTTATTGCCACAATAAATTTAAATAGTTAACAAAATTGACCTTGGACAACATTATTGGTATAAAATAAAAATTATACCATAAAAACAATAATTATAATAATTGTCCCAATAAAGTCAAATTTAACAAATGCATAACAATTCTAACATATGCATAATCAATCCAAGAATACCAAGGCAAAAAAAAAAAAAAATTTGTTTTTTTGTTTGTTTTTTTATGACGTCATGATGACGTCAGCAGATGCCTATTCATCTTCTCCTCCAGCTGAACACGACCTGGTTCTGGAGAAGAAAAAAAAAAATTCCGCCCAAAATTTTGCGCATTTTTTGACAAAAATACTTAGATTTCCATCCTCAAACATCAATCCTTCAATCCAAACCTAAAAAAATGCATAAAAAACGCATAAGAGCAAGAACCAAACAAGCCCTAATTTTTGAAATATCATCAAATGAGCTCCAAAAATCACAAAAATTGATGGGTTTTGCTCCAAACAATATTCTCTATAAGTCTCCAACCTCAATCGGGCTTGAAAACCAAGAATTGACACTAAACGAAAAAAAAACCCCAAAAAATGGCTTCTATAACCAGAAAATGAGAAATAAAAAAATTAACCCAAAATTGCAGCTCAAATGTCAACCATGCTGGCTCTGATACCAATTGAAGAGAATTGAAGTAGCATAGGATCACATGTTAACATTTAAGCATGCATTTAATAGCAAAAAAAGAACCGATTACCTTGGTTTATGCCATGGGAAGCCATTTCTTCCTCATCGATATCCAATAAGTTGCTCCAGGTGCGTGATGGTCCGAGAATTAAGGATCAATGAGCTCTTCCTTTGCCTCCCAAAAATTCAGTCCAAGGTGCAAGTGTGTGTGCGTGCAATGCTCTCCAAGAGAAGGAAAGAAAGTTCTCTCCAAAATGCACACACACACACACACACACACACACACACACACATATATATATATATATATATATATATATATATATATATATATATATATATATATATATATATATATATAAATTCATATATATATTACACATTACACACTTTACTTGGACGACTTGACTTAATGGGCCAGTCAAGTGAATTAGGGTGAGCCCATAAAAAATCAAGAAACAATATGTGTCCAGTCTCATTATGGATCATAATGCAAAAAATAAATTAACACTGATTTATGATATTATCAAATTGATTATGTAAGTCCACACATAAAAATTCCAACAAATCCATTTGGGTAAGTTCAAAGCTAGAAGGCATTTCAAAAGCCTTCTCCTGAACAAATGTCCCATCCAGAACAAGATAGGCTCCAAAAGTCTACTGAAAAGCCAACACCCTACTCCATCCACACCAACTCCTCTTATGCTACTACTGGCAGGGGATGAGGTTGGCTTTTTATCTTAGGCACCTAAATACCATCACGATCTTGAATGTATCCAAAATAGTTCACGATATTTCTGTCATAGGTGTTAAAAATGAGTTATGTATGCCACCTTAGTTTCACTACTCAAATTGACCTCAAATGTCTTTAAAACTTTAGTGATAAACATCACATAGGGCAAAATATATGATATTTTTTCTACAAGCTTTCATATGTTCCATAGTAATATAGCTAACATTTATTTTACTCCCTTAAGGTGTTGTCAATAAGGAAAGTCTTGATGAAGGAAACTTCATCATGATAACCCTTTTTAGAATGATAACATTGTATTTCTCCTTTAACATAGACACAAGTACATGAATGATACTTTTCATTGGCCTTGCTTAGCTTTGGATGTTGACATTAGTTTAATATTTTGCTCAATTAGGTTATTTGTATTTTGGACAATACCTATGTTATAAGGGAGACTTTGTAGTTAATTTAAAAATTGTATTATTAACAATTATTAGCCTTGGATATTGATATTGCTTATAGATAGATATTTTGATTAATAAGGTCCCTTATATTTTGGAAAATCCCCTATTTATGGGGGAGACTCTACTAAATTTTTTTAAATTATAATATTAACATTGGTTTAATACATTTTTTTTTTCATTATTGTACTTGGATGTTGATATTGCTTGCAGATGGATATTTTGAGTTATCAGGTTCTTTATATTTTGGAGAATACCCTATTTATAGGGGAGACTCTATTGAAATATTTAAAATTATAATATTAACATTAGTTTATTATGACAATACAGTAATGGAGCACAAAAAAGGCAGATATGATCCAAATCCATTAGATTGCTCTATTTTAGTGCTACAGGATAGACATAAGTCTCAATTAATGGACTCTAGTCATGAACCTTACTTAAGTTCTTATTTAATCAAAATATAATATTTTGTAGCTTAATTTGGTAATTTGGTTTATGTGGTGTATACCATGTCAGACACATTTGACTAGATTGACAATTGATCATGAGTCTTGTTGAGCAATGGCGGCCCAAGACACATGTTTCATCTACCTATTGGAAAGATGACCGTTACTTTACAGGATATAGTCATGATTCTAGGACTGCATATTCACAGGCCCCCTATCACTAGCACATGTTACATAGATTGGTTTCTACTATGTTTAAAGCTTTTAGATGTGATCCTACCTCCATCTCAGATTAGAGGTTTAGCTATATCAGCACATTAGTTATGTAAGTAGTTCTCATATTCACCAGTAGGGACCAATGATGTTATTTTACAGCATTATGCTCATGTTTTCATACTTACACTATTGGGTGGAGCATTGTTTGCAAACAAGATTGAAACACATGTACAGTTATGTTACCTTCCACTATTGAGAGACATCACTAAGATTTTTCACTATAGTTGGGGCAGTGCAGTGTTGGCATACCTACGTAGAAAGATATGTCATGCACATTTGGATAGCGCTATAGAGATTTCTAGACCTATCACACTATTATATGTCTTTTGACATAACTAACTATTATAAATAATTGATTGCATTATTGTTGTAAGTTATATAATTTTGATAATGTTATTTGATTTTGTAGTTGTGGTCATGTGAGAGATTTCATGTGGGTTGACCTAATTTCGATTGTCCTTCAATGCTAATACTAGTCCCTATACCAGTCCTACATGAACATGATGATATAGTCAATGTTTTACATGATCATCTATTGCTAGATGAGGCATTCCCAATTGATCCATTGGGCCACAGATGGAAAGTACTTCTGTCTTAGGCTCATAACCCATCATCACATGTGTTAGCATTATGTTGAGATCAATTGGATGCCTAAACATAGGATTAGGTAAAGTATTGATGCATAAGATTACTTTTGCAACAATTTGCACCAATGTGACTAATTAATTTTTTTTTTTAATTACAGGTATTATGAGATCCATATACAATAGATTTGATTGCACATTTTTTGGCTATATATCTAGTTGACCAAGACATTTAGCAAACTATGTCACCTCTTATTTGCTTTGATGTTATCCAGTGACATAGATTAGAACAAGTTTTACACCAATTTGGTATGCAATAGGGGATATTTCCACCTTCTTTGATAGATATGTAACTATATTTAGTGGATAGGCGAGGACAACATTAGTATGATTAGGCAACATTCCATGCTCAATATATTTCCCTTTGGGTTAGTCATTTTGAACATATCATGACACACCACTTGCTACTACTACCATAGATTTTTATGATCCATATATGTAATGGCATAGATGTATCACGCAACGCCTTATCACACTTGTTTTTCATAGAGATCATATGAGGTTCCATAGTACAATTTCTGCCATTGAGCTATTGGTGAGACCATTTGAGATACAAAACCATTTTTAAATGAAGGTTAAACTTAAATTATGTGTAAATGTATGATGTTTCATTTTCTTATATAGATCACTACTGTATCGCAGATGGTTATTTCAGATGATTTGGAGAAAACTCATCAAATTGCTATTAATGTTTTATGTGCTATTAAAAAGGACCATCCCATACACTTAACACAAAAGTCATCCACATCTTCAGGGCCATCCATGAGACCATCATCATTGACTCCGCCTATTAGGGTACCACCCATTAAAGGTCGAGGGAAATGTGGTCATTGAGCTAGTCAACGACATGTACTTTCGGCATCGGTACAAGCCTCATATCCACCAATGACATCTACCCTTCCTCTATTTCAACCATCTACATCATTAGAATCACCACTCTCTCATCCTGATGTACCCATACCAGCCCCTTCACCTTGACCCGAGACTACCATACCATCTACCCTTACATGTATTAAGTCATTTATATCATTAGACTTACCTTTCCCCTTTCATGTTACATCTATGTCGGCCTCTTCACCTCCATCTCCACCAAAGCCATCTATATCATTGGATACACCCCCACCTATTACAGAGTCCATTGCACCTCCACTTTTTCTTGAGGAGACATCTCATGCTACATGATTTCATGTACAAGTACCTAGAGGACAGTGAGCTCCACGTGTATGTTGAGTTCTACCTCCATAATTTCCATTTTACTCGACAACTCATGTAGATGGCACATCACAATCTATAGATATGGAAACTTTTCAAATAGCACAGATGAATCCAACAAATATGGTTGTCTACTGTAGATGTTCACAACGAAAAAGAAAGATTTCATCATGTGACACACATTGAAAACTTTTTTCATGTTTATAGAACTATAATAGTTTGGTTGGTACATTTAAGTTTATATAAAATGACAATTCAAATTAGTGATGTTATAATATTCATTTGTTTCTTGATAATTCAAACAAATAAACCTCAAATGCATCCCGACCAAGGCCTAAATGAAAATTTTTCAACTAAGCAAATTGTTACAACCATAACCAATTTTTTTATATATAATTAAAAAATGATACATTTTAACCAAGACATAAGTTAAAATCACACTTAATAAGGAAAAACCTAAAATCATAATCATTGGCTCTAATTTTCATATGAAAATTTAAAATTTTAAAATAATATAAACAATAAAATAATATGAAAAAATAATTTTCTTTAATTTATATGTAATAAAATTCATAAAACAAATAAATATTTTATTTAACATAAATATATAAAATATTATTGGAGTGGCTATGATTCTAAATAAAAATTTTTAAAATAATTTTAAAATCACAATACTAATTGTGGTTCTAAAAAAAAAATTGTAAAATCACGGTTAAGAATATTTTTGAAACCACAATTACTAATTGTGGTTTTAAAGAAAATTTTTAAAATATTTTTAAAATCACAATTACTAATTGTGGTTCTAAAAAAAAAATTAAAATCACAATACTAACTATGGTATTAAAGAAAATTGTAAAACTATAGTACGGATTGTGATTTTAAGGATATTTTTAAAACCACAATTACTAAAAGTGTTTTTTATAGTAATTTTAAAAAGCGTTTAAGATATTTTTAATATTTAAAATTTTTTATCTTTCAAGCATTAAAATTTGTAAAAATAGTTCCTAAAAATCGGTATCAAACACGCTCTAACTATGGTTTTAAAGAAAAATTTTAAAATAATTTTAAAATCATAATACTAATTATGGTGTTAAAAAAAATTGTAAAACTACAATGGGGTTTTAAGAATATTTTTAAAACCATATTTACTTACTATGATTTTATGGTTATTAGGAAAATTTTAAAACCAATACCATGGTCGATGGTTTTTTTAACTTTTTTACACTAAAAGAAGACCACATCGATAGATAATTACATGGTTAAAAAGACTAGGATGGTAAATATTTTGAGAGGGGTAGTATTTTTTTTCCTTCCAAAGTATTATTTTGGCCTTCAACTCAATGGAAACGGGGAGAATCCAGGGCCCACCTGAATTTGGGGAGCAACAATGAAGACCCGCCAACAGAAACCTCTCTCTCCCTTCAAATTCCTCATTATATATACCTTTTCCGCCAACTGCCGTTACCGCCAATCTCTCCTCCAATGTCCTCCTCCTCTTCTTCTTTGGCAGCCTCCGCCTCACGGCGTCTTCGCCACCTCCAGTCTCTGTCTTCCAACAAGACCTGCGTCGACTGCCACCAGAAGAACCCCCAATGGGCTTCCGTCTCCTATGGCATCTTCATGTGCCTCGACTGCTCCGGCAAGCACCGCGGCCTCGGCGTCCACCTCAGCTTCGTCCGCTCCGTCACCATGGACTCCTGGCCCGACTCCCACCTCAAGAAAATGGAGGCCAACTCCGGCGGCAACGACGCCCTCAACGCCTTCCTCTCTGCCCGCGGCATCCCCAAGGACACTGATATTCCATTGAAGTACAACACCAACGCCGCAGCCCTCTACCGCGAAAAGGTCCAAGCCATCGCCGAGAACCGCCGCTGGACTGAGCCACCGGTTGTGAAAGAGTCAGTGATAAAGCCACGCAGTGTTAACAGTAGTTCCGAGATGAAGGTGGATGGGGTTCGCAGGAATCACTCGGTGGCTGATTTTCGGACAAGTGGAGGGACGAATGGGCCGAGCCGAACGTGGTCGGCTTCGGACATTCATGAGAAGGTTCAGGCGTCAATGGACGGGAAGGCGGAGTTTTTTGAGAGGAAGGTTTCGCAGAATGCAACGCGGCCGGAGGGGCTTCCGCCTTCTCAGGGAGGCAAGTATGTGGGGTTTGGATCAACGGGGACAAGACCCATCTCCAGGTCTAGTTCTCAGTCGGATGTGATCTCGGATGCTGTTTCAGCAGTTTCTCAGGTAAATATCACTGCATCGATAATGGAAGATTTGTTGCTATATATGGGTTTGTTCTTGTTCTTAGTTGATTACTACAATGAGCTTAAAGGAAAAAAATTATCCATACTGCTTTTTTTCTTTTTTAATTGTTGTTTGGTTGCTAAGAATGTTTCCAAGTTCATTTTTGTATAAACAATTTATGCCTTTTGGTACTCTTATCAGAAAAGGCTAAAAGCTACATGCTTAGTTTTGGATTATCTTCACCCAATTATACTTTTTTTTTTCTTGTAGTTAACTAAACCCATATATAATAACAATCAGAAAGGTTTTCACCTTCCTATTCTCTATAAGACTCAATAAAATCCGATCTATTACATTTCTTTTCCTGATACTTTGATGTAATGGTGGTTTTGTATGAATTGGCTTGAAATATTGGGCTGTTCTCCACATGGGCTTGTGCCTAGTTTCTTAGAAGACTTCTTTTTCTCGGAAATAATTATTTGTAATCAGAAAAACTGAAAGGTGGTTCTGGTTATTATTACATTAGGAATGGAGGAAAAACCATAAGATTCAAATCGACTAAGGCCTGCATCACCACATCAGGTTTTTTGTGACTGTCTGATGCCTTGATTCCTTTACCTGGTCTATAATGGATCAATGTGTGTCGTGTTCCTTGTTTTCTACATGATCAAGGATTAGCCCGGTATAGGGGTTGGGCTAAAATACTGCCTGACATTTCGCCGTAATTCTAGATCATTGCCTCTGTTTTTTTATTTTTGACACACCAACCATATGACACTCTCTTTTAATATAAAAGTAAAAAAGCCGTGTTCACATGTTATGAATGTGACCCTGTTGTGTGTTTTTGCATGGAAGACCCTTTTTCTTTTCCCCCGACATAGGCATGTGTGTGTGCGTTTTTTTTCTAACTTTCAGTTGCAGAGAAAATAAGGCTATAAGATTTTTTATAGGTTCATCACATTGTATTTTTTTAGCTTTAGTGTGCAGCATGTTAAAAAGTATGCAAGCTTCAGGTGGTTTTCAATTTCTTTTCAAACGACCTGGCCTAAGAGACATTTGCTTTGGGTTGGTCCAGAACCCTTTTTTATCCTTTCTTGATTGTGTGTTGATTTCATAGAACAAAACCCCTTTGTTAAATCCACACTCAATGGTTAGTATCAATTTAAGGGGTTGTCTGAACCTATGTAGTTTATTGACCAGGCTCTGCAGAACTTCTTGTGACACTCATGATCATACTTGGATATACCTATATACAAGGAGCACACATGATTTCAATGTTATACATAAGTTAGGGAACATGATTTATGTTGTATGTGATAGAGGGGGAAAGGGCGAAAAAGAAAACAAAGGGCAAATGAAAATGCAGGAAAAAACAGTTGGTTTGTCTGGTTTGAGCACATGTCAACTTGTATGTTTCCACCAATTTAAAGTCCTGCTGCAAGATACATGACTGAGTTGAAGATTTTGCAGGATGGGGAAATTTGCTAGTTTTGATGATTGTGGTGTCAAAAGGTTGGAAAGGGATTTTACATTGAGCATGTATCAATTTGTGAATTGAAAGATCATTCATCACGAAACTTTTGGGCAAATAGTACTGTAGAAAATGTACTTATGATGCTTCTGCTAATGTTGGGAAACTTATTTCATTGTTGCTGATTTTCAGGGCTTTGGTCTAGTTTCTATGGTTGCATCCTCTGCAGTGCAGTCTGCTGCCAATGCTGTCCAAGCAAGCACAAAAGAGCTGACTTCCAAGGTACTCACCAGTGCTTTCTTCTTTGGACCATCTACACTTCCTATGCTATTTCCTTCTGTTCTCCTTGGAACCAAGATGATTTTAACCAGTTAACACCAATCAACTTTCTCATGTTTGAAAGATAAAATAGACTCTAAGAATCCAACCATATCACAAGATTCGATTTTAAGAAGATGCAGCACTTGGCAGGTGAGAGATGCCGGCTACGATGAGAAAGTAAGCGTGGTAGCTTCAAAGACCACTGAACTTGGACAAAGGACATGGGGAATTGTGAAGGATGTAATGGCACTGGCCACACTAAAAGTAGAAGAATACACCGGAGATGGAGTCGAGTCCAAGTCTGGCCAGGAGAATAATGATAGTTTTGGACAGAGTCCTGGAGAAAGCAAATGGAATTCAGATAATGCCAATGCTGGAGAAGATCCTAAAGGAAGCCAATGGAATTGGAATGATGGCAATTTTGGACAGTACCATGCAGAAAGCAAATGGAATTCAAATAATGCCAATGCAGGGGATTGTCCTACACAGAACAAATGGAATGGCTCACCCCATAAAGGATGGGATGATTGGGGACCAGATAGCCCTGTTGCTGCAAAACCCAACAAAAGCAAAAGTGAAGAAGTCTGGGTCGGATGGGATTGATTAGTGTTAGAGAGTTGAATTACAGTTGCATCAAATTGCAGGGTCCTGAGCAGGAGATTGTTGTTTTTGATCAGGTAGCTGTTTTCTGGTCCATCATTGGGAGATGAAGTTTCTCTTGCTCAGGCAAAATCTTTTGTAAAGATTCAATAAGTTGATTTCTTCAGAATTAGTGGGCACTTAGAGATAATCTGAGCATATCACACTCCTTTGTTTTGGCTCCTCACCTGTGTGTACTACTACGAATCTGCAACACTGAAATGAATCCCTTTTGAAAGTAGTTTACATAGGGGGCATGTGGAGAATGTTGCCTGGAAATTAAACCACCCCATCATATCATGAATAGCATTTCCATGAATAAATTGTCAGGATAATATGGAATACATGGCCGCAAAGACTAAGCAAAGTAGAACAACCATTCTCCATTAATATATCCTAAGCTGCCCGAATCGAGTTTACATAATTCGAGCAAACATGCAATGTGATTGAAATATTTGGTAAAATACAGAGGATCCCATTCATTTCCTTGCAAATTGAGAGGTAAGAGCGAGTAGTTTCATAACAAATACAAGCCACAGAGGCTTGTTCAATGGCAATACAACAGGGCCCCCCCCCTTTTGTTCTCTTACAGAAATTATATTGGACATTGTTGAATTAATGGGAGAATCTCCCTAATAGCCAAATTAATTTGTTTCTTCTCACTGAGAGTCCAAAGATAAGGACTGGCGGAAGCATTTACCAATGGGAGAAATGTCTAGTATGATGTTAAAAATAAGCAGGCAAAGCCAATATAAAAGTACAGAGTCCTTTCTCGTATTTTGGGAAATGTATTCCCAATTGTAGCAAGGCTAAGTGAGAAGAGACTACTACAGCTGAGTCACTTGTCTTACCTCACAAGACAAAAGATATTGGCTTCCGAAGTACAAAATAGTCGGTTTTGAGATCACTTTCTTTTCACTTTTCCCTGATTTTCTTTCTCTTTCTCAGCTTTCTTTCTGTTTTCTGATTCCTTCTCTTTTCTTTCGGCAACAAAGCAGGAAAACCAATACGTAAGACAGAAGGTACTCTCAAGCCTCAACCACAAGATTCTTTTCCAATGGTTCTATCCCAACTTTAACTGCTTCTTAGTTTTTACTGTGAGAGACGGTTTGCCTCCAAGCGCCTTTTGGTCCACTATGCAAAACCATTAGAAGGCTAAATCTAGTTAGGATGGGGTTAAGGTTTTTTGGGCACTGTCCCATCCAGTCCCGGATGATCCAAGTTCGGGTTAGCATCGATAAGAGTAATCCATCCCATATAAGTTCAAGATAGGTTACTCTCATCCAATCCAATCCATATTATTTAAACCCATTTTCATCTTCGTCCCAAAAAATTCAGGCCGGGTTTGGATATTGCATTACTCCTCTTACGTTACCTTTAGAAAAGAAAAATGTTCTAGAGAGGAAGAATCAATCCTAAGGTAAATTTGGAGTTAAACTACCGTGACCATATACATGATGAGAAGGGTATAAAGCATGGTCTTTATTGGGTCAAAACTAGTAGCTTATGCCTTAAGCCCTACCAAAGCCTTCTCCACAAGTGATTCCCTAATAATTAATGTAAAACCTGTTCCCACACTGACAAATCTTACTTATTTAAGCCCCAATTACCTTCTATTGCAATGAATCAGAATTTAGAGACAAGTCAGAATAAGGCTATATACCAAAACAAGTAAAAAAATTAATAGTGGCATGCCCTTTTCCCATCAACATCAAATGGTGGAAAGGAAAGAGTAGTGCCTCATTCCCAATCATACCTTTCCATTAGTTCTTATTTTTATGCCTACTTAACTAATTTTTAATGTATGTATATATAGTTGGCAATTGGGTATCTCGTGGACTGGCAGTATTAATTAAAATATGCCCCACAATATATAGTCAATTAGTATTATTATTATTATCTTTAATGTCCAGCTATTTTGATTCCCGAGGCCTTTTGGTTTTTTCTTTTTGAAGTTTTGCAGGCCTAGATTTCACAAAGAAGCCGCAGTGTTGAGGGTCGAAGGATTGACGGAATAACCTTGTGGAATATTATAATAACCTTTATGAGTAATCCTACGAACAATTCATACCATTGGTTTTTGTGAGATTTTCCATATGAGGAAACAATGAAAGAAAATTCTTGCGCATGATTTGGAAGTGTTTTTTAAAATAGATTTCTACAATAGATAACATAAAAAAATCAAAATTTATTTATTTTTTGTCAAAATAAAGTATTTTTAGAAGATATACTTTAATCGTTTTATATTATTTTTATTTCTTTTAAGAAATAATTATATAAATATGTAAAATAATTAAAAATAAAATACTTAATATAAAAATTATTTTTAAAATCTATTTAAAAATATTTTAAGTTTTCAAACAGATTTTTATTCTTTAAAAATTAAAGAACTATTTTTAAAAACCATTTTACATAATTATTTTTTAAAACAGTTAACAAATAAGCCCCTTATTTATAAGATTCAAGTATGTTGGAGGTGGGAATTATAAAAATTTAAAGTTAAGAATTCAAAATATTAGAAAAAAAAATGTAAAAATTATTCAAAATTTTTGTTTAGTTTGAAGGAAAATAAATATTTTAAATTTTAATTTTTTTTATTTGGTTTATTAACATGAAAATTAGGAGGAAAAATTTATATTAAACATTTAAAAATCTATTTTCAATTTTATAAAAATGAATATCGCTTGTCAAATTTCAATTAAAATAAAAACAAATAATTCTTTTTTAAAAAACCCATTTAGCCTTTATCTAAATTTTTCATTTTTTATTTTATTTTTATTTAATTAGTTATCTTGAATTTATTCCATCTTGTCAATTTCTCATTCTTTGATTGTGCATGTGTATCTTTTTTTCAAAAGCTCATCTATCTATATAATATACATGTTTGATTATGAATTTTCTCTAACAAAATACATTACAATATTGATTTCTCATCAATTAGATCAAGAGGGTTTCTTTGTTTTTCTTTTTTTTTTTTTCTTTTTTTTTTCTTATACAAGAGAGAAATGTCATTGGTAGAATTTTTTCACTTGAAGATGAAATTTGTATGATAGGTAAATTCCATCATCCTTTTAATAAAAATAAGTTTTTATGACGTTAATCACACTTTTGTAAATGGTTAATCTAATTTGTACATGAAAATCTTTAATTAATTAGTTCAAATTACATATGGTTAGATGATAAAATAATGGAGAAAGACTTTGAGATTAGTGTTAAATTTCTTCTAACTTTCATCATCTTATGGTGATTGGAGCATCTTGGAATCGGAATTATTAACCCATATATATCTACTAAAAGATTGTGTATTATTAATTAGGGAAAAGGCAACTATTATTATTACAATTTTTTTTGTGTCAATAATAACTTCAATCATTTAAGCTCATTTGTTGATCATACTTACCATTTAAATTTATTTATTGACCATATAGTTCAACTCCTATTTTATAACAAGACCAAAGCATTTTAAGTCATATTTAATATATTGAATTTGAGAATATGATATTTTGTCTTTTTGTAAAATTTTACTGTAAGTTTGCAATGTTTTTAAGAGTATATGTATTATAATGATTATTGAGTTTCTATGATGATATATTTTATTTGTGGAGAGAAATTAATCTTGATATCAAGGATAAACATGACAAGATCGATCTGAAATTTCCAGCAAGCGAATATGACATCTTGTGTCTTCTAGTTGAATATGTCAATTATTATTTTATTTTTTTATTTTGTCTCATTGTAGCATTTAATAAGGTCATTTCTAGCTTCATCATACACTATTGATTGTTAATAGAGATCGGTTTTAGTTTAGTTGTACAAATGGTGCTCATTTAGAGTTGAGGTTGATGGAATGCAATTATGACTCATATTATTGGTCTAAGCTTATTGTTTAATAGGGTTATGATTTTTGTGGTTAGTTCAAATCTAATATATATATATATATATAAATAAAGAACATTATTTTTAAATTTTTATCATTTATTATAACATAACTGCCATGGAATTCTAATCATGAAGTAAGAAAACATTGAATATGACGCTATTTATAATAGAAGATGTTGATCTGTTTAAAAGACGCTAAAATCTTAAGCTATTATGGATTACAAAGTCTTTTCATTTTATGTGATACATATAAAAAATATATAAAATAAAAAATTCTAATAAAAATGTGTTTTTATTAAATATATAATAATAATAATAATAATAATAATAATGGCTAATAAATTTGCATATGGTAATCTTCAATTGATTGTCTTGGAATGCAATGGAGGATCAATTTAAATTCTTGTAGCTGATGGAGACGTATACCACCTAAATTCTTCCGTCCGATGGAGACACCACCACCTTTGGTGATCATCGGTTGCCAACTAATCCATCTATTGTAAAGGTGACTCATACTATTTCTTTTCAACCAATGTGAATACATATTCTCATATTTCTCCATCTATGGAATATTAATTTATTTTTCTCAGCCATTCAAAATGCTAAATGATGAGTTTCTTTGATGTAAATTTAATTAATATATATATATATATATATATTCATCTATCAAAGTACATAAAGAGAGAAAAGTATCACAAAAATACTGTAGTGTCCTACCCGTGACCCAATATTGGTATGTCATGGTGAAATTAAAATTTGGTATAAGGCTCTTAGATATAAAATTTGAGAACTTCATGGATTTGTTTGAATAGAAGATTATTTTGTAGGATCTTAGTTGATTTTCTGCAAATACCAACAAGGTCTGCATTGAATAATGATATTGTGTGACACAGCACGTTGCACTTGTTATTTTAATTAATTAATTAATTAATTAATTAGCACAATCTCTCCCTCTCCCTCTCCATCTCTCTCTCTCTCTCTCTCTCTCTCTCTCTCTCTCCATCTCTCTCTCTCTCTCTCTGTGGAAAATCATGTTTATCAATCCCAAAGCCGTGTCAATCACTCAACAAAAAATGTCAAACACTGAAATACAGATCACCCATCTCACCAAGAAGAAAATAAATTAAATACAAATACAGATATACACGATTACATTCAACTAATCAAAGATTCAAACTTCATACTCTGCCGTTAAAAACTAAAAGAAGAAAATGAACCCAGAAAAAGGCTTATAATCTTCTTCTTCCTTCCAGTAAAAGCACCCAACTAATCTCATCTACCACGCCCTCCACGCCCTCTCTTACTCAAAATCTTACTTTTTCATTATATTACTATCTTAATTCTCTCTCTCTCTCTCTCTTTCTCTCGAGCTCAAAAGCAAGAAATCCCGCCTCAAATTTATGCAAACAGTATGTTCAAGCTCTTCTGGTCTGGCTTTTTTCTCTCTACTATTCATTGACCATACTGTGAAGAAGAAGACAAAGGGAGAAATCCAAGATGTAACATTCAAATAATTCAATAAAATTTCGAAAACCCATATGAGTAGACTATGATTCAGATCAAAATTGTCTGAATTTGCAGCGCAGAATCCAAAGAAACTGGCGGATATTAACGTGTAATAGATACATACATGAGAGAGAGCTGGCGTTCATGATCCTCTCGGGCACTTACACCCTTATATATGTAATCCTAACAAAGCAAAAATCTCATCATATGCTTCTGAGACGACCTTTATTTACACTTACACCTCCTCTTGGCTTCACCCACCTCCAAACTCGATCGGAAAAACTCCTCTACCTCGTCCCTATTAACGATCTCGAAGAAGTCAAACTCCCTTATTCTTCTCTTGCACCGAACCACTCTTCTCGGCTTCCTCGGCGCCGGTGGGCAGGTAAGAATCACCGGAATCTTGTGTTCGGCGCTGGTTGGCGTCCGGCAGGGGCTGGTTTCTGCATTGTCTGACTCAATTTTGCTGCCAAGTGGAGCTTCGATCTTGATGGGCGTTAAAGAAGCTTGATGGAATTCAAGATCTGTGGACATGGCTGGGGAGAAGAGAGGATGGGGATGAGAGAAAAAAATAAAGGAGGGTGATTTTGTGTGTGGTTTTTTTGTGGGTATATATGAATGGAGAAAGAGGGGAGGCGTGCATTAGAAGGTAAGCGTGGGAGAGGTCGTTGGTTCTCTTTATTCGTATTCTATCTTCTAATTTTTCCTTCTAAGTTCCAGCCAAGAGGCTCGTACTGTTCACAGAGCTTTACATCTCACTGAGTCAGCTTTCAAAGCTTGGTTCTATGGTGAGATTTATGGTGACTCGGTCTCTCTCCCCCAACGCTTAGCCATAAAAAGTAAAAACCAGCTGGAATTTTGGTTTGAGACCTTTTCATTATTATTATTATTGTTATGAATTTATGAATTTTTCTTATTATTTTTGCCATGCCCAATTTACACAAATTACCATGTTTGTAGAGGCGGGAAAATAATTATTTTTTTGAATTTTTTTGAGAAAAATAATTTTAGCAAATATATCATTTTATAAAGATTAGGCACATGCAATAATACTAAAATATGTTGGTGGAATAGCCTCAAATTTCATGTGAATGACTTTAGTACTATTCTCAGTACGCTAACTAATGATGATTTATTATCCATATTTGGAACGAGACGATTAAATAAATAAAATTTTCTTAAAAATGATGTATCCATTTAAGAAATTTTATTATTAAAAATAAAATAAAATAAAATATTTACATATCAAGTCTGACAACAAGAACCATAAATTAAATGTTTTATTTTCGAGATGATTTAACACGAGTAAATCTATCGACTTGATTTATTGACAGATAAATAATAATTTATTCATTCAAATATATATTGAAATCACATCGAAATGTCACTTTACATATTTGTCTAGTTTTGAGAGGATTAATCTCCTATTTGTCCACAATACAAAAAATCCTCAAACCAATGAAAAAGGTAGCTTGTAAGAGGCTTGGCCAAGGTAAGGATAGAAAGGGACACAATGCCACTAGTCCATGTGTAGTGGTACTCATCTTAGGAGAAACAAAGTTATGGCTCTTCATGTGCTCCCATCACTAAAATCAAAAGAAAAATGGCAAAATGACTTAAATAATGTAGAGAACACATAGCAATTTAAATAGACTAATCAAGCCTAAAGTATGATGAAATTCTCCGATGATTAAACCTAAATTTAATTTCATTTGGACAGTCAACATCAAAGAAAATTGATAACATGGAAAATCCTAATACGTTTAGAGGAAAAGGGACCCTCCCTGGTGAAATCGGGGAGCCCATTTGGGAGTAGGGCTACAAAGAAATTTGTACCCATTAATAGAGCTTGTGATTTTCATTAGGATCCAAAGCAAGTAGCCATAAGAAAATGACAACTTTTCTTTTCATTTTTTGGGTGGCGGGGTTTAATTTTCTTAGACTAAAATGTTGCATAGGATACCATTTTAGAGCCTTGAATACACACATCTACCAAATTACAATAAAAAAATAAATAAAAATAAAATGGGAAGTTGGGTTGGGCTACCAAACACCAACCATGATGAATGAATCTTGCCACGTGAAGTGTCTGTCTGCTGGTAGCTTAGCTGCATGGTTTTCACCGTCAAAACGCTGCGTTTTAAAAAAGGTTTGGAAATGCAGGTTACATGGCTGCATTCACAAAAAAAAATGTACATGCTGGGACTGGAATCCTTGCATGTAGGCTTTATGCCTTCTAACCCATTTAGTTACAAGTGTGATAAGGACACCCTATGATCACACATGTAATGATTGGGGCATGATGGTTTTGAATTTCTGTGCACCTCTTGGTGGGTGTTCTCAGACCTCCCTTTTTCAGGCAACAACATTCCAAATCTCACCTTGTTAACCACCACTTTATTCCTTGTGTCATGGTTACTTAAGAGTCTCGACCTTTTCTTTCCTTCCTTTTTTATATTCTCTCTCTCTCTCTCTCTATCTGATAATGAAGACAACCAAACAATAATAGTAATAATAACCCACGTTTAAAGGAAGAAGAAGAGTTCATGAGAAGCCTTGTGTTAGGGTTTGTCCATAATATACGTATTTTTTGTAAAGAGAAGAGGAAAAGAGGGAGAGATCAGTTGATGTTTTTTGACTAGCCAGGTTTGTTTTGATTTGGTTCCATATCCGGTTAGTAAGGCAAGTTATCATACTAAACTATATATATATATATATACACTAAAGTAGTAATTAAATCTATATGCATGTCACCCCCTTCATGAAATATAGCACCATTCTTTTTGAATTTGACGCAATTACCATGTGTTATTAAATCCAACAATTTTAGATAGTCTAATCACAAAACCAATCTAAGCTAGGTGGATATATTATGCATTTATATTTGATAGTATGTAACACAATTTTTCTTAAGCTTTCAAGATCATCATCTTAATGGTACAACTAATTAATTGATGGATTTGGTAGAACTTTATTCTCTAAAGCCATCATAGAAACATTTGACAAATGTATTTTTCATGATGATAGAAATTAAACAATATTCGACCTACGTAAAGATGATGATGCTATACAACTATAGTGGTGGTTTTTTATGGTTAAAATCAAATTATTTGCCATCTATGTAAAATATGAAGACATTATCTAATAATTAAGATAGAAGTTGATGAATACAAAACAGAGACATTTGAAATCCTAAAGGTCCATCTTTTGGAAAGAGTTAACAAAAACAAAAAGTTGCACTCGAATGTGACGTTAAATTGGTTATATATGCTCATAAGTCTTAAAACCATTGACCATTAGAATGGAAGTTTATGAAAAAAACTTTAGAAATTTTGAATTTCGTGATAAATTGACAGAGGTCACATATCACGTAGTTGGGTTTTTAGTCATAAGTCCTCGTGTATTGTGTAAAACAATAGCTTATGTAATAAGGTATGTCAGTAGTCATTGTATACTGTGTAAAACAATAGCTTATGTAGTAAGGTATGTCAGAAGTCATCATGTATCGTAGAAAACAATAGCTTATGTAATAAGGTATGAATATTGGAAAAGAAGGATAGATCAAATGATGTGTGCTTTTACATGTTTAGATTTCTTTTTACTAGTATTTTATTGTTTCATTTTTTATGATTATTAATTAATCAATATTTATCATGTGTGACTAAAACAACGATTCAAAAATAGCAACAAATAGCAAGTCGACAAAATTCGATTGGATCAAGCATAGCTAGCTCAAAATTATAAACTTGAGCTTAAAGGGATTGGGATAAGGATAGTCAAGTATAGTAGCTTAAATTATTAGAAGGAATGACTAATCATATATGAAGAATAGATACTCAATTTATGAATAATACATATCATATTGTTAGCTGATTGTACCAATTCTTATAAAATTGGTTTCTTAGAGCTATTCGGTATGACATTAAAAAGTTTATAGTCTTGAAAACAACATTATAAAAATGATTTTAAATTAACATTAACGATTTGATCATTACCGCTCAATTGAATTATACGATTCACGCGTTAAAGAAATTTTGGCAATTTGATGATTTGATCTATAACCATCACCCATATTAGGATAGAATTGTTTTAATTCAAATTCATAATCAGTATGTTTGATTTCATAAATGTAAAAGGAAATGAAAATAAATCACTAAGAATTGTTTTTTCCTATATTTGAAAAGCATTGAAAAATATGAGAAAAAAATACAATGAATAAAAGGAGAGAAAATGTTAAAATATTTTCTTCCTCGTTTTACTTATAAAAATGAGATGAAATACTTTAATTCCTCAAGAATTTAATTTTCTAGTTCCCTCAATCCATCTAGAACTTTATAAATTTTCCTTAAACTTTTTATTTTCTTATATTTTCTTTTCCTCAAACTTCTTAAACCAAACATAATCTATCCAACCTATATATTATCTAGTAATTTGGTTAGATAAAGGGATATCTAGCTTTAAATTAAATTTAAACAAAAAGCCTTATCAGTCTTGAGCTGCCTAGTTTGGAAGTGAGTGGCACTAGGAATGGAAATTTTCCGGGTAATTCGGGTCACCCGCCCCACCCCACCCCACCCCTATTGGGATGGGTATGGGAAGATTCTATTCGAGTATAGAACGAGTTTGGGGAATATATAAAAACCTGAATCGAGTTTAGGGCGGGGATGGGTTTGTAGTTTCTGCTCCGCCTCGTATGTGAATTACCAATTTATCCTTATGTCATTACAAAATACCCAAAAAGTCCTCCATATATAATCATTTCTTCCTCAAGTTTTAGGGTTATTTCGCTCGTGAGAGAGTCGGAGGGCTTTCGCTCTCATTTCTTCCTAAATTGCTCAGGGTTCTTTTGCTCATAAGAGACCTTTCGTTTTCTCATTTCTTCCCGTTTTCTCATTTCTTCCTAAATTGCTCAGAGTTCTTTTGCTCATAAGAGGGCTTTCGTTTTCTCATTTCTTCCCGTTTTCTCATTTATTCCTAAATTGTTTTTTCCCATTTCACCCTAAAAGCACAATTTTTGCTCTGAAAAGAAAAATACCAAATTCGTAGACAACAAATTATTAGGGTTTCTATGGATTCCTCATTTCCAAGTAAGAAAACCCTAAGTTTTGAGGCTTTGTTAGAAATGTCTTGTTTTTCATATTTTCTGGTTTTGGTTGATGGATTTGAGATTTTTTGGGTTGTTTATTTGTAGATCTGTGCATTTTGTTCTCGTACGTGCAGTTTGCAGTTTTGTTGCACAACAAATGCTTGATTAAATGTGTTTATGATAACCTAGATAACGTTTATTGAAATTTCAGAGACCCATGTTCTGTAAAAGCATAATTCTCGAAAATACATTTAGGACGGGGATGGGATTATCAGCTCTTTTGTAAACGGGCATGGGGGACACCAACTCGCCCCGCCCCAAGTTTAGGACGAGGATGGGAAAATATATATATAATCGAGACGAAAATGGGGTAGGGGTGGCCCGTCCCATACCCGCCCCGTTGTCATTCCTAAGTGGCACTTTATTAACTATTCTACTGATAAAGAAGATTAATAGAGATAGGGCAAAAGTAGTCAATACTGCTCTGCTGAGGTTAGGACAAGAAATTTGTCACAAGTAGTTCTTGACATTTGTAGTACTAAAATACATTTTATCATTTTGCCGCATTTCGGGTTGTTTCTTAAATTCAATATGGACTAGTATTTCTATTCAAAATATTTGTAGTGAAACTTTTTAGACTAAAAATATTTTTTAAAATTACTATCAAACGGACTTTTACATTACTTTGAAAATCTTATTTCTTTAAAATCAAGGAAAAAAAATATTAGTGTGAAACCAATGTTTGATTAATCTTGGTTTTGATGATAACAAAATAAGGTTTTGAACTAATGATTATATTTCAAGTGTGATTAGACAAGAAGGTGTTCAAAGTGGTAATCACAAAGACAAGGAAAATCAATAAGAAGGTCTCAAAGAGAAGTGTTTTGTAAGACCTATGTTTCACATGATCTTTTTGTACGTTGTTGGTGCACTAGGTTTTTCATACATTACATTATTTATACATCAAAATCATCCAAAATTTATTTTGTTTTAAATATTTTAAAATTTGATGATTTCATGTTTTTAACTAAAACCTTGTGTCAAATGTTTTCTAAACTTATTTAAAAGGTCTTAAGTTGAAAAAAATTGTTGTTGAGCTAAAAACGGCTCAATCGGTTAAACTGGATGAAGAATCGGTTGACTTGTTCAAATCAACTGGTCGAATGGTGCAAAAATCTTCTATTTCTTCTAGAACACTTGTTCAATTGGTTGATGACCAGTTAAAGGGTGGTTGAAGTCCAACCGTCACTAACCATGCATTAAATGCTAACAGCTAATGAACCAGTTGAACCGGATCTCGATCGAACGAACCCTCAACAACTCGTTTGACCTTTTTGCTCTATAAAAAGACTTTAATCATCATTGTTTCAAGAGTTTAACCTTCTTAAATATTTCTTGCATATATTTGAGTATTGGGAGAGTGCTTTTTTAGTACACTATTGTTCTAAAACTTGCATATCATTAGTGTACCTTTCAATCTTAGTTTATTTTGTATCATTTGAGCCTAATTTTTGTATTAGGATTTTGTGAGATTATTTCCTATCATTTGTAAATCTTTGAGAAAAAAAGTTTAAGTATAAGGTATTACTTAGGGAGTCTTAAGTGGAGGGTATCACTTGAGGGATTGTTCAAGAGGGAGGTATCTCTTGGAGATTGTAAAGGGTGCTTGGAGCCAAAAATCCAAAAGGGTGGATTGAAACCATAATCTAATTGTATTACTTGAAGATTCGGTTTGAAAGCCTTAAATTAGTGGAACCTCAAACTTAGGATTGAAATTAGAAGAGAGTGGACGTAGATCGGGTTGCGTCAGACCACTATAAAAATCTTGTGTTTGCATTTTCTCTTCCCTATTCTTTTATTATATATTTTCATATAATTGTCTCTTACATCCACATAATTTAAATTTTTTTAAAGAAATCTTCACACTATTTACCATCTATAGGGTGATTACCTTAAATTAAATTAGCTAATTTTTTCTAACAATTAGGTTCATGGTGATGAATTTCATACACAATTGAGGTGCATGGCAAAGATAAGATGGTATGAAGGTCCATTATTTGAAGAAAGGGCTCTTTCAATGTCATGTTCGTTGGGTAATATTAGACATCCCCATAAGTCATAAGGTCATTATGAGTGCTTAGAATCATAGAATGGAAGCTTGTGAAAATGGTTTTAAAAAAATTGGATTTTGCAATAATCAATAGACATATCACATTGTGTTTTGCTTTCAATGCTGGGGATGAGGTAGCCAAAATACGAAGAAAGATACTAACCATGTAATCTAATGTAACCCATGTTTCTCCATTTACATATACCTTTCTTAAACAAATTTTACTATAATGTTTCTTACTACTTTTGTCACGTCTCAGTTATGGCCCTAGCATGGGCCTCACCAAGATTTATAATTATTTTGTGTATTGGTAACTATTATTTATTTACGTTAGAATATAAATTTGTGTATTGGAAATAGAATTTCCAAGGAGCACACACCCCTAGAATTTCCAAGGTATTATTAAGTGCATGGATGGCAGCTAAATTTTGCTTGATACCACATGGTACACATAGTGCCACTGCATATACCATAGTGTGTGCAAAATATATACTTTATCTTCCCATAACCTTTAAGTATTTGTTTGGTAATTGTTTTTTATAACAATTATTTATTTTTTATAAAAAAAATTAAAAAACATGTTTAAAAATTAAAAATTATTTTCTATTTTATAATCTCAAGAACAAAAAAAATATGTATATTTTCATAAAACATCTATTAGTTATTTTTAATTGTTTTTACTTGTTTTTAAAAAAATTATTTTAAAAAATTATTATACAAACATGTAAAATGATTAAAAATAAAGTTCTAGATATAAAAATTATTTTTAAAATATATTTAAAAATATTAAAAATAGGTTAAAAATATTTCAGATTTTCAAACGGATTTTTGTTCTATAAAAATCATATAACCGTTTTAAAAAACTATTCTTAAAAACAGTCACCAAACATGACTTAATATTTTGCCCTCTAAATTATTAAATACCAATATTTTACTCTCAATTAGAAGCTAGCCCTTTGTAAAATTACAAAAGAGATTCATCTTTTTTGTACTTTGATTCTAACATTAGTACAAAATTGGGTAAAAACAACTTTCAATTAACCACATTAAAGTGAAATTTCCTAAATACCTTTAATATATAATAACCATCAATTCTGATTTATTTTATTTTATTTTAGAGAGACATTTATGTGATTACTCGTGATTTTCACATGAAAGTATGAAATGCAATGACCTCAAATTTAAGTAATAAATGTTTTTTTTTTCATTTCAATAATTTTTCTTTACGTTTTAATACTATTTATCTACTTAACAAATTATTTATCAACTTTTTAAATAAGTTTAAGGGTAAAATATTGAATTATGAATATGAAAAGGCAAAGTATAAAACCCATAAAAGATGAAGAGGATAAAATGGATTTAACCCAAATAATAAATAAAAAAAAGTGGAGAGATTTTGGGTTGATAATTAGCCGGAATGGGAGACATGCCTTTTGGGTATCCATCAAATAAGTCCAAGTAGCTCATCAAAAAGCAAGGACAGTTCATTGGATTCTGACACTACGTATAAATGTATTGGTCACTTCTCTTGTAGAGATTGCCTGACTATCAATCTCATATTATAAATTCCAATTTTTTGTGTCCTTTTTTAATTATGATTATTTGGTATCATCATATCTTGAAGGAATGCATGCACAAGGAAAAATTCGTCATCAAGGAAATGATTTTTTTTCTTGGATTATTTTATACAATCCAATTCACAGTGGCGTGAAATCTAACCCCGTTGAAGTTGTTGGCAATGGTACAAAATATTTACTCTAACTTTATGAAATTACCTGCAAACTATAAAAGCTAACTAGCTAAGTATACACAGATTATTAAGAGCATTCATGGAATCACAACCTCCACAAGGTCCCCTCTGAAAGTCGTCTTTTTATGGCACTGCATGGAAAGGGAGGAGCTTCAATGTGGTACGACGTGGTAAAATAGTAGCTGAACGGCGTTAAGAAAGGAGATGATGAGTTGGTGGAGACATATTTTATAGCAGGCGTGTAACAGGCCTACGAGGGGGGTCTTTGAAAAGAAAAAGGGGAATGACAACTATTGAATTGGATATTGTATGATGTGTATGTGTACCGGAAAGTCAATAGGTGAGCTGTCGATGGTACATTGCTACCTCCGGTACGTGTATAAAAATTTGTTCATAGTTTGAATTGTTGGCCAAAACATTGAATAAATGTTTTAATCGATTTCAATGCACTCAAGGTTAGAAAAAATGGTTAGGGTTATTTGGGAAACGATTCATGTGATTTTTCATCAATGGGGTTCGACTATAATATCAAAGAAGTATCTACCAAAAAACACGAGCAATCAAATTTCTTTATGTGTGTAGTTATAAATTGTTGTGTATTTTGGTTCTGATTCTTATACCTTCATCTAATTACTTCGAATTTTTCATACGTGCTAAATGGTGGAGATTGAGTATGTGGCTCTTCAATATCTCAAATTTTTCTTTATTAATAAGCAAAAAAAACATGAATAAAGGAGGGTAAGATTTTTGCAATAAATAAATAATGAAGACACTCCAATAACTAAATTAAAACGAGAATGACGTATTAAAGAGTGATATGCGTATTAAGTTCAAATCCTACAAATTTAAGCTTTTAAGAAAATCGATTGTTTAATATGATATCGAAGTTAGATTTGACAGAAGATCATAAATATGAAATCAAATTTTGTCATTCTTTTTATCTCTAAACGTGTAGGTATAAGATTGTAGAAAGATGTTATGAAACATGATATACATATTGAATGCTCCTTCGAGATTATGTTTTTTCTTGTTACTTGAAAGGTAAAAATTAAAATTTAGATTAAAGCTTGTATATGTTATGGTGTAGATTGATGTTGACAAGAAATGGGCTCTAGCTCTTAGGATGAGCATGTCACATTAAATGATTTGACAAGTTAGATGGAGTAGCCTGCAATAGCTACAATCTAATAGCTACCAATACACTGTAATGGTCAATAATACTACCAAATGGGATAGGTTGCAATAATTTGGTAAGGGAATGAGAGGATGCATACAATGGAATGGAAAGTAATAATGAGGATGAAATCATGAACACAACAATTATTTATTTGATATCATTCCGTTGCAAGGGGCTTTAGTTGTTAGGATGTCGGATACTCGGATGTAACTTGGATTAATTTGATAAGTGAGGTGGAGTAGTGCCAAGGGCAACCACCTCATCCTCATTTATTTTGTGTATTTGTTGATATTAAAAATAAAAATAAAAATAAAAATAAAAATGTGGGTGATGTAAGACAACCTTAAGATGGTTTAGGATGGTTGCCTACACTCAAGGGTAGGTGGGTTAGGGTTTTAGTTTTAGGGTATAAGGAGAGGAACAAGGAATAAAATTTATGGTAGAAAAAATTATAAGATAAGAAATAAAGAAAAATGAGAAACAATGAAGAAAAGATGAAAAATCTTAGAGTCTCATTAAGGCCTTCTAGGAGTCTCACCATTGAGGGTTACAACCTTGCAATGAAAGAAAATATAATATTATTCATCAAATTCATTTCTTTGATTTACATTGATTAACCTATTTATAGGTTTTTCTAAGAAATCCAAAGTCTACTAAAACTCTAATAACCTATTATGATTCTAATTCTAATTCTAATTATAACATCCAAAATCTACTAGGACTCTAATAACCTATCATGACTCAAATTCTAATTATATTATAACTCAACTAGTTAATCCTAATTACACTACAAGAAATATTAATCCTAATTTAATTCTAAGTAATATTAATCTTACTTTAATTACAACTAATACTAATTCATTTTCTTTCATATATATATCGAAGATTCATCCTCATTAGTGGGTGCTTGATATGGGAAGATTGCATGAGCCCAATTGGGTAACCCTGGTTGGGCCCAATTAAACTCTATGCTTTTATTGTGGCCCAAATCCAGGCCTGTTATTGCCCTCAGCCATTGGAGTTCTGTTCCTATACTTTTGCCAAACAATGAAGACATGTTTTCTACTTACCTCTTCCGCTCATAAAATCTATTAGATAGTATCATTGCATTAAGTTTTCTATGTGATCTTGAGATCTTATCAAATGAGTCGTTCATAAAAGATACGAAAGACATGGGAGAAACCAAATGAACAACATATCCCAAATGCAAGAACCCAAAAATATGTCATCAGAAACTTTAGAAATTTCTAGATAACTAAGAATAGAATCCATGTATACCATGTCTTATCCAATGATCTACAAAATGAGCACATTGAAGTACCTTAACTTTATGGTGTTGGATATCTCATTGAGACTTTGCTTGAGTCTTGAAAAGACTATAAAAGCACTATGAAGTACAAAAGCAAATCCATATCTCTAGAAGATATAATAATCCGTGGTAGGATTGAAAAACAAAATAGAAATTAAGAATATCATGGAGGATAGAAATTCCAAAGATAAAAAAAATCCACACACAAAGACATCTAAGGTTTTGACGGGTTCAATCAACAATGCATGTATCCACAGTGAGAAAGAATCATTCCACTATACCATATAAAAAAATATTATAGAAAATAGAGAAAAGAAAAAATAGATAGAATTATTGAGCCTTCAAACATCCTATATTCCATTGGATTTCAAGGCTTAATAGTGACTTAATATAGCAAAGATATTCTTTGTTCAAGGCTCAATAGTGTCATAACATAGGGTCTCTATGTACATCCTATGTTAAGACATTACACCTTAAACTGTGTACCGCATACTCTTGCTCCGTTAAATGTCTCTCACTCATCCTCACATTTCTTTCTATTATGTATAATTTTCACAAATCTATTTCCATCTTGTAACATTTTCACTCATGACCTATAGAATATTTATAGAGATATTATTGATAATTTTTCTTATTTTATAAGAAAATCTAATATTACAACAACTTTCCTAATAATAAAATGTGTATTTCTTTTATCACGTTCTAATGAGAGAACAATTGAGATTACTTTCAACCAAAATTCTTGTTATAATCCTCTTTGTTTTACTCTTCCAAAAATGTTAATTTAAACTTTGATATCACTTGTTGTGCTAATAGAAACTTTGATAGTAGTTTGGTGTGAAAAAACTATGTCAAAGAATAACAATATATAAAAGAAAATACAAGAACAAAAAGAGAAAATGCACAAAAGCATATAATAATTTACACGTTTCATCCTAAAGCCTATATTCATAAGTGAAGAGAAAGAAGAACTAATATTGTTCAAGGAGATTATAATCTTAGAACTTTTAAACCAACCCAAATTTTACCCAAGAATGACTTTTTCTTTTAATCAAGATCTGTCTTATATTTTTTATTATTACATATATAGGAATATTTCATATATGAAACTAATTGCCTAATTATTAAAAATATCTATTCTTACAAAAAAAAAAATCATAATAAAGTATCTATTTCTAAAAAAAATTCATAATATGATATTTCTTTATAATAATAAAACAATCTCTAAGAAGAATACATCCTAATAAGGAGAATATCAAATTTACAAATTAACTCGAAAAAGAATTTAAGACATTTTCCGACAATTTATACTTCCAACTTTATATGTACATGCATTGGAGTCGAGTGTATCCAAAGATTATGATATATTATAGAGTTCTTAAGGATATCATCCAATTGGCGTATCATGGAAGATACAAACCTATTTTATTTAAGTGCGATTGAGTAAAACTAACACAACAAAGCGTTCACGTTGATAAGGAATCAAATTTTAGGATGGTAAATCCATCTAATGTGAGCAGCTTCAAGTTATTCGAGAAGAAGTCATTCATTCTTACCAACTCATGCTGCACAAGCTTTAATATAAGAACCTAGAAGATCCTATTTGGCATGTGGTATTAGATGTTCCACCCAAAATTGACATTGAAAGATAAGAATATGATTGTTAAGAGCGTACCTAATTGTCTTTCATTGATGATTGAGTTGATTCTCATTGACACCGATGATATCGACATGGTTGTTGAAAAGATTACAAAATAGAAAAGGTCAAACAAACATTAGAGAGTTTAAAACAATCATTAAAAAAACAAGTGAAAATAATTAAAAACAAAATACGTTCCTGAAAACATTATATTTTCTGTTTTAAAACTATTTTAAAAAGCAGCTACTAATCAGGGCTAACTTTTACCTTCACGAGGATGAGCATACGTGGAACATACAACTTACATAACAACATGAGTATCAAACAGCTTCACCACCATCCTCCTCATCACTATCAAAACAACAACCTCCACATCTTTACTAGCTTCTTCAGTCTCTATTCCACCAACCTCGTCAGCTCGTCCTCGTGAATAGATGGTAAGAGTTATTAATGATATTAAATGCCAGTGTGTAGTTGGTATGCATTGCAATATTTTGTTAGTGAGCGCTTTTAAGTGCTTTTGTAATTTATATAAGAAAAAGACTTTTCAGAACTAATATATCAGCATAAAGGTTAGCCCATTGGTAGCCTAAGCTCCAGAAACAGAGCCTTGCAGAAAAGGACTCGATGCCCAACCTCTTTCTCCAGCTTTTCAAATATGGCGAGGATTAGTCCCTTCAAACACTAGTCGGTGAAATATTCAGCAATGCCAAACTTTCTGAATCATGCACAACAAAGAGTGTTCCACAAAAAATTACTGGAAAAATAAAAGATAAAGAAATGACAAGACACACTAAGAACAACTACATTCTCTGATATGAGCAAAGACTCAACCAAATCATGCCCCTTCCATTGGCAGGTTCTAAACCTTTCATCTGGGGCATCGAAACTGAAGAAAATAAATGGGAAAATTTTACTCAGACCAAAACTTCACAAAGCCAGCTACAAATGCCTTAATGAATGCCAGAAATGGGTTAGTTTCTGGCTCTGTAGATTTCTTGGATGCTCCTTCCCATGATTCACTACAAAACATAAAGTACCAGTTAGTTATCGCAGGAGAATCTCCCTCAGTGCAGACACCTTAAAGAAAATAAGGATGGGTATTTTTGAATCTCAGAATGACAAGGTTAGAAGATGGTCCTTACAGATTAATTCTGTCTAGAGTTGGACTGCTTCCTTTCTGGGGGATGCTACCATCTTCAATATTGGGTTTCTTTTCAATCACAATTGCCTCTTCAGAAATGGTTTCACTACAGGCACTGCTGGTACTAGACCCAGTCATATTCTCGCTATGGATGCCATTTGGAGAATCTAAATTCTGCAAAAGCACATTAAACAGCACTTTCAAGCACAAATTCATCCCATACATATTCAAGAAACAGAGATGCACATCTCATATATTCATTACAAGTCACCATCTAATTAATCATATTTGTTCAGAATATGTTTTATCTCTCATTTGTTAAATGCAATAATTTTTCTAAAAGAGAAGAATTCCAATGAGTGGATACTTACCATCTAATCGAGAGACAAATTCAGGCCAAATAGAAGCAAAAGTTAGTCTTTAAGAAGTGAGGTAACATGGGCAGAGCAGGATTGGGGTTGTTAAGATCATTGTGGTTGACACCAGAACAGAGCCATAAACATGTAACATTTATCCACAGGCACAAACACAGCATCAGAGAGATAGGACCCAAAGAAGCATGAGGTGCTGTCATGAATCCTCGTGGACAAGATCGGTTAGATCTTGTTTGCCATTAATGTTTGGATAGAAGCAAAGATCTAGAACTGTTTGCATAATTCAATCATCAGATGAAAATTGTAAAGGATGAATTTGAGACTATATTGATGTCCATGTGTGTAGGTCAAAAAAAAGATGGCATTCAATCATTAGGTCACAGTAAGGACTCAATCCGATCGAACAATTTCTAAGAAGGCAAAGTAGATTACTTTGTAGAAGACTGGCTCTAAATCCTTTACAATTTTCCAACAGAAACAACTATAAACTATTAAAGGGTGTTACAAATGCAAATTGTGCTAAAATCATATTCAGTGAAGAGTTCCATTCAAATTCAAACCAGACTTGATTTAGGGGGTCATCTTGCAAATTTGAAGAACCAATGCCCCAATTAGATTGAAGCATTAAGGGAAAGCCTAGCACACTTGAAAGTGCGCATTAGTGCATCCAGAAGTCACACACACACACAAGTTCCATTTTTATTAATTACCTTATTTTCAGCAATCTCCTGGCTTTGCTCAAATGTGTCTGATGATAAGCAGTCACCATGAGATATTTTAACTTCAAGAACAGTGCCATCCTGATCATCATGCACAACATCTTTGTTGATTGAAGTGATATTGGAGCTTTCCAACAATGGATCTGCAACATTTTTAACTGCTTCCTCATCAATCAAACCAGAGTTCATTTCCAACAATGAACCTCCGGGGCTTGTGACTGCTTTCTCATCCACCAAACCAAAAGGGTCCTCTACTGAATTCTTTCCATCCAAAACAGAACTTTTTCCTGTTTCTGTTTCCACCTTCTCTGTTTCCTTTTCTTCCAAAATTCCAGTCATAATGCTTGCTTCACCTAGCTCCCCATCCAAGCTGTAAGATGGCTTAGTAAAAGACCTTAATGGAAACGTCTCTACCACTACATCTGCTGCTATATCCGTCACTTTAGCAGCAGTTACTTCTACTTCTTCTAAAAGAGCATTCTTTGCCCCTGAAGTTTCAGCAACTTCCAACTCTGCATATATTGGCATGTCAGATTCTTCATTTTTCTTTTCCATATGACTCCCATTAATGATCCATCCATTGTCAAATATGTGATGTTCAGATCCAGTGTATTTTCTACTAGAATCCAGAACCAGTTCTTCACTCCTAATCTGATGATGGTCGGGTACTGAATCAGTTTCAACTGATGATGACAGGTGAACTTGAGGTTCTAAGGAAATTGATCCAAGAGGATATTGCTCAGATAACTCAACCATGTGCTGCTCTTCTGGGGTCAACTTAGCAGGACCCAGCACTCTATTTTCTTGGATAATCTCTCGGACAATCTCTCGCACTGTGTAGAAAGACCCACCAACTTCCTTGTGTGTAAGATTGAGTGATGGGAAATTGCCATCATTTGATTTCTGATATCTAAAAGCAAGTACACCAAACAAGTGATATCTAATTTGCAGCTTGCTACTTTGATGAGAATTTGGAAAACAGAAAATCAAATAGAGTTTAACAGTGAAATCAATGAATAGAGAGAAGTGTAATTAGCAAATCATAGCATGAATTTCAGCTTCAGTTAAAACAATTCAATTGAAAAAAAGAATTATTGGTCTAATCATTGGTCTAATCACTGGGCCAACTAATTCTTTTTCTCATAAATAACAAACAAATATCCAACAACATATCCTGCACTTACTATCTTCAAAGTTATAATATCATGGTCATCACCATATCAGCACATTACCAATGTCTTCTCGATAGTCTTTGTGCATGCATGTGTGTAGTATATGCAGTATGCGCAGCAACCATAGATATAAACCATTTCTAAATGAGGCAGGATGCTAATCAGTTGAGCTACAGAATTGAGCCATAATGTCATGAAAGGTTACTAAGGCATTTGAACCGGATGGATGGACCCACTCATTTGCGAAAGGGAGAAATCTGCTTTTAGTTCTAGAGAACATAGGAACAGACAGACTGCATGAGGATAAAAATTATCTTGCCAAGAAGTTGAACTCAAGAAGAAGTTTCTCTTTTAATCCTGGTTTTTATTTTAAAGTGAAAATGATGGCCAAAAATATTTTCTGTCAAACCCTATGAATCTAACAACTCCAACAACTACCTATTATTCTCAAAAATTCATAAAAAAACTCATCTAGCAGATCGCAAGAGTCATTTTCACAGTTGATTTATAGGTACATAAGTAAAAGTGGTATTGCTCACCTGATGTTGATATGGTATTTCTCAATGGATACAGATACACATGTTCACAGTCACACCATATAACAGAATGACAAAAGATTAAAATGAAAGAGAGAGAACACAAAATTCAGTTAGGGCAATAATGACTGGCGAAGATATCAAAATACAGGAGGAAGTGTATTGCAATTACTTCTTTATAAAGGATTCCACCATTTCCTTCCTCTCCTCTTTTGACCGGCGAATTCGAGACTTTCTCCTTCCAGAATCATTCCCCTTAGCTAGGGCAAAAGTTTGCCCAACCCATCCACCTTTTATAGCATGCATAATGTTCAGAAAGTTCACCAGATTTTAGGATACAAAGCTGCATGTAACATAATCAACTTAAGTCCTTTATGAATCAAGTTCTTGATTTCTTATAAATAGAAATGTACTTTTTGCAATCCATCAGTGACAAGACAACCCATAGAAATACAAACCGATATTAGGGGAAATTTTCATTTGAAAAAATCTAGGTAAGTTTCAAAGACTCAAAGGATGGATCCCTGCAGACCAACCTGGTAATCATTAAAAAGGACCAAATAGGAGACCCAATATTATTCAACAGGTTATCATAATAAGGTTACTCTGTATCCCAGTTGTATTCTTTATTACATTCAAATAACATTCATATCAAGTAGTAAAGGACATGATCTCTACAAGATAATCACTAAATGGGAAAGATCATCTAATGCAATATTTGCCTCAAGAAATGTATAATGAAAGCCACTGATGACAGATTTTACTGCTTTTTGTATAACAAATACAACAGTATGCCACCAGTTAGGCAAATAAAATGTAAAAGAAACTAATGGAACATAAATTCAACGGCACATCATAACAAATCTGAATTAGAAGTAGTTAGAACAGTGCAACATCTAAAGATTGAAGTCAAAGATTTGGCCATGCATTCAGCAACTGCCCCCATCCTTTCCAAAATCACATGTCAAACATAAATTAGAAATCTAGATTATCAACATATGAGCTCATGGGGAGAAGCTCCCTTCCTTCTCACTCTCTCTCCTCTTACCTTTTTCTCATTTTAGGGTGCACACTTGAAGTTTCTATTCCAACTATTGATCTTTTCATTGGTTGGTAGTTTCATGTAAAGAATAATTGAAGCATCTTGCTCTTGGGAACATTCTTTGGAACTTCAAGTGTTTGTGTAGTTGCATATGACTCAATGGCACATAGGACTTCCCTCATTCTTGCACTTGTTTGTGTGTGTGTTTTCATTGGTTGCTAGTTTGATGTAAGAACCATTGCTTGGTAGTTTGATTCAAGGAATAATGGAAGCATCCTTCTATAGGGAACATTTTTGGCACTTCCAGTGTTTTGTATAGTTGCATATGACTCGAGGGCACAAAAGACTTCCCCTATACTTCTGTGTGTAAGAGAGATGAAGACTTTTTAATAAATTTCAACTTCAAAAGAATCACTTCCCCAACAACTAGGTATAAAATATAACGTAAATACAAAATTTCTACAAATAAATCAATGATATTGAGTACAGCTACTTTCAATACAAGCACTTGTAATTGATAAAGTAGAAAAGGAACAAAAAGAAAAGGCTGCAAAGAATGTGGTTCAATCCAATAAGGATGTGAGAAAAGAAGCCCCATAAAAGGAAGGACAGGGCTCTAAAAAAGATAGTTGGTGAAAAACACCAGGTAGTTGGGAATTAGGCTCTTTAAGTTAAGATGTATCGCTTACAATATGTAACCATCCAAAATTTTGGTCATGAATAGGGGAAATAGCTGTTTTTTTTTATATATGTTAATAAGTAGGTATGCCTAAGATTGCACAAGCAAACTTCCATCACTCCCATAAATTCATAAGTGGATAATCTCTATAAACAATATTTCGTTATTAGGCAAAATATCCTACTGCAACTAGAAGATGATCCACTAGCTCAGGATTAAATTGGTATGCAAAACTCATTAGGCAGGGTCCAACTGCCAGAAACAAGAAGCTTCAACATAAAAAAATGAATTGCACACAAGCAAAAAACAAATGGGTAATAGCTTAGGAACCTCATCCCAGGAGCTATTTTCTTAATAGGGGAAGGAAACTGACGATTTTTGTAACTTAAACAATCCTCAATGGAGATAGGCAATAAAAAAATTAAATAAAACAAACATAAAATTCTCAGTGGAAGTGTTTGCAATAATGCTCCTTCTTTGGTTTTCTCATGGTCTTTAATTAAGAAGTTTGCCATGATTTTTTTTACAACTCTAAATTCGTCTTCAGACTTCAGCACTATCAGCTGTTCCCCAGAGTTCCTTTTCTTTAAATACTTCTATAAGTTGTTCTGTATGTAGGATTTGAGAATATTGATGCCAAAGCCCTCACATATACATATAACATGACTGAGATGAGAACAGTGAGCTCATTTCTGGGCTAGAAACTCATAAAATTTTTAAGAAAAAAAATTGTGCCATTCTCCATCATTTTGAAAAATTAATAGCTTTCGTATAAAAAGTAACAAGCTTAGAGCTACAAATACAATACATTCCATTTTTCATGAGGCAAACAGCGCCTCAGAGAACAACGCTTCCGTGAAAATAATCCTCCAATTTCTATCCCAAAATGCATAAAGATACTCCTAGCTACCGAAGGAATCTCCATCAAGAAAATAAGCAACCCAACAACCAAATTCAGAATATGCGAATCCCCCCGTTTGGCTGCTGAGAAAACAGAGAAGAAAACGAAATTCTCATTCTCACATTTATAGCTGTTTTGGTGGCTGGAAATCGCACCTTCCAAACTTCGAAACTTCAATTGCTTTCCCTTTCCCGCATTTCCTCATCAGCCAAACGGAGCATAACCAAAAAAACATTCAAAGACAGAAAAAAATGACAGTCCAAAGGGAAACACATTCTCTAATGGTTACAGTGAAATTCAAAGCACTTGTACAGAACAAATGGCAAAAACCCATACCACCAAAGAGAGAATGTTACCTCTGTGTTTAGGGAGGGGGAGAGGGAGAGGGAGAGGGAGGAGGGAGAAGGGAGTGTGGATTATCAGAACCCTACTACACCCACGCAGCTATGAGCTAACCATCCCATTTCCAATTGGTCCAGGTGTGCGCGGGATGTACAGTTCTTGAAACGGGGTTTAAGGACATGAGTCGGACAAAAGAGGCCCAATAGGCCGGCCACCAATGGGCTCAGAAATCATGCCGCCTACCATTGTCCATTTAGCTAAAATATAAATTTGTCTACGGGAATTTGAATAAAAGTTAAAAAGTTCCTTAATTCTTTTATATAAAGATTAAATAATTTAAAAATATATAAACTTCTAATTAATTTTAATTATATTTGACTTTTTAAATATTTTTCATAATAAAATCAAACATAAAAAATTATGTCCTAAATTTTTTTTCTTTTTTTAGTATAAGACCAAATATACCCAATGGGTTAGATAAGAATCATATGGTTCATTATTTGAAGATAGTTAAAAAACAATGTATTTGATTAGAATAAAATAATATTTAGTATTATCTAAAAATAATAAAGAGGAAGAATATAGTTCCCTTCAATTTCACTTTCACATCATGAATGCAATGAATCAGTTCTACCTAAAGGAGTGTGTAGTTGTATTTCTATATAATGACACTTGAATTTTCTTTATTACTTTGAGGCCAAGTCCAGGCTTGGTAGGGTATGTTGCCTCATTGCTTGAAAATGTCTCGAATGGGTCTAGTTAGTAGTGATAAGGTAAGGATCCCGCCCATCTTATAGCTTGCTCTAGGTTGGCCGAGGTGGTAAGTAAATAATGAAGGGTATAAGTGTGACCGGGCTATGGCTTTGGTCCAAGACATGGGTCATACTCTGTGCATGAAGTCGCTATACTATTAGGTGACAAGAGCATTAGGGTTTATTTGGTTGCTGTGTTTTTAAAAGAACTGAATTTTGAAAAACGATTTTTGTTTTTTAAAAAAAATGTTTGATTGAATTAATAAAAAAGTTTTTTTAGAATAAGTAAAACAAAAAATATGTTTGAAAGTTATTTCTTTTAATTAATAAAATGTTTTCTTCCATTAACTTGATATTATAAATATATAAATAATTTTCATATGCACAATTCATTTAAATTAAAAAAAAATTCTATTTTAAAATTTTTATATCAGTTATAATTTTCTTAAACAAATAATGACTTTGTCACCGTATATAAGTATATTAATTTCAATAATTTAAGGAATAAGAAAGAGTTTGTGGATGAGGGTGTAGTGGTTGGGTGGAGCTTATATTTGTGAAAACACAAAAAAAAAAAAAAATGAAAATAATCTATTCTTTGAATGGTGAAAAAATAATAAAAACATCTTTTTATTATTCTAAAAAAAGTAGTTTTTGAGAATACAGAAAACATAAAAAATAAAAACACACTCAAACAAAATTTTTGTGTTTTTTATTTTTAAAAACAGAAAACAATTCTTGAAAGGAAGAACAAAACATACCCTTAACTTCCCCTTGTTTTACTTCATTTACATAACTCGCACTTTTTGTTTGATTTCTTAACCTTCAAGTCTATAATAATAATATAAAAAACCAAAATAATTCTTTCCACATGCATCTTGAACTAGTTTTTAATCACGTCCTTTTAAGTTTTAACGCCAAATACTCTCCTAGTACCTAGTACCTAGTACCTAGTACCATACATAAAAGGATATTGGGTGCGTGTCTACCATACATAAAAGCATATCCTTAACTTTTACTAGGTTTTAGCAAAAGAAACAAAAAGAGGACATATAAATATTTGAAATTAATTTTGCCTGTCAAATTATTTTCCAAATGTGATTAGATTCTTTTCCAATTTGACCATGTGGCCAGGTTATATAGCTGCAAGCAAGTACCAACAGAAGGGCACATTGGGCCGAAAATGTTAAGAAAGATAGGAAAGGTGTTTTGTACGGGAGAGTACCTGGAATTATTCAGCCTAGTCGATCGATCTTTCCCTGTTTCTGGGTCACAGGTGGCCAAAGATTTGACAAACTGCCTGAAGATTAGACAGTGCGTCCTTCTAGGTATTTACAGAGAGAGAGAGAGAGAGAGAGAGAGAGATCCATGAAACAAAAATAAGGTACTGTAGAAAGCTAATACTCATCAAAATTGCACCTGATATTGCAGAATGAATATACAGTGATGAAAGAATACACAAATATTACTCTTCACTACACATTTTGTGTGTTTGGATAGTGAAAAAGAATGGGTTAGGTCCCTCTGGAATGTGGTATTTCCCTAGTGCCGCTTCAAGTAACCTCGTTAGAAGATTTCTGTAGTAGCCATAATTTTGACAGGAAGCTCTTTTTTTGCCTCTCTCTTTCGTGTCATTGGACTATATATTCCAGTAATACGAAAAGAAATGTTTCTCCCTCACCATGACCCTTCTCCATTCACTGAGTCAAAGAAATGTATGTCTGTGTAGCCATATCAGGAGTTGAGAATTCCACTATCAGAACCAATAAACGTCCTTATCGTCCAATTGGCTTCTGCTTGTATCCATGTTTCATCCTTTCAACAAGTTTCTCCTTTGCTTTTCTCTTCTTATCCATCTTTGACCTATATCTCTCTTCCCTCTCCCTCTCATAAATTCCTTGCCAATGCACTTCTCCTGTTAAAGGCCATAACCACCTCTCCCTGGGATGGTCACCATCATCAGCTGCCTCTGCTAGATCTTCATCCATACTTTTCAACAATGTGCTGTTAAAGTACTTTGCCCACATGAATCCCCTTCTCTGTTCAACAGGATGCTGCTCTTCTAGCTGACCCGAGTATGGATTGATATAAACCATCTTTCGGGCACTATGATAAGCCCAAACATTGACCAGGAGTTCCAAAACCCGACAGTAACAATGCTTTTTCTGATTATCATCAAGAAAGAACTAAATGAGAAATATTATTCCTTAAATTCCCAAAGGGCCTTGGGGATCTGTATGTGTGTTAGGGCCAACGCAGCTTACCTCGAGCTTTGAGGAACCCAACAAACATACTGTGGGCTGGCTTGAATTCATTGACTGGCTTAAATTCATGGACTGCCTTGAATTCATATGCAACGCATCAAGTGAATCAGCAAACATCCTGTGATAAATTAGTTGAAAACTTCTAATCATAAATTTAGATGAGAGGTGCTATGATTGGATACAACTAAATAAAGCGGCCAATTTAAAATAGCAGTTTTGCCCTCTAAATTACCTGGAAAACATTATGAACTCTAGAAAGGAAGGGGTTGGCATCACCCAGCTATGCAACGCAGACCAGTAACCACCATCTTCAGGCATAGGTGGAAGTGCTTCTATGTATGATGGCATAGCATACATCTGGCGGAAAGCATCTTCAAAAGCAGTTCTGTTTGTATCATAAAACAAAAGGCCATGTCAA
Organism: Vitis vinifera; assembly: GCF_030704535.1. Classification (NCBI taxonomy): domain Eukaryota; kingdom Viridiplantae; phylum Streptophyta; class Magnoliopsida; order Vitales; family Vitaceae; genus Vitis; species Vitis vinifera. The sequence continues at coordinate 7,534,194 of NC_081817.1, forward strand.
ACCATGTGTATCTTTCATGTTTCAAAGATACAATTTTAACTGAATCTGAATGAACACTCATAATTTTACACACCATAACTTGGATTACATTAGAAAAACTTTTGAGCATTTAAGTATAAGCCTTCAATTTTCAGTGGTCCACACAACCATAATAAATAGCCTCTGTGGCCATTCAAAAGATTCTAATTACCAATTTGAGGCATAAATCCATTTTTTAATCATGCTATCTAAGGCATGTACCCCTTCAAAATTGCCAACTGGAATCTGATAAAAGTTACACAACGTACATGTCATTGTGGAAATTTGTACAGTAAAATGGTTTCATGATCCACACCTAGCAAATTACTTATTGAACTCTAGTGGCAGGTTTTTCATCCTTTTTTGGTTCTAAGTCTACGCTAATCTTCACTGATTCAAATGGCAAGTAGGTGTAAAACACAGAACCCAGAGGCACACTATTCCCACAGAAAAATGGATGCACCATCAGGCTTATCAGCATTAGTGCACTACATAAAATGATCCATGTATGCATAAAAATTATATTACAACCAATAACTGATTAAATATACACCCTTGAGGCCTGGGTCAAGTGGTAAAGGGTAGGGGAGGGTTTGTGGGAGGTTCTAGGTTCAAGTCCCAATGGGGACAAAAAATTTACCTTAAAAAAAAAAAAAACTGATAAAATATACCTGCAGTTTCCGCCATTTAAAATGTCGCACATGGACCAAAATGTAGGGATGCGGTTTTTTTGTGTGGGTCCATCATCCACGTTCAGGTGAGCCCAGAAGTATAATACATCTCCCTTTGTTTCTTCTTGTATTGTTTCTTCCAGAACCTTTTCAGCTCTAGAAGACAATGAAACCTGTTTTAAGAAGAAATCAGATAACTCCAGAAAACTCATAAAATAATTTTACTTCACAAAAAATTTGACAGATTGATTGTACATGCATAAAAGTATCACAATCTTTCTTTATTCAACTCTCTAGGGATTCTATCTAGCTACAGATAGGCGAATCTCTGTAAAAGACAACCCTATTATTTAGAGTTTTCTTCTACTGCTTCATCAAGACATTTAAGGAAAATAAAAAATTTTAAAAAGAAACCACTGAACAAGATATACCTTACTTCCAACAGCATGCCATGATTGAAACCCAATCCAAGGTCTTTTGTGAATTTTATCCACCCTAAATGCAATAGAAAACATGCCTCCAATATCACAGAAGATATCCCGATAATATGTGTCATTCAAGACAGGAAGCCGATCAACAGCATCCACATCATCTGATCTTAATCTCCTTGCACTTGTAGTCTGAAAGAGAATATAGATGATCAGAAGCAAGAACTAGATATCGAAATGGAATCAGTTCATGGTTTGTGTTTACACCATCTAAGTTAGAAGTTAATAAAGAGGGAGGAAGTTTCTCTATGTAGGTAATATATGATCACGATGTCGTACTTAGTGCTTAAACAATCTGATATAAACATTGGATTGGAACAAATCATGATTATTTTGTTTAAAAAAATCTGAGTCAAGTTAGAGCTTAGAAAAAAGGAGGAAGTTATTAAATGTTCCAATGTCATTATTCATGTTTGGACAATCTAAGTTACAAGTTAACAAAAGAGAGAAGGTTTCTTTACACCAGCAATAAATGACTTCAACAGTGGAGCTGGAAACAGGTAATCAATGCCATAAATTATATCATACTGAAAGAGGTCAATGAAGAAAGAAGGATTCAACTTGCTTCAGATTAGAAGCATGTGTGAACACTAAAAAGTAACATAAAAAACTGAGCCTTATAGGGAATGAGTGAACCCTAAACCATAAATGGTAAAAAGGTAAATCCTATAGGAAATGTATGAACCCTAAAAAATCAGGTGAATGGTAAACATAAATAAAGCTCACAAGAGCAAAGGCATTACCTAATTGTAGATGTCTATCAACTGTATATCCATATGAAATAAAGGGAAAAACCGTATTTGAAAGTTAAGGTAGATACAAAAGGCAGTTGGGGCAGTGAATATCCACAGTACTATTGGGATAGAGTCAAAACAAAGCTATATATATATATATATATATATGTATGTATATCCTGAACATTGATGGTTTTAGGGCAAATGAAACTCACCAGACTTAACCCACGATACATAGAACCATGATGTAGAAATGGCCAGGCTCCAGCTCCATTATAAATCTCATAAATGCATAGTGGCTGGCCTGTCCTTTCTAGCTCTCCTTCATCCCTTTCATTTGTTTCAAACTTAACCCTTTCAACTTTTCGAGCATTCCGATATATTTCATCCCATATACCTGGGTTTTTCTCCATTCTTTCTTCAAGCTACAGAAGATCACATGATACCATATTTCAGCTGTCTTCAGAAACAAAAGGGGAAAAAAAAAAAAAAAGCAGAAAAGAAGAACGAACTAACAGAGACAATATGTAAAAAGTAGACAATGAAAGCAAGTGGAGAACCCAAGGAAGTTCATAGTTGCAAAGACTTCAATACCTCCTCCATTTCTAGTCTTTCCATTTCTTCAATGCTTTCTATTTCCCTTAAAACATCCCAATCTAGCTGTGTCAGCACATCATTCTCAGTTTCACTGTTGGAAATGTTCCCTGAGTCAAGCTGGTTGGACAAAGTTTCTTCAAGGACATCAACAACACTAGATTTTCTCATGGAAGCACTCCCATTCTCAATGAGCGGCATATCTGCAGTTCTGAATGAATTCCACTCCCATGCATCATGTTGAGACTGAGAAATATGACCTGGTAGCAATACATCCGATGGGAAACTAAGGACATTCTCCAGAAGCTTTGCATAACTATTCACACATTCTGATGCCAGCATGTTCTTAGCAAGTAGCCTTCCAGAGAGTGCAACTGCCTTAGCAAATTTAGAGAGTTTTCCATTTGATATCAAAAGGGAGAAAGCTCTCATCAAGGCATCGGGATTGTTTTTTGGAAAAATTACCACATGGACTCCATCAACAACCTGTATTGTAAAAACATTTTAATAATGGAAGAGAATTGAAAACAAGCCTCACATTTAATGATTTAGCTAAAAGGGAAAGATGGGAAAAACTTGAAAGGACTCACATATTTTCTTATGTCAGGAAGATCGGGTGCTATAACAGGGATTCCAAATGACATGGCCCGAGTAAGTAAAGGTGGAAAACCCTGCTCAACTTGGGATGATGCATAAATAACAACATCAGCCATTAATATGAGACCATTGACATCACTATTCATGCCATATTGCCTTACAGAACCAGGAAGAAGTTTTAGATGTGAAGCAACCTCCTACACCAGAATTGTAACAGATCAATTCCACTGAAGTAACCATATACTAAGCCTATACACAATTCTTTATATCAAAGACCTTGATAAGAAAATCCTACACAAATCATGTCACAGTCCTGAGACCCTAAGCAATAACAGCAATGGAAAATAGTCTTCCCATGCTAGCAATACCAACAAACAACAACAGTGCATGAAAATAAATCATAATTGACAAGCATTGCCTTTACAGTGAGCGATGTAATTATCGGTGCGCTGCACACTGGAAAATAAAAAAAATAAAAAATAAAGAAAAAAAAAAGAAAAAAGAAAAAAGAAAACACAAAATCAACCAAGGCTGAGTCAGTAGGAACCTGCTAACTCATGCATCAGAATGGTGTTTTGACAGGTCAAGGTGTAAGGCAAGGAATTGGAACCTCCATAAGACTCGCATCATAAAAGGTGGTATAAGGCTAAAAGCTTCATCTCCCTAATTATTTTAAGTTTTGAAAGAACTTAACAGAGATTCCCACTGAAAACATAAAACCATAACGATATATAGAGTAAAATGACAATTATGTAGAGGGCATTATATAAAACCAATATTAAAAATTAGATTTTAAAATCCTGCTCTACCAAGCCTTGTAGTATGTCTTCAGGTTTATTTTACTTAGATATACCAAAGTTTGTAGTTACTTCTACACAACAAATGGCACAATATATTTCTTGTTATGTTTTGAACCAATCAGAATATAGAACAAGGCACACTTCATGATAAGGCTTTCCCAGTCATATTTTCACTTCCTCCATTAGGCATTTACAAACTAGTTATTCAACAATTGTATGGGTTATCATTTGGCTTTTTCATTCACTTTGATAAATAAAGATGATGCAGGAATATAGGACAGAAGCAAAATGTTATAATAGATTTACAAGTGAAAAAGTGGAAAAATAATGGTGCATAAATAGTTGAATACCTTCAAATGATCATTATATCCATATACCTTCAAATGATCATTATATCCATCAGTAGAGTTACCACATAAAAAGACAAATCTAAACATGGCCCCAGCATTCTTACTCCTTGCATATTTGCTTAGTAGCGGTCCTATGTCATTCATTGCTACAGCATAGTCCCATGATAGCTCATCGTAGAAGAAAGAACTTCCAACAACTAGAACCAACATATCATCTTTATTGAATCCAAGGTCCTCTCTTAACTGATATTTCGAGTGGGTTTTACTGTAGCTTTCTGCAGCCCACACATCTACTGGCGATGCAGGAATCACAAAGAAGTTTCCAGTGTCAAGCACACTATATAACATCTGATACAGGAAAGAATGATAATTGATAAATGACACAAGAAGGTCTAGAATACTGCTAACTATAAAATGTGTGACAGCGATAATATGGAAGATGTGATGGCAGATTTACCGGCAAAGAAAAATCTGGAAAGACGACAACATCAGCTCTGCTAAAAGCACTTCTCCAATAAGAAACAAGATGTTCCCAGCCCAGTTTCTCATAGAATGGAAGTCGCTTTGCAAGTGTATCCTCTTGAATTATCCAAATAAGTGGTATGAAACAGAAAGGCTCTTGCATAAGGCTGCATAAATATAAACTCACTAATCATAGTTTCACAAACTTGAGCTAAAAACCAACCATAGAGATAGAGAGATGAAAGGAAGGGAGAGGGGAGGTGGGAATGAGGGAGATGCAACTCAAATTAACTGCCCACAACCCATATAATTTGGCCTTATTTTTTTATGGAACATAACATGGAGGCATTGAGAGAAAAGAGGGGAGAACTCGATGCTAGTAACTTAACACATGATTGGAAACTTGTGAAACATTTACTTCTCTAATGAAAATGGCAGCCCAGAGAGTTGCAATACTCTGATCCCACCATAGGTAACACATGATAAGAGTAATTTTGGGAGTGAATGGCTGAACCAACTTGGTTCAAGCCAAGGCCTTGAACATGGAAAATAATAAAAAAATCAGTTACAGTGTTTCAATAAGATTAGGGGTGTTTGAGATCAAAGTTAATATGTGCTTGATTATGAGTTTTGCCATTTTCTTTTTCAATTTTAGTTTGCTACCAAAAATTATTTTTCCCTAGGAGTAGAATTGCAAGCTATCCTAATGGGAAGTCAGTCTTTCAATATGCCAGCGTTATGGAAATTTCCTACTTGGTCATAGGAATGGTAAAACACTCAATTGTTATTGAATGTTTAGGAAAAGGCAATCTCCAAACTAATTCTTTCTAGGCAAATAATCATCAAATCAAAAGCACTGGCAACAGTTGATCCCTAATGCAGCAGAAGAATAGATTGATACACTGAAAAGAGGAAGAGCATAAACAAGTTAATAAATAATGGATTCTTTCACAGATTTTTCAATTTTCTTTTCTTCCCTTTCTCCTTTTATTTTATTATTTATTTTCTGCAGTACAGTACAAACTTTCACACAACCCCCCTTTCTATAAACCCTGATTGTTGTTCTCATATCTTTGTCAGGGATCATAAATCTTAAGTCCACTTTCTAGTTATTCTAGCATTGAAAACATCAGATTCCCTTGCTTTCCAGAATTTACAGAGCTTTTCATCTTAATTCCAGCCTATACCTATAGAACCACAACCTTCCTGATCCTTATTTATCAAAAATCATAACCTTTCTAATCCTTGCTTTGTCCATAAACCCTAAACTGAAAGTCTAGCATACTAATATTTGATTATAGGAAGTAGCTATAAGGCCCGTTCCACATCACTCTCCCTTGATGCTAACCTCTTAAAACTTCATTTTTGAAAAACATAAAATTTTCTCACTCAAGTTCTCTTTTTGGTAATACCAATATTACATAATCATGTGCCAAATCCAAGATGAACTGCACCATTCCAAGTGCAGTCCCACAAAAGCTACCCATTTCTTTCTTCTCTTCTATTTTATTGACTATATACGTGTTCCACAACTCTCCCACCTCTGCTATACCTTTTACTGTAGATATGTTTGATGTAACACAACAAAGATATCATGTATTTGACATCTTGAATCTATATCAACTTTTTTCAAATTGATATTAAAAAGAAGAAGCAGAACAGAACGCATGTTGCCTTGACTTTATACCGAAGGAATCATTTAAAGTTTGGAACTTTAATACACAGACTTCGATGTAGTCATGTTAATGATTTTCTTTATTAGTCATATAAAAAAAAAATCTGTAGTCATGTTAATGACTAGCACCCTTCTTTGACAACATGCTAGTTTTTAAGTCTTTTGACATTTTTTTCCAAAAGAAAAAAGAAGAGAGATATGCAATGCTTTAAGGAACTTTCGTGTTAGTCTTATTAATTGGCAGTCTTTTTTAATTTTGTCATCCTTATAGCCAAACAAAGACGACTGATTAAAAGTGTCTAACCAAAAAGGGGTGTTCACATGATCAGGCATTTTAGAGCCGTCCTAAGGTTTAAAACTTTTCCTCCTACTGCTTCTCCCCTCTTCTTCCACAGTAATGTTGGGTATTGAGGTCCTAGAAGAGATTGTATGATAACTCTCTTTTTTGATTTTGTGTTATTAATTGGCAGTCTTTTTTAATTTTGTCATCCTTATAGGCAAACAAAGACGATTGATTAAAAGTGTCTAACCAAAAAGGGGTGTTCACATGATCAGGCATTTTAGAGCCGTCCTAAGGTTTAAAACTTTTCCTCCTGCTGCTTCTCCTCTCTTCTTCCACAGTATGTTGGGTACTGAGGTCCTAGAAGAGATTGTAAGATAACTCCATCAAAAGAAGCCAATCCTCACCCAACGTCCAAGTCTAGAGTCAATTCAATGCATAAACCTAGTAATTTTCTAACATCTAAATCTATGGTCCGTGAAATACTTCTTGAAATATTATTGTGTACGTAAAAATTTCATAGGATTGATCTAGAATTAACTGCAGTGATTCAATACTCGTGTCCCTTGGATTTTTATCTTTAATAGTAGAAGCTACCTCATACACGAAACTATTTTTCAAGTTAACACTATGCTTAGTTTCTTAATTGATGGCACATCCATGAACGCATCCAGACAAGTGCACCCTAATAATAGAGTAGTCAGACACTTTGTATTTTAACATATAAATCAAGTCACATGCATGTAATTAGGTCCATATAACTTAGTTTCTGCATATGCAACAACACAGAGTTGGATTGGGCATTTCTTGTTTTCAGACCTTTGACTTGTCCCCGATTCAATAGCAAAAACAGATATAACACCAACTGCAAAGGAAATAGCATCTATGTTTTCAACTTCATTGGCTGGATCTACTTTATTGTCATCCGCGAAGGAAATAAGATTCAAAGGAATTCAACGTCAACCATTAGAAGATACCATTTATGTAAAAAAATCTCTCTAAAATATATACGGGTGTGTCAAATTCAAGCACAAGCTGATAAAGCAAGATCCTACCACAATGCATAAAAAGTGGAATCCTAGGATGGTAATTGTATTCCTAAATAAGCTATATAAGTATACCAAATCAGTGCACACCTTAAAATGGCTTCTTTTGCTTCAAGAGAGTCTACAATGATGCCTTCAAAACTGTAGCAAATTAACACAAAGATTGTGACCATCTGTATCAACTAGATAAACCGATCAATAATAATTGCCACCCAAAAGTCTCCTACCAAATACAAAGTTCAAGAAAGGCAGCCAACAAAAAATAATCCAACTGGATCAAATAGCAAACCTACGTTGTCCAATCATTATGGCTGTATATCTCAGGACTTAGAATTGAAATTTGACCACCCAGTTGCTCCCATATGGAGCGAGAGTTATCATCATGTACAGCATAAATCTGCACAATAGAAAATTGAAATGTTTTAATACTTGAAATCATCATTCAGTATTTACATGTAAAAAAGAGTTACTCATAATTATGCACTACTTATTTTGATTAGTGTCCCATTTAAAAAATTGTAGTAGAACTTCCATAAAACATAATACCCAAACAAATTAGACAATTCAACAAAGGCATTCTTGATTCTTAGGGAATCAAATCACTATTATGTTTTATGCCCTTAAAGGCATTGATTTCTTCTTCAGATAGCGCCAATCAGCCATTCCATAAAATAAACCTAACAAAGAAGATACTGCAAGATCATTCTTAGGATTTCATGTACTGCAAGATCATTCCTAGCAATACTACCATTCTAGCAAACAAATTTATCTCTTCAAATGCTGTAGAAAATATAGAGAGCATCAAATAAATGCATAAACACACACCAATGATGCACTAATTCAGCAAACAATAAGATATTCAAATGCATCCTAAGAAAAAAACAATACGAGTGAAGGACCTATTTGAAAGTAATGAAGATCCACAAACAATACCAGCTTCTGAGGTAATTTATTTTAACCAATAAAAAAACCAGCTTCTGCAACTATTAATAATTAAAGAAAAAGGACAGTGCAAATAAATGTCACAGAAAATCACCTTAAACAAATAGCCAAGTCCTTGGAGATTTTTAATCACAGTAAACAGCATCAACGATGGCGGATTCTTCTTCATGTTTCCCAAGATCTGACATTCATCAAAACAATGCACAATTGAAATATGACCATAATCACTTCAATGCACAAACAAATGAGAAAAGATGGATGTTAGTGCAAATTGTGTTTCAGAATAATGTTAGACCAGTTAACCTACACATTCTGATTAATCTGCATAGAATTTAACCATGATTGCTTGAAATCATACTGCTCAAATTTGAGGTTATTCAATTCTCTACAAAGTTGCAACCACAAACACAAGTAAATTGTGCAGCAAAAGCAACTTAAACATCCCAAAATTAAGGATTAGGTACATGAGATATTATTATGAGACTACAATAATTGGATGTTTTCTATGTTCATATGCTCAACTATAAGTGGACAGAAGTTCCCAGATTTCTGGCATAACATGGAGATCGATTTCTTGACACACTATATTATATACATTAGAAATCAGAACAAGTTTGTTTTTGTGGCTTAATATGCCTATAGGTGTGGGAACCAAGAATTATACTACTAAAAATCACTGTCCAAAGAAATTTGTTTATGCATATAGAGGCATGCTTGCACTTTAGAAAACAGTAATCATACTACTGAAATGTCATTTATAGAATTGAGTTACACTTCAAACTTGAACCAAATTTGGGATATATATATTCAGCAAATCTAAATTCTACTACACCTGACAAATATAAGAAAAAATCTAATGATTGATAGGACAACCATGTCTATCAACCTCCATTTACCAACTTATTCAACATGATGCATCTAATGAAGGTAAAGAAAAGAAAGGATCCATAAACTCTTCCAATAATATACTATTGAAGGAACATTTCTCCCTCATATCAAATAATCATACCAAGCCAATAAAAAACAAAGAAATAAAAAAAATATATAAATTAGAAACAGAATTGAGACAGAAGAATCCTACACTATGCAACAATCAAACCCTTAAGTTTCCTTCTTTAAAGACTTTCAAATATAAACCTGATATCAGCTTCAATGGAAAATCTGATAATGTATAGGAAAAGAACCTAATCTATTCAGAGATGAATCAAAAAAGAAAAAAGAAAAGGGAATAAGAGAAAAATCCCAAAAAGAGAACCCCAAGAGGCTGAAAAGAACCAACCCTGCAAGTACAAACTGTAAAAATATAGGAAAAGGAATAGTTTCCGGCTATATCCATCTGGGTTCAGAAAGAGAGAGGAAAAGTAGGTGGTAGAAGGGTTTAGTTGAGGTATATATATACACACAATTCCTTTCATGGGTTTCTTTCATGACCGGTGGATGCATGGAACTTCTGTGTTTTCAACAATTTCTATTTTTATTTAAAATTAAAGAAATATATATACATGGGCGAGTAAAAATCTTTAATGGACTAATAGTTTCCATTCAACTGAAAGCCCATCATAGAGAAAATATGGGTGATTGAAGACTTTGTCATTAAGGAAACAGTTCTCCCTTCAACTAAAAGAGGAGGTAGTTAAAACGTTAATCGTTTTTCATGTAAATATGGTTTTCACTAGAGTTAAAGGTTATCAAATTGGATATACATTCATAGGTAGTTCATAGATTTATAAATATATGAAATAGGGTCTACTACAGTCTACACTATACAATACAAGTGTACTTTTTATGTATCTATCCAAAAGATTCTATCAATTATGTGATGACACTTGTGCAGCTTAAGCCTCGTTACTCTATACTCGAGTTTATTTGTATTATATGTGAGTTCCTATTATTTTGTATCATATTGTACTTTGATTCCTTTTGTTTTTATCTGATAATGTATATTTCAACTTTTATTCAATCACTCAAACTTTATGGTACATTACCAGTGACTCAAATTCAAGAATCAATGTGCATCAATTCGATATCTTAGCATTTTTTCTATAAAATATTACCTCTCATTGTTCGGTTATAAAAAACTGACTAAAAAGAATAGAAGATCGATGAAAACATGAGTTATAACATTAATTATTAAAGCTTCTTCATGAGATTCTTGCGAGTTTCTTTTGTTTGGAACAAACACTTCTTTTTTGGCAGCCAAAACTTACCCAATTCTTTGCCTAACCCCCAACTTTCTTGTATCATTTATTTATTTCTCTTCTAGATTAGATAATGATGATGTACTATCATCATCAGTGCTTAAATCATTTGGAGATTTATGTAACCATTTAAGTTAATTATATATATATATATAATTAACTATGTTTTGGACATAATTGGACGAGTTGGATTTAATTCTATTGAATTAGAAATTACTACCAGTTATATATCTAAACACATTGGCGTGGAATTCAACCAAAAGCAGTCTTATATGAAAGTATGATTCCTCCAGTAATAAAGGTTCAGCAACATACTCAAATCAAAATGCAAACAACCTCAATTCTTTGTTGCAACACTCAACAGACCAAGATTAATCCACATAAATCAAGAACAGTTAAATCAAACCCCAGCAATCCAATTCTCAATTGCAACACCCACCACAACAAGATTCTCCAACATAAATCAAGAAGAATCAAATCAAACACAAAGAATTCAATCCCAATTGCAACAGCCAAAACAGAAAGACTCGGTAAAATAAATCAGATCTCACATAAACATTCTCAATTCTCAAAGCAAAAACTCACAAGAGCAAGTGTAGGCCTCCGAACGCCGATCCTCATTTCTGACCGCAAATGATCGAGTCCGTTTCTCTGTCCAAACCTCCTTAACAAACTTCCCTGCCCGAACTTCAACGACTTCCCAGACTTAATTCCATCAAGAAACGACCACCCTTGCTCTGGCACGCGGATTTTGGTCTGCATGACCATCAGAAAAACTATAAACAAAACAGAAAAAGCAATAGACCCTGACAGGAATCTCCACATAGTGCAGAATGAGCCTCTGCGAGCGCCTCGGTGAGCTCGGGCCACCCGAATCCCCTGCGGCCGAGGATCGCGTTGGTGACCAGAAGGAGCGCGAGGATTAGGATTAGGGTTAGGGTTTCTCCTGACGGGGAGAGGGCCGCGGTTGGGTGGGATCGCTAGATCGGGAGGGTCGTCAGCCGGAGGAAACATCTCTTATCACAAAATGAGGTTGGAAAGAATACAACAGTAGGAATTTTCTCGCGAATGACGTGAGATTTTCTCGGCAAAATGTGAGAAACTGATACGAAAGCTTGAGTTGAATGAAAATGGAGTGAGGCCGCCTCTCAAATCTCTTTTATATGTGATTCGTTCTCCTGTTTTCTTGAGTGTTTGTTGGATAGTGTGCTGAATCTGTTATGAGCCTATTACTGATCCTCACATGAGTTCTGATACTCACTTCTTCACGCGCTTACACACGTCCATCAACTTCACTCCCCGGAGACAGTAAATTTACATTTTTACCCGAGACAATTACAGTTGGACGTGATCATATCCCTAAGCAAGTTTCTACATTGCTCTCAAGTCTCAACAATATACTCAAATTTTCTGAGTCAAAAATATCCAAAATACCCTTTAAGATGATAATATCAAAATATATCACATTTTTTACTATAATTTTAAATCTTAAAATCTCGAAATGTCTGTTATTAACTTAAAATTTAAAATAATTTTTTCATTATTATATATTTTAACATTTTTGAAAATAAAGCTTTTTCTAAATACATTTCTTAGTTATTTTTAAATAGAAAGTAATAATTATTTTTATAATTTTAAAAATAAAAAAATTATTTAAAGAATATACACCTGTTTTTAATATCCCGATATTAAAAAACTTTTAAAATATCAATTTTTTTAAAATATCAATTTTTTTAAAATATTTTTTAAAACTATTATCCTTTTACCGTAATCCTTTAAATTTGTTTATATTTTATATGAGAGTTATTATTATTTTCTATTTTAAAATTAATATATTAATTTTATATGGTTAGTATAATTGTCTTTATTCAAATTTCATATTCCTATTATCGGACATATACACAAATATGTTGACCATAATTTAATCATAATTCATACGACAAAAATCTGCATTAGTACAAACATTTGACTCAAATTTCAAAGATTTGAATGCCAAAGCAATAACCACAAAACTCAAATTTTATTTTCAATTTTCTTATCATTTTTTCAATGACCAAAGGGAGGAAAAAACAATTATTTGACTCAAGTTTCAACTTTTTCACGTAATTTTCTTTCTTTAGTGTAACATAAACAATAAAAATGTTTTACAAAGCAAATGAAGGAATAAAATCATTTGAAACAGTACGTAACTCATAATTTAAAAGGGTATATTTGACATTTCAACTAGACTCGGATGGATTTGGCTTCGGCTTTTGGAATAAATTGTTTTGTCTTGATGCTTCTTAGTTGATTAATTAATTTCAAATAGTTTGACTTGAAAATAAAGTGTCGGTGAAATAACTATTAGAATCATATTTAAGATTTGGTCACTGTATCTTATACGACACGTTGGAAAAAGTGCCATTCTCAGAAGCTCAAAGGAACGAGCCGTTTGAAAATGGAGGCCAAAGCTGGGTCGTCACGGCCACTGCAACGCGCCTGCCTACCAACCACCTACAAGAATTTGAATTCTATTTTCTATAAACAATTTCCAACAACTTACCGTTACTTGAATTCCATATATGCCGGTTTTGAATATGTTGAATAACCTGACATGATTATTCATTCATCCCCATAAGGCTATAATTCATTCATGCAACTCTTTGGCTTTTTGTGGTTTCTTTATATAGTTTATTCCCTCCAAAGATCTGCCCCCATTAAAGAAAGCTGGAAATGAGAGACTGGCGAAAGTTGTATGGTCATGGATTTGGTACTTATGAACTGTACAACAACTTTAATGCCGTTTTCCTTAGGTGTTGCTTTCTGAATTCAAGCATCATCATCCTCCGAACAAGCTTCGAGAATCTGTCTTATTTTGAGTCGTTCATCCCTTGAAAGAGTCGGATCATCATCACCAGTCAGCCTCTTTCGAAGGACTGCACTGACACCATGTGGATCACTGTCGAAGACCTGCAGAAAGAGAGAAGTGAATAAAAAGGTTGCAGAGAGTAGCCATTGATGAACTTTTATGTGAGATAATTGGATGTTACATGAACATAATTGTTGACATGGCCATCTTTGTTGGGGGCTCTAACATGCTCATGTTCGTTACACGTCCATTCGCCATCAACAATGTACTTATACTCGTAGTGTCCTTCCTGTTAATAACAAGAATTAGAATCATGGTCTCCTTTGGCTTTGAAACAGCATGATGCGTAAACATACTCTGTTGCTGCATGAATATTTCAAAGTAGGAATGCTGGCTAATTTTTGAGAAAATGATTGCTTAGAAATAAATTTCTCAGTGAGAAAAAGGAAGTTATATGTTGAAAGCTTAAATATTGTGCCCATGTGGTAAAAACTATCCAACATAATTCATAAAATAATCCTACAAATACTAATCCGGATGCAGAGACATTGACTTTATGATCTCTAACACTAGTATTCCATTTGGACCTCAGGAAGTAGCAGGGGAAGGAAAATTTTATTCAGCTTTAAATTTATCTTTTATTTTTCTTTACTTCTTGTTCCCTTCCCACTTTTCATCAATTTCTTTTCCTCAGATGTTCCATGATCCAAACAGAGCCCAGAATCAGCAGTGGAAATTTGAAGCAACAGAGCATAAATGTAAAATGTTAGGACTGAAGACTTTTACACCTAGTGAGACACAAAAATGAATAACATGGTGGACAATTTTAGAACAATAAAATACACTTACTGGCAATTCTCTCTCAAGAATCCACAGATCCTGTTCCTTGTCAAATCTCAAAGGCATTCTCTGGAAAAGAGTCACAAGACAGCATAGCTAGATGGGTCAGAAATGGAGATGACATCACATGAGAGTTTTAAACGTGCACAATAATGAATAATTGCAATAAAGGGGTTCTTTTTCCCTATTGGGACTCAAACCTAGAACCTCCCACATGGAGATCCAAGCCCTTGTCACTTGAACTATGGACATATCCTCATACTGTTCTAATTTATTGGACTTCCCTAAGAAAAAGTCAGGGTCCAAGAAAACAAACATCTCTCTTTGCAAAAAGTTCGATAAGTCAAACTACTAGATGGAAAAAATTTCCAATCCTGGAATCAAGTGAGAAAAAATTTCCAATCCTAGAATCAAGTGATAAAAGATGAGATCATTTGCTCAATACGTGGAAGTGGATACCCAGCCAGATGAACAATAACAATGTCATTTAGGTAATCAGCAGTTTCACTACATTCAGATTCAAATTATTGTTTTACAGGGTGTATCATTACTGTTTTTTTCTGGCTTATATGCCAAATTTCAATAGCAATGATGGAGCAGGATTCATATAAAGAATCCAAAAACAGGTGTTGCGTTCCTATTTTGAACTCCATGGAGCTACTCATTGCATGCCATGTATCTAGTTTGCAATACTAAGATTATTTTGCCTGGCCAATCAATGAGACTGGTGAATGAAAATCACAATTTTGTATTTTAAACCAGGGCAGCTTCGCTGCTTTCCCAGAAATGATGCACCAGGTATTCTTAATGGGAAAGAACCAACTAATGCATACTGATTTCATATAAGACTAACATTCAACCTATCACATATCTTAACTGATCTAACTAGAAGATCCATTTTGCATCATATCTAAGGGATTCCTTGGTTCAGGCCGAAGAAGCAATGTCACTCGATCATTATCAAAAGAACCTCGATGTTTCATGCGGATGAGAAATTATTTTAGATATTGTGGACAGAAGCTGCAAGGTTATTTTGTTGTCTACACTTAGGACAAAACAGAGCTAACTGACTACCATATTTTACATGTGATATCAATCATCAAAGTTTATTCTTAAATCTCAAGAAGCTGAATATATATAGAAGATATTACCTGGCCCCATCCAATATCAAGACCAGAAATTTCTACTGTGGTGCAACTGTTATCCTTCCATTTCAAAGTAACAGGCTGCTTTTTGAGGTCTGTAAGCTTTAAATAAAAGGATAATAAACCAAGCAAAAAAGGAGAAATCAGAAAAAGAATTGCATCATGACTATTGTAATTGAAAAGGAACAAGTATGGATAAAAGCTTCATCATTCTTTAGTTTTATAACTAGCCAGATTGAAAGGCGGTTTTCATCCATACTTACATTTCTGTTTTATGCCACTCACTCTTGGCCACTTTTGCAAATATTCAATGATATGCTAAAATCCAGGTCATAAAGAACAACCTAAGCCTTTACATCTGTATCATGCTCTGCCATTCTCTCATTTTTTTTTTCTTCCCCAACAGTCTTGACTCAACCCTTGCCATAAATGTAAACATTGGTGAATATCATAATGTAGAAACAGGAACTAAATTTATGACACACTTTTGAACAAATTTACTAAACCCTAAGGCCATGTTTGGTTGGAGGGGTATAGTATGAGATAGGATAAGAGAGGGGATAACATATTAACATATTTTACCTCATGTTTAGTTGACAATGAGATAAGTTATTCCATCACTTATCCTATCCTAAGATATTACCTTAGGATATCATGTCCATTGGATTTAATATTTAAGGATATCATATCCCATTGGAAATCATATCCTAGGATATATATTTCGTATCCAATAGGATATGATATCTTAGGATATACATATCATGTCCAATCTTATCTAGTCAATCAAACGTAGCCTAAGGCCATGTTTGGTTGGCTTGATATAGCATGGGAAGTGCTTATGTGATACAAGGTGCTACTCCAATTGCCTTAAAAATCTTACAAAGGTTCCCATTTCACTGAACCTTTCAACTCTGAAAACTGTTCATCCCTTTTCCTGGGTATAAAGTAAATGGAAGGAATCTACATGCTACTCTGAGGAAGAAGATACTAGAATGCTTATGGATAAATAACTAGAGCATCCTGGAAATGATGGGGGGAAGAAAAGCCAATTGTACCTTCCTGTTAACTTAGATATCTCCACTAATGATTAAGAAGCTATCAAAGTGGCAGAAAGTAGAAATATAATACGGGAAGGAATTGAGAGCTCAAACATTTCTGCAACAAGCAACTGACATCCAAAGAGGAAGAAGAATTGATGGGGGAAAAGAAAAACCAATTGTATCTTCCTGTTAACTTAGATATCTCCTTGAATGATTGAGAAACGATCAAATAGGAATCTATAACATGGGAAGGATTGAGAGCAAGAAACATTTCTACAAGATTGAGAGCTGGAAACACTTTTGCAAGAAGCAACAGCCATCCAAAGAAGGAGAAGAAGAACACCTTAAATAAACCATCTTATTGTAGGTGTTCAAGGAGAAGACTTGCAAAGAAAAAAATTTAGGCATGTTAAAAAGAAACCATAGTTCCAGGCTTCTTAATAATTGCCTATGATATTATTTAAGAAAGGAAAAATCACCCACTATATCAGCAGTAGCACTTTTGATAGCATCCAGCTTTGGGAAGCTCGAGCGCTTGCTCTGCAAGAAAAGAAAGGGGGGGTTGCTTAAATTCTTGATCAGTGTTTCATGCATAATTATCAAGTTCAATTTGAAAAGTAAGTGGAGAACTGTTTAACAAGAAAAAAAATGCAGAATTACCATAAGTAAACTGTGAGCTTCATTAAGTTTATAGCCCTGAACCCAGAACATGTATGCCAACTGTAATTCACAATGAACTTCAGTACATTACTAAGAGGCAGATCAATATACCAGTATGAATGCAATTGCAAGACAGAGTATAAAATACCATGTGAATCCAACTAACTAGCTTTCATAGTTTTTTTGTCAGGATTAAGATAGGAATCTGGCAATTGACAATCACATACATCCTTGTTTATTTTCTTTTTATTCTCTTGCATATCCATCCCACATTTCACAAATCGAAAAAAAAAAAAAAGACACTTTCACCATAGCATTCTACATTTCACAAGTGGATAAAAAAACATTTCCACCATAGCATAGAACAATTTACTTGTACACGAGCAAGAAATTTCTACTCTATGTAGTTATAACAAGCTTGAGCTTCGATCTTCTTCATTGTATATGGAATGGACTGATAAGCTAAAATTTTAACTTTTTTTTTTTTTTTTTCCTTTATGTGGGGGTGGGGAGTGTGGACTTGAACCATATGAACAAATAGGACCTAATTTTCTGCTTGGACTCATATCAATAGAGGAGTACAGAGTGAGTGTGATATCCCATATCAGATAGGGGAAAAAGTTATTGGTGTTATTTATGCATGGACTCCTCTTAACATTGTAGATGTATTTTAAAGCCGTGAGGGCTCCTTTGGACCCAGAGCAGATAGTATCTACACAGTTGGAAATGGATCATTACAATGAGCTTTACCACCCCTTTTGTTTGCTTTGTCTTCTCTCTTTCAGTTAATAATTTTTACATACCACCTAATAGAAAGCCATCGCCTAAGTTCCATCTGGATTCAAATTAGAACACCTAACAACTTATTGTCTAAAATGAAGGTTTAATTGAGTACTTAAATATGTCCCCAAGCCTTCTCAAAATTAAGTGATTATCGTAATTTATTGCGAAGACCTTGATTCAAACTAACTCTTATCTATCACCATCTGTAAAAGATCATACAATTTTTCACCTACCTACCAAATGAATATTTTGATCATTCCTTTCCTTTTCTTACTTTTAAGAAAAGGCAAATGTTACCATGTTGCAATTAAACATCGGTACACAATATTTTTAACCTTTTAGCACTGATCAATAGATGTTTCAAAATTCATATGCTGAGAGATGAGCAACAATAGGCATGACAATGCACTAGATGAGCTAACTAAGCTACCATTAAGGCAAAGATACTTGCTACTATTATTAAAGAATAAGTTGCACTCAAAATCAGAATATGATTCTCTTGTCAAGCTTTCCACTCTTCCATCCATGCCACATTCGGTACTTCAAGTAGTACTTATCTTCATTCCTCAAACATTGCTCCTTGGATTATTGATTCTAGTGCATTTGATCATATGAAAAGTAATTCCTTTCTTCTTTCCAATCTTTCTTTTCCTTCATCTCTAGCCATTGTAACATTGCGAATGGTTCTAGATCTCCTATTCATAGAATTGGAATAGTTAGTATGTTTGATTTTACAATTTTTTCTATTATATACATCCCTAATTTCCCTTTCAACTTATTATTTGTCTGCAAGCTTATTTCTCACTTAAACTATTTAGTCACATGTTATCTTTCATATTGTATCTTTTATGATCTAAAGACGAAAAGGATGATTAGCGGAGATTTGAAAAGGATGGACTCTACCACTACTAATCATTGCACAAGTCCTCAACTCTCCATAACTATTATCTCCCCATATCAATGGTAGTTTCATCTAGGTCACTATTCTTATACAATCCCCATCAATTAGTTCCCAATTTACCTTCCTTTACACACTTTAATGTGAAACCTATGAGCTCAATAAACATCACAGGGCTAAACTTCACTTAGAGAAGCCATGTTTGCATCCTTTTAAGTTAATCCACTTTGATATTTGGGCTCTAGTGAGAACTATTAGCTTATTTGGTTGTTAATATTTCCTTTCATTTATAGATGATTTTTCTTGTATGACTTGGTTGTATGTTCTCAAGGATAGAACACAAGTATTTGATTTTTTTCAATCTTTTGATGTTGAAATTACCAATCGGTTCAATGTTAAGTTAAAAATTCTCAAAACTAACAACAACCTTGAATACAAACATTCTCACTTTTAGCACTTCTTTGAGTCAAAGGTTATTATTCACCAAAAATTACAAGTTGATACGCATCAACAAAATGAAGTTTCTGAAAGAAAGAATAGTCCTATTCCTGTATTGCTCATGCATTAATGCTTCAAATGAATGTGCCAAAATTCTTTTGTGAAGATGTTGTTCTTATGGTGGCTTTTTTACTAAATGGAATGTCCTCTCAAGTTCTTCATGGTAAGTCCCTTTTTCAGATGTTATTTTATGACAAAGACCCTTCCCCTCTTCCTCTAAAAGTTTTTGGGAGTGTCTATTTTCTACATAATTTGAGCTCAAATCATTACAAATTTGATCCTTGAGCCCACAAATGCATATTTCTTGGTTATTCTTAAATTCAAAAAGTATTAATCCTATAGTCTTATTTTATGAAAACTGTTGGTTTTTTTTATGTTATCTCTTTTAAAGGATGTACCACATTATTCTAAGCCAGGAAGTGAATTGTATGAGTTTCTTATTGCCGAACCAGTTAACTTTGCACCAATTCTCAATATTCCTTCTTATGAGAAGTTTTATGTTAGCAATCAACAACATCCTTCTCTAGAAGCAACAAGTGCTCCTTATCACCTCCACCAATTTGGTGTCTCTAAATCCTGCTTCTGATCTCCTTATTGGCTATTGCTATTAATAAAGGTACAAGCATGTGTGCTAAATATCCTATTTCTAATTTTGCTTCTTCGGATCACTTATCCCCCTTTTTTTAAAGCTTTCTCTATTACTCTTCCCATATCTTAGCATTAAGCTCTTTCTCATCCTGGCTAGAGGAGAGCAATGGAAGAGGAAATGCATGCTTTAGAGCGCAATCATACATGGGATCTTGTTCCTAAACTTAATGATGCTCTAATTATTGGTTTTCATTAGGTCTTTTTACCATAAAGAACAACCTTGATGGTATAATTGATAGATTGAAAGCTCATTTGGTGGCTAGAGAATTCACTCAGGCTTACAACCTTGAATATACTAAGACTTTTTCTCCTATGGCCAAACTGAACTTTTTTTTTTTTAATAGGCAAATGAGAAAGTATATTAAAAGTGCCTAAGACAAAGTGCAACATGATGTATACAGTAGACGCCTAGTGTAGGCGAGAAGGACATAAATAAAAAAATCCCTCTCCTTGCTCTATCTACACCCTAACCCAATTCATAAAATTATACATAAAATCAGATTTGATTGTTTGGTCCGGCTACCCCACATCATTAAAAGACTTTGGTTCCTTTACTTCCAAAGAGTCCAAAACAAGCACAAGAGAGCAGCTCTCCTACTTTTTTTTCTATTTCCTCCTCACAAAAGAGTCATGTGAACCTAAAAAGTTCCTTTTAATTGAAGAGTGCATCAGTCAAACCACTCCAAAGAGAGAAGAATATCAGCTAGCACAACATACTTGCTTTGGAACAATGCAAAAGCAAGTGACCAGTCATTTCCTCGTTGCCTGTGCATAAATAACACCAAACTAAACTATATACAAGTTATTGTATCTACGGCAGTAAATCTAGACTAGCCTCTTTGCCAACTTGATGTAAACAAT
Organism: Vitis vinifera; assembly: GCF_030704535.1. NCBI lineage: Eukaryota > Viridiplantae > Streptophyta > Magnoliopsida > Vitales > Vitaceae > Vitis > Vitis vinifera. The sequence goes on from NC_081817.1 coordinate 7,555,270, forward strand.
GCCCTTTTTCATGGTGACTTAAATGAAACAATGTTTATCGTTCAATCGCCAAGGTCTGAGTCCAAGGAGGAGTGTGTTTATCAACTAAAGGGGTCTATTTATGGACTCAAACAACCTCTCATACATAGTTTAAGTGGTATTATCTCATGGCATGACCAGAACTCAAGCTAATCACTCATGTTTTTCAAAAGAACATATCATGGCATTGTAATCCTCATTCTATATGTAGATGATATAGTTATTATTGGTACTGACCATAAGGGACTTGAGACTTTGATTCATTACTTTAGTATCGGTTCTCACACTCAAGATCTCAGAAAGCATCGTTATTTTCTGGGTATTGAAATTGCAAAATCAAAGAAAGGTATTTGTTTGTCTTAAAGGAAATACAGTTTTGATATTTTGACGGATACAAATTATCTTCATGCAAAACCTGTCACTATGCCTATGGAAACCATCAAAAGTTGATGAATGATAGTGAGTTAGTGGATCATCCCAGGTTTTTTAGGAGACTAGTGGAAAAGTTGATTTATATAACCACTATTCCGCTAGATATCTCTTATGCAATCAGCATTGTCACCTAATTTATTACATTGAAGGATACACTGACACTAATTGAGAAGAATCCCCTCATTATAGAAAATCAACAATAGGTTACTATATTTTTCTTAGAGGTAATCTCATAACTTGGAGGAGCAAGAAACAATTAGTTGTGGCTTGTTTTAGTGCAGAGGCAGAATATCACACAATGGCAAATACAGTATGTAAGTTGAATTGGTAGAAAACCCCTTCCAAGAAATTGGCATATCTCAGTATTAGATCCAATTCCTCTGTATTGCAACAATCAAGTAGCCATTCATATTGCTACTTTGCCAGTAATCATGTTTTTTATAAAATGACAAAACATATATGAGATGAATTGTCACTTCATTCACTCAAAATGGAATCAAATAAAATTGTTTCTCTATTGTATCATCAAAGAATCAACTAGTAGACATATTCACAAAAGTCCTTTCAAAAGAAGCCTTTCACAACTATATGTGACTAGTTGTGAGTTGTTAATCTGTACTCTCCAGCTTGAAGGGGAGTGTCAAGATTATAAGAGCAATTGTAGGAGAGATTATAGGAGAATTTATAGGAAACATTATTGAAGGGATTTATATGAAAGATAGTAGGCGAGATTTTGGAAATATTTTTTATTTATTCCCTTTTCTTTTACTGTTATAGGCTTATAAATACCCTTGTAATTTCATTCGGAATATACTGAAAAATACAAGATGAATTTTCTTCTTTTCAATGGATCTTAGTAATCTCTTAGAGATTTTTTATTTTTTTTTATTTTTTTGATAGGTAATTAATCTCTTAGAGATATGTCATCATTTGAATTCTTGCAAAGATATTTAAAACTGCAGAGCATTGAATGGAAAAGATGATTTATATTTTCTAAGCAATCCTTTAAAAGATAAATGCAAATGCAATTTACCAATAAGTTTATTAGTTATACCCTAAAATTTGTTAAATAGGAGAAAGAAACATGATGTAACTTTAGTTTAAGAAATTTAGAAGAATTGACCAGTATTCTGACTTGAAACATGATATCTTCTAAGAAGAATAAAAACAAAAAACAAAACAAAAGAAACCCAAGCTAAGTTAGATTTAGGGGTTTAGCCTGATCTTATCTAAAACATGCACAATCATAGGGATCCAGAAGGTATGAAAACCAAAAGCAACTGAAAATAAATTCAGGCTTCATTTTGTAGGGGATTTTTTGCCACCTCAGGGAGGGTTAAGTTGCTCTAACTTGTACAAGTTCATATTATATTCTTGAGATGTATCCTCTTGTTCCTTTTCAAGAAGTTCACTCTCCTTTTTTATCAGCTTTTGTAAATTCGGGAAAGATTTCTCGTCCCTTATTTGTAATGAATTAGTTTATTTCTGATATATATATTATAAAGAGAATATGAGACATAATCAATGTCAAATACTCAACAACATGCTAAGAAATGAAGATGTAACCATAAATAAGAAGACATGCAAAAGGGAAGAATAGCTATTTCATGATTCCTCTAAAGTATGATGATTCCGTAGAAGTGTGCCATTTAATTACAATTCGTATTTCTTAGCTAAAAGCCTTAGGCAGAATTAATTCATATTTCTGAGACAAAATGGAGAAGCATACCGCCACGGCAGGAGCTCTCCCAAGTCCAGCTGTGCAGTGTATATAAGTCACACCTCCATTTCGATTTATCGCCTTGTATAATTTGCTCACCACAGCTGGAAGTTGCAACCGTAAATCAAATGCATCAAAGTCCCTGCCAGATTATACATCAGTCTGCTGTACAAAGTGAAAATGTGCACTATATGTGGAACTGTAGTGCAGACAAAATCAACAACCCTTTAACATGAGTAAAAACCAAGTCATCTAATGATCTTCCCATATGCTTTTCTCACCTTTGGAGTTCTTCAGTATAGTAATAATAGTGAACTAAAAAAAATTCAACTAGAGACAGTTCAGTGATCCAATAAAGCAAATTTTGTACCGGAAAAAGGGCAACTTAATTTAAAAGCCATGTCCTCTATTGCACTAAAATACAGATGAACCAAAGAGAAGGAGTTGAATGCCACGACATTCACATTGAGATGGTTATGTATTTAATATATAACACATAATTGGCCAGGCAGAAATTATGTTGAGTCTACAAAGAATTTAAATCTTAACAACTATCTCACTTTTCAGTGAGGATTAACAAAGTTACAGCACTTTGAGAGTAGAAAGCCAAAATATGACCAAAAAAGTCACTATTTTGTCATGATTCATGACTAACCTTATTTCAGCTCGCAAGTGTTGAATGTCATCAAATGTATTGGCATATTCTATTATGGCATTGATATCAACTCCAAAATATCTGGACATACAAGTCAAGGAATTAACAGTGTACTTCCTCACTCAGACAATTTTGTCAGTAGTTGTCTTAACTCAAGTGATCAAAAGCTAAATATATAATAGATAGTCCAAATGAAACTCTAACAATAAAATTGTTTAGGATACTCAAGATCTGAATCTTGTTGTAAGCAAAAAATGGTTTTCACCCCAATACTCCGAAGCTTGTCAACATCTTCTGGACTCTGCCATTTGGAGGAAAAACAAAAATCAAATGATCTTCTTAGAAAGGAAAAAAACTTCTCCTAATTAAAGAGTAGAAATGGTATCACCTGTAGGCAAGACCCCACAATCAAGTCTGGACGAATGAAGTTGTAATTCATTCCTAGCTCATGCCTATAAGTCAATACTGTATCAGAACATAAGAATGAAATGGTTAGCTAAAACCATATGCATGAACACAAAGCAAGACAAAAAAGGAAACTTTTAAAGAGCATTCCCATTAAGTTGAATCCATCAAAATTCTAAGAAAATCTATAACTTGGACATTGAATACAGTGTCCACCAATCAGATACCATATTGTTTTAAAAGAGCAAGCACTAACTATCAAGAAAAACAGATGACAACTGCAGTGTGTCACATGTCACAGTTAGGTTTGTTTTATTGTTCTAAACAAACTGGTGGATTACTTCTTTATGTTTAACCAAAATTACAAAAATCCAGATAAAAACATGCTTCAAAATATGAAGGATACATTTCTTCTACCCCAATTCCTCCTAATCTTACTCAAGCTTAAACTGGGCATGATGAGCTTACCAGCCCCCATAGCTTCTGTCATGTTATTGCTGTAGATCTCAGATTTTTCCTCCTTGAATTCAGGATCACTCATCTTGGTGTCAGATATGGAACCAGAAATTGCCTAGAGATAAACCATGTCAGTAATTTCTAATATACAAAGTTGAAATTTCTATCAAGCAATATGAGGAGCACTACTAGCTCAACTTTTCAAGATCAGAATCAAAATCAAATCTACTCTTTAATAACCAGAAACCCTCCTTACAAGTACCATGCCTACCTCTAGTCAAATAGTGCTTATAATGGATGATAACTTTTCTTCTTGTTTGTTTCAACAATAAAGATGAAACCCTCCCTGAGGTTGGAGACTTTAGAATTTTTTTAATTAGAAAGAAACCGCTTTCTTTTTCTCTCTGCTAGGGACTTGAACTTGGAACCTCCCACATTCTCACTCCAAACCCTTGCCACTTGAACAGCCTCAAGGGTGGGTTTACATTGATTTATTATTAGTATTATTATTATTACTTTGATAGCCAAATAAATATAATGCACAAGTACAAAGGAGGATCAGATATGTTTCCAAGATTTATAAAATATTGATCCAAAAGAAAACATAAGCCTATACCACTTCTAAGAAAAGCAAAACCAACTGCAAATGTTAATAAGGTAACAAAATTAAATACAACTCAAAATTGTGCCACACAATTCAGGGTGGTGGCTCCACCTATGACTTGAGAGTACAGATAGGAAGGCCCAATTGGCCTGAAACCCCTTTTACTGGACTGGGATTAACCTTTTCTTTTTGGCACTGGAAAATTCGTCATCATGATTGTAGAATGTATATTTTCTGCATCTAATATAAACACTATCTATTCTTTAATCATTTAAATTTGGAGCAATATCCTAATGAAACTACTCTTAAGAGGTTATACTAATTCAAAAATTGATCATTGATCCAATTAAATGGACCATTGCTTTTACAAACTCAAATGGATAATAAGGTATAAAAATGAATTCATTTTGAAAGAGAGAAAACATATTTATAAACTAGTACATATTATGATAAACGACCTTATTTAAATAAAGATTTAATTGTATAATCTGTTAGGTTTCATGCCATGACATTAACGAGAAAAGGGATGAAGAAGAAAAAGAGGACTCTCAGTTTGATCTGTCTTAACCATGTGATTTAAAATTCTTTTGAATGTATTCTAATAAGCTTTCATCCATTTTATTTTTATAAGTTGACAAATTTTGATTAAATTAATGTACAATCATTAACCCCATGAGAACCAAGTAAAAACAGGGTTTCATTCAGGAAAACATTTTGGACTACAATTATCCACTTATGGAGAAGGGGGCAACATATCCTGGGGAAAGTTCCAAATTCCTCTACCCATAAGGTAAGGAAGTTCTCATTAACTCAATAGCCTCTGCTATTCCTGAACATGCAATGTCATGCTTCCTAACCCCCAAGGGAGTTGGTGAGGGAATGGACTATTTTCTGTTGGCCATAAAAAATTCTTTGATCAAGTCAGGTCATGAACTCCCAAAAGATTGGTAAAATCCAGGTGAGGTGAAAAGGCATACTCTCAATCTCAATTCAATGCCACAGTCTCATTGAAGCCTTAGAAGGTTGAGGTGCCACTCAAAACAGCCTTCAAGTTTACACCGATGTTATAAGTAAAATGTAAAAGTTGTTTCATGCTGGCCCAATTATCACTTCAGAACAGAGACAATTCTGAATTATTATCCTTCCAAATCAATCAGTCTGCATATCCACTTGCCTTCAAATTCTCATACAATCAATTCAGCAGAGTACCGGGTTGGAAGTTTCTTGATGAAGCTTGTGATGATCCCTATTCTAGACACTGGCGGAGCCAGCATATGCCCAGAGGGGGCAAGTGCGTGCCCCCGAAAAACCAAATTTCCAGTAAATCTGGCTCTTCCAGTGATTCTAAAGATGATGTTTTGGTAGCATATAATAAATAGTGAGATTAACATAGAGAGAACCAAAAAATGATAGTGATCATAAGAACACTAGTTAATTCATAGATATTGTGCTTCAATATGTAGAAACCCAGAATTGCATAGACACTGGAGTGTAATTATTGTTTAGCTGTAAATATATTCCTGCGAAATTGCAAAGATTTGCAAAACGAGAAGAATGTAATAAGTCGGCTATATGTTCCTAACCAGCTTAGGATCTTATAGCATAGTCTTGATCATGCAACATATTCCACTTACCAAAAAGAAGAAACGACAGAGTAGTTGAACCAGACAAATTGAGGAATATTCCACCAAATTCTCCAAATATTTTTATAAAATAATAATATTATTAATAATCTACACTTCCCAATCTCAAATTTTTAGAAGAAAAAAATTCAAAATCTTATAAAAATAAATCAAAGAAAAAAAAAACATTTTGAAAATAAATCAAATAATAAAAATCAATAAAAACTCTCCCAAAAATAATCTCTCAATCTACGGGTTCTCAATTTACCTTCGCGGCTATGCTCCGATGTAGATCAACAGTCTTATTCATCACTCCCTGCGTACATCAAAGAACTAAATAAATACATTCATATCTGTGCATATTATGTATACTTAATTTTCTTGAGTGTACCAGATTGTGAACAGAGCAAATAGCCTTTCTTCCGTGGCAATTGAAGCTTTGCAAAGGCAAAGCGGAGGATCTGAAATCAAAGCAAATATATATCTTCAGAAACGTAGTAATGAGATCGACGCAACACAGAATCTAAATTCAGAAGAAAAAAAGAGTCTAACCTGGGAAGATTCTGAAGGCAATTCATCGATAGTCCAGAGAAATATCTTCAGCAGAGAAAACTTGGAGTGGACCTTTTCACTGATTTTCTCAGCAGCCGAAAAGGTTCGCCTTTAGTAGGGATACAGGTACGGACACGTGTACAAAATGTAAGATATTTAGCCCTTTTATTTATTTATTTTTTATCGATTCATTGTTAATGTTAAGGCCTGTTTGGTAACACAATTTATGACATCTATAAACGAGGATCGTCAAATGTGGGTAAAAAATTAATACCCCTCTCTCAATATCAATAATATTAATTACAAAAACCTTTGATAGAAATATCATAAACTTCATGGCTACTTTTGATAAAAAGGCTTTATTAAGGACCGAAAGTAAAATATTAAATAAAAATTGATTTATTTTAATATTAGTTAATTTGTTTAAAGCATAGCTGTGGTTTATGCATTGCAGGGCAAAGCACAAAATTTTGAGGAGGTTTTTAGTTTTAAAACAAAATTTTGGCTATATTTGAACCTGTCTCTTGTGGGGTTAGAAAACTGTTCGTTATTTTTAAAAATAGAAAATTATTTTTAAAAATTATTTGGCCGTTGTTCTTTATTTTCGATTTTTAAAAATAAAATAAAATAAAAAACAAATTTTAAAGAACAAGTATGACCTAAATGGTCATATTTTTTATGGAGAACTGTGTTTTGAGCCCAAAAATTAACATTTGGTCCTCCAATCACTTATATTTAAGTCCAAGGATATGAGATAGTAATTAACAAAAATACTCACTTGACTCATTTTTGTCTTTATTCTACTACTTGTCACTCTTCTTTCTTATTTAACCATTTTTGGATTTTTCATTTTTTAAAAACTTTTTTATAAATAATTGAAAAATTACATTATTTTTTATTTTTAAATTATAAATAAACAAAAATTATATTAATGATTCAAAGACTATTTTAGAAAATAATTTTTAAAAAAATATTAATTTAAATAAATAAAAATTATCTTTTATATTTATTTTTATCATTTACATTTTAGAAGTAAATAATTTAATGATTAAAATACCATTTAAAATAAATATATTCACTATTTTTTTTTATACTAAAAAGTATTTTAAAGTTTTTTTTTACTATTATAAAATAAAAAGTTCAATTTTTTTTTAATCTTCTTCCTTTCTTATTTTAACAACTTTTTGAACATGACTTTTAGTAATAAGTTATATGAAATGCTACAAATTTGTTTATTAAGGATTTTTTTTTAATGATTTGAATTAATTGAAAATTTATTAAAATAAGAAAAAGAAAAATAAAGAAAGGGGATGGATTGAGAGTTTTTGTTTTAAGTACTCGATTAAAATGAGGATGGATAGAGAGTTTTTATTTTAAGTACTCAATTAAAATGTTTTCATATGACCTAATTTTAGAAGCGGATTATATCAATACATAGTTGAGATTGATTTTTTTATATATATAAAAGGGTTGAAAGGTATATTTACTTGTTTTAGATGAAAACAAGTAACTAAAAATTATATAGATTATATTTGAGTTTGGTTTTAAAATATTTTTCTAGTTTTTATTTTTATTTTCTATATTGCCTCTTTTTGAAAATACGTTTAAGTTATGACAAATATGAAATTTATGTCATTGTACAAGAGTATTATACTAATTGTACAAGGGAAATGTGTCAAGTGTACAAGGGTATACAAGGTTCCTAATAGGTTTTGTACGATTTTTAAACAACTTGAATTTGATATTAAGACGATTATTGATAGTTTTTTTTTTTTTTTTTTTTACCAAACTATTTCATTAAGACATTCCCTACAAAAATTAACACATAAGAAATAAAATTTTGAGTTATTTGAGTTATTGTACAATGTATTACACTAACTGTACAAGACAAATTTACTAATTGTACAAGGGTGTACAATACTACTTTTTGTTAAGGATTTCAAGTGATTTTGAAAAAATTTCTTATTTTTTTCCACTCAAAGATTTTTCCCCCACTCAAATTCTCTCACTCAAGAATTGTTTCGAATTTTATTTTTAAATTTCATCATAAAAAATTTGTAATTGCATATTTTGTTTTTGTAGTTTTAGCAATGTTATTTCTTTTCACTATATTTTTTTTTTTGTGAAATTTTATCCAAATGAATCTATATTTAAAATTATAATCATATTTATCAAAAATTTTACTAAGATTATCTTTAATTCTTTTAATATATTTATACTCATTTATTTAAAAAATGAAAAACTAATTCTTTTTTTTTTTTGTAAACATGTTCTATTACCTTTCAAGTAAAAAATTAGATAAGTTTCAAAGTCAATAAATAAAAAAATTAAATACCACTTTCAATAATTTTTAGATAAAATTTTATATAATATATTTTATTTGAAACTTAATTTTTAAAGTTTAACTAAAAAATTGTATTGACAATTTTCTTGTTGTGGGTCAAAATACTTTGCATTAGTCTATCTAGATAAGAAAAATTATTAATATAATATTAGAACTTCATATCTTAGTTATTTTTTTTCAACAATTTATCTTTTTAAAAATTTTAAAATAAAAACATTAAAAATTGAAAAGCTAAAATATATATATATATATATATATATATATATATATAAAATAAAGTGAAGTGATAGTTAATTTTAAAATTTTTTAAAATATGGTTAATGTAGAAAATATAAAAAATAATTAAAAATAAGAGAAAAATGTAGATGAAAGGGTAATATAAATGTTAGCCCAAGGGTTCCCCTAATCGGGTTTTGATGATAACAAGCCATGGTTAAGTGACTAATTATTTTAAATGGTAAAGAATCTCAGGTATTATTTCGGAAATTCATCCAAGGACTAAATGGATACAAGACCGAGATTATTGGAAGTCCCTTGATCATAGGAAATGAATGTAAGATGAATGCATGGGTGCACTTAAGGTTTTCATTCCATTTCATGCATCTTTGAAAAACTCGGTTTATTCTTTAAACTTTCAAGTTCATTCAAACCCGAGTTTTATCAAATGTACATTAGGCAAAATGTTTTAAAACTGACATATTTATTCACCTAAAGACATTGCCTAAGTAGTAGAAAAGAAAGGAATTTCAAAAGGAAGGTTTTCGGGGCCAAAAAGCTCAACCGGTCGAGGCTATGGCCAACCGGCTCAACCGGTTAGGGAACCGGTTGACCGGTTTACCCTGTCCGGTCGAGGACCGGTCGAGGAATGTCAAAAACACTCTCTCTCATCCAGTAGCCTTCTCTTCCCGGTTGAGGTTCACACCCTTCCCAGTCGAGGTCCGGTTGATGACCGGTCGAGGTCCGGTCGAGGCAACGGTAACCTATCATGCATTAAATGCTCCAACGGCTAGTGAACCGGTCGACCCCTAGCTCGACCGGACAAGGTTGTCTTTTGTTGATTTTGGCTCCCGAGCTTAAAAACCTATAAATTGAGAGCTCCTCTTCATTTATTGACAAGAGAACAATTGCATTAAAAGCCTACCTACCTGTTCTTGATCAAAAAGCTCTCATTTCTTTCTTAGTGCATCAAACCATCACTTGCATATTCTTAGTGCGCTCTTGTAATTCATCCTAGCTTTCTCTTGTACTTGAGCCATCCTTAAACTAGGTTGAGAGTTTCATCTTTGTGTAAACTGAGTGTGAAAGCCTTCAAGTGGTTCAAATCTTGAAGAGAGTGTGTAAGAGCCCATTGGAGCCGGAATCCAAGTGTAAGAAGATTGAAAGCTTGATTGAAGCTTTAAGTTAGTGGAACCCTCACTCGGTTAGGAGATTGAGGAGAGTGGACGTAGACAAAGGAGTGTCGAACCACTATAAACCCGAGTTTGAATTCTCTAACTTTATTTCTTTCATTTATTTATTTTGTGCATATATTATTGTGTGGAAAAAGATTTTGAAAAACCCAATTCACCCCTCTCCCCCCCCCCCTTTTGGGTATTTTCCTTAATTATTCATAGCCTTTGTTTTATCAATAAATTTAAAATAAAAAATGAAAATTAAACTAAAAGATAAATACAAAAAGATAAAAAATATTTGGATGAAAAATCCCAAAATTTTTATCATTGCTTTTAATAAGAGCAAAAAGATTCAATATCTTTAAAAATGAAAAATAAAAAAATATTATTGTTTTTTATTTGACATAAAATAGAAATATATATTGGAATAAAAAGGAAAAAAAAAAAAGTTAGAAATGAGTAATATTTAATAGGGAATAGAAAAGGAAAAAAAACACAAAAAAAATTAAAATTCACACTCACTTGTAGGCATATAAGGGATAAAGGTATTTTAGGAATTAATGAAAGACAATATCCTTCATCTTAATTTTCATACTTTGTTTGGGTCTTGGGCTTAAATATGGGTGGTTGGAGGACCAAATGTTAATTTTTGGGCCCACCTGGACCCAAAACACAATTCTCCCTATTTTTTAATGCTTGTTTTTAAAAACTATTTTTAATTTAAAAAATAAATTTATGATATTAATTGAATCAATATTTTTGGTATTAATTTTTTTTTAAAAAATTACTAATTGAGTGTATGAAAGAGTAATTTTTTCCCTCATTTTACACTTAAATTGAAAAGTCATAAACAAAGTTTCAAAAGGTTAATTTTTTTGGGGTCAACGTATATGGTTACATGATTCCTCTTTTTTTAATTGTAAATTATGCTCGAAGTTCATTGTATACTCCTTTATGAAATGTTTGAATTCATTTTAAGATAGTATCATTACATGTAACTCGTACATTTATCGATGTGTTATGCAAGGAGGACGTGATTAGCTATTATGAAAATATCATATGAAAATTCTAGACAAAAAAATATCGATGTAATAGAAAATTGATCAAAATTCATAAAAAATATTTTTTAAAAAAAAACTTTAGTAAATTATAAAATAACTAATAATAAACATATTAAGTATATATAATAATGTAATATATACTGATAAGAAATATTAATGTGATGATAAATGGTGAATTTTAATAAATACCAATACTTATATAAATTACATCAAAATGGTTTCATTTAATATCAAAGAGAGGACCAACATGGTTCTGGGGCACTCTAAGATGAAGAGAGATGTAGGCAATATTGGTATCATGACATGAAGTTTATATAATCTTGATTATAATTAGTTATAAATATTCCTTATATAGGTCTCTTGACTCTTTGTCATCAACCGAAATATCCTTTTAATGAAAAAAAACCTTTACCAAGATATGAGTATATATTGTTAGCCCAATGGTTCTCTTAATCAGGTTTTGATGATAATAAACCATGGTTAAGTAACTAATTGGTTTAAATGGTAAAGAATTTCAGGTACAAAATTCATCAAATGACCAAATGGATACAAAATCCAGACTTTTGGAAGACTTTTGATCATAGGAAACAAATGTAAGATGAATGCATGGGTGCACTTAGGTTTTTCATATCTTTTCATGCATATTTGAAAACTCGGTTTATGATTTAAAATTACAATTTCATTAAAACCCGAGTTTTATCAAATGTACCTTAAACAAAACGTTTCAAAATTGGTATATTAATTTACCTAAAGACCTTGCCTAAGTGTTAGAAATGAAAATGATAGGTTTTCGAGGCCAAAAAGTTGAAGCGGTCGAGGCATAAGGCCAACCGGCTCAACCAGCCAGGGGACCGGTCGACTGGTTGACCTTGTTCAGTCGAGGTCCGGTCGAAGAGTGTCAAAAACACTCTCTCTTTTCCAGTAGCATTCCCTTCCCAGTTGAGGTTCCCTCATTCCTTATCGACCTCTAGTCGAGGTCCGATTGAGGCAACGGTAACCTGCCAAAGCATTAAATGCTTCAACGGCTAGTGAATCGGTCGACTCCCAACTTGACCGGTTGAGGCTGCTTTTTTCTTTTCTTGGCTCTTGAGCTTAGAAACCTATAAATTAGGAGCTTCACTTCATTTATGATATAGAGAACACTTGCAATCAATTGTCTACGTACCCACATGTTCTTGCCTTAAAAACTCTCATTTCTTTCTTAGTGCATTAAATCCTCACTTGCATATCTTTTAGTGCACCCTTGTGAGTCATCATAGCTTTTATTTGTATTTGATCTATCATTAAGCTAGGTTGAGGAATTCATTCTTGTAAAAGTTGAGTGTTAAAGCCTTCAAGAGGTTTGAATCTTGAAAAGTTTGTGTAAGAGCCCATTGGAGCCCGAATCCAAGTGTAAAGAAGTTTAGAAGCTTGGTTTAAACTTCAAGTTAGTGGAACCCTCACTCGGTTAGGAGCTTAAGGAGAGTGGACATAGGCAAGAAAGTGTCGAACCACTATAAAATCTGAATTTGAATTCTCTAACTCTATCTCTTTATTTTTTATTATATTGTGCTTGAATTTGTTGTATTAAAAAAGTTTTTGAAAAACCTAATTCACCATCCTCTTGGGTGTTTTTCTCATTTAAGTTAGCATAGCTTTTATTTTCTCATATATATATATATATGGTGCAAACACAACATATATACATATAGAGAAATCAACAAATCTTTATTATTGAATTTTTGAAATCCACAATTTTTCATTAATTTGGTCATTCAATATCTCCAAACACTAGATATGAGTATCAGTTGCCTTCAATCATTCATAGCTTATCCTTTGCCTCCAACTCAATCTTTTTTCACCTATAAATTTGTTCCAATATGGAAATATTGACCAATCCTAATGTTTTTGCTTTGTGGTAACATAGAAGATCGAAGACAAAGAAGAAGAAGGTATTTTCATAGGAGGGCAATCCTAATCCTAACATTGAACAAAATTGCCATCATGTCAGAAAACTACATCAATATTGTAGTGAAACTGTCACAATGAGGGTGGTTTTGTTACTTGATCAGTACAATAGAGGAGAGGTCTGTGTCTTTTCAACAAACCTCAAGAGAGGTTCATCTAATTTACCTAATAATATTTTGAAAGTAAGTCACTTTAGAGAAGAAAATTTCCTTAAGACTTGCTTAATTATAGGGAATTTTGCATAAGACTTAACTTAATGACATAACACAACCAATAGATATAGATGAATAATATATCATCATGTATACATTCAAATGATTCATTAAAGAAATATGTGATAATAACTGTACGTATCTAGCTAAGCAACCCCTCTTCCTCTTAATTTTGTTGAAGAGAGCTTAGTTTTATTTGTGCCAATCTCACCTTATTAGTGACCTTACAACCCGCTAGCCATCCAAGTAAGACCCTTGAACCATCCCATATACTTTCTAATGTAATAGGTTAAGTGTGGCCTCATTTGGCCAAGGCACCAAGCAAGTGAGCTTCCAAGCACTTGTAAAGGCTTTCTTGAGTTAATAAGAGCTTCCATTATTTAAAGAGTTGCCTACTAAGTTTCTTAAGCTTTTGAGTCGCGAGTGTCTTAGCCTAGCAAGCTAAGCATTGGGGAGCAAGACTGACTTAGCAAGATCAAGCGTCTTAACTTGCCTAAGTGTCGCACGAGCTTAGTGAACGACTAAGTTTGTGACACTTAGCCCTTAAGATGTGATCTCTAATGCTTCGTATTTTTGTGTTTCTATACCTAGCCCTTGGTAGATGTCCACTCTTGTAAGAATGGCGAGGGAAATTTACATTTTATCTCAAAATGAAAGCATTCATTCGGTATGTTTGATGAAGAAAGAGGTCATCCCCAACATGCCAATGTGAATGATGAGAGGTTGGTTCCCCATCTTTACTTGTTGGCTTCACTAATCCTTCTTACATCGTTAAAGAGGTACTTTCAAACAATATATTGCATGCTTCTACTCTCATTCATAAGGGAGTTGTTCAGGCTTGCTACCCTTGCATTAAGTACCATCCTATTTATAGGCACCAATGGAACTCTCTGGAACCTTGAAGGGTTTCTTACAACTCAAGTATATTCTAGAATGTCCTACATCATTCTAGGTACAAGCCTATGTACAAGGATATACAAAAGACTTCTGGAATTCTCTAGAAAACGCTAGACTCCTCTCATGCCTTCCACCATAGTGTAGAATTGTGTGGATTCCTCCAGGTTTCTCTAGAACCTTCCACACTCTTCCCACTCTAGGAGTATCCAGAAACTTCCTGGCTTTATATAAGCCCATGGGGAGGCTCATTTGAATCAGCTAGTGACATAAGGGAACCTACTAATGCCATGGCCTATTTTCATAGGTCCAACTAGCATTGCAAAATTCAGGTATTCACACAATTCCCAACCGACAAAAGTTAACAATGTTTGTTGGTGTACAATTGCTCTCATCTCTTTTAATAGAGAATCAGTTACTTTGAAGCAGATCTTCATAATATTTTAGAAGCCATCCATGGATGATCTCTATTTCTACATTACGTTGAAGGACTAGCCAGTTTGGATCATCCTCCGTCGAAGGCAGTATGTCCAAGCAATGAGATCCTGCAGTAATAAAGCCTTGTATTAGTTTCACAAAATCATAAGATAACAACTGTGATATTAATTTCTAGAACTTCTTATGGAAAATTTGTTGTCTCCCCCATGACTGTTTAGCATGAATCTAAGCCAATTATACTGAGGGCTGTATGAAAAGTTAGTGTAATCATGGAGTAATAATTACCTCTAGGTGTATGGACTGCTATGATACTGTGTGATATGTCTTCCAGCACCCTGATATTAGAAATCAAATAAATTCAATTAGGTTTGAGAATGACAAACAACAATACAAAGAAGGATTCAAAGAGATACACAGCCTTTCCTTGTTAACTGGGTTCAGTACATTGCTGGTTAACCCGGAGAGGGTAGTGCTTTGAAGAGATAAGAACAATATTAGATTAATTGATGAGTTCAAAGAAATAAATAGAATGATAAAAAATACCCTCCACTGCTATAAGGATCTCGAAGACCGTTGGAGAAGATGATGTTGCTACCGAATCTCTTGAGAATTAGTTTAATATTCTGCAATTGTCACATAGACAGTGAGCTAGTCACAAAACTCATTGTAGAGGAGACAGAGAGAGAAATCAGAGTGATATAAAGAAGAGCCATACATGTCCACCATAATAACTGGTGATCCAATGGGGTCTAGGGGTCACTCCATAGGAATACTTGCAAGAATCGGCATATTCTTTGAAATCAAAGGGTGCAGCTGGGAACATAGTGTCATTGCTCCCTCGACCAATTGGTATTACAAGTTCACTACAAACCTACAAAGGCCAATGCAAAACCTTTGTTGTTGCTTTTCTATAATTGCTATTGAGAAGAAGCAAATACTGATAAAAAATGAGTGCATTACCTGCCAATTCCAACCTTCTTCTGTTTCTGATGGAAAACTTGATTGCCCCATATCATAGCAAGATTTGTTACCTCTCGAAGCAACAATTCCAGAAAATATTCGGTCAAGGATATCGGTTCCTTGCAATCCTCCATCAATGCCATTACAAACAACGGTTACCGGATACATTGGAGGTCTATCATACTGGGCAGCTATACTATACATGGTCTCCAAGTAATCCTTCAGCTGGGAAGCACTCTCTAATGGTCTGTAAGGGGTAGACAAAAGTAGGGTTTTATGAAAAATATTATTTAAAAGAGAAAGAGAATTAGAAGGACAGAAAGGAATTAATGTAAATAAGGCAGCAATCAAATGGGATTAGGGTTTATTAAAGTTCAGTCTGATTACTTGCAGGTTCTGAATTTTTTGCTAAGATTTAAAAGACCATTGGCCTCAGCAGCTGCTTTATCAATTTCAGCCCATGAATCCTTAATGGTATTGTAGCAACTTTCACTGAAGTCCTGCACCAGTCAGATCAATTAAAAGTGAACCCATTTAGATTTTCACTCAATTATTAGGGTTTAAACTGCAAAAAACCAAACTAAACATTGTTGTTTCAATACCCTAAAATCCTTGGTAACAAGAGAATAATATCCATCTTGTGGTGTAATATCATCAAAGTATAGAATTGGGGCTGATGAGGCTAATGCACCAAGGGCAACATGTGGGTACTTCAGCCGAAACCATGCAGCCAGCACTGAAAACATTAATATCATCGTTATTTTTTGAGTAAATATATATATATCCACACACTCGTTGATTTCCAAAGTTGATAAATAACTGATGACTTACGTCCACCATAAGATCCTCCGACAACGATCACCGGAGAAGAGTCTGCCGACAAATTTTTCTTAAGGTTTATAATCACCTCTGCATAATCTGCCAGAGCTTGACCCGAGTTGAAGTACCCACGTCGGCTAGCATTTTGTAACGATTTTTGCATTGATCCAAATGGGTTCGACTTTCCATAGTAGCGATGCTGCAGAGAAAACTCAAATCAAGCATTCCCCACATTCGATATAAAACAAAAAAAGGAAGAAAGATCAAACCTCAATATAAACCAATAGAGCGCCGAACCGAGCACCGTTGTCAACGAGGAACCCAATTGAATTGATATCCTTGTCCAGGTCTGATTCCTCACCAAGATAAACAAAGATCTGAGCAGCACTACGGGCACCACCCCAGTAATTGAAATTCACCATGTATCTGTGCTGGAAGGTGGTGTAGCTTTCTGGACGGTAGTTGAAGTGATCCAATGTTTGCGGGTAAAAGAAAGTCTGAAAATTTTCAGAAAGATTTACACTAACGGTTCTCAGGCTGGAGGATCCTTCAAGCACGCTGAGGCTGGATCCTCGAAGCACACCGAGCCTGGGTATCTTCTTGGACGGTGTAGCAGAAACAGATGCTGTGATGAAGAGAAGAATCAGCCATGGAAGCCAACTCACAGCTCTGGTGCCCATTTTGCGGAGACACGAAGTAATGCTTCAAAGGCTATACGATTTTGTTTTTATAACAAAACCATCGTCTTATGTCTTGGTATGGACGTTGAGATTCATATCGCCGAAGTAGAAATCTTCTGTCTCCTTTTCTTGACTGCAACTGGATGAGATTTATCCGGGTCTGAAGAATTTTTCTTATATTTTTTAAAAGGAAAGGTCATAAATTATTTTATTTTAATACTTATATATACATATCGTAACGGGATTTTACCTTGACACGTATGAATGTTTTAAAATTTCAATTTTAATATTTTATTTTATTAAAAAAAACAATTTGTTCTTTCCACAAAAAGCTTACTTTTACTATGTTTTTTTGTTGTATATTTATTATTTTTGTTTATTTCTTATTATTTTATTTTATGAAATCTCAATTTGTTATAAATTCATCTGTCTTTTATCCCTTATTCTCCTAATATTTACAATATAAATTATAAATATGTAAAAGAGTTTAATAATAAATCATATACTTAGAATTGCAACTTAGGCAGATTGGTGGGATTGATAACTAACTAAAATCCAACCTGAATTAATAAACAATCAATCCAAGCTTACTCTAACTCAACTTTTAACCCGAGGTACTTAACCCAAGCTCAATCTAATATCATTTTTATAAATTCAAGTTGAACTTGAGTTGGTCGAGTTAAACACGATTTGATCAGATTAAACTTGGGTCGATCACTTAGAGTACTTGGGTTGTTTGGGTTTAATGTTGTAAGATTTAAAATTCTTTCATAATGGTTTTTAAAAAACTTTTTTTCCTATCTATTTATATCAAAATTTAAATAATAAATAATGCAAAATTTCAAAATAAGAAAAAAAAAACTTATATATCTTTTTTAAAAAATAAAAAATATGTATAATATAATTATAATTTCATATTTTTTTCTTTAAAATCTAAAAAAAATGAATATTATCATATAGAATAATAAATATTATAATTATTATAAAATATTAAATCAAGTTCGCATTTGGCTCGGGTTGTTCGAACCTTGGTTCTAGCCCAACCCAAATTAAGTTTAAGTTAATAAAATTTAAGTTCAACCTAAGTAATGAAAATATTTGTCTAAACTCACTCAAACATCAGGTTGAGTTCAAGTTAGGTTGGCCAAACACATCCAAGTTGCATCACTACATCTACTTACTGAGAAGAATTTAGACAAAATTGTGATAAACTGCATGATTTATCATAAAGTGTAAAAGATCTAATCAAAGATGTTAAAGAAATGTAACATTTCTTAAATATTTGAGTGAGAATAAATTAGCGGTAAAAGAAGTTAATGATTAACTTTTTATTATGGAAAATTTAATTAAAGAAGAAATTGTAAAATTTTATATTAATATGGTAAAATTTGCACCTTGTATCACAAGAAAAGGGAGAAATAAACGGAGGTAAAAATTATTGTATTTTTGAGATATCATTAGAGCACAATTGTGATGACCCACACTCGGAGGTCACGACACAATCGTCGTTTCACATGTGAAGTCCAAAGGTTTGACATGAGAGTCACAATTTATAAGAGTAATTAAGCTAACAATTAAAAGTCTTAACTAGAATCTTAATTTGTCTTTTCATACAAAATCCATAAATAAAAATTATGGTAATTCTCTCAGAATAAACCACTAATATCTTAAGTGAAAGGCAAAAACACCAAGGGAGGTTTTCTTGTCCTTTGCTTGCACACGATGAATGGGACTTCTCTGTACCCAGAATCATTAATCCAAACCAGGCTCATCCCCTTCAGAAAAGATATTAACACAAGACCTGAGCTTGACTGATTGCGACTTACAAACCACCATTTTGTGTTGGCCAGCTTGCTACATTTCAATGGCCTAGACGATATTTTAGATCATCACTTATACCCCACCTTTCTTTGGAGATTTCACATCTCAAAGCTACTAGGAAAGGAATCTTTAAAAAAAGGCAAAGTTGGAAAGCTTACAATAGAGTTAGCTAAATATCAAGATGAACTTGCCTCTTTTCAGTAGAGATTCTGTTCAAGAGCTGACTGAAGCCCTATAGTGGATTTTATTATTATTATTTTTGTAATATCAAGCATAATTATCAAAAATAAATCTATGTTTACCATGTGGACTCACCGTTTTGATCTAATAGTATATGAGGTTCTAAAAAGTCGAAACAAGCGAGATGAATTAAAAGATGAAACATGTAAGATGCAGAAGAATATATATATATATATATATATATATATATATATACCACCAAAAAATTATATTTCATGATAAAAGGGTTATCTTTCACTATGAATTTTTTTATGGCAAAAAGTAATCTTTTACCGTGATTATTCTCATGGAAAATAATATATTACTACAAATTTTATTTTATAGTACAAAGTGACATGTTGCCATAAATTTACTTTGAGACGAAAAGTGATATGTTGTCATAAATTTATTTTATGGTAAAAGGTGACATGTTCTCATAAATTTTATTTTACGAAAAAAATTATTTATTCTATTATAAAATTAAATTTCATGGTTAAAAATAATTGCTCGTGGACTTACTGCAACAAATTCCCCGCAAATAATTTTTTATGGCAAAAAATCTTCTACCACAAAACACTCTTTTTTAACCACAAATTAATTTATGACAAAAGCTCGTAATTGTTGCAGTGCTCTTTATTTGATAAAAAAAAAATTGTCGAAGTTAGTCTTCCAGGTAGTAAACTAGCAAAGAGTCTTCAAGATCAAGCATCCTCATTCTTGACTTGTTGGCATAGGCAGAAAGAGGTCATCGAAGTGATTGAAGGAATGAGTTGGAAGGACATAGAAGTGACATGCTGTTGAATGGTTTTGAGAGGATATGGACATGAGCTATCAATGAATTCAAGGAGATCATAACATACATAAGATGGTAATAAAACTACGCCTTCCATGATGAAAAATTTGTGACACTAAGGGTTGTCACAGAAAGGGCATGAAAACTGGTTAGGCTCGCAGAGTTCTATAATATGGCATGAGAGCTTCCCTCCTCAATGAGCTCTCATCCCTCTATATATGCAAGAAAGTATTGAAGAAGCTTTCTGCATTTCATTTACATGTATATCTGCATCATGTAAGAAACAAAAGATGGTAAGATTAAGGGTGAATGTAGTTAGAAAAAATATACAAATGTGTTTCGGAAAAGAAGTACAAATTAGATCCCTGTAAAATATATAAATGTTGATTGATTGTTGTCTTGACTGGAAATATCAACATGTTTCATTTTTGTGCCCCAACAAAAATTGTGACTCTCATGTCAAACCTTTGGACTTCACATTTGAAATGATGATTGTGTCCTGATTGTCCCCTAGTTATATCCAAAAAATGCAACAATTTTTACCTCCATTTATTTCTCCCTTTTCTTTGGATATAAGGTTCAAATTTTACCATATTAATATAAAATTTTACAATTTCTTCTTTAATTAAATTTTCCATAATAAAAAGTTTATCATTAACTTCTTTTACCGCTAACTTATACTCACTCAATATTTAAGAAATGTTACTGTAGACCCCCTTTTAGGTCATTCATACCTTGCAGCTCAATTTTACCACGTGGAAGAGCCTTGGTCAGCCACGTGTCAGCACCTGAGAAGCCATGAGAGAATCATAATAGTGGTTTGGGAAGCCAATCAGGAGGTGCCGCGTACATGGGAATATACTGGCCGTTAGAGGAGAGATGCTGGCAACTGGAGGTGAGGTGCTTTTGGAGAGGTTGCCAGCTGCAGGCAAGGGGGGGCAGGGTGTCGTCTGGCAGCTGCAGGAGCTCTCTGAGCAGGCCGTTAGAGATATTTGGAGAGTTAGAGTTTTCCAGAGAGAAAGGGGGGAAGAAAAGAATCAGAGCGGAAAGTTGCAGGGCATTCCTTTGGCTTGGAGGTCAAGAGAGAGAGGAAGGAGTCCAGAGAGAGTTGCCATTAGAGAGGAGGTTTTTGAGAGCATGTTTTCGGAGAGAGAGTGCCTTTAGCAAGAGGAGAGTTTTCTTTGGTAGGGTTTGTGGTCTGAGAGAGGGGGGAGTTCTTGACAACATTGGTAGAGGGTATTCCTAGAGATTTTCGGAGGAAGTTGCAGGGAGTGAAGCTTGAAGGAAGGTGAACATCTCAGGAGTGAAAACTTGGAGTTCGGCTAGTCTTGCTGGAAAAAGGGCTTTCTCAGGTATGGTTGTTACTGGCTTATTGATGATTTTTGGCTGTTTATCATGCTTCTATGTCTCTAGTTGTTGTTTGGACATTCATTAATTTGTTTGGGGTGGATAATGAAGGCCACTGGTTTGTTGAGATATAATCCAGCATTCATTGTTTACATTGTTAATCTTAGTGTGCCTTGACTGTATTATGAGAATGCTTATAGTTGCATTGGAGATGGTTTTCTTCTCACCTAATCAGAGGGTTCATGGATGATTCATGAAGTGAAACCCCTGAGAATCACTTTTACTTGTTTCCTTTCGTGTCTGTACTCCATCTTTTCTCTTTCTCTGCTTCTGGGCTTTGGATCAATGCAAGAGTTGTGGGAAAGTGGATTCGGGTTTGGACTGTGTGCTCCTTCAAAGAAATCTGACATAGAGGAAAAGGACTATGACCAGGGGTGAAGTTCTTTTGTGAGGTTCAAATGAAGCTCAAATCCGGCTCGGTTTGTTGTTAGTTGTCAGTTTCTTCAAGGGTTTAAATCAGTGTCATGCATCACTATGGGTATTAATGGGTCAGGATGTAATTGGAAATTCTATGGAAGTAATCGAGCCCGGCAGAATATTGCTTGTTCCTAACTTATTGGTGAAATAGTTCCTGAAGAAATGATGATTCTATGGGTATTATGTGCTGATGGTTTTGGAGCTCTTTATGTTCTGCTTGCTGTTGGTGTTTCTCGCTTGCCCGCGATGCATGCTAATGTCTGGACCTTTCCCTCGGTTCCTCTGCTCCTGTCCAAACTTTGGGAAATGAAGCAGGTTCAATAGTCAAGGAAGCTTTCATGGTCGAAGGCACTGTGGGTGAAGTTCATGTTCCGAGTAACAGCAACTCACAGCCACGTCTCTGTGGGGTCCCACTGTCACCTTCCCATCTCTATGTTAGCATGGCCACCTTCCATTCTTCCAACCTGCCACCCCACTTTTGGCTTTCTGGTCCTACCTCATACCCGTTCCTCTCATGCCTATCTCCATGTAAACACGTATCACCCATCTTCTATACCCCCAGGCAAGCCTATCCACCTCTCCTATACCCATTTTCTCTCACTAGCTTTTGCTCTCAATCTTCACACCCATGATCTTCATTTTCATACCCATTTTTCAAGTCCACCTAACACTTTTGGCCACCTCTTCAAGTGTAGCAATAGCAGCGGCGGCGGCAGCGGTGGCAGCTACGGAAATCGGAATTCCTATAATCCCATGCAAAACCTCTCCCTCATCCATACCCATTTTCTTATTCCCATGCACGCAATCTCATAATACCAAGGGCGGTTTTCCATTTTGTGGCTCGTCCAGATGGTAAGTGCAGAAGGAAACACTGATTTGTCACCACCCTCGACGGCCTTGTCAATGTAAACTCACTTTCCACCATTGCAGTCTTCGTCGGTCTATCCTTAACCACGCCCAACCAGTTCAGCCACGAGAACCGCGCCGTTTGCGACGCCGAGATAGATGTGGCTAAGTGGCTGCTGGTGTTTGAGGTTGTATCTTCCAGTTTCTTCCTTTTCTCCTCCTTGATTGATCAGGGCCTGAAGCTCGCCATCAATCTCCTCAACAATAAGGGTGTGGACGAGGCCTTTAGGGCTCATATCAATCTCAAAGCCCTGAGGTTTGGGATGTAGAGGTCCACCATGGGATAGGTGCTCGGTTTTTTTTTTTTTGGAGGTTTCTTTGATGACGAAGATGAGGAACCGGGTGCGAAGACTATAGAGTATCTTGCAGAACACCCTAAGGCATATACGGGTTATGCATTGAACATGGGGATAATTGAAAAATCTGATTATGACCGAATCTGCATGGTGTTTCCGGTGTGTGAAGTAGCAATGAGGCTTTGTGGCATCTTTGGGACCCGTTTCCTCTCTCTAGTTTGGCATGCATGGCCAACTTTGGTGGGCCATCCCTAAAACCCACGTGTCATACCCCTACATTCCCGTGCATGGTTTTCAAAAATTGATTTTCAAATAAAATCCTTTTCAAAGGTTTAAATCTTTCAAGTTTTCTTTCTTTATCTTAAATAAATCCTTTTTTTAATAAATCAATTTTTACCCTTATCCATTCGTCAAACATCTTTTACTTTTTTTATTTTTATTTATTATTATTATTATTAGTATTATTATCATTAATATCAATTTCTCTTTCTTTCATCTTTTCTTGATTTTAAACATTTTCCTTTTCTTAAAAAAATATATAAAAATTGGTTGTCATAATTATTTTCGGCAAATATTTTTCTATAAATCCTCATTGTTTTTAATAATGTCATAATTTTCACATTTTTAATAAGCATCTATTAAATCCTGTAACTCCGAATAATGGAAATTATGGAATTAATTCATGCAAAAATAAACGGGCTTTGGTGGGGGCCCCACATATGTGAATTGACGATTGATTGATTGTTTGATTGATTTACTTATCGTGCGTGTTTGATTTATTTTGTTCCATGTTACGCGCTTAATTATATTTTGTTTATTGCTCACTAACCCTGTTTCATGATAGCGCATTCGAGATTGCCGCCCAGGTACGCATCTATTCGTATTTTGCTCATTCTTTATACATGCTTTGCTTCTCATATTGTGCATGATCGATTTGAGTATTCATCGATTTCCTCATTGATTGCCACGTCAGCTTCAGTCTATTAGTAGAGACCCGACTTTAGGGACTTAGAGGGGTGCTACGGTCTTTACCGTACCTTCCCGATAAGTAACCTGACCCCCGAACCCGATCCGGTTTTTCATAGACCGCCTTTTCCAAAATAAGGAGTCACACTTAGGGTTTTTCTTTCTTATTTTGTTTACCCTTTAAAAATAAAACAAAAATAAGTGGCGACTCCAAGTCATTTTCTAATAATCAATAAAAATCAATTTTTCAAATAAAATAAAAATCGAGCTCGCCATCGAGTGGGGAACGCATTGAGCCGAAATGCGGGGTCCACAAAATGGCGACTCCACTGGGGATCTTTTAGAGGGTCAAGCTTGAACTTAGGATGAAGCAAACGTGGCATTTGATTGGACGATCAGTGGATGCCCATTTTTTGATCGCACATTGAGGATATTTGATGCATGCTCGGATTTTATATCCACTTGGGACTTTGACACGTCGATTGTGTTGATTGATTTATATTGATTGAGGATTCTGATGCCATGATTTCTTCTGTGTTTCATTGATATATTTGTTTGAGACATTGACATGTTGGATTATTGATGATTGATCTTATTGCTTTGCTTAGCACGTTGACCCTGATTTTATCATGATTGTTCTGATCACTTCACATGCATACACTCACTACTGTACATCATTCGACTCGACATGCTGATCCACTTGTTGGTATATTATTTTGATCATCCTTGAGCGTGTTGTTTTTGTATCACTATTCATCTTGATTGTTGTATTCTCGCTTATCTTGTGTGTACATTGATGATATATCTGAGATTTGTTTGACTGCCTGTCGCATGACTGCCTTTCTTCTGCTTGATTGCATGCTGCTTGTCTATGTGGGTCGCACATCTATCCCCTTATCTCTCACTCTTTAGTCTCGGTCACTTCCTTCATTACGGTTCTCACTTTTGCAAGTGTGAGACCTTGTGTGTGCTTGTACTCTGACCGAGATAGAGGTTAAGAGTAGGGTCTAGCGACGGGCTATACCGATGTTTGGGAGCATTCTGGAGGAGAGCGGCGCATTGTTGTCGATTGAAGTCCGATCATTGAAGACCTGTATAGCCCTGAGCTAGGTTTCATGGATATTTGTGTGACCAGTGTGTTTCATCTTCTGCTTTAGCTTCTTAGGGTTTCGGATGCACCCACACCGATCACTATGCACTCTAGTTGACTATTGAGTGTTGAGAGTTTGAGAGGATTCACCATAGGAAACCCCCTGGGATGTCGAGGTAGTGCATGTGTGGATGCGATGTCCACCTTGCATGGAAGCGCCCCGTCTCTTCTGAGGCGTGCAGAGGGTTGCGTACCGCTGGAGGGTACGATCGCTTCTGCTAGGGATCTTTTAAAAAAAAAAAAATCCACCCATATCCATTTAGAGCCACATTGACCTCGTAGGTTGAGTCGTAGATCCTTCTATTAGGACTCCCTTCCTACACGTGGGTGCATCTGAGGGCTTTCAGAGCCTCTGTAGTCATAGTTCGGATTCGACACTCCCTCCTTTTAGTCTCCAGTTGAGAGTGTTCAGAGATTGGTTGAGTTTGAGTATCGGTTAAATCACCTTTGTCCTGTCACCTTGGATTATGTTTTCACTCGATGAGTTTGTCATGCTTACCCCCTAGGGCTTTCATTTTTTTTTCTTTCTTGGCTTGACACATCCTTTCACTTTGCTGTCACTTACTTGATGCTTCGAGATATGTTCATCGATCATGATCATTTTGTTTTTGCATTGTACACCTATCACGGGCTCAATACCTCATTTCTTCGTTGGATACTTGATTCAATTTTCAACTCGATGCTCATATTTTCATTACGGAAAGGTGAAAGACGCATTTTTCACATCCACACTGTCTTTGAGAGATTCACCTTGATCACCTTATTATTTTTCTCTTATGGAGCTCGAGTTGAAGGTTGATTCAAGGATATATGTTTATAGATGGAGTACTGATCTCGTGATAGCGTGTTTTTCACACCTCTCTTTATCTCGGATTATTGATGGAGATTCTCTGGTCACATTTGTAGCCATCTCGTAGTGGATACCTTTTTGGCTCTAGAGTTTTCGTCATACATCCAGATTTCAGATTGCCACCTCAGGACCATGTGCTTGCATGATTGTATTGTCACCTTTTAGAGTTTTATCTCGTGTCCTTCATCCATTTTGTTTGCATTGTAGGGAGTCAGTTTAGGAGTCAGTTGAGTCTGGAGTCACATTCTTGGAGGAGAGTTGGAGGTCGATTGATCAGATCAGATTCATATCCGAGTTCAGACAGTTCAGTTGAGATGTCAGACGAGCTAGCTTCCACACTTGCTTCCATCCAGGAGTTCATGGCCGGAGTCAGTAGACGCTTGGATCAGATAGAGAGTTCTCGCCAGGATCCCCATCTGGTTGGCATGGCCACTGACGAGACGTTTCCTCATGCACCTCAGGCAGCACAGACTCGTCCACCTGGGGTTTCACTTGGTACTCCATTCCATTTGGCAGATCATTATGAGACCATTCCACCACCTACTGTCGCAGTGCCGCCTCCCATGGTTCCTACTATTGAGGATACTCGATTGGCCGAGCAGGAGGCCAAGGTTGAGAGACTTGAGTCCATGATGAGACAGATCAGATTGCAAGATGGAGGTTTGACTTGGGATGACAGAGATGGCATACCGGCGGCTAGCTTGCCCGCCAAGTTCCGCATGCCAGACATTGAGCGCTACAGTGGGATTGGTTGTCCCAAGATCCACTTAAGACTATACAACACTGTCATGAGGGCGCATGGGATAGATGATGCACAGCTGGTGGCCCTTTTTCCCATGTCACTTAGTGGGGCAGCTCAGAGGTGGTTTGCTTCAGTTGAGCCGTCGAGACTCCGCACCTGGGGAGATGTGGCACATGAGTTCCTGACTCAGTTCGCTTTCAGCGCTGATATTGATGTATCCAGACGAGAGTTGGAGGCCACTAGACAGAGGCCAGAGGAGTCTATTTCTTCATTTGTCACTCGTTGGAGGGCAAAGGTGGCTGGTATGGTAGACCGGCCTAAGGAGCAGGATCAGATTGATATGGTTCTTCGGAACCTACAGCCGAGGTTCGCGAGACGTCTTGTGGGCATCCCATTTCAGGATCTCAGGAGTTTGGTTCAGGCAGCTTTCAGTGTTGAGGAGGCCATTGCTCGAGGATTATGGACAGATACTACTCCTTCCCCTGACAGTAAGGGGAAGAAGCTGATTGGACCATTCAGTAGATCTGGAGAGGTTGGTGCTATTAGCTATCAGCATCGGAGGCCTGCACATCACTCACTTTACAGGCCTCCTTCAGTCAGAGCTCATTTCCTTCATCCGCAGTATCAGTATCAGCCGGATTATGCTCAGGAGCCTTATATTGCTCAGACCAGCACGCAGCCACGACCACCACATCAGAGAGCCACTACTCACCCGCTACCTAGGCCATATGCACAGAGGCCCGCGAGACAGTTCACTCCGTTGGGCATGACTTTGACTAGAGCTTTTGAGAAGCTCAGAGACGCTGGAGTGATTGTTCCTTTGGCGCCACGCCCTTTGCCACATCCTATTCCTCCACATTTTCGCTCCCATGAGCATTGCTTATATCATCAGATGCAGGGGCATGATACTGAGCGTTGTTCAGCACTCCATCATGCGATACAGGATTTGATTGATTCAGGGGTGGTTGACTTGGCTAGGCCAAGTGTGACCACCAATCCCCTGCCTACACATTCTACACATGCGGTTCCTCCTCCTCCTGGTCTTCAGTAGATTGATTTGGATATTGAGGATACTGTTGGCATATGGTATTTTGGGATCTTCCAGGTTGAGGACTTGGTTCAGTCGACATGGATACACCACTATGCAGCAGTTCACTTCAGAGCACATTTTCATCCTGATTATGGTCATCATCAGAGTCATTTTCCATTTTGTTGAGTCTAGTTTTCAGTTCGTCAGAGTTGTTTTTGTTTTGTTGAGTCCTGTTTTCGGTTTAGGGTCATTGTTTTTAGTTTCATGTTGAGAGTCCAGTTGTTTGTAGTACTTTATCATTTCACACATGATGTACTCGTTGGTTCATTTAGTGATATGATATTTTATCTGAGTATTGTGGCATTTTTCTCGTAAGTGTGCTTTACATATCTTGTGATTGATGCGTGTTATGCTTTCGATGTGATACATTTTCACTTACATCACGATCACTTTGGCCTGACCTATCATGGAGGATATTGAGTCTATTGACCTAGGATCAGGAGATCGACCTAGGGAGTTCGAGACTGTGACTCATCTCACCTTCTGATTAGAGCAGTACCATACCCATATCCACACGTTGACTCTGTGGACTTGATGACTTACCCATTTTGAGCCTGACATGACACCACCCTTTGGTACTACCGTACGACTTTACCATCCATTGTTCACCTTAGCATATTACAGTACCATTGTCTATCATTTCCATCATTTCATGGATCTGACCAGGTAGAGTCCGAGATGGTTAGACCCGAGGTGAGCTTTGCATGATGATAGATGGATCGTGATGAGAGAGTGGCTTGACTGCTTGATGATGTTATTGAGGCAGATGGATCGTCATGGAGCATCCAGATTTGAGTCATTACACATGACTTCGGAGAGTCGGGATGATTAGAGATGATGATTTTTATGGGATGATGACGAGTTGGATTATGATGATAGAGTGAGTTGATTTTCAGAGGACATTGACGGTTATCACAGAGCATCAGTGAGGGCTTTCACACGATTTCAGAGGAGTCGCCATGACCTTGTTGGACGGATGCCAGTCTTTAGTATTGGCCATGTGAGATCTCGAAAGCACGATGTTCGAGGCTTTGGTCAAAGGATGAGTGGCCATTATTTCATGAGCCTATTTACTTTATCACCCTCACATATAGAGTTACCCGTTGCTAGCCCTTTGAGCCTCACACGAGCACATAGCCTTTTCTTTCATCACCTCATTTACCTATTACACTCGGTTGGGGACCCTGTAGTGCTTGCATGCTACGTTTGGATACGTCATGAGTTTCAGACCTGACATACATATTCGAGTCTCATTCTTCACTCTTCATTGTGATA
Organism: Vitis vinifera; assembly: GCF_030704535.1. Classification (NCBI taxonomy): domain Eukaryota; kingdom Viridiplantae; phylum Streptophyta; class Magnoliopsida; order Vitales; family Vitaceae; genus Vitis; species Vitis vinifera. Next base: position 7,584,412 of record NC_081817.1, read on the forward strand.
TTTTCGACTTGGACATCATTTCATCACTATTTTTCGATGTCACGTATCACCACTTGTGATATTCGTTCTCTGCTTTTTCTTTCATCATTGCTTACTCGACATTATCCGTATTTCATCATTGAGTGGTGGTTTTTCACACGTCACTGCATGGAGGATTGTCACGTTCCTCCCCCGTTCGCCTTATGGGCAGTGGTCCAGAGATCTTATTTGAGAGGTTGTCTTGTTAGTGAGGATTCATGTTACATCAGTACATGGGGAGAGTTTATTCATTTAGCTATGTATTTCATGGGATATCATTCACTATTGATCGGAGTACGCGCAAAAAAAAATAAAATAAAATAAAAAAATAAAAATAAAAATAAAAATAAAAAAAGATTAAAAAAAAAAATGAAAAAATGATGATAGCGCATTATTCATCGTATCATTATTCATTAGGCATGTGTATGGACGTGCCGGGTTGCTTCATTGAGTTCATATTGATAGAGAGAGTTCGTATGAGAGCTTCTTTCTGAGATTCTACCTTGGTATATTTCGGGTGAGAGTATGAGTCGCCCATTTGACTTTTGTGAGAGAGGCGAGCAACCTTTCTTTAGTATCTCTGGATCCTTGCTTTATCCATCATCCCATCTGTTTTGGATATGACTACTTTCCATGCTTTGATGTAGGTTGACCATCACTCATTTTTCTATCTTCGCGCCTTCTTCTATCCTTATTTTATTCCTCCGTTTGACCCTGCCTCATCGGATTTCATTATTTTCTCACCCTGCTCGATGTTCGACATGGGTTCAGCATCCACACTTTATTCTTGTTTATTCGATGTGACCATTCATTTATCACCATTTTTCGTGTAGGGACCCCTAGGTCCGGGACTCATGACGTTGTCTATGCATTGCATTTCATGCACGAGGGGTATGGGGATTATATCATTGGGATCTTTGAGCCTAGTTTCCTTTCGTTTCTTTCACCCTATTACCTTGGCCTACGTTACGTCCCGTGTCTGAAGACCACCCTGAGGCCATTACTTCACATTGTGCTTGACGGCTCACACATGGGCAATACTCGAGCTTGGTCGGTGATTATTTCTCAGAGCATGATGGATGGGGAGTTGAGATGATGATTTACACTAAGGCGCACCCCTATTATCAGTGATGGATTTTCAGAGGCGCCGCTATCTACACTGGGGCATACCCCCCCTCATCGATGACGTTTTCTTTCGGGATGATGCTTTACATTGAGGCATAGTCAGTTCGTTTCTTTGCGTGGATTATGATGGATTAGGAGTTGCGGGATGACCTTACACTGGGGCATAGCCACTTCAGAGGGCGTTTTTATTGGAGATACAGTCGCTCTACTTGATACTCTGCATTGGGACACACTCTACTCATCGATGGTTGGTTTTTGAGATGACGATTTTATTTGAAGCGTAGCCCTCTCATTGGTGATGGACTTTAATTGGTCATTGGAGCATAGTCACTTCAGTTGGTTTATACTGGGGCATAGCCACCGCATTCACATTCATGGAGCCCGGGGATTCTGATTCATATGGATTATGTTGAGATGTTTCCGTTTTGGCACCAGGAGTAGAGGTTGATTGATTTGTTGACTCGGATACACTACTTTACAGTGGGGCATAGTCGGGATGGAGAGCATTTTTCATTGGAGCATAGCCACCCTATGTGGATCCTTTACACTGGGGCATGTCCATCTTTTGGAGGGAGATCAGATTGGTTCTTGACATTGGAGCACCTGACGAGTGATAGGGAGATCATTGGATTATTTCATGTTGTCCTCATTGCATACTGGGGCATAGCCACCTTGTTGGAGGTTTTGACATTGAGGCTTGACTTCCTGTTTGTGATTGCTGCTTACGATGGGTTATGGAGTTATCGACACCTCGGGTTTAGTCTTCTCGGCATACTTGGATGATCTCGGATATCTCCCTACCTTTCATTTCATACTCAGATGTTTCACCATGGATACTTTCATACCTTCTATCATACCGGAGCCTGACCATCACCTTCTTTTATCCTACACATCCCACCGTCACACATGACTTCACCCTTTTCTTGATTAGGAAGAGATGTAGATCAGTCTTCGATCGCCTTGGTTATGTTTTCATACATTCTTTTGGACTTTAGGTTCAACATCTTCCATAATGGCAGGGCCTGACAGATTGTCGATTTATTAGTGATGATGCTTTCATTTTGGTAGTTGGCACAATGAGTGGTGATTTTTGTTTACTCTTTGCATTTCGAGCACTAGTCATCACTGTTTTATCCATCAGATATTTTTGTTTTGTCAGCATGGTGTCACGATGCATGGTCCTGTTTGGCATTACTTATTCGAGGTTGGACATTTTCATTACATGATGGATGAGCATATCTCAGAGTACAGTAGTTTTGAGGCATTTTGCTTCTCTGTCTGTTCATCATTACATACTGGGGCATACCCCATCTCCGAGAGCATGGGACCTTCAACAGGTTTCATTCACTTTTGATCTAGTTGTTGACCCCGAGAGTTGCATACTGGGGCATACCCTCCTTCTCCGAGATCATCGGACCTTTCACAGGCTTCATTATCTTTCGACCTAGTTGTCGATCCTTATGAGTTGTCATACTGGGGCATATCCCCTCCCGAGTTTACTTGCATCATTATCTGGGTCATCCTTTGGTTTTGGGTCACTTGATCAAGTCATTCATCATCTTGTCATGACAGTTTGAGTCGGGGCCGCACTTATATCGATCGGTCATCTTCCTGTCATGTCAGTTCAGTTTTTGGGACCGCACCTATATCGATCGGTCATTTGTCTTGTCAATTAGAGTCCGGGGCCGCACCTATATCGATCGACCATCTTCCTGTCATGTCAGTTCAGTTTCTAGGACCGCACCTATACGATCGATCATCATCTTATCAGTTCGAGTCGGGACCGCACCTATATCGATCGGTCATTCATCATGTCAGTTAGAGTCCGAGGCCGCACCTATATCGATCGGCCATCTTCCTATCAGTTCAGTTTCTAGGACCGCACCTATATCGATCGGTCATTATCATTTTAGTCTGAGTCGGGGCCGCACCTATATCGATCGGCCATCTTCCTATCAGTCCAGTTTGAGTCGGGACCGTACCTATATCGATCGGTCATTGTCTTGTTAGTTAGAGTCCGGGGCCGCACCTATATCAATCGGTCATCTTCCTATCAGTTCAGTTCGAGTCGGGACCGCACCTATATCGATCGGTCATTCATCATTTCAGTCTGAGTCGGGGCCGCACCTATATCGATCGGCCATCTTCCTATCAGTCCAGTTTGAGTCGGGACCGCACCTATATCAATCGGTCATTGTCTTGTTAGTTAGAGTCCGGGGCCGCACCTATATCGATCGGTCATCTTCCTATCAGTTCAGTTCGAGTCGGGACCGCACCTATATCGATCGGTCATTCATCATGTCAGTCTGAGTCGGGGCCGCACCTATATCGATCGACCATCTCTTTGTCATGTCAGTTCAGTTTCTGGGACCGCACCTATATCGATCGGTCATTCATCATGTCAGTCTGAGTCGGGGCCGCACCTATATCGATCGGTCATCTTCCTATCAGTCCAGTTTGAGTCGGGACCGCACCTATATCGATCGGTCATTGTCTTATCGGTTAGAGTCCGGGGCCGCACCTATATCGATCGGCCATCTTCCTATCAGTTCAGTTCGAGTCGGGACCGCACCTATATCGATCGGTCATTCATCGTGTCAGTTTGAGTCGGGGCCGCACCTATACAATCGGCCATCTCTTTGTCATGACAGTTCAGTTTCTGGGACCGCACCTATATCGATCGGTCATTCATCATGTCAGTTTGAGTCGGGGCCGCACCTATATCGATCGGCCATCTTCCTATCAGTTCAGTTCGAGTCGGGACCGCACCTATATCGATCGGTCATTCATCATGTCAATTTGAGTCGGGGCCGCACCTATATCGATCGGCCATCTTCTTATCAGTTCAGTTCGAGTCGGGACCGCACCTATATCGATCGGTCATTGTCTTGTCAGTTAGAGTCTGGGGCCGCACCTATATCGATCGGCCATCTTCCTATCAGTTCAGTTCGAGTCGGGACCGCACCTATATCGATCGATCATTGTCTTTAGTTTGAGTCGGGACCGCACCTATATCGATCGGTCATTGTTTTGTCGGATTGAGTTGAGTCTTGTTCACCTCCGAGTCACGCCTGCATAGTTGAGTCTTCTTTGCATTCTGAGTCGCCATTATTCCTCCATTTTGGTTTTTCAAAGTCATTTTCCTCACTCAGTTACCTGGAGCTTATTGCTTGATCGTCATTGCTCTTCTAGACTTCCCATTCCATTGCACATGACACAGTCTTTTGAGATCCGTGACACATATTTCGATCATGTTGTTGGGCACCCTACACTTGGCATTCTCGTATAGTTCACATAGGGCAGTCTCCTTCGGGCACATTCTTTCTTGTACTCCAAGGTGGTTCGACCGTTACTCATCTTTGACATTGATCTTCGAATCACTTTTGGAGACGTCTTAGAGGGAGCTTGGATCCTTAGTGTGGCTACAGAGGCATTCTGAGACATCTTTTTCTTTGAGGATTAGAGCCTTTGTGTTCATCTGTTAGTCTGAGTGAGTTTATATCTCACTAGTGTCCCTATGGGGGTCTCCTTGGTTCTTCGGTAGAGTTCACTTCATTGCACTCACTATTCACACTTACTTTTCACTCCAGTGTTCATGTTCTTTACACTCGTGAACTCTACCGAAGAGGGGCATATTTGTAGACCCCCTTTTAGGTCATTCATACCTTGCAGCTCAATTTTACCACGTGGAAGAGCCTTGGTCAGCCACGTGTCAGCACCTGAGAAGCCATGAGAGAATCATAATAGTGGTTTGGGAAGCCAATCAGGAGGTGCCGCGTACATGGGAATATACTGGCCGTTAGAGGAGAGATGCTGGCAGCTGGAGGTGAGGTGCTTTTGGAGAGGTTGCCAGCTGCAGGCAAGGGGGGGCAGGGTGTCGTCTGGCAGCTGCAGGAGCTCTCTGAGCAGGCCGTTAGAGATATTTGGAGAGTTAGAGTTTTCCAGAGAGAAAGGGGGGAAGAAAAGAATCAGAGCGGAAAGTTGCAGGGCATTCCTTTGGCTTGGAGGTCAAGAGAGAGAGGAAGGAGTCCAGAGAGAGTTGCCATTAGAGAGGAGGTTTTTGAGAGCATGTTTTCGGAGAGAGAGTGCCTTTAGCAAGAGGAGAGTTTTCTTTGGTAGGGTTTGTGGTCTGAGAGAGGGGGGAGTTCTTGACAACATTGGTAGAGGGTATTCCTAGAGATTTTCGGAGGAAGTTGCAGGGAGTGAAGCTTGAAGGAAGGTGAACATCTCAGGAGTGAAAACTTGGAGTTCGGCTAGTCTTGCTGGAAAAAGGGCTTTCTCAGGTATGGTTGTTACTGGCTTATTGATGATTTTTGGCTGTTTATCATGCTTCTATGTCTCTAGTTGTTGTTTGGACATTCATTAATTTGTTTGGGGTGGATAATGAAGGCCACTGGTTTGTTGAGATATAATCCAGCATTCATTGTTTACATTGTTAATCTTAGTGTGCCTTGACTGTATTATGAGAATGCTTATAGTTGCATTGGAGATGGTTTTCTTCTCACCTAATCAGAGGGTTCATGGATGATTCATGAAGTGAAACCCCTGAGAATCACTTTTACTTGTTTCCTTTCGTGTCTGTACTCCATCTTTTCTCTTTCTCTGCTTCTGGGCTTTGGATCAATGCAAGAGTTGTGGGAAAGTGGATTCGGGTTTGGACTGTGTGCTCCTTCAAAGAAATCTGACATAGAGGAAAAGGACTATGACCAGGGGTGAAGTTCTTTTGTGAGGTTCAAATGAAGCTCAAATCCGGCTCGGTTTGTTGTTAGTTGTCAGTTTCTTCAAGGGTTTAAATCAGTGTCATGCATCACTATGGGTATTAATGGGTCAGGATGTAATTGGAAATTCTATGGAAGTAATCGAGCCCGGCAGAATATTGCTTGTTCCTAACTTATTGGTGAAATAGTTCCTGAAGAAATGATGATTCTATGGGTATTATGTGCTGATGGTTTTGGAGCTCTTTATGTTCTGCTTGCTGTTGGTGTTTCTCGCTTGCCCGCGATGCATGCTAATGTCTGGACCTTTCCCTCGGTTCCTCTGCTCCTGTCCAAACTTTGGGAAATGAAGCAGGTTCAATAGTCAAGGAAGCTTTCATGGTCGAAGGCACTGTGGGTGAAGTTCATGTTCCGAGTAACAGCAACTCACAGCCACGTCTCTGTGGGGTCCCACTGTCACCTTCCCATCTCTATGTTAGCATGGCCACCTTCCATTCTTCCAACCTGCCACCCCACTTTTGGCTTTCTGGTCCTACCTCATACCCGTTCCTCTCATGCCTATCTCCATGTAAACACGTATCACCCATCTTCTATACCCCCAGGCAAGCCTATCCACCTCTCCTATACCCATTTTCTCTCACTAGCTTTTGCTCTCAATCTTCACACCCATGATCTTCATTTTCATACCCATTTTTCAAGTCCACCTAACACTTTTGGCCACCTCTTCAAGTGTAGCAATAGCAGCGGCGGCGGCAGCGGTGGCAGCTACGGAAATCGGAATTCCTATAATCCCATGCAAAACCTCTCCCTCATCCATACCCATTTTCTTATTCCCATGCACGCAATCTCATAATACCAAGGGCGGTTTTCCATTTTGTGGCTCGTCCAGATGGTAAGTGCAGAAGGAAACACTGATTTGTCACCACCCTCGACGGCCTTGTCAATGTAAACTCACTTTCCACCATTGCAGTCTTCGTCGGTCTATCCTTAACCACGCCCAACCAGTTCAGCCACGAGAACCGCGCCGTTTGCGACGCCGAGATAGATGTGGCTAAGTGGCTGCTGGTGTTTGAGGTTGTATCTTCCAGTTTCTTCCTTTTCTCCTCCTTGATTGATCAGGGCCTGAAGCTCGCCATCAATCTCCTCAACAATAAGGGTGTGGACGAGGCCTTTAGGGCTCATATCAATCTCAAAGCCCTGAGGTTTGGGATGTAGAGGTCCACCATGGGATAGGTGCTCGGTTTTTTTTTTTTTGGAGGTTTCTTTGATGACGAAGATGAGGAACCGGGTGCGAAGACTATAGAGTATCTTGCAGAACACCCTAAGGCATATACGGGTTATGCATTGAACATGGGGATAATTGAAAAATCTGATTATGACCGAATCTGCATGGTGTTTCCGGTGTGTGAAGTAGCAATGAGGCTTTGTGGCATCTTTGGGACCCGTTTCCTCTCTCTAGTTTGGCATGCATGGCCAACTTTGGTGGGCCATCCCTAAAACCCACGTGTCATACCCCTACATTCCCGTGCATGGTTTTCAAAAATTGATTTTCAAATAAAATCCTTTTCAAAGGTTTAAATCTTTCAAGTTTTCTTTCTTTATCTTAAATAAATCCTTTTTTTAATAAATCAATTTTTACCCTTATCCATTCGTCAAACATCTTTTACTTTTTTTATTTTTATTTATTATTATTATTATTAGTATTATTATCATTAATATCAATTTCTCTTTCTTTCATCTTTTCTTGATTTTAAACATTTTCCTTTTCTTAAAAAAATATATAAAAATTGGTTGTCATAATTATTTTCGGCAAATATTTTTCTATAAATCCTCATTGTTTTTAATAATGTCATAATTTTCACATTTTTAATAAGCATCTATTAAATCCTGTAACTCCGAATAATGGAAATTATGGAATTAATTCATGCAAAAATAAACGGGCTTTGGTGGGGGCCCCACATATGTGAATTGACGATTGATTGATTGTTTGATTGATTTACTTATCGTGCGTGTTTGATTTATTTTGTTCCATGTTACGCGCTTAATTATATTTTGTTTATTGCTCACTAACCCTGTTTCATGATAGCGCATTCGAGATTGCCGCCCAGGTACGCATCTATTCGTATTTTGCTCATTCTTTATACATGCTTTGCTTCTCATATTGTGCATGATCGATTTGAGTATTCATCGATTTCCTCATTGATTGCCACGTCAGCTTCAGTCTATTAGTAGAGACCCGACTTTAGGGACTTAGAGGGGTGCTACGGTCTTTACCGTACCTTCCCGATAAGTAACCTGACCCCCGAACCCGATCCGGTTTTTCATAGACCGCCTTTTCCAAAATAAGGAGTCACACTTAGGGTTTTTCTTTCTTATTTTGTTTACCCTTTAAAAATAAAACAAAAATAAGTGGCGACTCCAAGTCATTTTCTAATAATCAATAAAAATCAATTTTTCAAATAAAATAAAAATCGAGCTCGCCATCGAGTGGGGAACGCATTGAGCCGAAATGCGGGGTCCACAGTTACATTTCTTAACATCTTTGATTAGATATTTTACACTTTATGATAAAGTATGCAATTTATCACAATTTTGTCTAAATTCTTCTCCGTAAGTGGATGTAGGGATGCAACTTGGATGCGTTGAATCAGCCCAACTCAAACTCAACCCGATGTTTGAGTGGGTTTGGACAAATAGTTTCATTACTTGGGTTGAAATTAAATTTTATCAACTTGAACTAAATTTGGGTAAGGTTCAAACCAAGGTTTGGATAACTTGAGCCAAATGTGAATTCGATTTAATATTTTTATAATAATTATAATATTTATCATTCTATATGATAATATTCATTTTTTTAGATTTTGAAAAAAAAATATGAAATTATAATTATATTATATACTTTTTTATTTTTTAAAAAAGATATACAAGTTTATTTTTACTTTTTTTACTGTTATTTTGAAATTTTGTATTATTTATTATTTAAATTTTGATATAAATAGATAGAAAAAAAGTTTTTTAAAAATCATTATGGATGAATTTTATATCTTACAACATTGAACCCAAACAACTCCAAAGTCTAATTTGATCAACTCAAGTTTAATTCGATCAAATATGGTTTAACTCAACCAACCCGAGTGTGACCTGAATTAAGAAAAATGATATTAGATTGAGTTTAGGTTGAGTACCTTGGATTAAAAGTCGAGTTAAATTTAACTTGAGTTGATTGTTTCTTAATTCAGGTTAAACTTGACTTGGTTATCAACCCAACCAACCTACCCAAGTTGTTTGTTTACATGCATCCATGTTATTCAAATCATTTTATATATATATTATTTTTTTTTCATCTTTTATTTATTAATCAATTATGGAAAGTGCATAATTTAGAAAAAAAAACATTTCTCTAAATTTCTCTATGCACAACCAAATAATGAAAATTTTTATGACTTGTTCGGTAATTGTTTTTGAAAATAGTTTTAAATTTTTTTTTTTAAGAACAGTTTTTGAAAACTTTTTTTTAATATTTTATAGAACAAAAGTTGTTTGAAAATTTAAAATATTTTTAACCTATTTTTAATATTTTTAAAAATGTTTTTAAAAAATATGTTTAATGATTTATTTTTAATTATTCTACATGTTTGTGCAATTATTTTTTAAAAGAACTCCAAGAAAACAAACAAAAAAAAAATAGTAAAATTTTTTTTTCTAAAAACACCTTATTTTTTATTTTAAAATATTTTTTATCATCAAATGTGTTTTTCTGGTTATCAAACGTACCCTTAGATTTTTTTTTCTTATCTTATCATTTCCTTTTGTTTTTTCTCCATATATTTCCCTTAACTTTGAATGCTAAGGATATTATTAACATATTTAGTAACATATTTTTCTTAATTTTCTAAATAATTTATTGTGAAATTTTTATCAAATAAATGTGTTTCGGAAAATATATAAATGTTGGTTGATTGTTGTCTTGACTGGAAATATCAACATGTTTCATTTTTGTGCCCCAACAAGATTGAGTTTCCATCCTGAATGCCAATCTTGGTGCAATGTGTGAAAAATTTTAGACTAGCCGAAGGTCTTCAATGTGTTAAAATTCCCCAAGGATTTTAGCAACCATCTCCAAATTTTGAAAATTTTTATTAGTTTTGCCTCGTTCATAATTGTCCAGATAACCGAATTTCAAAATTTTAATTTTAATTTTATAAAAATTTAAATATATATATATAATAAAAAGTGGTTTTTATTTGTGAGTTACAAAAGTTTAGGATCTGTTGAAGAACAGTTGTCTATTATTATCCGGAACAAAAAAAATACAAAAAACATATTTAACAATTAAAATCTTTGTTCTTAAGAATAAAAAACTAAGCGTTTTCAAATAACATTTTTTAATTCTTTTATGTTATTTTCACTTATTTTTTTATGATTGTTTTAAGAAATAATTATACAATTATGTAGATTGATTAAAAATAAAACACTATATATAAAAATTATTTTTAAAAATATTTTAGATTTCTATATATATTTTTATTTTATAAAAATCAAATGACAGTTTTCAAAAACTATTCTAAAAAACCATTTTTCAGAATTACTTTAAAAATCAGTTTTCAAACATACCCTTATTAACTATAACGATCTCTAGGAAAAATTGAGTACAACCCATATTTTCTTCTAAAAAATAATGTTCCAATAACCTCTAGTTACATTTTTAATATTTGATATTTAAAATTTTAAAATCTGAAAGTATTAAATGTGATATTAATTATTAATTATTATTATTATTATTATTATTATTATTATTATTATTATTATTGATGATGTAGTTAAATACTTGCGTAAATATTTCTTTATAATATAAAACAAATACCAATATATTAAATTGATATAATTATATTATTACAAATTGTAAAGCATTATTTTATATAATATAAAATTTACAATATAATTTTAAAACCAAAAAACAAGAGATGTATCATGTCAAACACAAGCAATGCACACAATAAAATGAAAAAAAGAAGCTTTCTTTCCCATATGTTGTGGCCGTAATAATTCGAAAAATAAACCAAGCAACCACAACAGTGCCTGACTTTGCCAAGTTGTCCTAAAAAGAGTACTCCAAAAGTTAGATATTAAAGCTTTAGAAGCTTAGGGGGATGGTCTAAATTTTTGGAAGGCCATACTCATACCTCCCACAGCTTCTGGTAAATCCATCTAACAAACTGCTCACAAGTCCAATGGTCCAAATGCTCCCCACGTATTTTGATCATCGGAGGACTGTGGATCTCCTAAAATGGATTTCGTGAAAGGTTTTGCCGGTTGGTTTCTCCCAAGGGGGAAGTTCCAAAATGAGTCGGAGTTCTCGAAGAATATGTAAAATGCAACAGCTGAGGCCAGGAAAAGTCCCAGAAGCAGCATATAGATCTGCCACTCTACATGACAGAGGGAGAAAAAATTGTCAGCCTAAAATACCAAATGTCACACATGAGAGGGAGAAGAAGATTATCCGCCTCAAATACCAACCTTTCCAATCAGCAGCAACATTTAGCTTGGTCACCACAGCTCCCCACTCCACAGAAGTAGTAAGAACAACCCTGCACCCAACTCAAACAGAGTTGTGGACATCACAATCAAATCAAAATAAAGGAAATTTCTAAGAACAGCTCTGCTTTGTGGAAGTGAAAGCAATGCATCCAAGGAACAGCATGTTCATAAGATAGGTAGCATAGCCTAAGGGAAATTGTTGAGGAAACTGGATAAAGAGACTATGAAACATGAGATCATCAAGAAGTGAACCTGAAAAACTTAAAAGTTAAGGGAGTACCAATTGAGATAATATCATCACGTCAAAGCAAAAACAAAGCCAGTACCAGGAAGAAGATAGTAATCTCTTACATGTTCAGTTACAAGGGGTGTAGAAGGACAGAAAGAACATTCACAAGTTCAGTAAAAGACTTTTTAAAGACTAAAACAACAAAGCATAAATCAAGTTGCTGATCCCAAACAATTGAAATAATGAACGTACTTCTAAGCAAAGAAAGGAATGTTGTTAGTTGTGCCTTAAAATTTTGCCCAGAATTTGAATTTCCTATTATGATTCCTTATGTGCAGACACTAATGAGTTGTTCACTGCCAAAGAAATTTGGGAGTCTCACCAGCAGTATGGAGGATGATTCAAAACATGTATATTCTCATGAAGAGATGTTGGAGGAGGATAAATAGATGTTGCCTCTATGGTTTGTAGTGGGTGTTTACAGATCCAGTAAAAAACCTTCTTCTAGGGTGGAAGGTTAACGGGTTAGATAAGAGGTGAAGGAAGGTTTGGTGCATGTCGAGAGAGCATAATCAAAAGATCTTCAATGAGGAAGAGCTGTCCGAGTAGAGACTGAAGGAAACCTTTCGAAAATCCCTGTTGGTCTTGGGCTTCATTTGGGATGGAGAATTTCAGTGTTGGATTTTTTAGATGATAGATAGGTCCTTTTTGTCAGCTGTCTAGTGAAATTGCCTTTTGCTTGTGTTTTGTGGTTCTTTTTTATTAGACACTGTAATATATTCAATACATGCCTGTAAAAGCAAAACAAATATTAACAAATATAAAAAAATAATTTCCTAAACCTTATACTTTCAACCTTCTTAGGTCAACTGAAGCAATGAACGCCCTAGAGCCAAACAATCAGTCAGATAAACTCTCATTATGAGAAAACACAAGTTTATACATCTCAAACATCAAATATTAAGTTATGAAGCTTATCCAAACCATTCTGTGAATCATTTATTAAAATAAAATACCACTAAAATTACCCTTTCTTTAGCCTTAATGGCGATTGCTTTAATATTTACCTAAAGTATGATCCAATATGTTCTTTTTGATAGAGATCAAGGGACCTATTAATCTTTAGGAATTGATAACATAACATCTGGCTGTCAATAACTAAAAAGTATTAGTTTTTGGTTGCACCTTACCTTTCACGAGGACAAAACTCTAGTGCTGCAATGCATGTGCCGAGGTGAAGCCTCTTACTCCAGTGACAGATTTCCATTTTCTTTACTTCAACCACACATACATCTCCATCTTTGCTCCCTCTATGATTCACAATAATTGACACATTGGTTGAAACAAAATCAGAAAATAAAGCCTCAACCTAACACATCAATATACCAAAGTCAGAACATGGAAATTTTGTTCAAATTTACTACCTTAAAGAATAAGATCATATTTCCAATGTCCCATGCTAATCATTTGGCATCATAAACAAGATTTTGCTTGCATGAAAAGGTCTACTTAGAGAAACTTGGTATACAAACTGGCACTTCATAACCACATGTAAGGTCTATCCTTAACATAAAATTAGCAGCAATTTATGAGTCTTAAATCCTCCAAGAAATCCCACTTCTCAGTTTCTGAAATTTAGAAAATTTTTACAATTTAAAAGAAGTCCGCTTTCATAGTCCTCACGCTCAGGTTTCTTACAAAAATCAACTCACACACACATGTGCAACCATCTAGATGAACATAATCATAACTAGGCAAAATGAGGATGATGACTCAGTCAATCACATACTCCTCATTTTAAGGGTGCTCAGTCCTTGTGGGTCTCACACTTAAGTCCTTGTTCTGTGAACAATTCTTTGATCAATTAGTGAGACAATTTTGTTGGTTCTTTTAGGGGGAATGAAATGAGACAATCTTTTACGGAATGAACCTGTCTGCTTAAAATTAAAAGACTGCCTCAAGCTTATGTTTCTATGGTCTAGGCATTCCTTATGGGAGGGGTGGCTTGTCTTTTCTTGATTTTATTGATTGGTGGATGTTGGCCTAAGGCGTGGTTTAGAGATCTTTCTAAACATAATGTAAGTATACATTTTTCCTCCATTTGAAGGATGCTGGAAGTTCCTTATGTGTTAATGCATTTTTTGCCAAGTCTCTCTACAGAAAATAAGATGAGGATAAGGCCCTTCAGATTTATTTGAATCGTATTTCCAATTTGGAAAATCTTCTTTGTTGAAACTTTCATTTTATAAAAGTTCCCCTGCTTTTAAACATTTATCGTCTTGAAGTTTCTGCTTTTAAAAGCTCCCATTTCTGTCATCTTTGGAATTAGAAAGTATTTTTTGCTTGAAATTTCTTATTTTAAGAAGTTCCTACACTATTAAACTTTCTTCTTCTTTTTTAATTTGCACTTTTCTACAGGCTATTTTATTTAAATTTGCAACTGACTCCAATACAATTTCTATCTATGTTTTAATACCATTTTTTGGAAGGTCTAGAAGTTATAAAACAGGAATTAGAGTCCCAATATGCTACTACATAAGTTGGGTTTCTTTATTTATAGTTTTATTGAGTTATTAGGTCTTCTAAAGTATATAAATAAGGCAATTATTGTAAACAAAAGTAGAATGACAATTTGGCCGAGTTTGCAAACATTAACGATGAAATTTCACTATTTTCTACAAATGAGTCTCCCAGAAGAAGGCTTTAAAGAGACTCTTCTTTCTTCTTCTTGATGTTAATCCTATTTCCCATTCCCCTCCCTCATCCTAAAATGATGAAGCCACAATCCACCATTATTTGATTGGAAATAGTTACCTTAGGGTTGTCCTGCATATATACAAGACAAACAAAAAAGGGTACCAAGACTAAGCAAATGAGAGACCAAAACACCTACTTTAAAATTGTGACAAAAATATGAAAAGATGGCCTTTTTTGTCCATAAAAAATGACTGCCTTGCTAATCAAATCCAAATGTGAAATATAAAATTATGGTTATGTTATGTATGTGTGTGTGTGTGTGTGTTAGCCCGGTATACATTATGGGCTCAAATCCTAACAATTTTAACCTTTTTTGAAAGTCGGTATCCTAATATGGTCCCCATCTATCTATTTATCATTGCTACTGATTTGTCTCCTCATGAATGAGAATGGGGTCACACATAAGAGAGGTTCTTAGCCTGATATACGCAGTGGGTCCAAATCCTTACAACTTAAGATTTTAGTAAAGTTGGTAACTTAAACTAATGTCTTAGGTTGAACTTCATATTAGTTTGGATTGATACAACCTCAATCCAAACCTAACCCAATTTTTGGTTGGATTGGAACTTCTCAACACACGTAGAATTTTTTAAGTCAAACTAATTCAACCCATGTTGCAGCCTTGATTAAGATACCTAATTCAAGTTTTTCTGACAAGATATTTAGTTCATTGTTCTGCTTTGTGAAATAAATTTTAAGACATGTAGACATCAAATTCCTTAGATTATACCGGAGAAACTATATATTTGTATGCAAAATTTATCTTAATCAAGAACATATTCATAATTATCTAAAATTTCTTAGAACACATTACATGTGAGCAGAAAAAATAAACATGATAATAACAATCACATAAAAATCATTCTCAACTCAAAAAGTATAATACTTATGGTGTCATTTTGGAAATAAGAATTCTGCTGATGGAACCAAGGTCCCAATGCAAATTTTGAATGATCCTGTCAATTTTAGCGGACTCTACCATTCAAGAATTATAAACAATGAAAAGCAGAAAATGGATGCAATGATAAAATTTCAAGAGAGTCACCACAGCTCTCTACTTTCCATTTTGTTCTATGAATGGAAACGTGAGTATAGTGGATCAGAAATAAAAATTTTAAGGGTGATACTATGTCCTTACAGTGCAAGATATTTCCCATCCAGACTCATAGACATTACAGAAGCAGGCTTTTTGAGGAGTCTTTTATGTCCAATTTTATTCCATGTACTTATATCCCAAACCGCTGTCACTGCTTTATCACCTGTTTGATTGAGATAAACATACCACAGATATAAAATATAAAGATAAAACTGATGTACCTTAATTCCTTTTAACCAAATATAAATTTACCTCTTTGAACAGTGCAAAACAAGAATGGTTTTGTCCCATCCTTAGAAAACCGACACAGTTCAATCTTCTCATCCTACAGGAAAGAAATGCATGATATATAATTACAAACTCAAAAATAAGAACAAGATTAGCATAACCACTGAAAATTATTATATTAAATAAACTATACCGAGTTGCGAGTCAAAGTAGTCAAAGGAACACCATCATTTATCTTCCATATTCTTGCAGAACCATCTGTAGATGTGGAAGCTAAGAACTCTGTGTCGAGGCTGGAGCATTACAGACATAGAAGGCTAAACATTTAACTATCAAATTGTAGAATTTTCTTTAAATTCAGATAATCTATTTTGAATTTCCAATTTTGGAAAGATCAAAAGAAAAGCAGAAACTATTCAATTTCTACCTCATACAAAAAACTAAGATACTAAATTTTCAAGGTAACTATCAAATTGTTGAATTTTCTTTAAATTCAGATAATATATTTTGAATTTCCAATTTTGGAAAGATCAAAAGAAAAGCAGAAACTATTGAATCTCTACCTCATACTAAATTTAGAAACTATTCAATTTTGAATCACTTTGAGCATCTATGGGTCAAACTCTAATGGATGGAATACCAATATTGTTGTTAGATGGTTGTCCCATTGTTCTAGTAAGGCAATCGGACCAGTTATCTTGGATAATTTCTGGTTAAGTGGGTTTTTTTTTTTTTTTGGGGGGGGGGCTTTGTGCTCAATTTCCAAATATTTTCAAGGGAACAAAGACTAGAAACCCCTCCTTTTTCTTCTATTTTAGTTCCTTCATTTTTGCCTCTCTAGGAGTTTCAATTTCCATACCATCCTCTCTAATCAAGATTCAAGGAGTTTGCTCTTTTGCTTCGTCTTTAGTCCATATGTGCCTATCACCTAACTCCCCAATGTGAGAGGGTGTGGTCTTCGACTTTCACCAGGTTGTTCCAATCAGTTCTTTCTTTAGGACCCCATCCATGTCTTTTTCAATATCCAAAGTCCTGCATAGGGTAAAGGCTGTAACCAATGAAAAAGTAAATAATAATAACAATGCTATAAGTGAGGAGGCATTACTAATCCTTGATCGAGATTGTTGTATTTTGTGTCTAAAGAGTGATGAATTAATGTTAATGTCCAAAGCATGGGTTCTTTAAGCTTGTTGGTATTGACTGAGTTCCCTCCCTAGGTGTAGTGGAAATGATGACCATATCCTTTAGGGATTTGAAATACGTCCTAAAGACATGGTCTTTATGTGGTAAGACTAAGGTGCTAACTTTGATTTGATTTATTTGGCGAAGGAGATATCACAAGATTTTTAGAATAGATGGAAGACCATGGATTATGGGACTTGGTGCCTTTTTCCTCCCCCTTTTGGGCTTTGACCACTCCAGCCTTTCTTAGCACTCCTTTAAGCTTACTTCGCTATATTGGAACCCCAATTGTAGTTGCAGAAGGTTAACAGAATAATACACGCTGTGTGGATACTGCCTCCAATGGGCTTCATAACGTAAAATTTTGATGGGTGTTCTTTAGGAAACCTAAAAAAGAAAATTATTGGAGAAATTCCTAGAGATTATTGTGGTTTGGTGTTTGAAAGGTGAAAGCTTTTAAAAACCTATTGAAGAGGGTCTAGCTTTTGAGAGAAAGATTCTAACACTTTTGGAAGGCTTATAGTTGAACAAGGCCCTGAGTCTTCTCAATTATCTGGTGGAAGGTGATTCTACTATTGTCTTTCACGGTCTTCTGAAAATAAAAGAGGGTCATGGACATTGAACCGGCAGTGTCATTAAGTATATATTTAGCTAGAGACTTTAGTTGCTCCTTTTCTTAGACTTGGCACTTAGCAAATTATGCAGCGCATCACTTAGCTAAGAAAGGAGTTAAACAAATGATTTCTTTTGCACAGCATTTGCTATCTCCCTGAGTATTGTAGAGCAGTCTTCGGTTTGTACAATGTTTAATAATCTTTTTTTCCTATGCAAATTGTTTTACTCTCATTTGCTTTCCTTCTTTTATCAAGTTTTGTACATTTGGAAAGGTTTCTCATCCTTCTTTCTATCTCTTTTTTATTAAAATGAATTTTTTGTTTCTAACTAATTATAATAATAATCAGAGAAGACAAATTTTCAACTAAGATTTCAATATTTCACCAGTAACATGGTCAGATAATTCTTAAAACTGGTTAATAAATCAAGTGATTTGACAAATTTCTAAAGAAATTTCATAAACTGTTGCTTCTGATATGCAAATTTTTCTTCCTTTTTGAATTTGTTCTGTAAGAACCTTTCACCAAATTTGCAAGCTCTCACATTGCAGATACACGTTATTCTTCCCATGTTTTTGTATTCTTAAGGTTTCAAAGGTTTGGGAGGTAATGAATGATGCAGTTGACTAATTTATCTAATAAAATTTTAAATACTAGCAAAATGCTAGACGAGGGAAACACTTCGAGACCTATATATGAAAATAAAGATAACATAAAAAGTTGCAGATATTGTAAGGGAATGAAATGCTAGTATTTTTTAGGATAAGTGGAGATCGGAAAGGATGTTATGGGATTCACTTCACTTCTACTCTTCTCTTTGGGCCTCTTGTACTATCGCATTTAGAGGAGTTCCACTTAATGTTATTCAACTCAATTGGCTTTCAGTTTGTAATTCAAAAGTTTGAGATAGTCGGCGGATACCTTTGCATATGGTTTTTGTATAGTGGGGTGTCTAGTCTTACTTTGATCAGAATCTGTATTTTTAAGGGAAAGACCTCTCATCCTTCTCTTGTACCTTTATTATTATTAATATATATTTTGTTTCTGATCAAATAAAATAAAAATTTACAGATATTGAGTGGTATTTGACTTCTACTAATAAGCTACAGGATAGAGTAATCAAGGAAAGTCCAGGACATGGCGCGAGTGTATCAGAACAGTTTGGTTTTGTTCCAAGGAGATCAACCACGGAACATATGTGCAAATTAGGCAATTGAGGGGAAGGTTTAAAGAGAATAAAAGACACCATCACATGTTTTTTATTGACTCCATTAAAACATTTCATAAGAATCCTAGAAAGATAGTCGTGGGTTTTAGTAAAGAAAGAGATGTATCCAATATATTGAATGAAACAAAATACACACTTATGTTTATATATTACTTCTACCACTCACTATTGTCAAAAAAAGAATAAAAAATAAAAAAATCATGTCTATGTGTTTTAGAAAAACTTAAAAAAGTATCCTTTTTTTTTTATAATTGGATAATTTTAATAAAGGATGTGCAATCCAGGTACTCATGAAGTAATTGGAGAAGCGCACAAAAAATTATCATTTGCAGGTGTAGAATTTTCTGAAGACAAATATGTATAGGCTAGGATCATGTTTACAAAAAAACTTTCTGCAACCTCCAAAGTGGAACATTTCAGCTTCTTTTAAAACAAGGTGGCAATCACCATTTTCTGGAAACACATTAATATTAATGTCCAAAAAGAACAAATAGTAAATTGCTCAGGTGATCATGAAAACCAAAACTACACTCTGAGAGGCCATTAGAATCATTTATCAATAAGTTTACTTGAAAACAAGCCCACATCTTTGTTTGACAGCAATGAGGCTGAGGGGCTAGAGATTCCTTTTTCGGAAGAAGAGGTGTTTGCAGCACTCTTAGATCTAGGCAAGGACAAAGCCCCCAGTCCAGATGGCTTTACCATGGCTTTTTGGTTATTTTGTTGGGATGTGGTAAAGGTTGAGATTATGGGTTTTTTTAGAGAATTTCATGAGATGAGCAGATTTGTAAAGTCATTGAATGCTACTTTCCTGGTTTTAGTCCCAAAGAAGGGAGACGCAGAAGATCTTAAAGATTTTAGGCCGATTAGCCTTGTGAGCAGCCTCTATAAGTTGTTGGCCAAGGTGTTGGCTAATAAAATTAAAAAAGTTATGGGGAAAGTGATTTCAGAGTCCCAAAATGCCTTTGTGGAGAGTAGACAGATTTTAGACATAGTTTTGATTGCAAATGAGGTTGTGGACTCAAGGTTGAAAAGCAATGTAGGGGGTGTGCTATGTAAGTTGGATACAGAGAAGGCTTATGATCATATCGGTTGGAGTTTCTTGATGGCAGTGCTTAAAAAAATGGGCTTTGGGGAGAGATGGATAAAGTGGATAGAATGGTGCATCTCTACTGTGAAATTTTATGTTTTAATAAATGGTTCTCCTTCCAGTTTTTTCCAAAGCTCGAGGAGATTGAGGCAAGGAGATCTCTTCTCCCCTTATTTGTTTGTGATAGCCATGGAGGTGTTTAGTTGTTTATTGATAAGGGCTATTAGTGGGAGCTTCTTATCTGGGTGGAGGGTGAGAGGTAGGAGTGATGAGGGGATTCTAATCTCGCACTTGTTATTTGCGGATGATACATTGGTATTTTGTGAGGAGTCTCTAGACCAAATGACTTATGTAAGTTGGCTTCTCATGTGGTTTGAGGCTTGTTCAGGGTTGAGAATCAATTTGGAGAAGAGTGAGTTAATCCCAGTGGGTAGGGTGCATGATATAGAGGACTTGGCCTTGGAGTTGGGTTGTAAAGTGGGCGGTCTCCCTTCCTGCTATTTGGGTTTGCCTCTGGGGACCCCTTCAAATCAGTGGCTGTGTGAGATAGTGTTGAAGAGTGATTTTGAAAAAGGCTTGTAATGTGGAAGAGGCAATATATTTCAAAAGGAGGGAGACCCACTCTAATCTGAAGCACTCTATCTAACATGCCTATATACTTCATGTCTCTCTTTTACTTACCAAGAAAAGCAAGGTTGAGATTGGAGAAGATTCAGAGGGATTTTTTGTGGGGTGAGGGAGATCTTGTGTAGAAGCCGCATCTTGTTAGGTGGAATTTAGTTTGCTTGGAAAAAAAAAAAAAGGTGGTTTGGGTGTGAGAAATTTAGCTCTAATGAATATAGCTCTCTTCAGTAAGTGGAATTGGCGTTTTGCCAATGAAAGAGAGGCTTTTTGGAAGCAAGTCATCAGTCACAAGTATGGTGAAGAGGAGGGGGGATGGCCCACTCAGGCCATAAGTGGGAGATATGGTGTTGGACTTTGGAAAGCAATTAGGAAGGAGTGGTTGTTTTTAAATGGTAGGTTCGCCTACCAAGTGAGTAGTGGGCAGAGAGTGAGATTCTGGACGGACAAGTGGTGTGGAGATGAGCCACTTTGTGAGTCATTTCCTTCTTTATTTTCCATCTCTTTGTCTAAGGATGCTTGGGTATCGGATGTTTGGAACCCCGATGGTGATGGGGATGATTGGACTCCTCTTTTCTTAAGGGCGTTTAATGATTGGGAGATTGAGTTGGTGGAGCGTTTTTTGCATAGATCCAAGCCTTCCGGGTGCAAAGGGAGGAGGAAGATAGAGTGATTTGGACAGCATCAAAGTGTGGCGCTTTCTCAGTCAAGTCTCTTTATTCTATTTTAGAGCCCGGAGTTTCTCCTTTGTTCTCTAATGGTAGTATTTGGAGGGTGAGTGTGCCTCCTAAGGTGGCCTTCTTTGCTTGGGAGGCTTCTTGGGGTAAAGTCTTAACCTTGGAGCAACTTCAAAGGAGGGGGTACTCATTGACAAACAGGTGTTTTCTATGCCTCTCTGAAGTAGAGACGGTGGATCACCTTTTACTTCATTGTGTAAAGACGCGGGTTCTGTGGAATCTTCTTTTCTCCCTATTTGGTGTGGCTTGGATTCTCTCGTGTACAGTGAAGGAAACTCTTATTGGGTGGCATGGAGCGTTTATGGGGAAAGCTCGTAAAAAGGCTTGGCAAATAGCCCCCTTATATATATTTTGGTCAATCTGAAAGAAAAGGAATTTGTTAGTTTTTGGGAATGAGGAGCTTTCGCTTCAAAGACTGAAACATTTTTTTGTATGTAATCTTTGGTCTTGGGTTAGGGTATCTATAGTTTTGAGCTCTTCTTCTCTTGTAAGTTTCTTACATTGGTTAGGCTCTAAGTAAGGGAAGGTGGTGTGTTTCTATCATTTCCCCCTCGAAGTGTGATTTTGGGCTGTTTTTGTATACTCCCTGTATATTTTGAGGGCACTGGTTTTGGTACTTCCTCTTCTCATTTAATATACATCCTTTTATCTATCAAAAAAAAAAAAAAGGAAAAATAATTGTCTATTTTGTAGTAAATAAACCAATTGAAATGAATTTCCTGCTATGCATTTCAGCATTTGATTATGTGTATTACCTTTAATGTGTCGGCATACATACCAATATAAACAATCATCATGCAAGTAGGAATAATGATACATGCCAAATAGATTTGGTCCCTACCTAAAATCCATATCTCGGAAGGAATTGTGGGCTCTTGGTTCATCTAAAATGATTTGCATGCTCGGCCACTCTAAGATTCGAAGATGCCCATCCTATAAGTAATAACAAACAAGTTAGGATCAATATGTACAACATAAATACTTAACCATAGTGCCAATACCAACAAACAAGCATATGATAAATTTTATCATTTGAAGGGCACCAATAAGCATGTGATAATCATTATAGGCTAGTGCTTACCACCCCACCAGTGGCAAATCTAGATCCCTCAACACTAAAAGCTAGGCATTTCTGTGGACCCACACCTTCGAGAGCATTTAGCTTTTTGGCCAACAGTTTTATGTTTCCCTCCTGAGCATACAACTCAAACAATCTGCATATAGAGAGGAAATATCTCATTGTAGTGAGACAGTCAAAGGAATGAAACACACAGATTATACAACACAAACCATGAGCCAGATAAAAAAGGGCAACATGATCTCTGGAAAAATGTTAAAGGCTGATTCCATTCACCAAAGAACACCCTTAACAACTCTTGGCTAAAATAGAAAAAGGAAGAAATGAGACAGCACCAAACAAACAAAAGAAACAAGTAGAACATGCAAACATCTGAACAGATGCCCCAGATATCATTATAAAATCTATGGTAGAACTTACACAATGTATAGAGTTGAGTCAGCCAACGGTCAACAGCAATTGCCAGACAGTATACTAGTGTAGAGAGTGACGATGTGTATAGAACGATAAGATCAGGAATGTCTAGCTTGTAGCAATCCACAGAGGACCCACAGTAACTTATAATAAAAAAGATGAGAGAGGACCACCAATATTGCTAATAAGATCCAACTGGTGACAATGGGTTTAGTAAACTTAGCTAAACTCAAATGGATAAAGTTACTCCACACCATGCAATCAAAAGAGGCATTATAGTAAATGAGCAAGTGCCAATCAGGCTTTGATTCACAGGGGGCATAACCACTTGAATTGCTAAGAAATCTTTGAAATATACAGTTCCAAACAAGCCATATATTGTTTATCAGCAATCTAATCTTCTTGATTTATGAATTTCTACCTTCAAAACTTCAACTTAGCAAAGAAAAGGACAAGCATGCAGAGAGAAGAATGTTTCAAGAGTTGGTTTCCAATAAAAGGTAGGAAAAGTTAGCGATCTCTCCCCACTCCATCCACCCCTTCCCTTCAGAAAGAAATTCCAGGGCATTATATCAAATCATCAACACAATATCATCCAAACAAGTATAAATCTTTTAAATAGTAACTCTGTTTCGTTAGTTAGAAAACATAGGAAAAGAAAGAAAATGGGATTTTGGATTTGATGCCTCTGTTACAATGGCTACCCAAGAAAATAATAATAAACTAAATAAACTAAATGAGATAAGTAGTAGCATTAGGCTCAGTCAGTGAAGGTGGTCTCTTCAGTGCTCTTTGGCATCAACTACTCAAAAATCTAGAATTCAATATCTTATTGCTTTCTAACTTTTTTTTCTCAGCGCAACCATACAGAGGAATTGAAAGAAACTCACTTGCAGTCACCGGTGGTGGTAGAGCACACTAATTCGTCACCACTAGGGTGCACCGCAACCGCCATAGGATCGCCTTCTTCAAGCACATAGGTAGCCTGAAAATCAACGAATTAAAAAAAAAAAAAAAAACAAATCAATAAGAAATGAAAATGGAAAGTTGCTCCAGCCTCCACTTTCACAATTTAAAAAAATCGACTACTGCTCCATTTGGTTGCCAAAAAAGGGACAAAAGGAAAAAAAAAACAAAAAGAGGAGAAACAGAAATTCTAGAACTTGACTCAATTTTAAAGAACTAAAATTTAGTTTTCTTTTCCTTCCCTCCGTTTCCACAGCAACCAAACAAAGAAAAGGAAAGAGAAAGAGAAAGAAAAAGGGAGAGAGACCAGGGGAGAGGAGGAGAGGGAAGTGGTCATGGGGTCGAAGGAGAAGATCTCGAGCACGGCCGGAGAAGAATTGCGGCGGCCCGACCTGCAAATAATAACCAGATTGAGGTTTTCCGGCCGCCTGATCCACGCGGCGCAAGCCACCGACCCACCGCCGGCCTCCATGGTGTAGAGTGAAGGAGAATATGGATTATGGAAGAGTAATTCAGTTAATTGGAACCTAGAGAGAGAATGGGATTGGGAGGTTAACTTGAAGCTGAAGATCCGTTTTAGAATGTAAACGGTATTGGTGGGACCCACGTTGGGAGAGGAAGGTGGAAAGTACGATGATGAGAGAAGTCAACGGAAGAGTTAAGCATATCGGAGGGAGCATATACTCTCGTGATTCCGCGGCTCTCTTGTAACTGTGGAGCTGCTTCTTATACCGCCTGGACGGCAGTTTGAACCGGTTCAGGTTGGACTCACTTGGGTCAACCACCCGAACCAATGTTATGTCTGATGGTGTTGAACCGCGAATTTCACTACTTTTCCTCCACACCTACATGTATGATTTTATTATCTTACTTATATACATTTATGTCCTATCATTATTTTATTTGATTAATTCATATAATTTTTATGTTTTTTCAAGTACAATCTACTATTTAGAAAATGTTCATAATTTAACTAAAATAATTTCAATATAAAAAATTAAATTTTATTATATAAATTTCTTGATGAAAAAAAAAATTGGTTTAGATAAAGATTCTCTTTAAAAAATTATTTTTCATTCTTAATTTATTCCATAAAAAATAAATTTAAATAAAAATCAAATAAATACAAAAAAATTATTGTAAATTAATTTGTTTTTTAGAATCCAAATTTTAAAATAAAATTTTCTTTAGAATATATTCAATTTCTATAATAATAATAAGAATAAGAATAATAATAATATATTGTTGTTTTAAT
This sequence comes from Vitis vinifera, assembly GCF_030704535.1. Lineage (NCBI taxonomy): Eukaryota > Viridiplantae > Streptophyta > Magnoliopsida > Vitales > Vitaceae > Vitis > Vitis vinifera. The sequence goes on from NC_081817.1 coordinate 7,609,303, forward strand.
AGTTCATTTCAGTTTTAAACTATAAAAAAATAAATGCATATTATGGCAATTCATCATGATGTATAAGATCAATAATTTAATTTTATCATGACGTCTCGCAATGGCTTAATGAGATGAAATCATATTAATTTTGTTTTATTGAATCGATATTAGAATTTACAGAAGATATAATATTGTGGACCCTGCATTTTTATGTCTGCGTTTCCACTTAAATGGTGAAGCTCGCCTTTTATTTTAAAACTTTGATTTTTGAAAAGTTTTTGGAGTTACCACTTCTTTTTGTTTTATTTTTAAAGGAAAAAAACAAAATAAGAAATAAAAACCCTAAACGTAACTCCCAAAGGAAAAACATATCTGTGAAAAACTGAGTCTAAGTTTGGGGGTCAGGTTACCTATTGGGAAGGTATGGATAAGTTGTAACATCCCTCTAAGTCCTTAAAAATGAGTTTCTACTAATCAACTAAGGCAAATGTAGCAATTGATCAAGTTGATCATAGATACCAAATAGTAATCAAATGTGTAAAAGTAAGACATGAATGATAACAGATAAATAAATATTATCGTGTACGAGGCGTACCTTAGTCGCAAGCTGAGTGCTATCATAAAAAAAAAAAATTAGTGCACAAATGCATAATAATAGCATGCATTCCAGAGTAGGGCAAAATCAATCAAGCGATTAATCACAAATGTTGGGCCCCACTAATGCCCAATTTATTTTGTATGAATTAATTCTCTAGAATTCCATTATGTTTGGAAGTATAGAATTTTATTCATATTTATTAAAAACAAGAAAAACAAAAATTTAGTTGAAAATCAAAGAAAATTTGTGAAAGATGTTTGTTAAAAGGAAAATGACAGCAAATAATTTATTAAAATTGGATTTTTTTTTTTTTTTTGTGACCTAAAACTCTAAGGATGAATAATAAAAAAAATTAAATTAAAAAAATTTGAAGAGTTAAAATTATTTGAAAATTCGAATTTTAAAAAACAATTTTTGAAAGCAAATGTGAAGAATTAAGAAGATGAGAACATGGCATGTGGGATTGCATGTCAAAGGTGTCCATGCATGGGTGCAGAAGTGGGCCCAGGGTACTCTCTTTGGAGTACAAGCTACGCTTCCTTGGAATTCACTACTCTTAGTCTAGGAACTTCACACCTTGCAGGCCACATGGAGGAAAATATCCATGTCCAATAAGAAGAGTACCGGGTTAAACATCGATTTATTAAAGATGACGAGAAGTTTGGGTCCCATATGCTAGATTGATGAAGCTACTTATCATGGGACTTGGTCTCATTGGTTTACATCTTCCACAAATTAAGCTCATGAACTATGAGAATCATGTCAAACATTATCTTGTAATCTCCTTTCTATAGCCACCTTATTCACCTGAACACTGAAAATTCAGTCGCTAATACACCTTATGTAGCCACTGAAATTCATTTTTTTAACATTGAAAATTCAGTCACATTTTCTATTGAAACACGCACTGAAATTCAGTTACATTCCCTCACCGGATTCTCGCTATAAAAACCACCATATGCAACTCACAATATCACTTGAACTCCACTGAAAATTCAGCTACCAATACACCTCATGCAGCCATCAAAATTTATTTTTTTACCATTGAAAATTCAGTCACATTCTCTATTGAAACACACACTAAAATTTAGCTTCATTCCCTTACTGGATTCTCACTATAAAAACCATCATATGCAACCCACAATATCACTTGAACTCCACTGAAAAATTAGCCTCCAATACACCTCGTGCAACCACCAAAATTCATTTTTTTACCATTAAAAATTCAGTCACATTCTCTATTGAAACACACACTAAAATTCAGCTACATTCCCTCACCAAATTCTCACCATAAAAACCACCATATGCAGCTCACAATGTCACCTAAACTTCACTAAAAATTCAGCCGCCAATACACCTTATTCAACCACTGAAATTCATATTTTTACCATTGAAAATTTAGTCACATTCTCTATTGAAACACGCACTAAAATTCATCTTTGTTCATTTCAAGTGAATGAACAATCATGGGGGAATTGAGTGGATGCAATTGGTCCATATAAAAGCATTTTAATGCTTTCTCTATATATGTCAACTGGTGGACTAATATATCATTTAAACAATGCTCAATCTATAGGTCAAGATAATATTTTGTTTTTCTTAGACCTTTCATTTCAAAGTCCTTTAAATAATTGGTTGTTTTTTTTTAACTCTTCAAGAGCTCCTATAGAATTCAAATCATCCACATATACTATAATTTATTGTAAGTTGGATTTCTAATTTTTTTTAATAAAAATGCATGGACATATAGGATTATTCACATATCCTTCTTTTAGAAGATTCTCACTAAGACGATTGTACCATATACGCTTGAATTGCTTCAAACCACATAAGGATCGTTGTAACTTGATTATGTGCTATGAGGTTTTAAATAATTTGCTTCAAGCATTTTAAATTCTTCAAGAATTTCACACATTTGATATTTTAATTTAATTCCTTCCAACATCCAAAATCCTTTAAGGATTTTCATGTATATATCAGTATCCATAAATCTATGTAAATAAGTTGCAACTACATTTAGAAAATATGTATGAAGTCATTTTGGAACTACTTCATAAATGAGTAATTACGAGATCTAATACATGGTTTCTCCTAGAAACTTCATGCTATAAATAATGTTTAATGTCTCATGGTCTCATTTTTCATAGCACCTTAATACAAATACTCATTTATCCAACAAAATTTAGACTTTAAGTTGCCTTATTTTTACATGTTTAGGGGTGGGACTTCAGGTCCTAATATTTCCCATGTTGTTAATGAGTTAAGATGTGTTTGGATTACTTCTTTCTACTTTGACTAATGGTTTTATACTCTTTTTTTTTAGTTGGGATCCTTATCATTTTTAATAATGTTAAGTTATTTTGGAAATAAGACATTATTTTGATCTTATTTTATATGATCTATGAAGATCTCATTATTTTCAGGTACTTATGCCTTCTTAGGGGCTATTGCCCTTTTAGGAACCATCTTCCTCTTCGAGAGATGTTGTATAAATTGTTGGTTTTTTAGGGTTATTTATTTATGCTTCTTAAATGGCTAGTTATTTATAATTTTAGACCAATCAACGATTTTATTGATTTTCTTATGATTGTACCCTTTTTAGTAAGAATAATTGTATTCTCTTTAAAAGTAACCACTATTTCAATGTGGTTTTCCTTATGTCAATCTCTTCTAAAAGATTATGACCCTTTGAATATATAGATTTACCATGCTTTAGGACTTTGAATATACAGATTTATCATACTTTAGGCATGTCTTAGATTCATTTGCCACTATAGTGGTTGATTGTCTTACTAAGACATCAATCTACCATAGTTTAGTGAGTTTTATATTTATTTATTGTAGTATTAGTTAATTATTTTTTAGGGACATTAACTCGTATTCAAAATTTCATTTAATTCTTCTAGAAGGACATCAACTTATTTTCAAAATTTTATGTCATTTTTTGGAATCAACTTGTCTCCCTTTAATGACATGAAAATATTGTTTCATTAAATTAGAAATTTGCATAATATGTTATAATATCCTTCAAAGGTTCAAATATACCAGTCACTAGTTGAAGAAACTTCTTGTTCTTTAATAGAATGTCAAGTATTATTTGTATGGATTTGTGTACCACTAGTGACATAGTATGAACTCTTTTAGAGTTTTCAATCAGGTCTTCATAACTTGATATATACTATATTATTAAAGAAAACATAGACACATATTAGCAAATATGATATGTACTATATTATTAAATAAAAAGATACATCAGAAAGTAAATATACTACATAAAAATTTAACAATAAACATTTTTTGTTACAAATTCATCAGTCAATTTTACCATTAGGATTTTTAAAGAAAGTTATAATAATCTAGGTTAAATATGTTAACCTTCTATTTATTAATCTTTTTCTTTTAATTTTGGTAAAAGTCAATGAAATGTTTGATCATACAACTAGTACACATCAGGCGTCATTACATGTCACACCTTTAATAATCATTTCTTTTATCAACTATGGTAGGTTCATTCTACAAGCCTAACTTTTTTTATTTTTTTTATTATTATCATCATTTCACCACTTTTGATAGTAAGGTGTGAACTTTTTCTTACGAAAATAATGACTCTCATAGATTAAGAAGTTATTGTATACTAGATTTAGATCTTATCTTAGTCTATGATCGCATCCTAATAGGTTACATTCACTTTGGGGAATGATTGCAATTCGATTAGATAAGATTAATAATTGTTCATGAAAAACTTAACTATCCTCAATCACATCTAGTTGTAGTGAACTTAGAGGAGGATTGTAGTCTTTTAGTGGACATATGTTTCTTTTATATTATTCTAAAGAATTAAAGGGCTATTATGTTTTAATTACATAGAAATTACAAAAATTAACAAGCTAAATAGAAAATATAAATTTATAAGTGTGAAACATTTAATTATGCCTTTTCATGAAACATGACAAATATTTTAGAAATAAAGCATGAAAACTATAATTCTAGATATTTCATCCTTTACACCTAAAAGAAAAAAAAATACTATTCATATATTCAAATCCTAATCATAGAAAATTAAGAATTTCAATAATTCAATACTTAAATATGAGAAAAATTCATATTTCATAACTTCGAGCTATGAAAATATATAAAATTCTTGTAACTTTAGGCTATGAGTGAAACAACAATTTTTATATCATAATACTTATAATAATCTCTAATTATGTATCATATATATTTTGTTTCAAATATATGAATTCAAGCCATAAATTTTTTATATGGCTTTTGTTGGTGCACGATCAATAATGTATGTATCCGATTAGCCCTCCATGGACATAGATAGTGAATTCACTTACAACAAGGAGTATCGGGACTGGTTTTCCAGGTACACTCCTCTAAATCTTAAATTAAGCTGGAAGAGTTAAGTAAGAGAACATTGGGAATTGGTCGCTTACCTTCCTTATGGTGATTGATGGCTATTTATCATTGTCCAAAAGTAACGTTCTCTCTATGCTTTAATTGTGTTTTTTATTATGTTTTCATTGTCTTTAACGCCAATGATTAGTTTACTCGTAATGGCTTTCGAGCCTTGAAGTCTGACGTTTATGCTTAGTAACGATTATGACATTCAATGCGCTTAATGTCTTTCATATTTAATGCTTGATAGGCAGGGATAAATAGTGCCCATAAAGTTTTTATCCGCCTACATCCCAAGATGGACAAATTATGATATTTGGTGGACGAACGATGATACACAACAAGCGCTGAATAGGAGTCGCACTGGACAGAGGCGAGCATCCCACAACTTCTAGACATGAAACATTATAAAATTGATTATTCTACATAGCTCCTAGCTATGAAATTATAATATATATGGAGGGTGGAAAATTCTAAGGAAACCTAGAGACATCCACATATTCCTACATAAAGGATGGAAGACAAGGGAAATGTGTAGAGAATTACAAAGAGTTCTAGTGATATCTCTAGTTTGCACATAGGATTTCTATAGGCAATTCGAGATAATTCCATAGTAGTGAGAGGGTTCCATAAGTGCCTATAAATAGATAATAACCTCATTTGGCAAATGCACCAAGCACTTAAGAGCAATCTAAGCATTGTAAAGCATTCTTATGCAATGCAAGTCTCATTCTTCCAAACAGAGGAAGGAAGACAGGGGAAAAAGGACATTGGATTTATCAGATGTTCTTGAAATCAGGAAGAAGAGTGCAAGCCTTGAGTCATCAAAGTTGCAGGAAGAAATTGCCAAAACTAAGGGGTGGACTTTAGAGGGTGGAGTGGATGAGTTTTCTTATGAAGAACTGATGGAAATTATTGGTAAATTGGACAAGAAGCTTGAAGAAGTGGAGAATATAATTGATTTCAAGAAAGGAGAAACTAATAAGATGAATGAGCGTACTGTGCACGACTCTCATATGAAGGGTTTGTCTACAATTCAACGACTTAATATCTATGTGCCCATGGATTACTCACGAAGGACTTTGGAGAGTGGAGTGGATGAGTTTTCCTTCGAAGAACTGATGGAAAATATTGGTAAATTGGACAATAAGCTTGAAGAAGTGGATAATATAATTGATCTTAAGAAGGGAAAAACTAATTCTATGAATGAGCATATTGTGCACTACTCTCATATGAAGGGTTTCTTGCAATTCAACCACTTGATATCTATGTGCCCATGGATTATGCATGGGCGGAATGAAATACAGAGATGGGATATAAGGTTAAAACTTCATCATTGGATAAGTTTCCATACTAAGGTTAAAACAAGGTATTTGCCATTGGAAAAGTTTGCAGGCAAGAAATGAATTCATCGTTAGATAAGTTTATTGGAGATATTTACATATGCACAAATCCTCAAGCGAAGCTACAAATAACTAAAATATAAATTAAAAATATGGATTTTGAAGTTTAATTTATATTTTGGATTTAAAAAATTTAAATCTTCCTTATCACTTACCAATCTAAATCAAACTGCAATACCTCATCAATCTTACATCGTAAATGATGGTGCCTCTATCCATGGATAGAGGCATATTTCTCAAACACTTTATGTGAGTTAACTCTATAAATATTTTTGTAAGTTGGTGTAATTTAAGCATGTAAATATTTTTTTTAAGTTAGTGTAATTAATTTAAACACAAAAATTTATGAAGAAAAAATTATGATGAAAAAAATAGAGATTCCTACATAATATTGATGGTATGAACCAAATCATAATGTTTTTGCATCACATCTACTCATTAGAACCAAAGAAGTGGTTTCAATATGAACCAAATCATAATGTTTTTGCATTAGATTTGCTCATTAGAATCAAAGAAGTGGTTTTAGAATGTGATATACAATCTACAAATCCTAAATTTATAGGGAGTGAGATGCTCCCACGAGTACCCCAACGAAGTATTCCCATCGGGAGGAATATTAGACTATCTAGTGTTTGGATACCAGGCTACTGTATGCCAGTTTGTTCTATTAGACAACTTGTTTTATTAATTTGTTATGAAGAAAAAATTATGATAAAAAAAAAAAAAAAAATAGAGGTTCCTGCATAATATTGATGGTATGAACCAAACCATGGTGTTTTTTTTATCAGATCTACTCATTGGAACCAAATAAGGTTTCAGGACGTGATATACAACCAACAAACCATTACAACAAATTTTATTCTCCATTGTATCAAACAAACATTAATACTACATAACAAATAAAAATTTATTATTAGTTTATCTTGATATACATTAATATAAATTTATTATTAATCACTTATTATGAAAGATACATGAATATAATTTATCATTAATTGATTTATTATCAACAATACACAAATATGAATTTATTAACACTAGAATAAACACTTTTCTTTCAAATTCTTTCTTTATAAAATATTAAGAAATTGTATTAATATAAATTTAATATTAATTTATTTATTAGAAAAAATATATGAATACGAATATGAATTTATTATTAATTAATTAACCTCTTTGATGCCAAACAACTAATAATATTATGTAAACAAATGATAGTCACTAATTTAAAATAAAACCTATATTTTTTTAAACCTTTCAAAAATCTATGAATATAAATTTATTATTAATTATATGCCATATAATACTTGGATGATAAGTATTACTATTATGCCATGAGAAAAGAATTTTTAATAGATATAATAAGATAATTAGTATTAATATCATGTAAAGAGTCATGAATTTAAAACTAGAACTTATATTTTTTATTCAAATATAGAAAATTATTCAAAGATATATAAATATAAATTTATGATTAATTTATTTATTATAAAAATTAAATGAATATGAATCTTATATTAATTTATTTAATATCAATAATACATGAATATGAATTTATTATTAATTTTATTACTACCGAGGGCTATTCATTTAACATAAACTCTTTTCCTTCAAATATTTTCCATATAAAATTATTATTAATTTATTTATTATCAAATATTTTAGTTGATCATTAAATATTTTATATTTAAAAAACACTTACAAAATATTTTATTTTTAACTCTTTTAAAAATACACGAATATGAACTTATTATTTAGGACACAAAATAATACATATAAATACTATACAACATATAGAAAATTATATATTATGAAAAATAGTGAATATAAAGTATTAATATTATCTAAACAATTGATTAATCAAATTATATAAATATGAATTTATTATTAATATTATGTAACGAAATGACAATATTTTTTAAGCCATCAAACAATATCTATGAATACAAATTTATTATTTTATTAATATAAGAAGTCACCCATTAAAATTGCTTCACCCAAATCATGGATTAAATTTTTTTGTAAAATTTTATCATGATTTTATTATTTTTCTGCTATTCAGGTGTAAATATTTAATGTGAAATGAATTATTTTAGAACTTTTAAAACGAATGAAGCCTTGAAGTAGCACAATGGTCTTGTAATTTTGAAAATAAGGTCAATATAATTAAATTATGTTTTTATTATAATTAAATGGTATTTTTAATAAGAAAATAAATTATATGGGTAAAATGATTGGAAATACATTATTAGTTAATTTAAATAAAAAGAAAAAATAAAATGAATGATGTGGGAAATAAAATTAAAAAAAAAGAGGATATTTGTCATTACATAATTATTTTGAATGAAGATGACATTAAAAAAGTATTGTCCAAATCACTTAAAATATATGGATAATAAGTGTTTACAGTAAGTATACAAATAAAATAAAACAAATAAAAAATTAAAACTCATAAATAAGTTTGATCGAGTTTTACTTTATATCCTTAAAACAAATTTATCTGTACTTACTGTTTATTGACAATCTCACATGATACAACAACCACTTTGTTGTGATAGTACCACTTCAAATAATAAGAAATAGTGAATTACTTAGTAATTTGTACTTTCTTATATATTAAATATTTTGTAAAAAAAAGAAATGATTAGACTCGAAATTAAGGATGACTTGAATGACAAGAAGGATAAAGAGTGGAGCGAATGGATGAATGAATGAATGAAAATATAATGGGAATCCTTTTTATAGATTTGATAATGACCTTTAAAAGAGACGTGTCTTTAAAATATTAGACACATTTTTTAACGGTTTGTATCTTAAGATACCAAATACATCCTTTGGAAGATGATGTGTTTTTTAATTACAAAACACATCTTTTAAAACAAGTTGTCAATTAAGAAACAACATGTCTTCCAAGAAAAAGAAAATCTTAATTTCCATTCACTAGTATCAAATCCGACAAAAAGTGAATTAAGTCATTAGGAATAAAATGTAATATTATCAAAAATATTTTATAAATGGAAAAAAAGAATACAAAGGAAATCTAATAAAGGCATCGATCCTTTAGATAAAATGGTACAATATTAATTTGAATCATTTTGAGGTATGTTTGATTAATTAATTAAAATTGATGTATGTAGGGACCCCTCCCTCTGGGAAACACGTGGCACGCACCTCACAGTGACACGTGGCACGTGTTATCAGCCGGACCATCATCATCCGGATTCCCCTAAGGATACGCATGATCATGGTTCTCCTATCCGGACCGCCTCAAGGAAAGGCAAATGACGTTTCAACTTCTCCTATCCAAGGAAGAGCAAACGTCGCTGGCAAAGCACAAACATCCGGACAACCTTCATAATGCATCCGCTCCACAATACATCCGGGCAATTAGCATATGCCACCCGGATATAATCGTCCGGATCATCAATTAAAGTAAAGCGAGTCTTACACGCTATCACGACAACCAGTCATGGCCCACGTCCCATCATCTGTAGAGTGAAAGGACGGGTCGAGGTGACAACAAGTCACTTCCCACGATCATTCTACATGATCACTTCCCACGATCTCTAGACAGCAGCATCACCTACCACGGTTTCTGATAGCCGCCAGTAGGGTGGCGATGACCATGCTGCCTCCGAATGTCATCATGACAAACATAAAATATCTCCTCGCCATTAATGAGAGGAACAGTACCCCTGAAGCTGTATATATATGCCTTCGCACGAAGAAGAATGAGAGCCCCCTGGTAATCATATATACCTAGAAAAAGGCCAACTGATTTATATCTCTTTCTCTGACCATGACTAACAAAACCATCGGAGGGTGCGTCCGGACACCCTGTCCGGATGCCTTCTTGCAGGTATAACGACTGGATCAAGAACCTTTATGAGTTGAAATCACGCGTCTATCCACCTGTCAACTACGTGGAACATCGAAGACTCGAGGTACCAACATTGGCGACGTCTGTGGGAAGTTTTTACTTTGATTCAGTCACTGAAAAAGATGGCAACACCTTCCCAAAGCCGTTCATCTGTAGGGGAGAGGATGATAATTTTGAATGGCGCCTAGCCATCGAAAGGAGACAGTTGGCAAGCGAAAGGCAGCTGAAAGCTCTCCTCTAGGAGACAGAAAAATTGAGAGAAGAAAACGCTGTGTTACGCATCCAGGTTTCAACATTAGGGCCCCCTCGACGTCAACGTTCGAGGGGCCAAGTAGCAAACTCAAGGCCTCAGCAAGAACCGGAGTCAATATATCCTGGGACGACAGGAGTTATCCTAGGAGCATGCAACGTAAGACCTCATGAGCCACGCACGCCTATGCCTCGAGCTCCCCGTGAGAAAAGCTCAGACTCTACTCACTTCTCAGCAAAAAGACAACGTGATAAAAAATCCCAGTTGTCAAATTCAATGCGCCCGAGACTAGGCCCGCAAGAGCCTGGAAGAACAAGGCCGCCAATGGCCACAACTTGGGCACCACGCCCTGACCCCATGGTGCAAAACGTTCACCCGCATCGTGACCCCATAGTCACCCCCATGATGCGGAACGTTCATTCGCACCCAGCGGAACAACCAACTGGGAGAAACATCCCAAACGGGCCACCCATTGGCTCCATCGGCAAAAGGCTGGATGACATGCTCTCCACGCCTTTCTGCTCTCATATCATCAATTACGAGCCCCCAAGGGGATTCCTCGTACCAAAATTTTCCACATACGATGGAACCAACGATCCCTTCGATCACATCATGCATTATCGACAGCTCATGACGCTCGATATTGACAACGATGCACTACTATGCAAAGTATTTCCCGCCAGCCTACAAGGACATGCCCTCTCATGGTTTCATCGCCTACCTCCCAACTCCGTTGGTAATTTCAGGGACCTGTCCGAAGCTTTCGTGGGACAATACCTGTGCTCCGCTCGACACAAGCAAAATATCAGCACCTTGCAGAACATAAAAATGCAAGATAACGAATCCTTAAGGGAATTTGTGAAGCGGTTTGGCCAAGCCGTACTTCAAGTGGAAGCTTGCAGTATGGATGCTGTCCTACAGATCTTCAAACGAAGCATCTGTCCAGGCACTCCATTTTTCGAATCATTGGCTAAAAAGCCTCCTACTACGATGGACGACCTATTCAGACGAGCCAACAAATATTCAATGCTCGAAGATGACGTGCGTGCAGCCACTCAGCAAGTTTTGGTTGCCGGACGACCGTCTAAAAGTAATACGGAGAGAAATACTAAACCTCCGGATCGGCCAAAACCGTCTGACCAAAGGCAGGAAGGGCCAAGTCGCCTGGAAATGCCGCCTCTCACACCTCTGGTTGTATCATATGAGAAACTTCTCCCGATGATCCAGGGCTTGTCCGACTTCAAGTGGCCTAAACCCATTGCAACGAACCCATCTACAAGAGATCGTAGCAGGAGATGTGCCTTCCACAAAGATCATGGCCATACAACAGAGACGTGCCGATCTTTCCAGTATTTGGTCTAAAGACTCATAAAAGCAGGGCATTTGAAGCAATACCTCCGATCAGATAATGGAGGGAGGGACGCACCCCAACATCACAACCCCGGGAACCTTAGGGCCCCAGCTGCCCCCAAGGCCGTCATAAACTATATTACCGGAGGTCCATCTGACGAGGAGTACGACTCTAGGCGAAAGAGGCAAAAATTGTTGCGAGCTGCATCAATACGCGAACGCATCAACTCCATCCGGCCTGGGCTAACTGGAGGGGGTCCTCGCCCCATAGATGGAACAATCATTTTTCCACCAGTAGATCCCACCCGGACATTGCAGCCGCATCGCGACGCCCTCATCTTGTCCCTGGAAATTGGGGACTTCGATGTGCGGCGTATCTTGGTTGACCCTGGCAGTTCGGCCGATCTTGTGCAAGCATCGGTCATGAGCCACATGGGACACACTCTCACAGGCCTCGAAAACCCTGGACGAATCCTATCCGGATTCAACGGATCTTCAACTACATCCTTGGGAGACATTGTACTGCCGGTCCAAGCAGGCCCAGTCACTCTCAACGTACAGTTTTCAGTAGTACAGGAACTATCACCCTTCAATGTCATTTTGGGGCGCACATGGCTCCACTACATGAAAGCTATCCCCTCTACATATCATCAAATGGTGAGTTTTCTCACCAACGATGGCCAAATCGACCTATATGGCAGCCAATTAGTCGCTCGCCAATGCTATCAAATAGCACGTGAAGCAGGGGCTAACCAGGAGGATGCATCTCCCCCTGAACCCAGCATTGCACACGACCAATAGCAATTATTGGGTCCGGCGGACAAAGATCCCCCGGCAGCAGATCCCTTACAAACAATCCAAATTTCGGAGGAAAGCGATCACCTCACGAACGTCAATTCCCTCATGACACAAAAAGAAACTTAGGGCATGCAAAATATTCTCAGACAGAACCATGACATCTTCGCATGGGCACATTCTGACATGAAGGGAATTCATCCCTCCATTGCATCTCATAGGCTTAACATCTTTTCAATTGCCAGACCCGTCCGGCAGAGGATTAGGCGCTTTCACCCGGAGAGACAAAAAGTCATCCGGAATGAGATTGACAAATTACTCGAAGCCGGATTCATCAGAGAAGTTTCTTATCCGGATTGGTTGGCAAACGTAGTAGTAGTACCCAAAAAAGAAGGAAAATGGCGAGTTTGTGTAGATTACACCAATCTAAACAATGCGTGCCCAAAAGACAGTTTTCCCTTGCCACGAATAGATCAGATTGTGGATTCCACTTCCAGGCAAGGGATGCTCTCTTTCTTGGATGCCTTCTCCGGATATCATCAAATCCCCATGTCCCCGGATGACGAAGAAAAAACAGCATTTATAACGCCACACGGCCTCTATTGCTACAAAGTCATGCCATTCGGACTCAAAAACGCTGGCGCCACTTATCAAAGATTGATGACTAAAATCTTCAAACCTCTGATAGGCCACTCGGTAGAGGTATACATTGACGATATCGTGGTTAAAAGCAAAACTCAGGAGCAGCATATCCTTCACTTACAAGAAGTTTTTTATCTCTTGCGAAAGTATGGCATGAAACTAAATCCTTCTAAATGCGCCTTTGGCGTAAGTGCCGGCAAATTTCTAGGATTTATGGTCAGCCAAAGGGGCATAGAAGTCAGCCCGGATCAAGTCAAGGCAATCATGAAAACACCTCCTCCCAGGAACAAGAAGGAGTTACAACGCCTCACAGGCAAGTCGTTGTGTTAGGACGTTTCATAGCCCACTTTACTGATGAGTTGCGACCCTTTTTCTTGGCAATACGAAAAGCTGGAGCGCACGGGTGGACGGACAGTTGCCAAAACGCTTTGGAAAGGATTAAACATTGTCTTATGCAACCACCCATCTTGAGCAGCCCCATCCCAAAGGAGAAATTGTACATGTACCTGGCGGTATCAGAATGGGCAATCAGTGCCGTTCTATTCCGCTGCCCCTCACCCAAGGAGCAGAAACCTATCTACTATGTCAGCAGGGCATTGGCAGACGTAGAAACCAGATATTCAAAAATGGAGCTAACAGCCTTGGCCCTTCGGAGCGCTGCCCAAAAGCTCCGGCCTTATTTCCAAGCTTATCCAGTGATCGTACTAACTGACCAGCCCATTCGCAACATTCTGCACAAGTCAGATTTAACCGGGAGAATGCTGCAATGGGCCATTGAGTTAAGCGAATTTGGAATCGAATTCCAACCCAGATTGGCCATGAAGGGCCAAGTAATGGCTGACTTCGTGCTAGAGTATTCCCGAAAACCCAGCCAACATGACGAATCAAGTAAAAAAGAATGGTGGACTCTGCGAGTTGACGGAGCCTCACGCTCATCAGGCTCTGGAGTCGGGCTCCTATTACGGTCTCCAACTGGGGAACATTTGGAGCAAGCCATCCGACTGGGATTCTCTACCTCTAACAATGAAGCGGAATATGAGGCTATCTTGTCCGGATTGGACCTTGCCCTTACTCTATCCGTCTCCAAACTCCGGATCTTCAGCGACTCACAACTCGTGGTAAAACATGTCCAGGAGGAATATGAGGCTAAGGACGCACGCATGGCGCGATACTTAGCTAAAGTAAGAAACACCTTGCAGCAATTCACCAAATGGACAATCGAAAAAATCAAGCAAACTGACAATAGGCGCGCTGACGCTTTGGCCGGCATAGCTGCCTCCCTCCCTATCAAAGAAGCCATTCTACTGCCCATACATGTGCAAACCAATCCCTCTGTCTCAGAAATTTCAACCTGCAATACCATTGAGGCACCCCAAGCGGACGGCCAAGAATGGATGTATGACGTCACAGAATATATCCGGACAGGAACTCTACCCGGAGATCCCAAACAGGCACACAAAGTCCGGGTGCAAGCTGCCCGTTTTACCTTATTTAAGGGGCACTTGTACAAACGATCCTTCACAGGACCATACCTTCGGTGCCTAGGGCATTCAGAGGCTCAATATGTGTTGGCTGAGTTACATGAGGGAATATGCGGAAATCATTCGGGGGGACGATCTCTGGCACATATGGCTCATTCGCAAGGATACTATTGGCCAACAATGAAGAAAGACGCGGCAGCATATGTCAAAAGATGTGATAAATGTCAAAGATATGCTCCCATTCCACATATGCCATCAACAACGTTAAAATCAATCTCAGGCCCATGGCCCTTCGCACAATGGGGCATGGACATAGTGGGACCTCTCCCAGCTGCCCCCGCCCAAAAGAAATTTTTGCTTGTCGCCACGGATTATTTCAGTAAGTGAGTGGAAGCTGAAGCATACGCTAGCATCAAGGATAAGGATGTCACCAAGTTTGTATGGAAAAATATTATCTGCCGTTTTGGAATTCCCCAAACCATCATAGCCGACAATGGTCCACAATTTGATAGCATTGCATTCAGGAATTTCTGTTCGGAGCTGAACATCCGGAATTCATACTCCACACCACGCTATCCTCAGAGTAATGGGCAAGCAGAAGCCACAAACAAGACCCTAATCAATGCCCTAAAGAAAAGGCTTGAACAAGCTAAAGGGAGGTGGGTGGAGGAGCTACCCGGCGTCCTATGGGCCTATCAAACCACACCCGGACGACCAACAGGAAATACTCCTTTCGCCCTCGCATATGGAATGAATGCAGTCATTCCTACTGAAATAGGTCTTCCTACTATCCGAACTGACGCAGCAAAACAAGATGATGCAAGCGCGGAATTAGGGAGAAATTTAGATTGGGCAGATGAAGTGAGGGAAAATGCGGCCATCCGGATGGCAGATTATCAACAAAGGGCATCAGCACATTACAATCGCAAAGTGAGGCCAAGAAGCTTCAAAAATGGTACGCTAGTCCTTAGAAAAGTTTTTGAAAATACTACTGAAGTGAGTGCAGGGAAGTTCCAAGCCAACTGGGAAGGACCCTATATAGTGTCTAAAGCAAGTGACAATGGAGCCTATCATTTACAAAAGTTAGACGAAACTCCATTACTTAGACCATGGAATGTGTCTAATTTAAAACAGTATTATCAATAAAAAGGCAAAGACAAGTTCAAATGGGAAAAGAAGTATTTTTATTGATATAGCTAAAAGTATGTATAAGGAGGTCTCCGGACCACAAAAAAATACAAAAGGAAGATTACAGAAGAAATTACAAAAAGAGAAGCTATCAGGGAGCAGGCTTGTCATGAAGTTTCTTTTCTTCACCCGGAGGAATTGAAGGCACATCCCGCTTGATACCGTTCTTCTTCATGCAGCACTGATACCCAAAGATGAACGTATCATCCACTTGTTTTTGGTATTCTGCTTCAAGTTCCTCCCTCTCTACAGCAAACTCCCGTTCTAGCTCCTCTTTCTGTGCAACCAAGCGCAGCTGCAAATCTTCCATCTGTTTCTTTTCGATAGAAACCTCTGACCGGAGTTGCCTCACCTCTCCCCCCATCCGGGCTATCTCATCCTCTGCCTCATACAGACGGGCAACCGATGATTCCTCCCGGTCCTTAG
Organism: Vitis vinifera; assembly: GCF_030704535.1. NCBI lineage: Eukaryota > Viridiplantae > Streptophyta > Magnoliopsida > Vitales > Vitaceae > Vitis > Vitis vinifera. The sequence continues at coordinate 7,625,699 of NC_081817.1, forward strand.
CCTCAGCCAACTCCACCCGAAGGGCTTCATTGTCCTCTCGAGCGGTGGATAAGCTGGCTTCAGCCTCCGCCAGTCTCAGGCGCAACTGATCTTCAGCATCTTTGCGCCGAGTGGCGAAGGCCTTCACATAATCAGTAGTCCGCAGCAGGTCAGTGAAAAGATCGTATTGATTGGCCACGCCACGGAGACCACTCACCAGCTGCAGACAAATTCACACACAAGAAAAGCAAAGTTAGAAATCACATATCAGAATGACAATCAAAAGCACAAAAGCAGTTTACCGTTTCCACCATCTCGAACATCTGGGCTGAAGGCATGACAGTAGGCAAGCCGGGTGGAATCTGTTTTAGCTTCTCTTCCAACTCCGCGTAGCTAAAAGGGCTAGCAGAGGTGTAAGACACATCATTAACAGGATTCCCCTCCGATGAGGCAAGAGAAGATGACTCTTGTTCTGGATTCGGGGCCTCAACATTTGCGGCCGGATGGACATCCCCGGGTGCAACCTCAACATTCACGGCCGGATGGACCTCCTCGGGTGCAACCTCAGCCGGGACCACCACCGGGACAGCTGGAGTCTCAGTTACCATCTCCACTTCGCCCCCCTCCGGATGAGCGTCGTGGGCAGATGAGCAACTAACTTCAATCTCTTGATGCCGCTCTTGAAGCCGCCCGAGGAGTCCGGACCTCAGATTGCGCACCGAGCGAGGCTTCTTTGAGGATGGCCCCGTCACCGGAACAAGAGCCAGCCGATCCGAATCGTTAGAGGGCTGACTCTGGCTTTCTGCTCCCACTTCCTCCATGAGGGTCGCACAAACGGCCTCAGCTGCATCGGCATCCGGATTACGGGAGTCCGGATGGTTGACAGACGCAGCTTCCTCAGCCAAATTCGCTAAACGCGCAACCGCTGCCAAGGAGGTGCTTGAGTGGTTCAGCCCCGCAAGGTGTCCGGACCCGCTTGAGATGGAATGAGGGGCAGCGTTCACTGGCTCCTCTATCATTACCTCCGCCTCGTGAATAATGGGCGGAGGAGCAAATTCCATGGAAGGAGTGGGCTCCTTCACGTCCTTCCCATTTTTCTTCACCAGCTTCCTCCTTTTCGCTGGAGTTTTCTTTGGAGGAGAGTCTGCGTCGCGTTTCTGTTCGGGAGCCTTCCGAAGGGTCCCTTCGTTCTTCTTCTTCTCCCGATCCTCCAGGAGAAGTCGGCGTTTTTCAGCGTCAGCCTCTTTTGACGCCTCGTAAATCGGGAGATCCTTCACAATATAATGTTCCCCAGGCACTACCTCCTTTGGCATCTTCCTGGGGAGAATGTTCATGACGTACTCTTGGGGCTCCCGGACGACCGCCGCTAGGTTCCGCGCAGTTAGCAGCGTCTTACACTGCCTCTCCTTGGCGTCTATCTCAAAAAGCTTGTTGAGACGGTCAAAAGACGCCTTTTCCACCCAGTCCACAAGGTGGTCCCTCAATTCCGGACCTACATTAACAGCAACAAAAGATGAGAATACCATCCGGAAAAGTCAACAAAAAATCAACAAAGTAAAAGCCGGACAATAGTCACAAAGCAAACCTACCCGGAACCACCAAGGAGTAGTTTGGAGTGAAAGGCCTCGCCGGATGCTCCAAAAGCCCCGCCCATGCACCCCGGACCACCACGTGTCCCGTCGCCCCTCCCTTTGTCGAATCTGGCAGCTCCGTCACCAGTTGGAGGGAGGGCAGGTGTGCGGACATGCTGAAGATGTCATTTTTTACCTTCTTCAAAGAATAAACAAAGAACACCTCCAGCAGCGTGAGGTCGAGGTTGTACAACATGCTTACGATGCTGGATCCCATCACCACCCGGACGATGTTGGGGTGAATGAAGACGGGTGGAATCTGGGTGAAATGGAGGAACTCCTTGAACAACGCCGGCAGAGGGAACCGGAACCCCGCGTTGAATTGTTCCTTCGAGAAGATGATGGTTTTTTCTTCTGCTTTCTCAGAAGGCACAAGCACCCTCCCATTCAGCAGTTCGATAGCCACGTCATTCGGGATACAGAACCGTTCCAGGAATTCCTTCGCGTCCAGCTTATCTATCGCTTTTCCACGAGCCTCGCTAGCCCAGGAAGATGAAACAGTCTTTTTTGCAGCCATCTCTTACCACAAAGACAAAATCTACATACAAAGAAGCGCAATGGGTAAAACACAAGTAACCCAGAAAATACACAAACCCTAACCCAAAGTAGTCAGAAAAAAACCCTCAAAGAACCCCAGAACACCAACAAAATGCCAAAATTCAAAACAAACAGACGCAAGTGACTTGCCCAGAACAATGCCCAAACCAACCAGAAACCAAGACCAAAGAACCAACAAACGCAACAAAAGGAACAACAATAGCAAAAGTACGCATACCAAATGAAACTCTAAAGAAGAAAGGTTGCTGTCTCGATACAAAATCACCAGCAGCAAACGAGTGTCGCGACACAAAATCACCGGTACAAAAGAGTTTTCGAGTTTCTTTACTCAGAGAAGCAAAGAAAACAACAAAAGCGAGAAGAAGAAAGGCTCTCAAGAAAATGCAGTAGGGAAAAAATGCAAAAAGAAGCAACAGTGCGCTATTTATAGGGGGACAGACCCTCAGAAAGCCAAACGTCCAAACAAGCTATCATTGAAACGACATGCTGCCTGGGAATACCCAGAGTCGGCGGCTCGTCATAAAGGCCTTTTTTGGCTTCCACACCCCCACTCGCCACGTGGCCCAGTCAGACGAAGAGACCTCTTCAAATTTCAAGAAGCCAGTTATTTTTTAACCCGCCCATTTTTTGGGCAAAATAGGCAAGTTAAAAAAGGGGGCAATGTAGGGACCCCTCCCTCTGGGAAACACGTGGCACGCACCTCACAGTGACAGGTGGCACGTGTTATCAGCCGGACCATCATCATCCGGATTCCCCTAAGGATACACATGATGATGGTTCTCCTATCCGGACCGCCTCAAGGAAAGGCAAATGACGTTTCAACTTCTCCTATCCAAGGAAGAGCAAACGTCGCTGGCAAAGCACAAACATCTGGACAACCTTCATAATGCATCCGCTCCACAATACATCCGGACAATTAGCATATGCCACCCGGATATAATCGTCCGGATCATCAATTAAAGTAAAGCGAGTCTTACACGCTATCACGGCAACCAGCCATGGCCCACGTCCCATCATCTGTAGAGTGAAAGGACGGGTCGAGGTGACAACAAGTCACTTCCCACGATCATTCTACATGATCACTTCCCACGATCTCTAGACAGCAGCATCACCTACCACGGTTTCTGACAGCCGCCAGTAGGGTGGCGATGACCATGCTGCCTCCGAATGTCATCATGACAAACATAAAATATCTCCTCGCCATTAATGAGAGGAACAGTACCCCTGAAGCTGTATATATATGCCTTCGCACGAAGAAGAAGGAGAGACCCCTGGTAATCTTCTGATACCTAGAAAAAGGCCAACTGATTTATATCTCTCTCTCTGACCATGACTAACAAAACCATCGGAGGGTGCGTCCGGACACCCTGTCCGGATGCCTTCTTGCAGGTATAACGACTGGATCAAGAACCTTTATGAGTTGAAATCACGCGTCTATCCACCTGTCAACTACGTGGAACATCGAAGACTCGAGGTACCAACAATGTACTAATGGATAAATTATATAAATTAAAAAAATTAAATTCTTTATCAAATTTGTGAAACTCAAATTAATTTAATATTTAGAGAAAACTGAAATTATGTCGCCCTCGGAGTTGGTTTTAACCTGGATCGATATTTAAAGGTTTATTAGTTGGGTTAGAAATCAGTCCACTTACGGCCCAATAGTTCAAAAATTGGGCCGGACCAGGCTCAGACCATTATCATCGGACTGAAGCTAGCCGCATGTTCCACACCTTTTTAGGGTTTAGTTGCAGCACGGGAAGGCGCCAGCTTTGTTTACAAACGCAAGCATTCAATCATTTGTTCTCCCAACGCTGCGTTTCCATCGATTTTGGGTTTTCAATCGACCGAGTTCTAGGTTAGAATCGTTTGGATGCTGAGAAAATACCTTTTTGGTTAGATATTCTGGCTGTTTGGAAACTGTTTGGACTGTTAGGAGTTGAAATCGTAATCGTATTGTATCTGGGAGTTCTGCAGCGTGATCATTAAAAATTTGAAGGAGCTAGATGGGGGTGGAACAAGAAAATGGTACTCCTACAGAGATGGTGCCGGCTTCCGAACAGGTATATATGGTTTCAATTTTCATCTTTTGCTTTGGTGTTGTGGGGTAGAACTTCCGCTTTGTTTTGTTCTTCTTCTACGTTCAAAGACGGGGGCGCTTCGTTGGTGTTGGCGACTAGCCTTGCTCCTCCTCGTAGGGAGCAGATCGAGGGGTTTTCAGTACAATGTAAGGGCGGTGGTGTGGGCATGTGGGTTTGTTTTTCAGTAAGGGTTTGGTTTTGGATTTCCCAGAGACTCATTCTATCGATGCCAAGTGGGCAGACCTTGCGTCGTGCGGTGAAGTGATTGTTTGAAGAGAGGGTCGCCCCAGGAAGGACTCGGTGGGTGTGAACGATGTCGTGTCCGACAGTTCAGGAATTTCGTCTCCTTCAGGGAGTGCCTGGGTTTGCCTGTGGAAGGCTTTGAGAAAGAAGTTGAGTCCCTGTTGAGAAAGCCAGAAGTTAGAAAGGGTCGTAGAGTGGTGAGGTCGAGTATTAAGAGGAGGCCTTCCTCTGCCTCTCGCTTTGAAAGTGAGCTTCGAAAGTTGGAGTGCTCCGTTAATTAGAATCAGTCAAGCGGAAAAGGGAGAAGAAGCAGGAAGTGCGGGTGAGGTTTGGTTTCTGAGTGTCTAAGCTAGTGATTGGGTGAAGGTTTGGAAGGTGGAGAGGAAGAGGATGTTTACGCTCTGGCCATTTCTTTGTAAGGGATTCACAGTAGTTGGTTTGCTTGTTTTTTCAAGGGGTAGTGGGCCTCAGGTAGAGGCTTGGGGGAGTGGTATTTGGAGAAGCAAGTAGTTGTTGCTTGTTTTTCTGGGCAGGTTTGTTTTCCCTGGTCGGATAGCAGAACGTGGGCTAGGTTAAGTCGTTTGGGAGCCCTTTACTTCCATGATACACGGGGGTTGTCTTTGTTTTGTGCTCTTTGATTTGGGTTGGTTTGTTGGTTTTTTCTTCATTTCGTCTGCTTTTTGCTGTTCTTTGAATACTCCGTGTGTACCTAGTGCACCTTTTCTTGGGCTTTTAGTATATTTGCTTATTTACCTATAAAAAAAATCTATTGGGCAAGTTTGTTTAATGCTTTATTGTTCTGTATTTTTTTTTGATAGATAAAAGGATGTATATTAAACGAGAAGAGGAAGCACCGAAAACAGTGCCTTCAAAGTATACAGGGAGTATACAAACAAGCCCAAAGACAAACTCCTAAGGGGAAAGGAAAGCAACACACCATCTTCCCTTACTTAGAGCCTAACCAATCTAAAAAACTTACAAGAGAAGAAGGGCTCAAAACTAAAGAGTGATTTGAAGAGTGATTTTTTATATTCCCCTGTTGCTCCACATACTATGCAGTGGTTTCGTGCAATATCGCCAATGTTATGGTCCCCATGGATAGAAAGAAATAAAAAAAATTTCTAAGAGTTTATCTGAATTTCATTGAAAATTTAAAAACTTTAATTAGATTTTGTATAAATTCATGTTTGTATGATAGCCTTTTGTTGTTATTCCTTGGTTTCTTTATCCAAAATGTTTTTTTTTTCTCTAATATTTTGAGGCCAACTTATGTATCTCATCTGGTTATTCTTGAAGTTCCATGATAATATTGTCCATTTGCTCATCAGTTCAAATAGTGGCACAATTGATGTTTTAACTGTCAACATTTTGGTGTCATCTGAACCTTTAGCATGATATATGAGAGCTTGACACTGGGCTTTTTGAATGCTTATTGTACTTATTTATTTATTTATTTGCAGGATATCTCTGATGAGTTAGATGTGAAAGTGAAGAAGTATCTTAGAGGTGAAGGTGCTAATTTAGAGGTATGACATTGGTGATTGCATTGCTAGTTGCTAGTTCTTTGTTCTGGTGACATCATTGCAATTTTTCCATTGCAGGCTTTACAAGATAAGAAATTGAAGGGTCAACTTGTTATTAGAGAAGAATTATATGGAAAATCTGCAAAAGCTGCTGCCAAGGCTGAGAAGGTGCTTTAACATCTTTATTTAGTTTTTTTTTTAAAATGTTTTTTTGTGTTATATATTCTTACAATTTTATCTCATACTTGAGATTACATGTTAAATTTGAGGTGGGTGAGGGGTTGTGGTGAGGATGGTGTTATCTCATAAAAGAATGGTGTAACAAACTGAAGTCTATTAGTATTCTGTTTAGCCAGATCTTGTATGTTTTCTGTTTCTGTACAGTGGACACAATATAATGCTAATATGCTTTGGATTATATCCTAATCTGCAATCATTTTATTCAGTGGCTTATGCCAAGTGAGGGAGGCTATTTGGAGGCAGAAGGTATAGAGAAGACTTGGAGGATCAAACAAGAGTCTATTGCACGTGAAGTGGATATCCTAAGCTCAAAGAATCAATATGATATAGTCTTACCAGGTTGTTATCTATTGTCTGGTTGCTTTTAAATGAAATGGTTTAGTCATTCAGAAGTTTGGTTGACGAGTTGATTTTTTTAAAGGCAACTTTTTGATATTACCCTTCCTTGTTCCCTTATTGAACATAATAGGGGCACATGCACTGTGCACTTACACGTTTTTTTATAAAAAATCTGAGTGTTAGATTCTGCAAATACCAGTTTCAGCTGTGTGAGAAAAAAACAGTATTCTGAATGATTATAAACCTCATACTGAGATCTAGTGGTTGCTCTCATCTGTTTTTGGTTTCCTAATGATTATGGACTCACATATTGTTTTGCTGCTACCTAATTAACTAAGACCTGTTCCAACAAATTCTAATTATTTCAAAACCCTAATTTTCACTTAACTTCAGTTTGCATAACGTTCTGTTAATTGTTGATTTGCCCTGGAATCTTATGTTGGTAAGCTCTTTTAAGCATAACCTGTTCTTGACTACAAAAATATTAGACTCGTACCCAGAGGTTGCTAATTTGTTTCTTCCTGCCTAGTTTTATTCAATTATTCACTTCATTTTTTCTTCTTAAATGTGCAGAGCTTGGTCCTTACACTCTGGATTTCACCTCAAGTGGTCGGTATATGGCAGTTGGAGGACGTAAGGGCCACCTGGCTATCATAGATATGAAAAATATGGGTGTAATTAAAGACTTTCAGGTATCCATCAGTCCTTAAAATTTGAGCTAATTTTTTATGGAGATATAACCTGATCTTGTATAAAACCTTTTATTTGTATCTCAGTTTGAAAGATGGGGTTACTAAAATTAAATGCTTAAAAGTGCGTTAAACTTGTCTTGGCAAATTACAAATTGTTAGGGTTAAAGCCTAAATAAGCTTGATATACAGTGCTGAACTCATCGTGTATTTGTTTTCATCAATTTATTGGGCCCAAAGAAGGCTGCTTTTTAGGTGGGTTGGTAGGGCTAAAGTAGAAAAAAGGAAGTTTTTTTTTTTTGATAGGTAAAAGCAATTGTATTAAAAGCGCCAAAGAAGATACAAGTTGTATACAAGACTAAAATAGGGATTGATACACAAAAAAACAACTCCCTTGTTTCACTTATAGCCTAACCAATCAATAAAATCAAATAAAGACAACGAGTTGGAGCCTTCGGCTTCTCTCTTTCCTTAAGGTCCAAAATAAGCACAAAGGAGTTGCTTTCCATGTCTTCTTCCTTTTCTTCCCTACAAAGGCACCTTGCCAACTAAGGAGGGCATCCTTGATTGAGAAAGGCATTACCTATTGTACATCAAAAAGGGTAAAAATAGGATGTCACAACATGATTGCCTTGCGACTGTGAAGGAGGATGTGATTTGTTGATTCCTTTTCTCCTTTACACAAATAGCATTTGTTTGGTAGACACCAACCCCTCCTTTTTAGCTGATCTAGAGTTGAATTTTTTCTCAAACTATTTCTCAAGCAAAAAAGTTGACTCTCATTGAGACCCAAGGATTCCACACAATGCTTTTGGGGAATCCTTTTAGAATGTGTCTTGCTAAGGAGGAGTAAAAGGATTTAACTGTAAAAGTGTCTCTTTTTGATAATCACCAAGCTGTGACATTTTCAATGCCCCTTCTAATTACTTGCCTTTGTAACCTTTTGAGCAACTCTTCCACCTCTCCCAATTCCCAATCATTTATTTGTTTTGTGAATATTGGATTCCAACAACCCACTTTCTCAACCTACTCCTACATCTAGTTTACTCAGGCTTCTTTATTAGAGGCTATTGAAAACAACTCTAGGAAAGCCTCAGCCAAGGGATTCTCCCTATACCACCTATCATTCCAAAATCTCTCCCTCTTACTATTTCCTACCCTAAAAACAACTCTATTGTTAAACTCCTTCCTCGTGCGCTGAATCGCCTTCCAAAGGCCACACCATACGCTTCCCTCGAAGCTCTAGAACACCATCCCCCCATCTTCCTCTCTGAACTTTCCTACAATCATCTGTGTCCAGAGAGATTTATTCTCAGATGCAAATCTCCAGCACCATTTCCTAGAAGGGCCTTATCCATAGTGGACAACTTTCTAATACCCAAGCCCCCATCCTTTTTATCCAAGCTAATTATTGACCAGTTCCCTAGGTAAGGCCTACTTTGTATCTCTCCTCCCCCCTATTTGAAGCTTCTCCAATCTAAAGCTCACCTTACAAGGGATTACAAATAAAGACATGTAGTAGATCGGTAACTTAGATAAAGTGCTCTTTATTGAAGTTAGTCTCCCTCCTTTTGATAAGTACTACCTCTTTCACAAAGCAAGTCTTTTCTAAAATCTTTCCTTCATTGCATCCCACACTTGTAAAGACTTAAAGGAAGCTCCCAAAGGGAGGCCTAAATAAGTAGTAGGGAGAAAGCCCACTTTACACCCCACCACCCAAGCCAAATTCTCTATATTAGAAACTTGCTCCTTTGGGATCAACACACTTTTATCCAAATTAAATTTTAAACCAAAAATCACCTCAAACCACATGGACGCCTAACTCAAAGACTCCAAATGCTCCTCGTTTGAGTCACAAAAAATCAGAGTGTCATCAACAAAAAGAAGATAAGACACTATCATACCCACTCCTCCTTTCCCACTAGCCAAGAAGCCTTGCATGAAGCCCCCTTCCATAGCCCTCTTCAAAATACTAGAAAGCGCCTCCATTTATTTATTTATTTATTTTTTGATAGGAAACGACAAAGAAATCTATTGATAGAAAAAAGAGGTACAAGAGAAGGATGAGGAATCCTCCCACCAAAGAAAAGCTAAACTACAAGAATACAAAAACAAGAATCTACAATGTAAAAACAAACAATCTCTGTAAGTTAGACCAACCCGTTGGAGCTACACACTGCTAGCCATGTTGAAAAGAAACCTACTTGTCTCCATTACCATGATGAAAAGAAAAAGGGAAAGAGGATCTACTTGTCTTAGGCCTCTAGAACTTTGAAAGAAACCTGTAGGGGTCCCCATTAATCAGAATCAAAAAGTGAGCTGAGGAGATGCACCACCTAATCTATATTACCCACTTAGCCTCAAAGCCCATCTTTTCCATGGTTGCTAATAAAACCCCCATTTCACATGATCATAGGCCTTTTCAATATCCATTTTGCAGAGGACCCCCCTTTTTGTGCTCTTTAGCCTCAAATCTAGTGCCTCATTTGCTATAAAGACTGCATCCAAGCTTTGTCTAGCCTCCACAAAAGCATGTTTCGAATTTGAAATCACCCTCCCTACCACTCTTTTTAGCATGTTAGCCAAAACTTTAGCTAGGAGCTTATAAAGACTCTTCACCAAACTAACAGGATAGAAGTCCCTCAAATCCTTTGCACCCCCTTTATTAAGAATGATCACAATAAAAGTGGCATTAAGGCTTCTCTCAAAATGGCCAAAATCATGAAAACTCTACAAAGAAGCCCATAACTTCATTCTTGACCATGTCCCAACAAAATTTTGGATGTTGTTTTGATAGCAAATGAGGTTGTTGATTCTAGATTTAAGGGCAATTCAAGAGGCATCATTTGTAAGTTTGATATTGAAAAGGCTTACAACCATGTAAATTGGAGTTTTGTTCTTGCAGTATTGAAAAAATTGAGTTTGGCTCCAAGTGGATTAGGTGGTGTATCTCTATTAGTATGTTTCTCTATCTTGGTCAGTGGGTCCCCATTATATTTCTTCTAAAGCTCTAGAAGCTTGAGACAAAGAGATCCTTTGTTCCCTTATCTATTCATCATGGCAATGGAGGCTCTTTCCCGCATTCTTTATGATATTAGTAAGAGAGCCTAGAGTATTTGAGTTGGATTTTTATGTGGTTTGAGATTATTTTAAGGTTAAAGATCAACCTGAAGATAAGTGAGTTAATTCCTATTGGGGTGGTCTCAAATATGGAGGATCTTATTGGGGTTTTAGGTTGCAAGGTAGGTGTTTTCCCAACCATCAATTTAAGCCTTCCTTTGGGAGCTTACAAGTCCTTTAGGGTTTGGGAAGGGGTGGAAGAAAGATTCCAAAGAAGACTTGCTATGTGGAAGAGACAATATCTATCAAAAGGTGAAAGGCAGACTCTAGTAAAAAGTATTTTGTCTAGCTTGTCGATTTATTTCATGTCCCTTTTTGTCATCTTGAAGAGGATAGCTGTTAGGCTAAAAAAGATTCAAAGAGATTTTTTTTTTTTTTTTTGGGGGGGGGGGGGGGGGGGTGTGCTTTGGAACATTTGGTGAGTTGGTCTATCATTTGCATGGAAAAACAAAAGGGGGGCTTGAGCATAAGAAACTTATGCATCCTTAATAAGGTTCTTTTAGGAAAATGGTCTTGGAGATTTGTGAGTGAAAGGAATTATGTTTGGAAACAAGTAAGTACAAGAAAGAAGAAAGAGGGTGGAGTACTAAAAAAGTGAGAGAAGGTTATGGAGTGGGGGTGTGAAAGGTAATCAAAGGTGGGAGGCTATCATGGATAGAAAAGGTTTTAAGGAACAAGGTGAAGTTCTGGAAGGACAAGTGATGTGGGGACATGTGTTTGAGGGAGTCTTTCTAAATCTCTATTCTATAGCCTTTTCAAAAAGTACTTGAGTGGTAGATGTTTGGGATGGTAGTAGTTGGAAGAAGTCTTTTTTGGGAGGTTGTATGAACGCTCCATAAGTATGGGTATTGAAGATATTAAGGCGTGGTTGGGTACAAAGAATGCTAGCTTCTCAATTAAGTTCTATTCCTCTTTCTCAAATAGTAGAGTGAAGCCGTTTCCTTATGACACAATATGGAATTCCTAGGTGCTATCGAGAATTGGCTTCTTTGCTTGGAAAGCAACCTGGGCTAGAATTTTGACTTTGGATCAACTCAAAAGGAGGGGTTAGAAGATTCCTAATAAATGCTATACGTGTAAAGCAGAAGAAGAGATGGTTGACCACATTCTCCTTCATTGTTCAAAAGTAGATATTTTGTGGTAGTTGATTTTTGCTCTTTTTGGTGTACAATCAATGATGCACTTTTCAGTTAGGGGTGTTCTTTTGAGCTAGCATAGGTCTTTTGTAAGAAAGAAGAGAACAAAGGCTTCGAAGGTTGCTCCGTTGTGCTTGTTTTGGACCATTTGGAGGGAGAGAAATAGGAGAGCTTTTGATGTTTGTGAAATTATGGACTAAGCAATTAAAAATTCCTTTTTGTATCTTTTTTTTGGGATTGGGCTAGAGTGTATGGTGGGGGTTGTTTCTAGTCGTTGATATTTGTGGATTGGTTAGGCTCTATGTAGGGCAAGGTTACTGGTTTTTATCTCTTCATGCTGTTTCTAGCCTTTTGGCTGCTTTGGATACATCTTGTATACCTTCTTTTATTCCGTTTAATACAAGCTCTACTTACCTATAAAAAAAAATACAAGGTTCTAAACTAATAATATAAGGATAAGGCTCAAGGAAGTGCTCATGAAGGTTTCACTAGTGGAGATCCAATGGGAGGATAGGAAGAAGAATAAAACAAGTCCCAAACTGAATCTACTCTCCACCAAATAAAGATCCTCAAAATAATCTGTGTTTCTTTCCTGATTAACCCCATAAAACCCTGATGACCCTCAAAGCCTCTAAAAGAAATGTTCACCATCTCTGCCACACTGTAGAGAATGATATGTAGGAAAATGTGAACATCTGAGTGCTCAAAGGAGGCCTGAATTAAACACAAGAATGAAATTTACATTGCTGACTATCATCTGAGCAATTCATAGGCTCAACACGTTGCCCAAAAAAGTTTGAATTTGCCTTATAATAATATTAATTACACTCATTTCTCTATGCTGTTTAGTGAAAAAAGTCTTGTGTTTAAAACTATTTGCTAAAAACCTGAGCAAGCGTCAATCCTAGAACTCAAAATTGCAGAGCCAGACTCATAATTATTTCTATATATATATATATATATATGAGATAAAATGATACTTCTCATATGAGAACATCAACTTCAAAACATATAATAATGCTGGAATTGTAATTAGAAATAAAACAATCAGTAGATTTTTTATTCATCAAATTCAATAAATAAGATTCCCTTGGCTTTTTTTAATCTGAAAGCAGATTTGTTGAACAATTCCAAACTAATTTTTATATAGTTTGTCTATTAAAAACATATTTTGTGAAAATTAGTTGAACATCATATTCCAGTAACTACATTAAGTTTTCCAGTTAGAGTAAGTTTGCTTTAAAAATTAATAAAAAGTTTAATTCATGTTGGCTTTTTAATAAATCTTGTAGAAATTAAAAGCTGACATGATTTTTTTTTTCTTTTTTTCCTGCTGCAGGTTAGGGAAACAGTCCGTGATGTGGTGTTCTTGCACAATGAGCTGTTTTTTGCTGCTGCCCAAAAGAAGTATGCCCTTTTCTATAAATAGAATATTCTTCACTATATGAATGCATGTTATTTCTTATGAGAACATTTCTGTTAAGATTCAAAGCTGTATGATAAGAGTATAGGTACATGCTTCCATTTGGATTGGTGCCCATAATTTTTTAGGTGACCTTGATACAAAGCTAAAAAACTTTACTCCCTTAAACCAGTATAGCTGTTGATGCCAGGGCAATGTGGTTCAGGCATGATATTCTGTTTATCTTGGCTAAAAGTTGGAAGTGAAGTTTCAAGCAGGGGTTAGACCTTTGATTTTCCCCAGGAAATAGCGCTTGCCAATTGCCGTATCTGTCTTGACACACTGATAAAATTCAAGGGTTGCTTTAATATGATCATTTTTTTTCTTCTCTCAAATGGCCTACATTGAACCTGTCGTTCAGTCCTGATTCTGCTTTGTGTCCATTAATCTGTTGGAACCCCTCTCCTCGGTCATTTTGTTCTGTTTCAATATGTTTATCACCTCAGTTACAGTGACTGATTATCCTCCACTACAACTAGGCTTCTGTTTTGCTATCTGATCTTCTAGTGACATGCCATTGTTTTCTTGATGCAGGTCGTTTTAAATTGATATAGTGAATCTGTATGCAAACTGTTGCATTATAGGTTTTATATCCTCCCGAAGGTCTACTTGCAAAATTTCCATATTTAGTTTTAAGACTTACAATAAAACAGTTATCTGACCAAATAAGTTGGGGATTTTAGTCATACTGTACATATTGTTTGTTCTTTTGACACAAGTCTGGAAGTAACTTTCTCTGAGACTTCAGGCTGTTTACTTGTGTTTGTTTTATAATTTTTTTTAAGAGAGTTTTTTTTAAATGAAAAAAAGAATTTTTATTTTTTATTTTTAACTTTTGTTTAAAATAAAAAAACTACTGTTCTCTTTTTCCTTTTAAATCCTCATCCAAATAAAAACCCTACTCTCGTTCTACTGCCTTTTAAGTCTATATATGTATTTTATGATTAATTTTAGGATAAATTTCATTCACCTCCCCATAGGTTTGAGCTAAATACTTAGCTACCATAAGTTTGCAATTTCATCAAATACCTCCCTTATTTTACATTAAGGGAAAGATGAGTGGAAATAACAAATAAGAAGGGCCAGAGATGTATTTGATAAAATTTCAAACTAATGGTGACTAGGCGTATTTAGCCCAAACTTCAATTGAGTGAAATTAACCATTAACTTTATAATGTAAAGTTTTTTAATTGAATTATATTTTATTAAAAGATAAGCTTTTAGAATTTTATAACATGTGAAATTTTGGGACACTAAGAGCCCATTTGGTAGTGATTCTAAGAAGCGATTCTAATATTTTTAGCACTTGAAAGTTTTTATTTTTCAAGTGTTAAAAGGGGTAGAAACACTTTTTAAAATCACTGTCAAACATGCTCTAAATTTGTTAGGAGAGTTTTGCTTAGAAAAGCTTCTCTCTCTCTCTCGCTCTTTTTTTTCTCTAGAAATTTTAGCATTATTTTGTTGTTGATTATTTTATGTATTGATCTAGACTTAAATGGAAAATCTGAAATAAGTTTATTAAACTTTAAAGAAGATTAGAAAATTTGATGAAATTAATGGAGTTGGAAGATATTTGAATCTAAATTAAATATGAGAAATTACTCAAAGATAATAGTAATTAAAAAAGGGGCAATACACACATACAGGGAAGTTTGTTTGTGCAAATGAATACCTTTTTTTTTTTTTTTCCTCTTTCCAAATTAAGAATGTACCAAGAAATCACTCTCTTAGGCATGTATCAAGAAAAAAAAAAAATCCTGATAAATTTTGGTATTTTGAGATGTTTTGTGAAATTATTAATCTTTAAATATTTTATCTTAATTATATAAAATAAGAACAAACATAATATTTATTTTTTTTAAGACATCTAATTACTAATTTTAAAATATTTTTAGCATGTAAACACATGCACTTATGTTAATAAAAACAATCATTCAAACTTGCGTATTTAGCTCCATTCAGATATTAGTATTTCAGATTATTAGGCTGCAGGGTTAAATGATTATGCTTCTAAATACGCCTTATTCTTTCATTTTTGGTGGTTGAATAAATCATATACTCAATCCAGTCTTTCCCACCTGGGGAGGCTTTATTACTTCATTCATGTTTTGCCATCCTCCTGCTACATTAAGCGCCATTTTTCTGTTAAATATAGGCCATTTGGTTTGACCTGGTGCAGTCATTAATTTTTGTAGGACATGAACAACCATCTCAACCCACTTTCTATTATCCTTTTGCTTATAGGACTTCCTTCAAAATTTTCATGGATTCACATACTTTGGTCTTTCCTCTCTTGCCTTCTCATTCATCGATGTTACCCTTTCATTTCAGCCGCACTCATTCTATACCTATGTTTCTTTACCCACATTCTGCACCATAAATCACATCTAGCCTTATCCTTTTCTATTGAAATTCCTTCCAATCTGATGACAGTAAAGATGATCACAGCATACTCGCTTGTTGGTTTGGTTAAAAGATTTGACTCTTAAAAACGCTTTCAGTTTTCCATCTGTGGTGAAACTGTTTAATTTCATTAGTTGTAAAGGATATTTTAATCTTTCTATGTTCTTTCATCAGCGCGGTCAACAATAAGCTGTATGATCAGCAATAGTCTGTTAAATAGATCACCCAATAGTATTATTTGGATCATATAGCTAATAAATCTAAAAACTGACAGGTATCCATATATTTATAACCGGGATGGGACAGAACTTCACTGTCTAAAGGTTAGTATCTCCCCTTAAAGAATTGTTTATGGATCCTCTTGAGCATTCCAGAGGCTTTTCCCTGACTAGTTTGATGGTTCATTATGATACATCTGTCTGTTTTGTTTTCACATCATCTATGGGGGCCTGATGTTTTTGTTTATTTTGTTTACAATGTTTATGGGGCTCGTCATTCTAACTCTCCGTTTCAAATAACTATATTGTTGGTCACTTTTTTTTTTATGAATACAACATATAGGAATAACTCAGATTTATAGCTTTGTAGAAAGTCAAATAAGTCAACTTTTGCATTTTTAGATTGCTATAACCCACTTCTGTTCTTGACTCTTTCAAACCAGTTTACCCACAAGTTAGTAAGGATAGCTCTTATCCAGAATGCTTTCATTCTCTGGCTTCTTCTCCCAACCCTCTGAATGGAAATAATAAATGCATCTGTAATGCCCCAAGAAGAGAACCACACCCTGTGTCTTCGTCCAGAATTGGTGGTTGATTTAGTTGTAAGGTTTCCTTTTTTTAGATTTGATAGATTCAGTAAGTTGTTCCACTTATTTGATAGTTCCTTATTGATAGGGCTGTATGTGGGCTACACTTTCAAACTAAAATTAAGGATAATTTTTTTTTCTTTGATAAGTAAAAAAGATAAAATTGTATTGAAAAGAGCTGCCAAAACAGCGACTCAAAGTATATAAAGAAGATACACCTCCCCCATCAAACACAGAGTAAGAAAAACCCCACCCTCAACGAGAACCCACCCAATCAAGGAAACCAACTAAAGTCGAAGGACCATCTTTTATGAACAAATTTGTCTCCGACCAAAGCAAGAACACAAAAGAACTCTTAAGTCTTTGGATGGACAACACATCATCTTCAAACGCAATACTATTCCTAGCCTTCCAAACCGTCCAAAAAATACATAAGGGACCTGCTCTCCAAACTTCCTTTCTCTTTTTTCCCACCAAAGACCTATTCCAGCTCAACAGCGTCTCTTTAATAGTGGCTGGCAGCACCCACTGCACCCTAAAGAGAGAAAAAAACAATGCCCATAAAGTCCTTGTCTTGCCACAATGGAGAAGGATGTGATCTATCGATTCTTCATGCATTTGACAAAGGTAACATCTATTCGTTAAAGGCCATCCTCTTTTCTGGAGTTGGTCCAAAGTAAGAGCTTTTCCCCATGTTGCTTCCCACCCAAAAAAACTCACTTTAGGCTGCATGCAAGTTTTCCAAATAACATTTCATGGGAAAGAGACTAAAGGGCCAGAACCTAACTAAAAATAAGGATACTATTAAAGAGTATGATATACATTGTGAATCCAAATCCTACAAGCTTGAACTTTTAGGAAAATTGGTTGTTCAATGATATCAGAGCCTTGTTGGTGGGAAGTCATGTGTTCGAACCTCACCGCATAATTGTTTCCCTAATTTATTAAAGAGGCTAATTATGGTTGCTTTCCTACATACCTATGTATTTCTCCACATGTGGGTATGGGGCCGTAGGTTACAGAGGGTATTAAGGAGCATGATATACATTGTAAACTCAAATTCTACAAGTTTAAGCTTTTAAAAAAATTAGTTACCATAAAAAAAGGGTTTAAGCTTTTAGGAAAATTAGTTGTTCAATAGATACAAAAATCATTTACCTCAAAGAAGCTCAAGTACAGGTTCATCAAAAACTAGGTAGAGAAGCTGGCTTCTTATCCAGAATTCTGATGTCATCAATAGCAGTATGCTTTGATTGCCTTCCCACTTGTTGAAATCAAATAATATTTGAATGCCATATTGTTCCATCACTTGGATGTTTTATGCTTGCATTTGTCTTGGAATTAATTTATGAAGTTTGATGCACAGAGGTCTAGCTTGATACATGCCAAACAGGCTGATATTATTATGGAACATAAACTGTATGCCATCATGTCAGAAGCATAGGTCCTTTGCATAGACTTTCTCTATTTTGTATCATGCTGATGTCTGGTTATCTCTCCAGTTAGAATCTGTAATGGTAGGACCCTTGTGATTCCACATACATGTGCACCTTCCTCTCATTAGCTGTGTCCAGATTCTGATACATGATGGAGTTACCTAGCTTTTATCTTATGTAGTTTCCTTGCATTTCATATTTACTTGAGTTGCTTATGGTCTAAAGCTCTTTCTGTCCTTCAGGAGCATGGTTCAGTACTAAAACTTCAGTTTCTGAAAAACCATTTCCTCTTAGCATCCATAAATAAATTTGGGCAGCTTCATTACCAAGATGTTACTATGGGTGAAATGGTTGGTAACTACCGGACTGGTCTAGGCCGTACTGCTGTAATGCAGGTGAATCCATTCAATGGAGTTGTTGGTTTGGGTCATTCTGGTGGTATAGTGACCATGTGGAAGCCTACCAGCTCTGCTCCCCTCGTGAAGATGCTGTGTCATCATGGACCCATCTCAGCTTTAGCATTCCACCCCAATGGACATCTCATGGCCACAGCTGGCATGGATAAGAAAATCAAGCTTTGGGACTTGAGGAAATTTGAGGTTCTCCAAACTTTACCAGGCCATGCCAAGACCTTGGACTTCAGTCAGAAAGGTTTGCTTGCCACTGGAACTGGCTCATTTGTACAAATTCTCGGAGATTTCTCAGGGACTGAAAATTATAGTCGGTATATGGGTCATTCCATGGCGAAAGGCTACCAGATAGGAAAAGTGCTGTTCCGACCATACGAAGATGTTCTGAGCATAGGGCACTCTATGGGTTGGTCTTGTATTCTCATCCCTGGATCTGGAGAACCCAACTTCGATTCATGGGTGGCAAACCCGTTTGAAACATCAAAACAGCGGAGAGAGAAGGAAGTACACTCTCTTCTCGACAAGCTCCCGCCTGAAACAATTATGCTGGACCCCACCAAGATTGGTACAGTGAGGCAATCAAGGAAGAGAGAGAAGCCAACAAAGCAGGAGAGAAAGGCCGAAATGGAGGCTGCTGTGGAAGATGCCAAGAGCATTCCCCTGAGGAAGAAAATGAAGGGGAAGAACAAGCCGAGTAAGAAAGTGAAGAAGAGGGAGGAGGCAGTTGCCAGAGCCAAGAAGCCATTCCTGGAGCGGCAAATGGAGGAAGAAAATTTGTCTACAAAGAAACAGAAAATAAGTGGGGAAATTGAACTGCCCAAATCTCTACAGCGCTTTGCTCGCAAGAAAGCAACAACATGATTATAACAATATTTTGTGAAGCTTATACTATAGTTTTGTTTTTCCCTCCTCTCCACTCCATTTGCCCCCTTTTTGGTGTTCATCTGATCTAAAATGTATTTTATTTTCCAATTTTTTGTTGTGTACTTGAGAGATAAATTAGATTAGATCGGCGGAAACATGATTAATGCAGTGAGTCGACCCAAGTTGTTGGGATTTTGAGCAGAATTTGATCGGAAACTAAATTGGGCAAATTTCACTAACTATGTTTAAGATGGGTATGGTCGACAATGGAGGTGGTAGGTGATACTGATAGCTCTACAAGGCCGCCACCGGCAAAAGCCATTCCTACGACTCATCTAATCCCTAAATCACCTCACAGAGGGCTTTGAATCTCTGTGGGAATTGTTTATCAACTTGAAAACAAGATTGGTAATTTTTATTTTTGTTTTTTAATTTTGTGAGAAATGGGTGTTTTTGAAAAATATATTTTATTATTTTCAGTTGTTTTTTTCTCTTGTATTTTTGGGGTTTTAAAAAATAATTGTATAAATATGGAGAATAATTGAATATAAAAATTATTTGGAAACACAAAAAAAAAAAAAAAGATTTTTTTTTATTTTCCTTCAAATTTTGAATTTTATAATTTATGCATTAATATGTATATTTTTGTTAGTTTTATTTTAGTGATGTTCTTTCTTTTAACTTTAATATGTTTTGATTATTTTATTTTGTGAAGTTATAATAGTGAACTATTTCAAAATGGTAACTTTGATAATTCATATACTTATATTTGATCATTTTAAATATTACTTTAATTAATGAGTACATAAAATTGAATTATTTTTAGAGAATTTCTATTTTATGATTATATTTATGAGTGTATAAAAACTTACTTTTTCATAACTCTAGACTTGAGTTTGGTGCAAATGTGGCTTCTATGGCCTAAAAATTATCATTTATAAACATCCATCCAAACATATTAACAAAATAGGCTTTTTCATATTATTATTATTATTAAAAAACTATGTTTACTGCTCCATAATTAGAAGTTAGAAGTTACAGTTTCAATATAGATTTTAAAAGGGTTAATTTCATTGACTTCTTTTGAAATTTTGACTAAATACACCTCACTCTTATTGGTTTGGATTCTTTGGAATATTTTCACCTCATTTTCCTCTAATTAAAAACAAGAAAAGTATTTAATGAAATTTCAAATTAACGAGAATCGATTGCCGTTAGTTAAAACCCAGGGAGGGAGTGAGTAAAATTATCATTTAAAAAAAAAAAGGATTTAGAAGTCTTGTTTAGAAAGTACACTTCGGTGCAAAAGCAGAAATCTTGTGCACGCATTTGCTCTATCTAGAGTCATGGTCGTAAAGAAATGGCTTGTCTACTGGTAAATTTTTATGCACACTAAATGAGAACTACTGTTTGGCTTTTTTTGGGTCCCAAACCTGCATTTTCGGTGACTGTTGGGGAATTAATGCTTCCTCAGTCATCATAAAAGAAGCTGTATAGAGCAAAAATGGGGAGACAATCGCTTCACACCATGAGCTGGGTGGTATCAACAACACCGACAGCCATATCCTTCTCCATCTACAGTTACACTTCCACTTCCAGATTCTCTTCCTTACGCCGTCTTCCAAACCCTAATCTTTCTCTCAATGCTCTTCCATGGCATCCTCGCTCCCGCCCTCTCACTTTCCGCACAGCTGCGCTGCTCCAGGACGCCGGAGCCGCCGCGGTGGTCACGGCCGGAGCCTACGGCCTCGGTCTCACTTTCGATAATCTCACCCAGCGCAAGATCATTGAACAGGTCGCCTACTCTCTCTCTGTCTTTGATTTGAATTCTTTTGTTATGATGAAAATACGGTTCTTGAACTACTTTTTGATTCATTCTGGCTACAATGAAGAGGTTTTTGATGCAAGTGAAGTCTGATATTAGAGAATTTTGATGTGTGTTGTTGAATTGAAGAGGTTTTGAGCTCTTTGTATTGCTGAAACTTTGTTAATGATTTGAACTGGTTTGTGAAGGGAATAATTAGAGCCGAGTGCCACTTGTGTCACATTAAATGCAATAGGAACTGTAGTTGCCTCCCATCCAGCCAACAGAACTTTAAGACTCATTTAACTCGTGAGTCTTCTGTTGCTGCCTCCCGTCCAGCCGACTCAACTTTAAGACTCATTAAAATTGCATATGATAAAAATATGTGATAGTGTCTCTAGCTTCCATGGATTTGTTCCTCCCCTGGTGGAAAAGAAACTACTCCATGCCCCAATCCTAAGCTTCCCACCATAGATGGAACTCAGTTGGCTTTAGGATCAATTCAATCCATGGGTTTGGTCAATTAATTACTCACTTCTGCTCTGCAGTAAGCATGCGAGTGAAATAGCTCCTTGATCATTTTTGTATCTGAACACACTTATCAAATCTAACCTTTTCCCTGAGATTGGTTCATCAATCACAAACTGGCCAATGGTGGTTTAGTCAATGGAAAGGAAGTACAATACAATCAGGAAAGGAGTTAGCCAACCTAGCTTGGAAATGGGGAAAGACTACCTAAAGACTCCTCTGCTTGTATGCTGCAGGAGCTTCCGCCTTTTTCTTTTTTTCCTTTTTGGCTGTGGGATTTTGGGTGCTGTATGGTGTCTGGTTCCTTCAACCTATTCCCTGTTGGTGTCGTCTTGAATTCTATATGTCAAGTTTTATAACTAAATAAAATTGAGTCCCATGAAGTGTTCCCACATATCTTTTTCAAAAATAAATCATACCAATTTACTTATCATCTTCTTGGTAAACAAGAAATAAATTAAACCAATAAGTTAAATTTTAGCTGGAGTAGTGTTGTAAGTCATCATGGTTATTGAAATTAATGTTGTTGAGGCAGTCATTTCCTTAAACAATTGAAGCATTTTATATAATAGTTCATGGAAGTAAGTATGTTTGCTTTGGCTTAAATGGTTAAATTTTTATGTTTAACAACGCGATTTCAAAAGTTATGGCTTAAGCTATAGAAAACAATGCATCCTCTATTTTGAAAATGAGTGCATGTGTAAAAGATGATTTTTTATTTTTATTTTTTAAAGCATATTTGTCTATCCTTAATATCTTTTCAAAATATGTTAGATTTTGATTTCTCTTAGAGTTTCAATTATGAGAACAAAATCAATATTTTTTAAAGCATTCGTTTATCAAGTCAAAATGTTTTTTGCATTATCAATGTACCCATTCAAATTAAACATCAATTGAACATTATCTATTCATGCAATACTATAACAGATTAAATGTTTGCAAAAGTAAAATAATTGTAATCAAGTTATAACTTGACTACTAAAATTTGATTTTGAAGTTAAGAATGAAAGTTGAGAAAGTCAAAGAGAAAAAAGAAAAGCACATTCTAAAATCAATTAAGAAAAAGCAACTAGATTAAAGTAATGATTTTTATTTTTCGTAAATTCCTATCCAAATAATTTGAAACTTTTTTCAGAAGTAGTAGTATTAGTAGTAATAACAATTATCATCATCATAATAATAATCCATTGTGACTAATGTGCTACACTCATAAAAGATGCCATAAGCAACAAATTATAATTGGCCACCTATTTGTTTGATATCAACTTTCTATATTAGCTCCATAAGATTTTTCTAACGTCATAAAAACTATTATTAGGTGACCCCAAGATTTTAGTCTATTTTTCTTTGTAGAATTTATTGTTTTGGCAGTGAAATATTTTTTAGTGAGGAGGTAACAGTAGAAATTTGGGAGTTAAGGCTACTAATTACTGAGATACTCATCTTCGGCTTAAGAAGATGAAGATGTTCAAACATGATCTGGCAACGTCCCCTTTTCTTAGTGGTTGTGATACAGCAGAAAAGAATGGGAAAGAGGGAATAGAGAAAGAAATAAAAGGAAAAAAAAAAAGACTCTTGGAATAAATTCAAGAGAGACTTTCTGAACAACTAATTTTATTCAATGAGTAATGAATGAATAACTGTCTATAATCTTAGGTATTTATAAAGTTAATTTTGATCCTAAATATAATAGGAAAACAATCCTAATCATACTTAAATTATTCCAAATAGGAAAATATTAAATACAAGCCAATAAAATAAAAATAAAATCTTAATTAGAATATAAATAAAGTCTAATCATAATAGGAAGCTTGAATACATGGAAATCTAATCTCATTTCTTTCCAAATTGTAAACTCATTTTATCTTCATTACACTAAGGTGGTTTGGCCTTAACATAGTTCTTGAATGCTCTTGTATCAGTTCCTCCAAGTAGGGAAAAACTTGGTTCCAACAAGAAAACTTTTGCTATTTCAGCATATATTGCAGGATTGGTCTTTCTCAACTCTACCTCAGCAAACCAAGTATTTTCACCAGCTGGTTTGCCCGTCCACTTCACTGAAAATCGCTCATATTGGTTGCCTCTTCTTAACCTCACCTCCTTGACATCTAATGAGTCTTCAATAACATCTAATGGCCTTTTAGGAAGTTCATGCACTTAGACTTCAGTTGGAATTTCCTTTCTGTTAAACCCTTCATATGAAAATAAGTTAGGGGCATTGAAGATTGATCTGATTTGCAAATCTGATGACAACTTTATCAAGTATGCATCCGAACTAATCTTCTTTAGAACTTTGTATGGTCTAAACTTCCGTGAGTTGAGCTTGTGATAAGTACCTTTAGGAAATCTTTGTTGCCTCAAACACACTAGTACCATGTCCCTTTCTTTAAATTATTTGGCCTGTCAATGTAAATTTGCCTCTAATGCATATAATTCATTGCTAGCTGGGATGACGGCCCAAACTTCTTCATGATTTGTCTTATGTGTACAGCAAAGGTATCCTTATCTTTGCTCGGTGTAGTTTCTTGTGGTAGTGGAACTAAGTCAAGCACATGTTGAGGTTTGAGACCACAGGCCACTTCGAATGATGTCTTCTTCATGGGCCCATTTATTGAAGTATCGTAGGTGAATTCTGCTTGTGGTATGATAGGTTTCCAAACCTTCACATGGTTTCTGACAAGACATCTTAACATGTTGTTACCCAAGCTATGATTGACTACTTTGGTTTGTTCATATATTTTTGAATGACACATGCTAGAATATTTCAATCCAGTTCCAGGTTTATGCATTATCAATTCCTTTTAAATAAGTAACCATCATGCACCATGTTTGGCAACCCCTTCTATTTGATTATTCCATGCAATTCCATCATGATATGACTGAAATATTGATCAATTACCATACAAATTTTTTAGCTCTTCGAATCTTATGATTTGGGTCCTGATCATAGTTAACAATAAAACACCCTATTTAATGCACAAGCATGGGAACAGACTATAGAGGGTGGTAGATGGAGTCCCCGCCTTTTGAGATAGATAGTTCAACTATTGGGAGCTTAAGGAGACTTTATTATGGAAATTGCACTCTTTGCTTGTTTGTAGTGATAGGGAGGACAAGTTGAGCATAATGGTTAGCATTAGGCTAATTTTCACTAAAGAATACCAAAGTTCTTCTTTCTTGACTAAGAACAACCCCTATTCCCACATGTGACGTACAACACTCTAAGATGAAAAGTTTGTCAAAATTCAATAAAGCAAGAATTAGTGCTTCTGTCATTAATCCTTTAATAAGATTTTGGAATCCTCATATAAAACATAAAAGAATTGGTAACATCCAATAAGTGGCGATTTTTCCTTTGAACAATCCCATTTTGTTGGGATGTATAAATGCACAAAAATTGGTGGACAATTCCATTTTTAGTATAAAAAGAGGAAAGAGAACAATCATTATTCAAGGGCATTATCAAATCGAAGAATGCCAATTGAACTACCAAATTGATTTTTTATTTCTTGATAAAAAGGTTTCAATACATGAGGCAAATCAAACCTTTCTTTAGGTAAAAATAACCAAGTGACTTGAGAACAATCATGAATAAAACTAACAAAGTACCTAAACTCCTGAACATTAAGGATGCGACATGGACCCTAAACATTTGAATGAAATAAAGCAAGGACTTGGAGCCGGGGACATCTATCTCTTTTCCTTGGAGCAACATATGGAAGGCGTGGGTGCATCCTAGAGTTAGCTTCTTCGCTTGGGAAACATAAGATCAAGTCCAAAAACGGGGGTGGTCTTTGGCAAATAGATGCTTTTTGTGTCATGTCAAGGAAGAATCCATAAACCATCTCCTTGTCCATTGTGTAAAGACGAGTCTTGTGGGAGTTGTTTTTTGCCCTTTTTGGGGTGTCTTAGGTACTACCATCGTCAGTTAGAGAGACTCTGTTAGGGTGACATAGTTTATTTGGAAGGTAAGAAATAGAATCACCTTTGAGGGGGAAGAACTCTCAATCCAAAATCTAAAAGGTTCTTTTGTTTGTTGTCTTTGATTGAAAACAAAAGGGTGTATAGATGATATTCCTCTAACTCTTTTTAGTTTTCTAGATTGGCTAGGCCCTTGGTGAGGGTGGGTTGGTTTAGTTCCGTTTTTTTTTTTTTTTTTTTGTAACTTTGGCTTATTGTGGTGTTTGTTGGTGGTAGCTGTATACGTTTTGCATATCTTGGGTTGCTATTTTAGTGGCCCTTTTTAATATATCTTCTTTCTATCTATTAAAAAAAAAAAAGGACTTGGACTCTATTATTAATCCTAGATGGAAAAGATAACCTATGATGTTTGCTAGGTTCACACAACTCATACTCAAGCTTATTGGACTACTTTGAAGACAATCCCAAGGAATGTAACTGCTCAAAAGAAGTATGACTCAATCTGTAATGCCATTGAAGAGGAGCAATAACAAAGAAACAATAACAACATCAGACATCTTCCTACCATGAGATTGAAATATAGACTATAGGGATAATAAAGCCCATCTTGCTTTAATTCTCCACCAATCATCTTGTTTGTGCGAGGATCCTAAAAAACACAATAAGAAAAAATGATAGCAACACAATTAAATTGCTTGGTAAGCTGACTAGTAGATAATAAATTAATAGAAACTTTAGGAACATAAGAAGAAGACCCATCAACGAGAAAGGATTGAGGATGTATTAGAAGACTTTTTTTTTTTGATAAGTAAAGAAAATTCATTTAAAAAGAGACGCCTAAAGAGCGACTCAAGGTATACAGCCTATGTAAGGTATACAAACCTATACACCCGCCACCAAAAGAGACCAAAAACATATAAAGACCCACCCACCAAAAGGCCCAACATCTTACAATGATCCCACCCAATCTATAAAATTCACCAAAGTTTGAGGGCATTCTACTATAAACAGCTTTGCCTCAGACCAAAGCGAGCATAAAAAGGAATATTTCAACCTCTGTATTGATATAACATCATCCTTGAAGGCTAAACGATTTCTCGCCTTCCAAACCGTCCAAAAAATATGCAAGGGCGCCGCCCTCCACACTTTCCTGTGTTTCTTGCCCACAGAAGAAGTCTGCCAACCAAGCAAGGTCTCTCTAACTGAACACGGCATCACCCAAGACACCCCAAACAAAGAAAAAAGCAACTCCCATAAGGCCCTTGTTTTGGAGCAGTGGAGCAACAGATGATCTATGGTCTCCTCCTTTTCCATACACATGTAACATCTATTAGCCAATGACCATCCTCTTCTCTGAACAAGATCTAGGGTAAGCGCCTTGCCCCATGCGGCCTCCCACGCAAAAAAGCTGATTTTGGGTTGTACCCACACCTTCCAAATGCAGCTAGATGGGAAAGAACTAGGGCAGTCCGCTTCTAGAGCAAGGTATAGAGACTTAGCCGAAAAAATTCCACTCTTTGTTTCAGTCCAAACTACCTTATCATCTTCGTCGCCAATGACTCTCTTCCCATGAAGACACCCCAAAAATAATTCCGCCTCCTCCATCTCCCAATCATTTAGGGCTCTTGAAAAACAAGGGTTCCAACCCCCTCTACCCCCTTGAGAAAATGGGGAGGACTTTCCAATCATATTATAAGAAGTTGCAAATCTATAACTAAGTGGAACAAAACTAACCAAAATTAAGAAGGGCATGTGTATTTAAATGTGCTAAGGTGGTAGTAGGAGCATTGATGTTGGATCGCAAGGAAGTCTGCACTAGTTTGTTATTATCATCTAAAGATAAGGTAATAAACTCTCTTCTACCACTTACAGGTTGAACAAGAGTAGGAACATCAACTCCACCATCGAAAAAAGAGACAACCTAATTAGCCCATGTAAGATGGCTGAACTCATGTCAATATTTATCATAGGTATGATTAGTCCTACCATAGTGTGAACATTGCCTATCACTTCTACCTTTGCCTTTACCTCCTCCTAAACCTCGTCCTCAACCTCAAATAAAAGGACCACCTCTACCTTATCTTGTGGATCTAAGTTTAGAAATATCCTTACAATCATTCCTAGATGAAAAGGATTGTAGATCAATGTGCTGAAGACAAGCATAAACATTACTGAGAGATGGTAACTTTTTACTAACAAGTATACTATGTTTGACCTTAGCATATTCAAAATCAAGATTAGAAAGAAGTTTAGCAATTTGGAATTCTTCTCTTTGCCTTCTTTAAACCTCAACATCAACATACAATGGTTGATATGCATTCAATTCTTCCCGAATCTCTTTCAAGGATGCATAGTGCCCACTCAAAGGTCTCCCATTCAGTTTTGCCCTAAAAATATTTTCATACTGTTGATAGATTGCTGCAATATTTTTTTCTTGAGAGTATGCCTCTCTAACCACATCCCATATCTACTTAGTAGTTTTTAGAAACATGAAATTAACACTAACATAGGGTTCCATATTGTTCCACAACTATGTTATAATCATGAAGTCATCTTGTTTCTAGTCATTAAAAATTTTAAATTCCCAAGGGGAGGATCTTCTATGAGATGTAGTTTTTCGTTTTCCCTAATATACACCCTCACGACTTTAGCACATCATAAATAATTAGGTCCTTTTAGCTTAACTAAAGTAATCTGAATACCAACAATATCTCCAGATTTGTGATTATTGCTAGGTTGCATCTTTGTTAATTATTGAAGGAAGAAAAGAAAGAATATTGCACTTAAAAATTGAAACAAAGGGATGTTAGGAAACCGTCAACACTAACACATGGTTGCACTATACTTGAATCACATGTTAGAACCAATCACGTAGGTACTATTGTTGGATGTCACTGTGGCAATATTGTAGCAGACCAATTAATTACTACTTAAGAAGAGCATATTATAAATAGTAATTGTCATACATTTCACATCTTTTGAGTAGTAATTATGTTTAAAATATCCAATTAATATGGTTGTTGCCCTTGCAAGAGTTACTAACAAGTTTTGTGATGTTTGGAGTAATTTTGAGGTGTGATTTTGATGAATGGGTGACAAAAGAGATGAATCGACTTGAAGAGGGCAAATAATGTTGATGATGAGCCAAGTGCCTAATGGAAGAAGCAATGTTATTGGTTTGGATCAAGATTTGGTTTGATTGGAGGTAGCTAACTTGGAGTCAAAAGAAAAAAATTGAAAAAATGACAAAGAGGAGTTAAAAAATCATATATTGCGATTTCGCATGACTGTGCAAATTGGATCAAAAAGAGGAATCAATTGCAATAAAAAAAATGGATTTCGCACCACTGTGAGAAATTTCGCATGAAGCTATGAAATGATCCAAAAAGCCACCTGCTGCTACTGCTCATGTTGGAATTTTGCATGACTATGCAAAAATGATGGTCCTTATGTGAAATGATCCAAGATCATGCGAAATGGTGATTTTGATGCTAAACTCCAAATTTTTGAATCTGGAAAGTTCTAGAAGACTAATGTGAAGTTGTCAAGTGTCCATTTGAACTTAGCCTATAAATAAAAACTTGAATTTCTCATAAGGAGCTTTTTGGCACTTTTGATTTTAGAATTTTTCTAGAAACTCTCTCTCAATAGAATTCTCTATTTTTTTTTCCTCTTATTTTCTTGGTATCTAAACATGTGTTGTGAGATCAAATCTCCAACCATGAGTGACTAAATCTCGTTTTTCTCGGAGAAAAGAGGATCTAAAGGCAAGAATTATGGTGAATTAGCGAAATGAACTTTGATTGCAAAGGTAATTTAATCTAATTGATTGATTAATTGAATTTTGGAGAGTTTCCTCTTCAAATTGTTTTGAATGACTATTACAGTGCAAACTAGGTAGATTCATTAAATTTTTAAAACTAGATTTAATGATATTGAATAGTTGCATTGTATGAATCATTGGAAGATGATTTAAGATGAATGGAATACACATGAATTGAATTGGTCTTTTAGATTAAATCACCTAATTTGAAGAAAAATTGGATTTAGACTTAAAGCTAAATCAAAATTCGGTTTAGATGGGAATTTAGATTCTTAATGTAACTCGATGAAGAATAGATCTTACCACCTATTCATCATTGAGATTGTTTTCTAGAAAATCCTAACTTTGAGAGTTTGTTGTTTATTAATTTTCTCTCAAAGTTTGATTGTAGTTCTTCCCAATTTGAAATCATTGTTATTTTCATTTCATCATGAATTGTCAATCCAGTTTCATTTGATGACTATCATTTATTTTCCTTCCATTCAAGCCTTAGTTACCGAAAATAATTCATCCTAATGGACGACACCTAAAATGACTATACTATCGTAACTTTTGCTAAAAACCATTTTTGATCGGACGAGTTATCTTAGCATGGTTGAATTAGGTTATAAATTTTGTTTTGATATGATAAACGATGAAAAACCATTGATCACCAATGTAGCAGCACTATAGCAAATTATTGTATCAATGTCACAATATGTTACTGTAGCAGTGCAAAGAAGGATAGTGGAAGGTGTTAAGGCTAGGTTTTTTCCCCATAAGATTAGGGTTCTAGATCAAACTTGCTTTGATACCATGTTGAGTGAGAGAAAAAATAGTATTGTATTTTTCAAGAAAAGAGTACAAAGCATCTATACAAACTTTTATAAAAGAAACAAAAAGACTAAACTACTTCTTACTAAATAACTACTAATAACTCTTTAACAAAAGTTTTTATTAACAATCACTGAAATGAAATATCTTATTTGGACTTATTGAGTAGTGAGACTGAAATTCTTGGTTCATAAAATTCTTGCCAAATGCAGATGTCACTTATGGGACCACTGGAGTGTCAGAATAGGGATGTTTCCTTACAGAATTGTGGAATTATGAATTGTAGGAAGTCCTCAATTTTAGTATGTTGAAGAATTTTACAACCCACATTTGGAATTTGAAGGACAAATGTGGTGTTTATTAGCTTTTAGGAACTTGGGACAGGAGCCTGTTTTTGGTGAAACTAGGAAAAGAAGCTTGGGTATTTGACGTCATGCATTATTGGATCTTTATTCAAAATGAAACAGGAAGCTTTTTATTTTTTTATTTTTTTATACACAAATAAAATATGTACCGAACAAGCTCCTGGCAGAAGGAGACACAAGCCAAGTACACAATTTGAGTGTACAAGGAGTAACAAAACACAAACGTGAAAGGTAATAATCAATTCTAACAAACAGAAACTTCCATCTCTGAAACAACAGTCACCAACTAGACATTTGACCATGAAAAGGAGATTATTAGTTTTGTTATGTATCTTGGCAAACAGATGTTGCATTTCTAATACTAAAACAACAGAGAAGAACATAGAACTTTGAAAGTTATATTTGTAATTTTCTTTTCTGAGGTAAAATGTTCTCTCATTTTAGAATGCTGCCTCCTTTTCTTCATTGACAATTCTTCTTCATCTCCCTGTTATTTGAAGCAGAGTTTGAGCAGAAAACTGGTCCATATATTGTCTGGGTTGCTTTTCATGGTTTCTTGGTCAATTTTCAGGTCTGCTTTCTGTATATAAGACACATTCTTAGACTTGCTTGGATTTTGATATTCTTACACTACTTCACCTGATTGTTTTAATCCTAAAATAGCACCTCAACAGAGGCTCGCTACTTTGCTTCTTTGGTTCCTGTTGTCAATTGCTTAAGGTTAGTCATATATGGCCTCTCTTTAGCTACCGATGAAGGACTCATAAAATCTGTTACTCGAGAAGGAAAGCCAGAGTAATTTTTCCTATTGTCATCATCAAGCTCTTATGACTTCCTTTCTTCTTGATTCAAAGGGACATTATCCGTGATTTAGCTTCATTATTTAACACTTGCAGGGAATTGCTTAGAGGCCCTTTATATTACGTCCTGATTTTGCTTGTATGCACTATGGTCTTCTGGCGTGAGTCTCCTATTGGGGTGATCTCATTGTCAATGATGTGTGGTGGGGATGGTAACTCCTCTTGTCCAACTTGGCAGTCTGTTTCTTCTTCCAATCATTTATCTCTGACTCAGTGGTTTTAGGCATTGCTGACATCATGGGAAGAAGATTTGGGTCCCTAAAGCTTCCTTATAATCAACAGAAGAGCTGGGCTGGTAGCATTTCCATGTTTGTATTTGGCTTCTTGATTTCAATTGGGTGGGTTTTGAACCCCTTCTTTCCGCCAACGTCAATGATGGTATTTTACTTGCTCCATAAGGATTTTCGAACTTGGCATGAGAATTTTCCTTCATTTTGTAGGATGCTTCACTACTTTTCAGCCCTGGGGTACTTCCAGTTAGATTGGTTTTGGACAATGGAAAAAGTTGCATTAATTTCCTTGGTGGCAACAGTGGTTGAGTCTCTCCCTACTACAAAGGTAGTAGATGACAACATATCCGTCCCTTTGGCAAGCATGGTAATGGCATTTTTGAGTTTTGGCTTTTGACTCGTCATGTTAGAAACATTAAACTTCTTCCCTTCTATTTTTATTTATTTATTTATTTATTTTTCTTAGTTGGTTGCGAGGCTTTTAATTGCCCTATAAATCCATGCCTCATACCTTCATTATTGTACTAAAACTCTTGAAATGAATGAATAGGACTCTCTTCATTAGCACCTTTACTTCCATGTTTGATGGGCTACTAATGGGATTCTCGGGCCTGTAAGTATCTAGTGTATGACTCTTATCCTCATATTTCAATAATT
The DNA here is from genome assembly GCF_030704535.1 of Vitis vinifera. Classification (NCBI taxonomy): domain Eukaryota; kingdom Viridiplantae; phylum Streptophyta; class Magnoliopsida; order Vitales; family Vitaceae; genus Vitis; species Vitis vinifera. The sequence goes on from NC_081817.1 coordinate 7,657,622, forward strand.
TGAACTTCCTAATGGTTTTTGCATGAATTTCTGTATTTGATGAGAATTACTATCACTTCATCTGGAGCAGAGAAAGGCAAAACTAGTGCTGAAATATGTCCTTTGTGTTCCTTGCGTGTCTGCTCCAGTTATACTATAGACTATAGTTTTGTTCTATATATTGTAGACATTTTCTATATAGGTTTGAGATTATAGGATTGTCTGACCCAAAATAGTGTGTTTTAAAAAAAAATTCCAAAAAATAAAGTTGTTTTGAAAATAATGTCCGATCTAATGCGTCTGTGCCACATAAGCTGCCATGTCATAAAACCGTAGTTGGTGACTACGGTTTGATTTTTCTAAAGTGGTTAGAAACCATAGTTGCCAACCATGGTTTTAATTTTAAATTTAAAGCCGTAGTTGGTGATTACGGCTTTGATTTTTTTTTAAAATGGTCAAAGCCGTAGTCACCAACTGCGGTTTTAACTTTATATATATTTATATATAACTTTAATTTTTTTAATAAAAATATTATATTATTTTGATTTTAAATATATTTATTTCATTATTTTAAAAATAATAATATACGAAATTAAATAATTGATATTTTTAATTTGATATAAAAATATATTTTTAAATTTTATTAAAATAATAGGCACTATATTTAATATAAATATAATTAATTAATTAAAATAAAATATAATAATTTATATTTATTTAAAATAAATAAATTATAAATGCCTATTTAGAAAAATAAAAAATTAATATAAATTATTATATTAATTAATAATTTTTTATATATTATATATAAGTGGTATTTAATGCCTCTTACACACACACATATATATATATATATAAAAGTTTAATTTAAGTTTAAAATTTATCACATTTTTATTTAAATATATAAATAAATTTTATTAAAACAATTGACACTATATTTAATATAAATATAATTATTTAATTAAAATTAAATATAAATAAAATATAATAAATTATGTTTATTTAAAATAAATAAATTATAAATGCCTATTTGGAGAAAAAAATAATATAAATTATTATATTAATTAATAATTTTTTTATATATTATATGTAAATAGTATATAATATCACACACACACACACACACACACATATATATATATATATATATATATATATATATATATATATATATATATATATATATATATATATAAATTTAGCATATTTATTTAAATATATAAATAAATTATTATCATATCTATATAATATTATGAACTTAAATTAAAATATGATAAATTTTAAACTTAATTGAACTTATATACATGTGACATTATATATCACTTACATATAATATATAAAAAATTATTAATTAATATAATAATTTATATTATTTGTTTTTTAATAGGCTTTCATAATTTATTATATTTTATTTATATTTAAATATAATTAACTAAATATATTTATATTAAATATAGAGTATATTATTTTAATAAAATTTAAAAATATATTTATATCAAATTAAAAATATCAATTATTTAATTTCATATATTATTATTTTTAAAATAATGAAATAAGTATATTTAAAATCAAAATAATATAATATTTTTATTAAAAAAATTAAAGTTATATATAAATATATATAAAGTTAAAACCGCAGTTGGTGACTACGACTTTGACCATTTTAAAAAAAAGTCAAAGTCATAGTCACCAACTACGGCTTTAAACTTAAAGTTAAAACCGTGGTTGGTAACTATAGTTTATAACCACTTTAGAAAAATAAAACCGTAGTCATCAACTACGGTTTTATGACATGGCAGCTTATGTGGCACAAACGCAGTAGATCGGGCATTATTTTCAAAACAACTTTATTTTTTGGAATTTTTTTTTAAAACGCACTATTTCGGGTCAAAGCTCGGATTGTCTTGTCTAGTCTCACACCAATTATATATAAAATTAACTTTAAAAAATAATTTAATTTAATTTAATTTTCTTAATTGTAATATATAAATAATAATAATAAAATTACTTTTTAATAAAATACGTTCTAAAAGGATTATAATATTCTAATTATTTATAAAATATATTTATTTTTAATATAATTAAAAAAATTTAAAATCACTTTTTTAAAAACACTTTAAAAAATTTTGAAAACTTAAATAGAATAGGTAAGGATGTAAATTATTTTGAATACATAGGATGGAGTTACGATGAATGTGACTTGTTCATACGACAACATGATAGATTTTTAAAATTTACAATTACTTTAATATTAGTTTTATTTTATATTTAGGTAAAGAGTGATGAGTAAACGCAAATAAAAAGCTTCCCAATTTAGTATATGGGAATAATCCCTAATTTGGAGAAAAAAAATTCTGATTGCAGAATTTGATTAAGTGATTGTCTTTTTAATGTATAATTATATGAAAATTAAGTTTTTTATTTTCTATTTTTAAAATTAAAATTTATTAATAACTTTTTATTTTATATATATGAATTTTAAAGGCTTCCATTAATTTTAAAAATTGTTTTAATTTGGATTTTTTTTCAAAATTTAAAAATATAAATTAAATTTATATTTTTTTTTAAGAATATTTTTATTTTTAAGGTTAATATTTTGATTAAATACACTTAATCTTGATTTAGTTAAAAATTTGGTCAAATGTATGTTTTTCTACTTTTTTTATTTTTGTTATTTTCTTCTCTTATAGGTTTTTCATTTTTGTTATTTTTAGTCGTTTTACTTTCAAGGAACAGGTTTGGAAAAAGTGGGATTTGATTCATTAATACGAAAATATAAAAAATAAAAAATAAAAAAACTTCAAAAATTTTAAATTGATATTATCTTTATCTATTTAAAGATTATTTGAAATATATACAATAAATCATTTAATTATTCCTTAAAATTCATTTTTACTTATTGTTAATGACATGACAAGTAATTGAGGTATTTTTAAAAATAATTAGATAACTCATTAAATAATATATATATATATATATATATATATATTTTAAATAAATAAAGATAATATCGATTTAAAAAATATAAGGTTTTTTTTTTATATTTTTATATTAGTAAGTTAAAAACTTAAAACTCACTTTTTAAAGTTTTTTTTTTTATAAATTTTTAAATCAATAAAAAATTAGGTCTAGTTAATTAAAATGTGAGTTATTTTAAGATGTACATTTATTTACACCACTTTATCTAGCAAATTAATCACTTTTAGAATCCTTCTGACAATAAGTTTAAAAAAGAACTAATTACTTTTAGATTCCACATTACGGTCATTTTAAAAAACGCTTTTAATTTAAAAACGGTTGAAAAATTATTTGTAATGTTTGAAAATCATTGGTTTTTTTTTTTTTTTCGAGAATATTTGATTGATGATTTTCTTAGAATTACTTTTATAAAACATTATGATTAAAAGCACTTGTAGTAAAAACGACTCACAGCAGGGGAATGAAAGCATTAACAATGATAAATATGAAATGAACAAAATCACTCTGAAAAAACATTAAAATTTCAATATCATAAATGTGAACTTGTACTGAACAAAGCCAAACGCTCATCCCCAATCTCCTCCAAAGTTCCAAACCACGACCACCAATCTCCTAATCGCTTTTCCTCCTCTTCTTCTTGCTCTCCTGTTCCTCCCAGTGCTTCATTCCTCCCTCTTCTTCCTCTCCCTCCTCTCCTCAAATTCCAAACTACTCCTCTCCTCTCTCTCGTTCTTCTTGTGACCCTCATTGTCTCGTTTATGCGTGCGGCTGGATTTTGAGCCTTTCAGCTCTCTGTGGAGTTGAGTTAACTCGTTGAACGCCTCCACAGTGCGGCCAAGGTAGGCGGCGACGGCCTGGGAGGCTCCGGTCTCGGCGGCCACGAAGGTTGTGAGAACTGAGGTTGCTTTCGAGAGAGAGAGAGATTGGACCGGAAGACGTTACTCTTCCTGAACTCGTCTTCATCTTTTAGGTTCGGTTAAATTGCTTTTCAAATTCTTTTCCTCCTCCTTTTCTTCTTTTTTGTTTTTGCTTCCTTCTTTGTTTTTTCCCACACTTTCTCATCAACCAAACGCTAGAGTGGAACAAAGTTTCCCTTCAGGTTTTAAACTTCAATACCCCCAAATCCAAGCCCACTACGGGAATATCATCTAAACCCGAATTGGGCTGGACCGGGTCAGGTCGAAGCGGGTCACATCCATTTCTAATTTTAGATAAAAAATTAATTCCTAATAATTGAATGTAATTTGATAACTATTTAATTAAATTTAATAAAAATTATTAAACAAGTATTTGGTAGTAAAAAAAATTATTATTCTAAATGTGAAGTTTATGAACCTTGATCACATATAAAATATTTATTTTTTATATTCATTATTTTCAAATCAATTATTATTTATTGTGCTTGTTAGTGAATTAGATAAAGAATTTCTTACTTATTTTCTTTGGTAATAACCTTGATTACTTAAAGCCTATGTTGATATAATATCAAATACGAACAAAGATGAGATTATGAAAAAAAAAAAAATCAATATATAAAAATTCGAATGTTTTTATAAAACCAAATATAAACATAAGAGGACATATCGCTATTATTTTTATTAGATATAATATTCCAAGATAATATATTCTATTAAAAATAATATTTATAATACATATAATGAGATATGATAACTTAAATTGTACATATTTTATCCGATTCAACCAATTAAACCTAGGTTAATTTTTTTTAAATGTAATAATAATAATGATGTTTTAAAAAAGTGAAACACATTTTGGTTACACTTTTATTTTAATTTTTAATTAAAAATAATTTTCAAAATCATTTATAAATAACATGTTTTTACCATTAGTTTTTAAATATGATAGCAAAAATTTAAAATAAAGGTATCAAAATTTCTTTCATTTGCCTCGTAGAGTGGTAAAAAATTGTTGACCACTTATTAATCTTCTCATGTCATAAAAAAGTATATAGTACAAAATAGGTGTAACAAAAATGAAAATTGTCACTTTGACAATAATTATATCAAATCAAATTATGGTATGTGTTACATGGACCCCACACAAAAGTAGATAATTTGTCTTCAAATTAATATAGAAATAAAGAATTATGATAATTAAAATATAATTATCAAAATAAATAAAATTGGTGAGTTTGATAAGTGAAATAGTAAATATCAATTCTTGTTAATAAATAAAATTGGTGCATTTGATAAATGAAAAAATAAGTATTAATTCTTTTTGTATTAATAAATAAAATTGATAAGTTTGATGAATAAAAAGGGAAATATCAATTCTCATTAAACAAACAAATCAAAGTCTATCTAAATATACTTTTCAACTTTCTTAAATATTAATTTTTAATTAAAGAATAATATTTTGAGGGTTAAAACTATTCCACTATGCCTCAAAATCTTTCTAAATATTTACTTTGGTCAAGAAATAACATTTGTAAGAAATAAGAAAAACTATTCAAATATGGCTCTCTTAACCAATAAATATAAAAGCCTAACTTTCAAAATCACATAGGACAAATAAGAAGAGACTTCACACTTGAGAAAACTTGAAGATAGTTCACTTCAAGGATTTAAGGAGTTTTTCAAGCATTTGAAGATTAGAAGATTTGAAGATTCAAAGATCAAGCATTTGAAGATTTGAAGATTAAGTTTAAGGGGTTTTCAATTTGAGATCAAGCATTATGTTCTTGGTGAACATGAGCTACATGAAAGTCTAAGCCCAATCTAAGACACGTTAAAGTCTAAAGGAAGATAAACGAGTTCTCCTATCAAATAAATTGAAAAATCTTCAAGATATACCCTTATACTTTATTATGTACCTAAGTCTAGAGAAAAAGGACAATCCTCTTTTGTAGTGTAACATAGCCTCAATAAAGGATTTTGAAGGTTTAATTGTTTCACTCACAAAGTTGGTTGTTTCAAAGCCTTCAAAACCTTCTCTAAAAGGGTTTGTTAAACTCTCATAAGATCACAAAGTAGAGCATAGAAAACATCCCATGAAGTGTAATGAGGAAAGGATTTGATCCTAATGCCTATAAGTTACTAGTCGAAGTAGTCTTCAACTAATAAAAATTTGTCACATTAGGAAAACACTTGATCTTGGTTATTGGAGAAAGATTGTAAGGGTTCATTGAAACTTAAAAGATACTAATAGAGAAGGGTATGAGGTAAAAAACTCAAAGGCTGGTCTGGGATTTGTTCTAACTCCTTCATGCATATCAATAAAAAAAGTGAGCACAAAGCCATATCAAAACTGAAGTAGATATGAAGGATATAATCCAACTTTAAGCACTAGGAAATCTCTCTTTGACAGAATTAGTAAAACTTCAACTCGGATGTCAATCTTTGATAACTTAGGGGATAAAAAGAAAAACTTTCTACTAAAAGATGACAAGGTTCTATTTATTCTAGATTGGGGCCTAAACTAAAGAGAGACTAGGTTGATCCATAAAGATACCAACTATTACTCTCAAAGATTCCAATAATCCTAAAGTAAGATTTTATCTCGTATGAAGATGTACTATCTTAAACATGACCATTGGAGGAATGTTGAGAGTCAAAAGACATACTATGGTTTTCACTAACCAACTATTACCCTTTGTTCAGAAAAAGAAAAAGTTAAAGGTTGCTAATGAGTCTGCATGAGAGAGAGAGAGAGGTGAAGATTTAAAATAACAAATAAAAACAAATATTAAAATTCTATATTTACCCGTGAATCTGGTGATCCAAGGAGGCACTAGGACGTAAACTCACTGTATGTATTCCCAGAGCCTTCAAAGGCTTGCACTATGCACGCACCTGAGCATAATAAAAGATGACTGTCAACAGCTAACTTATTGGACTGAAAAAATCTAACAGCACCCAAAGGAAGATAAGTAAAATTATTCTCTTTGTTGCTCAAAAAGATGAATAAGAATTCAAAGAAATGATGTCCCATCATTCTGTCTCTATTTGCATTTAGAATCAATCCACTTTGAATTTTTTTAATTAAAATGGAAATATTTATTAAACGAAGAGAGGCAGGTGAGATGCCCTTTCTTCATAATATTAAAACGAAGGATATTCCAAAAGATGAGGAGGAGTAGGATCAAGTGAGGATAGTTTCAAATTTTCTGCAATAAACTCCCTTTCTTATGTGCAGTGACTCAGTTCTTCAGGGCATATTTGTATAATATTTATTAAAAATATAATTTATAATTATATTATATTATTAATATTCATATTTTATTAAAAACTATTTATTTTTTAATTTATTTACAATTATAAAATTAATTTTATTTTTAATAAGACATGAATTAAATTAAGGTTATATTACATAAATTGAATTTACAATTTCAAAATTAAAAATAACTTATCTAAAAATGTTTTTAGTTGTATAATTTTTAAAAACTATTTTTAAAAATAGGGACTGTCAAAAGCTAACTTATTGGGGTGACAAAATCTAATAGCACCCCAAAGGAGGATAAGTTAAACTTATTCTCTTTGTTGCTAAAAAAAAAAAAAAAGAATACAAAGAGAGGTGAGATGCCCTTTCTTCATATTATTAAAACCAAGGATATTCCAAAATATGAGAAGAAAGGGGCTGGTGAGGAATAGACCTTCTTTCTCCTTTCTTGCAATAGCATCAGCAGCAGTAGAAATCATCCAAGGAAGAACAAGCTCCACTTGTCTCCAATATGTCAATTCCGGATGAATAACTCAACTCCCCATTCATTAACCAATAAAGGCTCGTCTTCTTTGCGATTGAAGGTTACATCCTGCTGCAATGCACTCTGGATTGACTTCAAGCACAGAATGAGAAACTTTGACGGACAATCCCACCCTTCCCTGGCAGAAGAATCTTACCTTTTTCTGATTTCTCTACCACATTATCAATGGATGGAAGAACCTCTTTCTGCTCATTCTTTATAGTTTTGACATGCATTTTCAGTTCTCGATGATTTACATTTACATGATTCCCATCCAGAGTTCTATTCTTCAGAGCAGTATTGTTCCCATTGCATTTGAATTAATTCTTTTCCCAATTTTTAAACAAGAAAAATGGAGTTTCGAAATGTACAGGTTTTTCTCTAATTTCCATTATATATTCAAAATTTACAGACGCTTACACATGTAAAATGTGATTCAGGCTTTAGGAATGGTAAATTAGGAGCAATAGAATCAGATCAGTCATGCGAGAATAGCCAGAGAAATGTCAAAAACAATAAACATAGCAATGAGAGCTTAATTGTGCTCACATGCTGGAGCAGATTCTCAAAGGGGTCTCAAGCAAATCTAGCTCCACTATTCTAAGATGAATGAACTGAAGATAGCATTATTGCAGAAACTGACAGGCAGTGTATTTTTAGTTACAGCAAGGGTGAAAAATCTCAAGACTTCAGAAAAGAAGCTCAAACCATCTGGAGATAGTTTCAGCTAGAACAGCTCAAACTCCACACACTTTGTTGTGTCCTTCAAGTCCTTATAATCAAACTTAGCACTCCCCTTTTTCTGCACACTAATTGCAGTGCTACCAATTCCAGCATCACAGAAATTAGGCAATTCCAAGGGTACTGCACTGTGTATTAGAGCCCAATTCAAGCCTTCAAAGAGAGTGTTTCTTCATATCTACCCTTTAAATGTTTCTAACCAATCCTCTGGCTCCTTTACTAACACCCCCCTGGTCAAATCTCTTGCATGAAAACTAACCATAGGGCCTTTTGGGAATTTGAGGCTATGTGATACCACACTCGCTAATGTATCTTCATTTCCTGAACCCTTCAAGGTTTTCTTACTATATAATAATTTTGCACAAAGGATGATCTTGAGGGGATTGATACTTTTTAGTACATGATCATTATTCAATCATATTGTGCTACCCATAAAAAACCATAGTTTTTCAGTTTCCTCAAATTATTGATAGTATCAACTCCCTACTTCTAAGTGGAATTATTCCATATATTTAGACTACCTATAGGCTTTTACATCTACTATCTAAACCTTATTTTTATAGTATCTTCACACCATTCCCAGCTCATAAATCTTAACCTCTATATAATATCTCCTTTAAATCCTCATTCCATTTCAGTCTCTCTCTTTATTATTGACAGTTCCCAAAATTGTAAACATAGAAGTAGAGAAAAAAAGGTCACTGACCCTTCCTCTTCTTTTGAGATCTTTGCACAGGTCTATGGATTACACTAGATGGTATGGTATACATCTAAATGATGCAACGAAATTGACTATGACGAATGCAAAATGTTGCTTCTTGCTAATTTTATCGGTTCCAGATGTTGAGCCTGATTCTGTTGCAGCGGAGGACCTGAATAGATATTGTTGGTTTTATTGATCCTCAAGATTGGTCTTGCCCTAGCAGTCAAATTCCCATGTGGACAACTTTAGAATTGACTCTATATAAACATATCTGATATTTGCAATTAGTTAATACACGGTAGCAATATATATAAACATACACTCTTTCTTGGAGTGATATGATAGATAGATAAATGAATTTAAAAAAAAAATTATAAATCATCTTATAATTAAAAAATGACAAATAGCAATAGAGAAAGGGAGATAGAAGGGAATGGCAATGTTTCTATTAACATTCAATCAAAATTAAAAGTCTACATAATCAGCAAAAAAAAAAAAAAAAAAGGAAAATCAATTTAGTGACAATTATTATCCAGGGAGGTTTATCATCTAGGGAGGTTTATCATCTTCTATTAAATAGTAAATACACCTACCCTGTCTGTCCCTGATATCCATATCAGTTATCCAGGATGCCCCTTAATGAACTATTCCTAGGATCATCTTGTAGTCTTCTCTTTACAAGAGCGAAACCCAACTTGGACTTGATTCGAAAAGACCAGAGCTGCACCGTTTCATCTTTACTCATACTATTCCTCCGTACAACCGAATTCCAATTAGTCACCAACACATACATTGAGGTAGAATTTCCGGAAGCTTTCTTCATGTCCCACTTCCTCAGACTGATGGTTTCTCGATGAAGGGAGGGCTCAATCAACATCACTTCCATATCTGCACATTTTTTTCCGTTTCCTCCTGAGTTCAACCTCTCGCTCTCTTCAGGTGTGAGGAAACTTTGTTGTATCTGATTCAAGGGTATGGATAGACGGTTCTGACTGAGTCTCACATCACTCTTGAAGAGAGGCTTCTGGATTACAAAAGTGACATCAGAACCCCCTAGAGCCTTAATCCGATTCCTGAGGATGACAGGGAGCTCTGGCGTTGCATGGGGAGACGAACAAATTGCCTTATCCATCATCTTCTTCATCATCAGCTTCTTTTTCTCCTGAACACACACCCCCTCATCATCATCGTCGTCGTCATCATCATCATGGCACCGTGGTGGCCGCTTCTTGATCTTGATCTTTTTTTGAAGACACTGATCATCTCCATCTTCCAATATCTTCATCGTTTCTTCAAGACGTTGATCGTGTTTCTTCTCATCTTCTACCACAGAATCCATTGAAGCGCGGGGTTTCTTGGTCTTCTTGGGATGACAAGATGATGAGCCAGAGAGAAGTCTTTCAATTTGGAAAGTTACAAGTGGGTTCTTGTTCTTGTTGGTATGGCAGGAGAGAGCTTATATATAGATGACGTCCCTGAGAAACAAGTCTTTCAATTTGAAAAGTTACTGAATCCTAATCAAATCCTTATATTTTACTAAGATAATAATTTTTCACAATTTCAAGAATATTATTTTATAGGGATTTTACTATGGTTTTAAATTATTATTTAATATCTAATTAAATTATAATTTCATATCCTAATAAAACTAGGATAATAAAAGTATTTCATAATTTAATCAATCACCTAATAGAGTAAAAATAATAAAATAAGCCCACTTAATTAAGGAAATATAGTCCTAATTTAATTAAGATTAACATTAACATTATCCATAGAACTAGTGACAAGACCTAAATATTAATGGAGTATGATCCTTAGATATTACTATATTACTTTGAGAAAATTATCATTTGCTAAAGTAGCGGACTAGTTAAACTTGATAAAAATAATAAAAATAATATAAAAAAATAAAAAAGGAGTTTTATAAAGGAAACACAACTAAAGATATTTTCTTAATCTATGAGGCTATGTTTGGTTGGTGATGGGTTGAGATAAGTTATCTCATCACTTATCTTATCCTATATTTAACCAAATTCATGATTAAAATATTTAAACTTTTCAAATAATTTTTTTAATATTATGTTATTTAATATATGAAAATAATTTATATATTACATATTAATATTATTTTATAAATATTTTTTTAGTTTTTCTTTTTTAATCATAAATTTAATTTATAATAAAAAAAATTATTTTTGTAGAATGAGTATATTATTATTATAAATAAATAAATAATAAATAAATAAATAAATAAAATTTTGATATATGATATATGTATATCTCATACCATAACATGGGATTAACATATCCCATGTGAAAGGGGTAAAAAAAAAAAATGGATAATATATCACACCACTTATCATATCACATGTTTAGTTGGATATAGGATAAGATAAGTGATGTGATAACTTATCATATCCTATAACAAATCAAATATGGGATATGAAATAATATTCGCTCTTTTATTCAATTTCATGTTATATCCAAACAACTAAATATGACCTTAAATTATTTTAAAGGATATAAGTCAATCGTAATTTGTTTTGTGGTTCAACTAGAATAGTACAATTAGCATATAGGATTTTGAAAATTGCTAGCTACTATTTACTCTTACCGGTAATATTAGAGTTAAAAAGGTTTTGGGATTTATCCAAAAATATTTGTTTATTTATTCTTGTCCTCAACAATGAGAATTTCTAATAACCATATGTAGGATATCTTATTATCTTATATCTTACACTTCCTTTTGGTGTCTAATGACTCATAATAGGCAATGATGAAAATATTAGTTTTTAAGGATGTATTGGTAATTTAATTTTATGAATATATTGGGACATATTGCAAAATATCATTAGATATTCTGACATAAAATATTTGTAAAAAGGAAATTGAACGAGACTCATGAAAATTTTGAGAAAAATTCTAAAAAATGATATAAGAAATAATAATAGACATTTTGAGATTGTTTTCTTAAAGAAATTGATATATGTATGATATAATTAGGGATATCCAATAATAATATTTAGAATTTAAAATTAGATTTTATATAAATTTACCTAATTTCAATATATTCAATAATATAAAAATGATGATACATGTATAAGTATTTTTTATTTTAAAATATTGATAATTTTATTTATAAATTTAAACTTATTTTATATTTAATTATTATACAAAATACATGATAATTAAAATTAATATTATATATATATAACATTTGTAATATAAATAAATAAAGGATATTTGAATCATAATGTTTGTTTATCATTAAAAACAAAAATACTTTGAAGACAATAAATTCTATACAAATTTTCAAATGATATTGATATATATGTTTTTTTTCTCCCATCTATATTTGTGCTCAACCAAACAAAATTATGGCTAGTTATGAACAAATATGAATTTATATAGAAAAGGAAACCAAGATTGTATTGGTTTAAATTTGATAATTTTAGTCATATTATTGAGTTGTTAACAATGAACGTTTCAAATTTTTTTAAAACAATTTTTTTTTCTTTTAAGAATTATAACCTGCAAAGTTTCATTTAAAATTATTTAATTTCCATTTTAAACCTTCTTGTAAAATCTATATTGATAGTAGCATAGATTTCATTTCTTATGATATTTAGTAATTAAAACATTATTAATTTCATGTAAAATTTGTGAAAACGGTTCTTCATTGATATTTCATTGTTGACATTATTATTATGTTCATCATTTATGTAATGTTTTTATGAATTCCTACTCAACGTTAGTAAATGATCTTCATGTTTTGTTGTTTTTATGTTGTGGGAATGGATGGCATCGGAAAATAAAGAATAGATTTTATAAATGAATTCATATATTATTTCTAATACAATATCCAAAATATAAAGAATTGGTAAAAAGTGTAATAAAAAAAACTATTTTCACCAATTATCCAAGCTATTCCATTGAACTGACAAATTGGGATAAAAGGGGTAATGCCATATTATTGAGTTGAAAACCCTAAAATTCAGATAGTATTGAGGATGTTTATATTGAAAAATCTTATCTTAAGTTAAAAATGTAATTTCTTTTTTACAATTGAACAAAGTAATTATCAATAAAATAAAATAAAAATTCATCATAAATATATACATATATGTTAAACACCCTAATATTTTCTGATGCCATGTGTCATTTCTAATATATGGATAAAAATTGATAATGTTTGGTTCAAGATGAGCAAAATTATATTTCTAAACGCACTCCACAAATTCCTTCTAATCATGCCTAATATCACCAAGTAACATACGGCTAACTCTCTACTTTACTAAATTAATTAACTCTCTACTTTATTAATATTAATTAGAAACATTATTTTTTTCTTAATAATATTGGCTAAAGTATAAAAGATTTTTTAAGATTGTGTATTACATGTAGTAATCCATGCATAAGAAGCACAAAGCCCCATGAAGTTCATGTTATCCATGCCTCGATTTGTTGGTACATCAATTTTGTTTGGTATAGACAGTAAAAGGGCATTATGGTTATGTTAGGTGGTAAAAAAATTATGAAAAAATGCAAGGAAAGAAAATAGTAAGGAAAAGTAGAATGAAAGAAAAAACAAGAAATATATATATATATAATTAATAAATTATTTTTTATATTACTTTTAACTTCATTTCACCTTTTTATCCCCTTTATGTAAAATTAAATAATTTTAAAAATATATAAATTTATAACTAATTTTAATTATATTTTATTTTCTTTCATATTTTTTTTATTTAAAAAAAACATTATTTTGGCATTCATTCATGTGGTATTGCAATATTTATTTTACTATATTTTAAAAGCAAAATAAATAATTTTTAAATTATATTTTTAATTCTTATGAATATTAAATATTACTAAAAAAATAAAAAATGGGTTTGAAATTTATATAACAAGAAGTAAAAATATTTGAAAAACCTTTTCAATAATTTAAAAATTGAAGGAAAAAGATTGAAAAAGGTTTTTTTTATTTTATTTATTTTATGCAATTGTCTCCTTAACCTTTTTGTATTTTTAATCTCTTTGTCTTTATTTACTTCAAGACTAATTGTATTGTGTGAAACCAATGTTTGGTTAATCTTGATTTTGATGATAACAAAATAAAGTTTAGAACTAATGATTATATTTCAAGTGTGATTAGGCAAGACGACTTCCAAAGTGGCAATTACAAAGACAAATCAAGTTAAAGAGAAATCATGAAGAAGAAGAAGACCTCAAAGAGAAATGTTTTTTCAAGACCCAAGCTTTATAAGATTTCTTTGTAAGGTTGTTGGTGCACTAGGATTTTCATGCATTACATTCTTTACTTATGTACCAAAATCATTCAAAATTTATTTTGTTTTAAATATTTTTAAAATTGGATGATTTCATGTTTTCAACTAAAACACTGTGTCAAATATTTTTCAAACTTATTTATAAGGTTTTAAGTTGAAAAAGTCGATTGTCAGGGCCAAAACATTGAATCGGTCGAGGCATTGGGCCAACTAGCTCAACCAACCAGGGTACCGGTCGACCGGTTCCCCTTGCCCGATCAAGGAGTGCTAAAAACACTCTCTTTCTTCCAATAGTCTTCGCTTCTCGGTTGAGGTATCCTCCTTCCCGGTCGACCTCCGGTTGAGGTCCGATTGAAGCAACGGTAACCTGTCAAAGCATTAAATGTTCCAACGGCTAGTGAACCAGTCGACCCCCAACTCGATCGATCGAACCCCCAACGGCTATTTTGGTCATTTTCTTCTATAAAAAGGCTCCAAATCTTTATTGTTTAAGATCTCAACCTTCCCAAACCTTTCTTGAATATATCTGAGCCTTGGAAAAGTGTTTTGAGTGCACCATTGTTCTAAAACTTGCATATCATTAGTGCACCTTTCAATCCTAGTTTTCTTGTATCATTTGAGCTTAAAGTTTTTGTATTAAGATTTTGTGAGATCATTTATTTATAAATCTTTGAGAGAAAGTTTTTCAAATGTAGGCTATCACTTGAGGGGTTGTTTAAGAGTGGGTTATCTCTTGAGAAGTGTAAAGGGTGCTTGGAGTCAAAAGTCCAAGAGGGTGAATTGGAACCATAATCCAATTGTATTGCTCGAAGGCTTGGTTAGGAAGCCTTGAATTAGTGGAACCTCAAGCTTGGGATTGAAGCTAGAGAAGAGTGGATGTAGGCTAAGTTGGGTCGAACCACTATAAAAATCTTGTGTTTGCATTTTTTTTCCCTACTCCTTTATTTTATATGCAATTGCCTTTATATTGCTTTATTATATATTTGCATATATTTGTCTCTTGTATTCACATAGTTTAAATTTGCAAAAAGAGACCATCACTCTATTCACCCCCATCTAGGATGATTATCATAGGTTGGATTAGCCTAATTTTTCTAATATATTGTATTATTTTATTATTGTTAAAAATAATTTTTAGTAAATTTCGATTAAAGAATTTATTAGTATTACTATATTTTATGATATATAAATATTATTATTATTATTATTATTATTATTATTATTATTATTATTATTATTATTAGTATTAGTATTATTAGTATTATTATTATTATTATATAAACAAACATGCTTATATATATTAATAATAAAAAATTATTAATGCTAATAATAAAATAATATTTAATGATATTTTTAAAAGAAAAAGAAAAAGAAATGGATGTAGGAAGAGCGGACGTGTATGTGTTTAAGAATGCTATTTATTTTTAATTTTTATTGCAAAAATGTTCATAAAAGTTAGAGAACAAATCATGATAACATGAGACATTAAATACTTTTGAATTTTGAAAATGTTAAAACGTATTTGGGGGCTTTTATTATATTTCTTAATTTTTAAAAACAAAAAATAAAAACATATTTGATATTATATTAAAACAAAAGGTGTTATACTCTACACTCCATCCATCGTGGATTTATAAAATGAAAATCTATTCAAATCTTTATAAAAGTATATTATATAATAAATAAGTGAATAATAAAAATTAAAACTACGAATTACAAAGTAATGCAATAAAATCAAATTAAATTCCAAAAGACACGTACATATTATAATATTAAAAAATATTCTAATTTAACATATATACGACAAAATCACATAATCTAACCATAAACCATTATCTTTCTCCATGATCTTCCCTTCTTTGTTAAATCTTGCCGGTCTAACTTTTAGTTCTGGCCTTTCACAATTATTTGTGCCACCCAAAATTCTCCATGAATGTTTCTTTGAATATTATCCGGACATCCAACAAGTTGTGTAAAAGTGTCACTCAATTGAGATTTTTGACCTTGAAGCAAATATCTTGTGACTTTGGCGACAGTGGTTTCAATAACTAAAACAAAATCATTATCTTTGCTTAATGCGACCCCATTTGAAAAGGATAAGCCTCTTAGCAACACTGTCACTTTTTTGTCCTTGGATCATATTTTAGTAACCTTCCAGTCTTATCCCCAATTTGCATTGATATTGCATAAGCCCTAAAAAATTCCATTGTTAATCAATGGGAATGAGAATCATAACTATATGAACAAACATAAAAAAAAAAAAAATCTATATAATGAATAAATTGATGATACATACCATCTTTGGAATATGGTGCTAGTATTGGTAAAATAGACAACTCTTGTATTTTGATCAATGTCCAAAGCATTAGTGAATCGAAATGGGACTCCTTCTGCACTAATGGCTACTTATTTAGCAACTCCACCATTGTGCCCAACCACCAATAGCCCAAAATAAACATCTACAATGTAAAGATCACATGTTGCTTCATTGAATTTAAGACCCAATGGTCTTCCACATGCTCCATTGCATGGTTGAGTGATCCATCACAAAATTTAAGAATCCTAATCAAGTACAAAAACAAATACTTCAATTATTTCAAATACACTTACAATTACAAAAAAGGTTGAATTGAACACTAAAAGAATACTTTATGTCATGCAATTAATATGAATATACAACATAATTAAAAAATTAATTATACATTATTAAATTTTAAAATCTATTTAAGACATATATGTAATTATAAGTGAATATATACTAAACATAATGAATAAAAAATTTACTAGTAGTTTTTACCTGAACGAGAAAGTGATTGTAAACTCCTTCCATCCATGTTTTGAACCTTGCTAATTTAAAATTCTACCATTTGAGATGTTAAGGACCATCTCCATTACAATCGAAGGCAATACTTTCAGGGCCAAATACCCTTGAAGGAAGTTAATGTGTGTTGTAGTTTAGGGCTTGATGTGAATTAACACATTCAAAAAGAGCAATCGAAATAAAAGAGAAAATAAAGAATTGTGAAAGTTTCATGGTGTTGAAGAAAATGATGGACAATTCTTTCTTTGGTACTAAAAGTAAATATTATGCTACCCTTGAATCTATATATAAGAAGAAAATCATAGGTTATCCTAATTAAAGTCAAAATATAATTATTATAACATAAGAATTAGGACTCTAATTAATATCTTAAAGGAGTTCTTTTTCGAGTAGATTTGTTTTTAGGAAGTGAAAAGAAAGCTTCTGGATTATTTTGTTTTAATATGTTTTAAGAAACTACAATAGCCTTTTGAGAGTGGGGACTAATAAAAAAATTGAAAATAAATAAATAAATTATTTGAGATAAATTTATAAAATAAAGAATTTGGAGACTCACTCGTTTATTCATATTTCTTCTACTATTAAGTTATTCTATGATAAGAGTATTTATGAAATTAATGTGTCTTTGTATTTACTTTATACCATAATTTTTTATTTATCTTTTATTTCTAAAAAACAGAAATTAACTATATTTATTATTTATAGATCTTGAAAAGATAAGTAAATACTTTTGACTTTTTAAAAAATTATAGAAATAGTAACAATGGTCAAATGAATTATAATCCATTTGGTAGTGATTTTTTAAAACACTTCTAACATAAATACTGTTTTTGAAGAAAAATTTAAAACTACGTTTGGTTTCCGAAAAATATTAAAGAAAAAAAATGATTTTATAATGTTTGGTTTTAATATGGAAAATACGGAAAAAAAAATCAAATATAAATTAATTAGAAATTTACATATTTTTAAATTATTTAATCTTTATATATAAGAGGAAAAATAAGTGAAAATGAATTTGAAGTAGCATATAAAATAATTTATTGATTTTAAATATATATATATATATATATTTTCTTTTCTTCCACTTTTCTTCTTTATTTTCTTAACCAAAAACAGCCTATAAGGCTATGTTTGGTTCTTGGAAAGTGTCAAAGAAAGAAAAATAATTTTCTCATGTTTGATTTTAATATGTTAAATAGAAAATAAAATAAAATATAATTACAATTAGTTAGAAATTTATAGATTATTAAATTATTTAATCTTTATATAAAAGAGGAAAAATAAGTGAAATAAATTTGAAATAACATATAAAATAATTTATTCATTTTAAATTTATTTTTTATTTTCTTTATTTTTTCTTTCCCTCACATTTTGTTAGGAACAAACATAGTTTAAGTGTTCGAAAAAATCTTAAAAACACTTTTAAAAAATCGACATATCACTTGTAGTATTTCCTTAAAAAGCAAGATTCTTTCAAAAGGCAAAGAATATCTTAATGAATGCCATTTAATTGTGAAGGCAAGGCCCTATAGTTAAGACAGAATAACTGTTACACCGTAATGAATGCCCTGTAATTGTAAAGGCCCTATGGTTAAGACAAGACAGAATATTTGTTCCTATTGGTTCAGAATCCATAAAATGTCTAACATTATGGTACTGACTTTGACATTGTGAACCTTCTTTGCAGGGACGTGCAGCGATTGGAGGACGGCCACCTAATAGTTCTACAGTATCAACACCGTGGGATACAATGAGGGTGATGATGATGAAAGCAGATATTTACATGTAGTTTGTTACAAGTTAGGACTAACCAAATAAAAAATTTTAAAAGAAAAAAAATATTTATAGAAAAAAATTTAAAAATATATATATATATGGGGATTCATTCATGTGGTATTGCAATATTTAAAAGAAAAATAAATGATCTTTAAATTATATTTAAAATTCTTATAAATATCAACCATGTTTGGTATAATTAATGTTAATAATAAAATCATATTTAATAATATTTTTAAAAGAAAAAGAAAAAGAGATAGATGTAGGAAGAGATGACGTGTATGTGTTTAAGAATGCTCTTTATTTTTATTTTTTATTATCAAAATGTTCATAAAAGTTAGAGAACAAAATCATGAGAACATGATACACTAAATACTTTTGAATTTTGTAAATGTTAAAAGGTATTTGGGGGCTTTGATTATATTTCTTAAATTCTAAAAGCAAAAAATAAAAGCATATTTGATATTATATTAAAACAAAAGGTGCTATACTCTACACGTTAATCACTTAATCCATATGTCACAGATTTATAAAATGAAAATCTATTCAAATCTTTATATAAGTGTATTATATAATGTATAAGTGAATAATAAAAATTAAAACTACGAATTACAGAGTAATGCAATAAAATCAAATTAAATTCTAAAGACATATATTATAATATTAAAAAATATTCTAATTTAATACACTTATATATGGAAAAATCACAGAACCTAACCATAAACTATTATCTTTCTCTTGGACTTCACTCACAGGGCCAACATCCTCACTTAATTCTTCCATGATCTTTCCTTCTTCGTTAAGTCTTACCGGTCTAACTTTTAGTTATGGTCTTCCACAATTATTTTGTGCAACCCAAAATTCCCCATGAATGTTTCTTTGAATATTATCCGGACATCCAACAAGTTGTGTAAAAGTGTCACTCAATTGAGATTTTTGACCTTGGAGCCAATATCTTGTGACTTTGGCGGTAGTGGTTTCAGTAACTAAAACAAAATCTTTGTCTTTGCTTAATGCAACCCCATTTGAAAAGGATAAGCCTCTTAGCAACACCGTCACTTCTTTGGTCCTTGGATCATATTTTAGTAACCTTCCGGTCTTATCCCCAGTTTGCATTGCTATTGCATAAGCCCTAAAAAATTCCATTGTTAATTAATGAGAATGAGAATCATAACTATATGAACAAACTTAAAAATAAAAATAAAAAATCTATATAGCAAGGAGTAAATTTATGATACATACCATCTTTGAAATATGGTGCTAGTATCGGTAAAATAGACAATTCCAGTGTTTTGATCAATATCCAAAGCATTAGTGAATCGAAATGGGACTCCTTCTGCACTAATGGCTATTTGTTTAGCAACTCCACCATTGTGCCCAACCACCAATAACCCAAAATAGGCATCTGCAATGTAAAGATCACATGTTGCTTCATTGAATTTAAGACCCAATGGTCTTCCACATACTTGTTCCATTGCAGGGTTGATTGATCCATTACAAAATTTAGGAATCCTAATCAAGTACAAAAACAAATACTTCAATTATTTCAAATACTTCAATTATTTCAAATACTTTCATACATTTTTATCCAACATAAAACCTATACTTACAATTACAAAGAAGGTTGAATTGAACACTAAAAGAATATTTTATGTCATGCAATTAATATGAATATACAACATAATTAAAAAATTAATTATACATTATTATATTTTAAAATCTATTTAAGAAATATATGTAATTATAAGTGAATATATACTAAACATAATGAATAAAAAATTTACTAGTAGTTTTTACCTGAACGGGGAAGTGATTGCAAACTCCTTCCATCCATGTTTCGAACCTTGCCATTTTAAAATTCTACCATCCGAGATGCCAGTATAAGGACCATCTCCATTACAATCGAAGGCGATGCTTTCAGGGCCAGATACCCCTGAAGGAAGTTTAAGTTTGTTGTATTTTAAGGCTTGATGTGAATTAACACATTCAAAAAGAGAAATCGAAATAAAAGAGAAAATAAAGAATTGTGAGAGCTTCATGGTGTTGAAGAAGATGATGGACAATTCTTTCTTTGGTACTATAAGTAAAGGTTATGCTACCCATAAATCTATATATAAGAAGAGAATCATAGGTTGTCCTAATTAAAATCAAAATATAATTGTTATAAGGATTCTAATTAATATTTGAAATGAGTTCTTTTTCTAGTAGGATTCTAATTAATATTTGAAATGAGTTCTTTTTCTAGTAGGATTTGCTTTTATGAAGTGATAGAAAGACTTCTAGATTATTTTGTTGTTAGCCTTTTGAGGGTGGGGACTAATAAAAAAAAAAGAGATTATTTGAGATAAATTTATAATCATCTGTTACACCGTAATGGATTCTTCCAGCCTGAGGGCAATGCCACCATCTCAAGGAAGTTTCCCTGGGAAGGTAACCATTCTTGATACATTTGGAATGGGCATCAATGTCATCGACCCATTTTGGATAGGGCTACCACATGCGGTGGTGGGGACAGGTTGGGTTTGGATAATTATTTCTAATTTTTGGTTTAGAGTTTATCCAAATTGTTTTTTTTTTTTTGGTTTTTTAAAACATTGCAAATTTAAATTTATATAATATAAATTTAATTTAATTCAAGGCTAGTTTTATAATTACAAATAAATTAAAAAATAAATATTTTTTTAGTAAAATGTGAATAATAATATTATAATTAAATCATAAATTATATTTTTAATTAAAAAAATACTATTTTAGTATATATTAGAAATATAAAGATATTAACATCTTCATATTTTTTATTTATTAAAATGAATAATAATAATAATAATAATTTAAAATAATAAATTTTAATAATATTTTATTTAAAATAAATAATGAATAAAGTTTAACTTTTTTTAAACATGTAAATGAGTTATGTTTTTCATGCGCATATCTAATATTGAATTACAAATATAATACTTTAAAATGTTTTGATTTACTTTATAATTAATTAGATCGATTTTTTGAATTCAAAATTATTCTTAAAAATTAGAAAATGATTAATTATGTTATAATTTATAATTTATTTACCTAAATTAAAAATATATATTTGTATGTATAGGAGAAACAATAAAGTCATGACCATAATATATCAGTTTTGATTTATTATTTTTTTAACAATTAGATTTACTTTTTGAATTTATATTATTTTTAAAAATTGTTAAACTCATTAATAAATTCAATACAGATTGTCACTTGATTTGTAGTTCATATTTATAGTGAGAAAATTTATAAAAATATAGTTATGTGTAGAAAAAAATTAATAGAGCAATTATGAACTAATTTTATCCATAAAATTTTTTATTAATGAGCTTATTATTTAAGTTTAAAATTATTTTTAAAAATTACTAAACTTGTTATGAATCCCAATACGTTAAGACTTATTTAATTTTAAACCTATTTTCTGGTTAAAAAAAAATAGAAATAATGATTCTATGTAGATGGGAAATAATAGTCATTTTCCATCAATTTTTGCTCATAAATTTTTTGTATTGATTGAATCATTTTTTGAGTTTTAAATTATTTTTAAAAATTAGTAGACTCATTAATCTAACATATTAAGTTTTTTTTATTTGGAAATCATTTGCCTAATGAAAAAAAAATCAGAAAATAAGAATTTCATGTAAAAGAGAAATAATAAAGTTATTCTAGACTAATTTTTGTCCATAAAATTACAGTATTAATTGGTTCACTATTTAATTTTTAAAAATTATTTGACTCATTAATAAATTTCTTATTTAATTTAAAGCTTATTTGCGTGAAAAAAAAATTGAAAAATTAGGATGGTATGTAAAAGAGAAATAATAAAGTTGTTATAAATAAATTTTTATCTATAAATTTTTGGTATTAATTGTTTCATTATTTGAGTTTTAAATTATTTTTAAAAATTATTAGAGTCATTAATGAATCCAATACATTAAATTTTGTTTAATTTGGAGTTTATTTGTTTAGTAAAAAAAATTAGAAAATAAGAATTCTATGTAAAAGATAAATAATAAAGTTGTTTAAAACTATATTTATGCTCTTAATTGATTCACTATTTGAGTTTAAAATTATTTTTAAAAATTACTATTTGAGAACTAATATGAATATTTAATTTTTTTAAATATAAAATTATATAGGATATATGGTATAATATAATATAAAGGTAATTGATAGGAAATAGGGTTCATGGCACTGAATCCATACCCGGTTTATGAAATTCTCACCATTCTTATCTGATTAGAGGTGCTGACTGGATTGCCAATAAATTTTTTTATTATATGACGTGGCACCATCTTTTGTTAAATAATGTTGAAGAAGAGATTGGCGGTATGCTTCGAGTAAAAAACAGAGAGAATCCGATTTGAAGTTTTTAAAAATTAAATTTATCTCAAAATAATTTGAAATTCATGCGCTACATCAACCAAATAATTAATCGGTTGAATTTTTAAAAATATTTTACAAATTATTTAATATTTATTTAGATATATTTCTTATTTTTATTTTTAAATAAAATATAGTAATATTTTTTATACAAATTTATAAAAATTCTTAAAAGCTTATATTAAAAAAATAATGATTTCAAAAAATATTTAAAAAAATTGATGTATCCAAAATATTTTACCGCCTCCAATTTTAGAATTTTTAAAATTGATTTTCAAAGATGTTGGGTAAATTTATATGTTTTTTGTGTGAGATGCTTAACGTTTATATAAAAGTTCTTATTTTAAAAATAAAAATTATAAAGTATATTGTGATAGATATTATATCCAATTTATACAAACTATAATTCTTTTATTATTTTTGAGAAAAAAGTATTTTATTTATCATCTTGTTTTTTATCTTGTAATTTTAGAAAAAAATTCCTAATTTTTTTAATATAAAAAATATTTCTTGCAAACCTTATCCATTGTAGAAAAATTTCTTCAAAAATTTACTATTATCGGTTAAGGTGACGGATACAATTTTTATTTTAATATTTTTCAAAGGAAAAAAATAAACACTTTAAAATTTTATAAATGTTATAACATGTTAAAACATATTTGAGGGATTTTCTGACATATAATTTTTTTTTTTCAAGAAAATAAAAACTAAAATCATATTTTATACTATATGAGAAGATGGAAACATGATTTTCAAATTTATTAAAATTTTTTTTTTTTAAAGTGGTATACTCTTCGTGTTTTTTTAAAATGAAAATCTATTGAGAGCTTTATAAAAGTATATTTTCAAAATAATCGGTTGATTTTTTAAAAATATTTTACAAATTATTTAATATTTATTCAAATATGTATTTTTTATTTATTTTTAAAATAAAAGATAGTGATAATTTTTAAACAATTTATAAAAATTCTTAAAAGCTTATATTTAAAAAATAATGATTTCAAAAAATATTTTAAAATTTTGATGTATCCAAAATATTTTACCACCAATTTTAGAATTTCTAAAATTGATTTTCAAAGATATTGGATAAATCTATATGATTTTTGTGTGAGATGCTTAACCTTTATATAGAAGTTTCTTATTTTAAAAATAAAAATTATGAAGTATATTGTGACAGATATTATATATAATTTATAGAAACTATAATTCTTTTATTATTTTTTAGGAAAAAAAAGTATTTCATTTATCATCTTATTTTTATCTTGTAATTTTAGGAATCTACCCCCAACTCTGATCCAAGAAGTCGAACCCAGACTGAACGTATTGGTACTCCTGAAATAGTGGAAATACTAGATAAGGTGCGGGGTAAAGGAAACTTCACAAAGAATGTCTATCAAATGTGTCAAAAGGTAGCCTGGAAGCAAACAAACTGATATCCAATCTTGAGCAGATATATAAGAGACTACTGCGAAGGTAACCAAACCTGTTACTACTGAACCGGCTCTGAAGGCCCATAGATGCACCCACGTGTAGGGAGGGAGTCCTAATCGGAGGATCTACGGCTCAACCTACAAGGTGAAGGGTGGCTCTAAATGGATATGGGTGGACTTTAAAAGATCCCTAGCAGAAGCGATCGTACCCTCCGGCGGTACGCAACCATCTGCACGTCTCAAAAAGAGACGGGGTGCTTCCATGCAAGGTGGTCATCACCTCCACACGTGCACTACCTCGACATCCCAGGGGGTTTCCTATGGTGAAACCTCTCAAACTCTCGACGCTCAATGGTCAACTAAAGTGCACAGTGAATGGTGTGGGTGCATCCGAAAACCCTAAGAATCTAGAGCAAAAAAGGAAACACACTGGTCGCACGACTATCCATGAAACCTAGCTCGGGGCTATACAGGTCTTCAATGATCAGACTCCAATCGACATCAAAGTGTCGCTCTCCTCCAAAATGCTCTCGTGCATCGATATAGCCCGTCGCTAGACCCTACTCCTAATCTCTGGCTCGGTCAGAGAGCAAGCACACAGAAGGTCTCACACTTGCAATAGTGAGAACCGAGATGAAAGGAATGACCGAGACCAAGAGATTTGGAAGTAAGGGGATAGAAGTGAGACCCACATAGACAAGCGACATGCAATCATGTAGAGGGAGGGCAGTCATGCATCATACAGTCAGGCAGAGCAGAATATATCACTCATGTACACACAAGATAAGCGAGAATACGACAATCAAGACGAATAGTGATACAAACATCATGCTCAAATACGATCAAAATAGTATACAAGTCAGATAATCAACATGTCAAGCCGAGTGATATACAATGGTGAGTGTATGCATGTGAAGTGATCAGAAAAATCATGCCAAAATCAGAATCAATACACTAAGCAATGCAATAAGATCAATCATCAATAATCCAGCATGTCAAAATCTCAAATGAATACAACATCTAAGCATGCGTCGAGAAATCCTCAATGTGCAATCAAGAGATGAGCATCCACTGATCGTCCAATCAAATGCCACGTTTGCTTCACTCTAAGTTCAAGCTTGACCCTCTAAAAAAAATTCCCCAGTGGAGTCGCCATTTTGTGAACCCCGCATTTCGGCTCATGCGTTTCCCACTCGATGGCAAGCTCGATTTTTTTTTGTTAGAAAAAATGATTTTATTTGATTAAGAAAGAAAAAAAGAAAAAAAGAAAAAAAAATGACTTGGAGTCGCCACTTATTTTTGTTTTATTTTTAAAGGGTAAACAAAATAAGAAAGAAAAACCCTAAGTGTGACTCCTTGTTTTGGAAAAGGTGGTCTGTGAAAAAATCGGATCAGGTTCGGGGATCAGGTTACTTATCGAGAAGGTACGATAGAGACCGTAGCACCCCTCTAAGTCCCTAAAGTTGGGTCTCTACTAATAAAGTGAAACTGACGTGGCAATCGAATAAGAAAGTCAATGGATACTCGCATCAATCATGCATATATGAGAAACAAAATATGTACTGTGTATGATCAGAATGAGTGAATGCATACCTGGGCAGCAAACAGCAACGCGCTATCAAGAAACGGGATTAGTGTGCAATTAATGAATACAAAATATAGCCTATGCATATCGGAGTGCGAAACGAAGCTCAAGCGAAATACATTAAGCATGACAATTGACAGTCAAAAGGGGTCAAACATAGGGCCCCCAACGAAGCCCGATTTATTGTTCATGAGCTAATCCCACAAATCCCGTGTTTTAGAATTATGAAGGAATCACTATTGCTTATATAAAATCAGGAAGATCAGAAGATTATTTAGGAACTGAAATGTGATTAAAAACTATTCGAGTGAAAACTGGATTATTGGAGCTTATTTGAAACTTGGAGTATTTGGAATTAAATTCTGAAGATTAGAGCTCCGGTGATTAGATTGAAATTTGTTAAAGAAAATGAGAGACGGACTTTAGGAAGTTGAACTGCGAGACCATAGACTTTTGAAAGTTGAATTTATAATAATGATAGTAATAAGGAATGAACTTTAAGAAATTGAGAGTATAGATTTTTAATAATAATAATAGTAATAATAAATGAACTTCAGGAAATTGAATTGCTAGAATATAGATTTTTAATAATAATAAGAAATGAACTTTAGAAAATTAAATTGCGAGGATACAAATTTTTAATAATAACAATAATAATAACGATATAGTAATATTAGGAAATTGAACTGAGAGAGAGTATAGATTCTTAATAATAATTAATAATAAAAATAACAATATAGTAATATTAGGAAATTGAACTGAGAGAGAGTATAGATTTTTAATAATAATTAATAATAAAAATAACAATAAATGATAATAGCGATAATAATGTGGATAAACAAAAGGGATTAAAAGAGCTTTGGAATTAGAAAGGCTTAGGGTGATAACAATAATGACAATGATAATAATAATAATAACAATAACAATAAGGTTTTGAGATAATAATAATAATAATAATGACAACAAGATTTTGCAAGTTGAATTAATAATAATAATAGGAATAATATTTTAAAAGTCGAATTAATAATAATGATAATAACAATAATATTTTGAGAGTTGAATTAACAAGAACAATAATAATAATATTTTAAAAGTTGAATTAATAAAAATAATAATAATAATATTTTAAAAGGTTGAATTATTAATAATAATAATAATAATAATAATAATGATAAGGTTTTGAAAGTTGAATTAATAATAATGATAATAATAATGTTTTAAAAGCTGAATCAATAATAATAATAATAATAATAGGTTTGGACTTCGAAAATGGGCCTTGTAATAATAATAATAATATGGATTTCAAAAATGGGCCCGGGAGTGATACCCATGCAATAATAATAGGGACTTTGAAAATGGGCCTGGAAGAGAACAAACAAAAGGAACCAATGGGCTTAAAAATGGGTTAAAAGGGGTTTAGGATCCAGGCCTTTAGGGATGGACCTTGGGCTTTGAAAAGGGGTTAAAGTCTGGAATGGGCCTTGGGCTTCACCTTCATCAAGCCCAAGCCCACTTAGCAAAAATCATCATCCTCAAGCCCAGTAGCTACCATGAACACTCCCTGAACAGTGCTGTCACCAAGAGAAAATTCAAGCTATCCTTTCATCACCTCTGCTACCCCATCGTTGACGGCGCCGGCGGGGGTTTGGGCACCGTAGTCGTCGCTGTTTGGATGAAACTGGAATATGACAGCAGATTGGAGGGTGGTGACAGCAGTAGCAGCAGCTGCGGCCTCTTGGGCGTGCCGGAGGCGACCTTCGGTGCGCTGGTCGACGGAACGGGAGACGTCGGGATTGCGAAAAGGTGCGAGGGAGGTTCGGAGCAGCCATGCGTGGACAGGAATGGGCATCACGAGGGGAGCCGTGGCAGCGTCCAGAAGACGCCGCTGCCATGGTGGCTGGTGCAAACGTCCGCGTAGCCGGAGCGATTGATGACAGTTAGTGGCGTGATGAGTGGATGGCTGCAAGTTCGGGGAGTGTGAAGAGTGATGATGACATGCATGTGTGAGGATAGATGAAGGAAGTGGGTTGGAGGAGTGGAGAAAACGAGTTTGAGATGGCACGTGGTGTAGAGAGAGAAAGATGAGTGTGAAGGTTAGCAAGATGGGTATGAAGAAGAAATGGAGCTCGGGTCTTGGTGATGGATATGTGGGTAAGAGGATATGGGGGTGTCCCTGTGCGTGGGACTTGGAGGATGGGCTTGTTGGGTGTCATGGAAGAACGAGTATCAACATGGATACGTGCATGGTTTCTCATACCGCCAAGGCACAAATCCATGATCTCCTTCAACTTCTGTAATGGGCCAATATTCTTCACTTTTGCAATCACGGCAATGTAACCAATGCTCCGAAGGTCCCTCTCCGCTTACATCTAGCTCTTCTCTGGACTTTTGAGCCACAAACTATCAACAAGATAAACCCGAAACCACAGGTATGACTCGGCTCGGTTCATTTTATTCCAACCCCAGATCAAATAACCCACCCATCACAGTGAGGACATAGGGATGAAAGCAAGAACATAGGTTTAGGAGGCTCAAACGATTGTAAAGAGCCTCATTTCAGGAGGCTCAAAACATCCCCTGAAACCGGGTTAGTATAGTGCATGCACAGCAGAGTCATACGAGCCCCAAACTTAAACCACAAGAATGGTAATAAAACCAACAACAACAAAGTAAGAATATGATCTAGAAAACAATGGAGTTCAAGGTATAACCCTCGTCATCCATACCTAAATCAACCAACGAGTACGAAGCAAACAAAACGGAAGGAGATGAGGAGTATAAAGAAGAAAAAAAACCAAAGTAAACAAGGAACTCACCTCAGGCTCGCCTGCAGCCAACTCCCTTTCTCTGTCCTCTCCTTCTTCCAGCCTTACCCTCCGAGTGCTTACCGTAACCTCCTCCCTTTTCTTTCTTTTTTATTTCATCCCTTGTTCATATCTTCTTTGGCAAGCCACTACTTGCCCTACTGTTCCTCGCATCAGCAGCATGGCCCTCCAATTACCAGCATGGCCCCTGCCATCTTGACTTGCTGCACATCCCATCTCTCGTAGCTGCTTTCATGCCGAAATGGAGGTCCCCCCTCCTCACTAAATCCCACTCCGGGATCATCCTTGAAATGCCACCTTGCTTCAACTTATAAAAATAATAAAAGAAGGCAATAATAAAAATCATGCCATTGAACCAATATACTTGGTTTAAAACAGGGGTCTACACCCACTTTTTAAAGTTTTTTTTTATAAATTTTTAAATCAATAAAAAATTAGGTCTAGTTAATTAAAATGTGAGTTATTTTAAGATGTACATTTATTTACACCGCTTTATCTAGCAAATTAATCACTTTTAGAATCCTTCTGACAATAATTTTAAAAAAGAACTAATTACTTTTAGATTCCATCTTACAATCATTTTCAAAAACGCTTTTAACCTAAAAACGGTTGAAAAATTATTTGTAATGTTTGAAAATCATTGGTTTTTTTTTTCGAGAATATTTGATTGATGATTTTCTTAGAATTACTTTTATAAAACATTATGATTAAAAGCGCTTGTAGTAAAAACGACTCACAGCAGGGAAATGAAAGCATTAACAATGATAAATATGAAATGAACAAAATCACTCTGAAAAAACATTAAAATTTCAGTACTGAACAAAGCCAAACAAAATTACCCAAAAACGCTCATCCCCAATCTCCTCCAAAGTTCCAAACCACGACCACCAACCTCCTAATCGTTTTTCCTCCTCTTCTTCTTGCTTTCCTGTTCCTCCCAGTGCTTCATTCCTCCCTCTTCTTCCTCTCCCTCCTCTCCTCAAATTCCAAACTACTCCTCTCCTCTCTCTCGTTCTTCTTGTGACCCTCATTGTCTCGTTTATGCGTGCGGCTGGATTTTGAGCCTTTCAGCTCTCTGTGGAGTTGAGTTAACTCGTTGAACGCCTCCACAGTGCGGCCAAGGTAGGCGGCGACGGCCTGGGAGGCTCCGGTCTCGGCGGCCACGAAGGCTGTGAGAACTGAGGTTGCTTTCGAGAGAGAGAGATTGGACCGGAAGACGTTACTCTTCCTGAACTCGTCTTCATCTTTTAGGTTCGGTTAAATTGCTTTTCAAATTCTTTTCCTCCTCCTTTTCTTCTTTTTTGTTTTTGCTTCCTTCTTTGTTTTTTCCCACACTTTCTCATCAACCAAACGCTAGAGTGGAACAAAGTTTCCCTTCAGGTTTTAAACTTCAATACCCCCAATCCAAGCCCACTACGGGAATATCATCTAAACCCGAATTGGGCTGGACCGGGTCAGGTCGAAGCGGGTCACATCCATTTCTAATTTTAGATAAAAAATTAATTCCTAATAATTGAATGTAATTTGATAACTATTTAATTAAATTTAATAAAAATTATTAAACAAGTATTTGGTAGTAAATACGAACCTTGATCACACATAAAAATAAATTATTATTCTAAATGTGAAGTTTATGAAACCTTGATCACATATAAAATATTTATTTTTTATATTCATTATTTTCAAATCAATTATTATTTATTGTGCTTGTTAGTGAATTAGATAAAGAATTTCTTACTTATTTTCTTTGGTAATAACTTTGATTACTTAAAGCCTATGTTGATATAATATCAAATACGAACACAGATGAGATTATGATAATTAATTAATTAATTATAAATACGAAGAAAAAAAAAACATAAATCAATATATAAAAATTCGAATGTTTTTATAAAACCAAATATAAACATAAGAGGACATATCGCTATTATTTTTATTAGATATAATATTCCAAGATAATATATTCTATTAAAAATAATATTTATAATACATATAATGAGATATGATAACTTAAATTGTACATATTTTATCCGATTCAACCAATTAAACCTAGGTTAATTTTTTTTAAATGTAATAATAATAATGATGTTTTAAAAAAGTGAAACACATTTTGGTTACACTTTTATTTTAATTTTTAATTAAAAATAATTTTCAAAATCATTTATAAATAACATGTTTTTACCATTAGTTTTTAAATATGATAGCAAAAATTTAAAATAAAGGTATCAAAATTTCTTTCATTTGCCTCGTAGAGTGGTAAAAAATTGTTGACCACTTATTAATCTTCTCATGTCATAAAAAAGTATATAGTACAAAATAGGTGTAACAAAAATGAAAATTGTCACTTTGACAATAATTATATCAAATCAAATTATGGTATGTGTTACATGGACCCCACACAAAAGTAGATAATTTGTCTTCAAATTAATATAGAAATAAAGAATTATGATAATTAAAATATAATTATCAAAATAAATAAAATTGGTGAGTTTGATAAGTGAAATAGTAAATATCAATTCTTGTTAATAAATAAAATTGGTGCATTTGATAAATGAAAAAATAAGTATTAATTCTTTTTGTATTAATAAATAAAATTGATAAGTTTGATGAATAAAAAGGGAAATATCAATTCTCATTAAACAAACAAATCAAAGTCTATCTAAATATACTTTTCAACTTTCTTAAATATTAATTTTTAATTAAAGAATAATATTTTGAGGGTTAAAACTATTCCACTATGCCTCAAAATCTTTCTAAATATTTACTTTGGTCAAGAAATAACATTTGTAAGAAATAAGAAAAACTATTCAAATATGGCTCTCTTAACCAATAAATATAAAAGCCTAACTTTCAAAATCACATAAGACAAATAAGAAGAGACTCCACACTTGAAAAAACTTGAAGATAGTTCACTTTAAGGATTTAAGGAGTTTTTCAAGCATTTGAAGATTAGAAGATTTGAAGATTCAAAGATCAAGCATTTGAAGATTTGAAGATTAAGTTTAAGGGGTTTTCAATTTGAGATCAAGCATTATGTTCTTGGTGAACATGAGCTACATGAAAGTCTAAGCCCAATCTAAGACACGTTAAAGTCTAAAGGAAGATAAACGAGTTCTCCTATCAAAAAAATTGAAAAATCTTCAAGATATACCCTTATACTTTATTATGTACCTAAGTCTAGAGAAAAAGGACAATCCTCTTTTGTAGTGTAACATAGCCTCAATAAAGGATTTTGAAGGTTTAATTGTTTCACTCACAAAGTTGGTTGTTTCAAAGCCTTCAAAACCTTCTCTAAAAGGGTTTGTTAAACTCTCTTAAGATCACAAAGTAGAGCATAGAAAACATCCCAAGAAGTGTAATGGGGAAAGGATTTGATCCTAATGCCTATAAGTTACTAGTCGAAGTAGTCTTCAACTAATAAAAATTTGTCACATTAGGAAAACACTTGATCTTGGTTATTGGAGAAAGATTGTAAGGGTTCATTGAAACTTAGAAGATACTAATAGAGAAGGGTATGAGAAAAAAAAAACTCAAAGATTGGTTTGGGATTTGTTCCTACTCCTTCATGCATATCAATAAAAAAAGTGAGCACAAAGCCATATCAAAACTGAAGTAGATATGAAGGATATAATCCAACTTTAAGCACTAGGAAATCTCTCTTTGACAGAATTAGTAAAACTTCAACTCGGATGTCAATCTTTGATAACTTAGGGGATAAAAAGAAAAACTTTCTACTAAAAGATGACAAGGTTCTATTTATTCTAGATTGGGGCCTAAACTAAAGAGAGACTAGGTTGATCCATAAAGATACCAACTATTACTCTCAAAGATTCCAATAATCCTAAAGTAAGATTTTATCTCGTATGAAGATGTACTATCTTAGACATGACCATTGGAGGAATGTTGAGAGTCAAAAGACATACTATGGTTTTCACTAACCAACTATTACCCTTTGTTCAGAAAAAGAAAAAGTTAAAGGTTGCTAATGAGTCTGCATGAGAGAGAGAGAGAGGTGAAGATTTAAAATAACAAATAAAAACAAATATTAAAATTCTATATTTACCCGTGAATCTGGTGATCCAAGGAGGCACTAGGACGTAAACTCACTGTATGTATTCCCAGAGCCTTCAAAGGCTTGCACTATGCACGCACCTGAGCATAATAAAAGATGACTGTCAACAGCTAACTTATTGGACTGAAAAAATCTAACAGCACCCAAAGGAAGATAAGTAAAATTATTCTCTTTGTTGCTCAAAAAGATGAATAAGAATTCAAAGAAATGATGTCCCATCATTCTGTCTCTATTTGCATTTAGAATCAATCCACTTTGAATTTTTTTAATTAAAATGGAAATATTTATTAAACGAAGAGAGGCAGGTGAGATGCCCTTTCTTCATAATATTAAAACGAAGGATATTCCAAAAGATGAGGAGGAGTAGGATCAAGTGAGGATAGTTTCAAATTTTCTGCAATAAACTCCCTTTCTTATGTGCAGTGACTCAGTTCTTCAGGGCATATTTGTATAATATTTATTAAAAATATAATTTATAATTATATTATATTATTAATATTCATATTTTATTAAAAACTATTTATTTTTTAATTTATTTACAATTATAAAATTAATTTTATTTTTAATAAGACATGAATTAAATTAAGGTTATATTACATAAATTGAATTTACAATTTCAAAATTAAAAATAACTTATCTAAAAATGTTTTTAGTTGTATAATTTTTAAAAACTATTTTTAAAAATAGGAACTGTCAAAAGCTAACTTATTGGGGTGACAAAATCTAATAGCACCCCAAAGGAGGATAAGTTAAAATTATTCTCTTTGTTGCTAAAAAAAAAAAATGAATACAAAGAGAGGTGAGATGCCCTTTCTTCATATTATTAAAACCAAGGATATTTCAAAATATGAGAAGAAAGGGGCTGGTGAGGAATAGACCTTCTTTCTCCTTTCTTGCAATAGCATCAGCAGCAGTAGAAATCATCCAAGGAAGAACAAGCTCCACTTGTCTCCAATATGTCAATTCCGGATGAATAACTCAACTCCCCATTCATTAACCAATAAAGGCTTGTCTTCTTTGCGATTGAAGGTTACATCCTGCTGCAATGCACTCTGGATTGACTTCAAGCACAGAATGAGAAACTTTGATGGACAATCTGAGTTTTCACAGGACTTCCCACCCTTCCCTGGCAGAAGAATCTTACCTTTTTTCTGATTTCTCTTCCACATTATCAATGGATGGAAGAACCTCTTTCTGCTCATTCTTTATAGTTTTGACATGCATTTTCAGTTCTCGATGATTTACATTTACATGATTCCCATCCAGAGTTCTATTCTTCAGAGCAGTATTGTTCCCATTGCATTTGAATTAATTCTTTTCCCAATTTTTAAACAAGAAAAATGGAGTTTCGAAATGTACAGGTTTTTCTCTAATTTCCATTATATATTCAACATTTACAGACGCTTACACATGTAAAATGTGATTCAGGCTTTAGGAATGGTAAATTAGGAGCAATAGAATCAGATCAGTCATGCGAGAATAGCCAGAGAAATGTCAAAAACAATAAACATAGCAATGAGAGCTTAATTGTGCTCACATGCTGGAGCAGATTCTCAAAGGGGTCTCAAGCAAATCTAGCTCCACTATTCTAAGATGAATGAACTGAAGATAGCATTATTGCAGAAACTGACAGGCTGTGTATTTTTAGTTACAGCAAGGGTGAAAAATCTCAAGACTTCAGAAAAGAAGCTCAAACCATCTGGAGAGAGTTTCAGCTAGAACAGCTCAAACTCCACACACTTTGTTGTGTCCTTCAAGTCCTTATAATCAAACTTAGCACTCCCCTTTTTCTGCACACTAATTGCAGTGCTACCAATTCCAGCATCACAGAAATTAGGCAATTCCAGCATCACAGAAATTAGGCAATTCCAAGGGTACTGCACTGTGTATTAGAGCCCAATTCAAGCCTTCAAAGGGAGTGTTTCTTCATATCTACCCTTTAAATGTTTCTAACCAATCCTCTGGCTCCTTTACTAACAGCCCCCTGGTCAAATCTCTTGCATGAAAACTAACCATAGGGCCTATTGGGAATTTGAGGCTATGTGATACCACACCGGCTAATGTATCTTCATTTCCTGAACCCTTCAAGGTTTTCTTACTATATAATAATTTTGCACAAAGGATGATCTTGAGGGGATTGATACCTTTTAGTACATGATCATTATTCAATCATATTGTGCTACCCATAAAAAACCATAGTTTTTCAGTTTCCTCAAATTATTAATAGTATCAACTCCCTACTTCTAAGTGGAATTATTCCATATATTTAGACTACCTATAGGCTTTTTCATCTACTATCTAAACCTTATTTTTATAGTATCTTCACACCATTCCCAGCTCATAAATCTTAACCTCTATATAATATCTCCTTTAAATCCTCATTCCATTTCATATGATCCATTTCAGTCTCTCTCTTTATTATTGACAGTTCCCAAAATTGTAAACATAGAAGTAGAGAAAAAAAGGTCACTTTGAGGTATATCTTAGTAACCAACAAGAAGCTCAATGGTTATTGCCTCTTTTCTTTCTTGATTTGCAAAGTAAATAGTTTGTACTAGAAGCAAATTTGTCTTTGAAACCAAGTTTTTTTATTTTTTGGACCTAGGTAGTTACATCTGTTCAGTTTTTTCATAAAAGATTCTCTTTGTAGTAGGATATTAAGTTTCCGTGGCCTTTTTTCAACACTAGCAAGTGAGGAATTTCCAAATTTGTTCAATGTCATCAATTAAATCACTATATATCCTAATGATTTTGTCAGGGACCCTTCCTCTTCTTTTGAGATCTTTGCACAGGTCTATGGATTACACTAGATGGTATGGTATACATCTAAATGAGGCAACGAAATTGACTATGACGAATGCAAAATGTTGCTTCTTGCTAATTTTATCGGTTCAGATGTTGAGCCTGATTCTGTTGCAGCGGAGGACCTGAATAGATATTGTTGGTTTTATTGATCCTCAAGATTGGTCTTGCCCTAGCAGTCAAATTCCCATGTGGACAACTTTAGAATTGAGTCTATATAAACATATCTGATATTTGCAATTAGTTAATACACGGTAGCAATATATATAAACATACACTCTTTCTTGGAGTGATATGATAGATAGATAAATGAATTTAAAAAAAAAATTATAAATCATATTATAATTAAAAAATGACAAATAGCAATAGAGAAAGGGAGATAGAAGGGAATGGCAATGTTTCTATTAACATTCAATCAAAATTAAAAGTCTACATAATCAGCAAAAAAAAAAAAAAAAAAGAAAGGAAAATCAATTTAGTGACAATTATTATCCAGGGAGGTTTATCATCTTCTATTAAATAGTAAATACACCTACCCTGTCTGTCCCTGGTATCCATATCAACTATCCAGGATGCCCCTTAATGAACTATTCCTAGGATCATCTTGTAGTCTTCTCTTTACAAGAGCGAAACCCAACTTGGACTTGATTCGAAAAGACCAGAGCTGCACCGTTTCATCTTTACTCATACTATTCCTCCGTACAACCGAATTCCAATTAGTCACCAACACATACATTGAGGTAGAATTTCCGGAAGCTTTCTTCATGTCCCACTTCCTCAGACTGATGGTTTCTCGATGAAGGGATGGCTCAATCAACATCACTTCCATATCTACACATTTTTTTCCGTTTCCTCCTGAGTTCAACCTCTCACTCTCTTCAGGTGTGAGGAAACTTTGTTGTATCTGATTCAAGGGTATGGATAGACGGTTCTGACTGAGTCTCACATCACTCTTGAAGAGAGGCTTCTGGATTACAAAAGTGACATCAGAACCCCCTAGAGCCTTAATCCGATTCCTGAGGATGACAGGGAGCTTTGGCGTTGCATGGGGAGATGAACAAATTGCCTTATCCATCATCTTCTTCTTCATCAACTTCTTTTTCTCCTGAACACACACCCCCTCATCATCATCGTTGTCGTCATCATCATGGCACCGTGGTGGCCGCTTCTTGATCTTGATCTTTTTTTGAAGACACTGATCATCTCCATCTTCCAATATCTTCATCGTTTCTTCAAGATGTTGATCATGTTTCTTCTCATCTTCTACCACAGAATCCATTGAAGTGAATGCGCAAAGTATATACTTTCAGGGGTTTCTTGGTCTTCTTGGGATGGCAAGATGATGAGCTAGAGAGAAGTCTTTCAATTTGGAAAGTTACAAGTGGGTTCTTGTTCTTGTTGGTATGGCAGGAGAGAGCTTATATATAGATGACGTCCCTGAGAAACAAGTCTTTCAATTTGAAAAGTTACTGAATCCTAATCAAATCCTTATATTTTACTAAGATAATAATTTTTCACAATTTTAAGAATATTATTTTATAGGGATTTTACTATGGTTTTAAATTATTATTTAATATATAATTAAATTATAATTTCATATCCTAATAAAACTAGGATAATAAAAGTATTTCATAATTTAATCAATCACCTAATAGAGTAAAAATAATAAAATAAGCCTACTTAATTAAGGAAATATAGTCCTAATTTAATTAAGATTAACATTATCCATAGAACTAGTGACAAGACCTAAATATTAATGGAGTATGATCCTTAGATATTACTATATTACTTTGAGAAAATTATCATTTGCTAAAGTAGCGGACTAGTTAAACTTGATAAAAATAATAAAAAAAATAAAAAAGGAGTTTTATAAAGGAAACACAACTAAAGATATTTTCTTAATCTATAAGGCTATGTTTGGTTGGTGATGGGTTGAGATAAGTTATTTTATCACTTATCTTATCCTATATTTAACCAAATTCATGATTAAAATATTTAAACTTTTCAAATAATTTTTTTAATATTATGTTATTTAATATATGAAAATAATTTATATATTATATATTATATATTAATATTATTTTATAAATATTTTTTTAGTTTTTCTTTTTTAATCATAAATTTAATTTATAATAAAAAAAATTATTTTTGTAGAATGAGTATATTATTATTATAAAAAAATAAAAAAATAAAAAAATAAAATTTTGATATATGATATATATATATCTCATACCATAACATGGGATTAACATATCCCATGTGAAAGGGGTAAAAAAAAAAATGGATAATATATCACACCACTTATCATATCACATGTTTAGTTGAATATAGGATAAGATAAGTGATGTGATAACTTATCATATCCTATAACAAACCAAATATGGGATATGATATAATATCCGCGCTCTTATCCAATCCAATGTTATATCTGAACAACTAAATATGACCTTAAATTATTTTAAAGGATATAAATCAATCGTAATTTGTTTTGTGGTTCAACTAGAATAGTACAATTAGCATATAGGATTTTGAAAATTGCTAGCTACTATTTACTCTTACCGGTAATATTAGAGTTAAAAGGTTTTGGGATTTATCCAAAAATATTTGTTTATTTATTCTTATCCGATGAGAATTTTTAATAACTATATGTAGGATATCTTATGATATCTTATATCTTACACTTCCTTCTGGTGTCTAATGACTCATAATAGGCAATGATGAAAATATTAGTTTTTAAGGATGTATTGGTAATTTAATTTTATGGATATATTGCAAAATATCATTAGATATTCTAACATAAAATATTTGTCAAAAGGAAATTGAACGAGACTCATGAAAATTTTGAGAAAAATTCTAAAAAATGATATAAGAAATAATAATAGACATTTTGAGATTGTTTTCTTAAAGAAATTGATATATGTATGATATAATTGGGGATATCTAATAATAATATTTAGAATTTAAAATTAGATTTTATATAAATTTACCTAATTTCAATATATTCAATAATATAAAAATGATGATACATGTATAAGTATTTTTTATTTTAAAATATTGATAATTTTATTTATAAATTTAAACTTATTTTATATTTAATTATTATACAAAATACATGATAATTAAAATTAATATTATATATATATATATATATATATATATATATATATATATATATAATATTTGTAATATAAATAAATAAAGGATATTTGAATCATAATGTTTGTTTATCATTAAAAATAAAAATACTTTGAAGACAATAAATTCTATACAAATTTTCAAATGATATTGATATATATGTTTTTTTTCTCCCATCTATATTTGTGCTCAATCAATCAAAGTTATGACTAGTTATGAACAAATATTAATTTATATAGAAAAGGAAACCAAGATTGTATTGGTTTAAATTTGATAATTTTAGTCATATTATTGAGTTGTTAACAATGAACGATTTCAAATTTTTTTAAATCAATTTTTTTTTCTTTTAAGAATTATAACGTGCAAAGTTTCATTTAAAATTATTTAATTTCCATTTTAAACCTTCTTGTAAAATCTATATTGATAGTAGCATAGATTTCATTTCTTATGATATTTAGTAATTAAAATATTATTAATTTCATGTAAAATTTGTGAAAACGGTTCTTCATTGATATTTCATTGTTGATATTATTATTATGTTCATCATTTATGTAATGTTTTTACGAATTCCTACTCAACGTTAGTAAATGATCTTCATGTTTTGTTGTTTTTATGTTGTGGGAATGGATGGCATGGGAAAATGAAGAATAGATTTTATAAATGAATTCATATATTATTTCTAACACAATATCCAAAATATAAAGAATTGGTAAAAAGTGTAATAAAAAAAACTATTTTCACCAATTATCCAAGCTATCCCATTGAACTGAAAAATTGGGATAAAAGGGGTAATGCCATATTATTGAGTTGAAAACCCTAAAATTCATGATAGACATGTATTGAGGATGTTTATATTGAAAAATCTTATCTTAAGTTAAAAATGTAATTTTTTTTTTTTTTACAATTGAAAAAAGTAATTATCAATAAAAAAAAATAAAAATTCATCATACAAAGAAATTTCATGTTGTTTCTTTGTACATTAACTCAAGTCTCATTTCCTTAAATATTGATGATATGTTTTTGTATATTTATTAACTGGTTCATATTATGTTAAATATATACATATATGTTAAACACCC
Organism: Vitis vinifera; assembly: GCF_030704535.1. Taxonomy (NCBI): domain Eukaryota; kingdom Viridiplantae; phylum Streptophyta; class Magnoliopsida; order Vitales; family Vitaceae; genus Vitis; species Vitis vinifera. Next base: position 7,697,943 of record NC_081817.1, read on the forward strand.
TAATATTTTCTGATGCCATGTGTCATTTCTAATATATGGATAAAAATTGATAATATTTGGTTCAAGATGAGCAAAATTATATTTCTAAACGCACTCCACAAATTCCTTCTAATCATGCCTAATATCACCAAGTAACATACGGTTAACTCTCTACTTTACTAAATTAATTAACTCTCTACTTTATTAATATTAATTAGAAACATTATTTTTTTCTTAACAATATTGGCTAAAGTATAAAAGATTTTTTAAGATTGTGTATTACATGTAGTAATCCATGCATAAGAAGCACAAAGCCCCATGAAGTTCATGTTATCCATGCCTCGATTTGTTGGTACATCAATTTTGTTTGGTATAGAAAGTAAAAGGGCATTATGGTTATGTTAGGTGGTAAAAAAATTATGAAAAAATGCAAGGAAAGAAAATAGTAAGGAAAAGTAGAATGAAAAAAAAGAAAAGAAATATATATATAATTATATATAATTAATAAATTATTTTTTATATTACTTTTAACTTCATTTCACTTTTTTATCCCCTTTATCTAAAAATTAAATAATTTTAAAAATATATAAATTTATAACTAATTTTAATTATATTTTATTTTCTTTCATATTTTTTTATTTTAACAAAACATTATTTAGGCATTCATTCATGTGGTATTGCAATATTTATTTTACTATATTTTAAAAGCAAAATAAATAATTTTTAAATTATATTTTTAATTCTTATGAATATTAAATATTACTAAAAAAATAAAAAATGGGTTTGAAATTTATATAACAAGAAGTAAAAATATTTGAAAAACCTTTTCAATAATTTAAAAATTGAAGGAAAAAGATTGAAAAAGGTTTTTTTTTTATTTTATTTATTTTATGCAATTGTCTCCTTAACCTTTTTGTATTTTTAATCTCTTTGTCTTTATTTACTTCAAGACTAATTGTATTGTGTGAAACCAATGTTTGGTTAATCTTGATTTTGATGATAATAAAATAAGGTTTAGAACTAATGATTATATTTCAAGTGTGATTAGGCAAGACGACTTCTAAAGTGGCAATCACAAAGACAAATTAAGTTAAAGAGAAATCATGAAGAAGAAGAAGACCTCAAAGAGAAATGTTTTTTTAAGACCCAAGCTTAATAAGATTTCTTTGTAAGGTTGTTGGTACACTAAGATTTTCATGCATTACATTCTTTACTTATGTACCAAAATCATTCAAAATTTATTTTGTTTTAAATATTTTTAAAATTGGATGATTTCATGTTTTCAACTAAAACATTGTGTCAAATATTTTTCAAACTTATTTACAAGGTTTTAAGTTGAAAAAGTCGGTTGTCAGGGCCAAAACATTGAACCAGTCGAGGCATTGGGCCAACTAGCTCAACCAACCAGGGTACCGGTCGACCGATTCCCCTTGCCCGATCGAGGAGTGCTAAAAACACTCTCTTTCTTCCAATAGTCTTCGCTTCTCGGTTGAGGTATCCTCCTTCCCGGTCGACCTCCGGTTGAGGTTCGATTGAAGCAACGGTAACCTGTCAAAGCATTAAATGTTCCAATGACTAGTGAACCAGTCGGCCCCCAGCTCGATCGATCGAACCCCCAACGGCTAGTTTGGTCATTTTCTTCTATAAAAAGGCTCCAAATCTTCATTGTTTAAGATCTCAACCTTCCCAAACCTTTCTTGAATATATCTGAGCCTTGGAAAAGTGTTTTGAGTGCACCATTATTCTAAAACTTGCATATCATTAGTGTACCTTTCAATCCTAGTTTTCTTGTATCATTTGAGCTTAAAGTTTTTGTATTAAGATTTTGTGAGATCATTTATTTATAAATCTTTGAGAGAAAGTTTTTCAAATGTAGGCTATCACTTGAGGGGTTGTTTAAGAGTGGGGTATCTCTTGAGAAGTGTAAAAGGTGCTTGGAGCCAAAAGTCTAAGAGGGTGAATTGGAACCATAATCCAATTGTATTGCTCGAAGGCTTGGTTAGGAAGCCTTGAATTAGTGGAACCTCAAGCTTGGGATTGAAGCTAGAGAAGAGTGGATGTAGACTAAGTTGCGTCGAACCACTATAAAAATCTTGTGTTTGCATTTTTTTTCCCTACTCCTTTACTTTATATGCAATTGCCTTTATATTGCTTTATTATATATTTGCATATATTTGTCTCTTGTATTCACATAGTTTAAATTTGCAAAAAGAAACCATCACCCTATTCACCCCCATCTAGGATGATTATCATAGGTTGGATTAGCCTAATTTTTCTAATATATTATATTATTTTATTATTATTAAAAATAATTTTTAGTAAATTTCGATTAAAGAATTTATTAGTATTACTATATTTTATGATATATAATTATTATTATTATTATTATTATTATTATTATTATTAGTATTAGTATTATTAGTATTATTATTATTATTATATAAACAAACATGCTTATATATGTTAATAATAAAAAATTATTAATGCTAATAATAAAATAATATTTAATGATATTTTTAAAAGAAAAAGAAAAAGAGATGGATGTAGGAAGAGCGGACGTGTATGTGTTTAAGAATGCTATTTATTTTTAATTTTTATTGCAAAAATGTTCATAAAAGTTAGAGAACAAATCATGATAACATGAGACATTAAATACTTTTGAATTTTGAAAATGTTAAAACGTATTCGGGGGCTTTTATTATATTTCTTAATTTTTAAAAACAAAAAATAAAAACATATTTGATATTATATTAAAACAAAAGGTGTTATACTCTACACTCCATCCATCGTGGATTTATAAAATGAAAATCTATTCAAATCTTTATAAAAGTATATTATATAATAAATAAGTGAATAATAAAAATTAAAACTACGAATTACAGAGTAATGCAATAAAATCAAATTAAATTCCAAAAGGCACGTACATATTATAATATTAAAAAATATTCTAATTTAACATATATACGACAAAATCACATAATCTAACCATAAACCATTATCTTTCTCCATGATCTTCCCTTTTTTGTTAAATCTTACCGGTCTAACTTTTAGTTCTGGCCTTTCACAATTATTTGTGCCACCCAAAATTCTCCATGAATGTTTCTTTGAATATTATCCGGACATCCAACAAGTTGTGTAAAAGTGTCACTCAATTGAGATTTTTGACCTTGAAGCAAATATCTTGTGACTTTGGCGACAGTGGTTTCAATAACTAAAACAAAATCATTGTCTTTGCTTAATGCGACCCCATTTGAAAAGGATAAGCCTCTTAGCAACACTGTCACTTCTTTGTCCTTGGATCATATTTTAGTAACCTTCCAGTCTTATCCCCAATTTGCATTGATATTGCATAAGCCCTAAAAAATTCCATTGTTAATCAATGGGAATGAGAATCATAACTATATGAACAAACATAAAAAATAAAAAAAAATAAAAAAAATCTATATAATGAGTAAATTGATGATACATACCATCTTTGGAATATGGTGCTAGTATCGGTAAAATAGACAACTCTTGTATTTTGATCAATGTCCAAAGCATTAGTGAATCGAAATGGGACTCCTTCTGCACTAATGGCTACTTATTTAGCAACTCCACCATTGTGCCCAACCACCAATAGCCCAAAATAGACATCTACAATGTAAAGATCACATGTTGCTTCATTGAATTTAAGACCCAATGGTCTTCCACATGCTCCATTGCATGGTTGAGTGATCCATCACAAAATTTAGGAATCCTAATCAAGTACAAAAACAAATACTTCAATTATTTCAAATACACTTACAATTACAAAGAAGGTTGAATTGAACACTAAAAGAATACTTTATGTCATGCAATTAATATGAATATACAACATAATTAAAAAATTAATTATACATTATTAAATTTTAAAATCTATTTAAGAAATATATGTAATTATAAGTGAATATATACTAAACATAATGAATAAAAACTTTACTAGTAGTTTTTACCTAAACGGGAAAGTGATTGTAAACTCCTTCCATCCATGTTTTGAACCTTGCTAATTTAAAATTCTACCATTTGAGATGTTAAGGACCATCTCCATTACAATCGAAGGCAATACTTTTAGGGTCAAATACCCTTGAAGGAAGTTAATGTGTGTTGTATTTTAGGGCTTGATGTGAATTAACACATTCAAAAAGAGCAATCGAAATAAAAGAAAAAATAAAGAATTGTGAAAGTTTCATGGTGTTGAAGAAGATGATGGACAATTCTTTCTTTGGTACTATAAGTAAATATTATGCTACCCTTGAATCTATATATAAGAGAAAATCATAGGTTATCCTAATTAAAGTCAAAATATAATTATTATAACATAAGAATTAGGACTCTAATTAATATCTTAAAGGAGTTCTTTTTTGAGTAGATTTGTTTTTAGGAAGTGAAAAGAAAGCTTCTGGATTATTTTGTTTTAATATGTTTTAAGAAACTAAAATAGCCTTTTGAGAGTGGGGACTAATAAAAAAATTGAAAAAAAATAAATAAATTATTTGAGATAAATTTATAAAATAAAGAATTTGGAGACTCACTCGTTTATTCATATTTCTTCTACTATTAAGTTATTCTATGATAAGAGTATTTATGAAATTAATGTGTCTTTGTATTTACTTTATACCATAATTTTTTATTTATCTTTTATTTTTAAAAAACAGAAATGAACTATATTTATTATTTATAGATCTTGAAAAGATAAGTAAATACTTTTGACTTTTTAAAAAATTATAGAAATAGTAACAATGGTCAAATGAATTATAATCCATTTGGTAGTGATTTTTTAAAACACTTCTAACATAAATACTGTTTTTGAAGAAAAATTTAAAACTACGTTTGGTTTCCGAAAAATATTAAAGAAAAAAAAATGATTTTATAATATTTGATTTTAATATGGAAAATACGGAAAAAAAATCAAATATAAATTAATTAAAAATTTTCATATTTTAAAATTATTTAATCTTTATATATAAGAGGAAAAATAAATGAAAATGAATTTGAAGTAGTATATAAAATAATTTATTGATTTTAAATATAGATATATATATATATATATATTTTCTTTTCTTCCACTTTTCTTCTTTATTTTCTTAACCAAAGATAGCCTAAGGCTATGTTTGGTTCTTGGAAAGTGTCAAGGAAAGAAAAATAATTTTCTCATGTTTGATTTTAATATGTTAAATAGAAAATAAAATAAAATAAAATATAATTACAATTAGATAGAAATTTATACATTATTAAATTATTTAATCTTTATATAAAAGAGGAAAAATAAGTGAAATAAATTTGAAATAACATATAAAATAATTTATTCATTTTAAATCCATTTTTTATTTTCTTTATTTTTTATTTTTTATTTTTATTTTTTCTTTCCATTTTCTTTCCCTCACATTTTTTTAGGAACAAACATAGTTTAAGTGTTCGAAAAAAAAATCTTAAAAACACTTTTAAAAAATCGACATATCACTTGTAGTATTTCCTTGAAAAGCAAGATTCTTTCAAAAGGCAAAGAATATCTTAATGAATCCCATTTAATTGTGAAGGCAAGGCCCTATAGTTAAGACAGAATAAGTGTTACACCGTAATGAATGCCCTGTAATTGTAAAGGCCTATAGTTAAGACAAGACAGAATATTTGTTCCTATTGGTTCAGAATCCATAAAATGTCTAACATTATGGTGCTGACTTTGACATTGTGAACCTTCTTTGCAGGGACGTGCAGCGATTGGAGGACGGCCACCTAATAGTTCTACAGTATCAACACCGTGGGATACGATGAGGATGATGATGATGAAAGCAGATATTTACATGTGGTTTGTTACAAGTTAGGACTAACCAAATAAAAAATTTTAAAAGAAAAAAAATATTTATAGAAAAAAATTTAAATATATATATATATATATATATATGGGGATTCATTCATGTGGTATTGCAATATTTAAAAGAAAAATAAATGATCTTTAAATTATATTTAAAATTCTCATAAATATTAACCATGTTTGGTATAATTAATGTTAATAATAAAATCATATTTAATAATATTTTTAAAAGAAAAAGAGATAGATGTAGGAAGAGATGACGTGTATGTGTTTAAGAATGCTCTTTATTTTTATTTTTTATTATCAAAATGTTCATAAAAGTTAGAGAACAAAATCATGAGAACATGAGACATTAAATACTTTTGAATTTTGTAAATGTTAAAACGTATTTGGGGGCTTTGATTATATTTCTTAAATTTTAAAAGCAAAAAATAAAAGCATATTTGATATTATATTAAAACAAAAGGTGCTATACTCTACACGTTAATCACTTAATCCATCTGTCACCGATTTATAAAATGAAAATCTATTCAAATCTTTATGTAAGTGTATTATATAATGTATAAGTGAATAATAAAAATTAAAACTACGAATTACAGAGTAATGCAATAAAATCAAATTAAATTCCAAAGACAAATATTATAATATTAAAAAATATTCTAATTTAATACACTTATATATGGAAAAATCACAGAACATAACCATAAACTATTATCTTTCTCTTGGACTTCACTCACAGGGCCAACATCCTCACTTAATTCTTCCATGATCTTTCCTTCTTCATTAAGTCTTACCGGTCTAACTTTTAGCTCTGGTCTTCCACAATTATTTTGTGCAACCCAAAATTCCCCATGAATGTTTCTTTGAATATTATCCGGACATCCAACAAGTTGTGTAAAAGTGTCACTCAATTGAGATTTTTGACCTCGGAGCCAATATCTTGTGACTTTGGCGGTAGTGGTTTCAGTAACTAAAACAAAATCTTTGTCTTTGCTTAATGCAACCCCATTTGAAAAGGATAAGCCTCTTAGCAACACCGTCACTTCTTTGGTCCTTGGATCATATTTTAGTAACCTTCCTGTCTTATCCCCAGTTTGCATTGCTATTGCATAAGCCCTACAAAATTCCATTGTTAATTAATGAGAATGAGAATCATAACTATATGAACAAATTTAAAAATAAAAATAAAAAATCTATATAGTAAGGAGTAAATTTATGATACATACCATCTTTGAAATATGGTGCTAGTATCGGTAAAATAGACAATTCCAGTGTTTTGATCAATATCCAAAGCATTAGTGAATCGAAATGGGACTCCTTCTGCACTAATGGCTATTTGTTTAGCAACTCCACCATTGTGCCCAACCACCAATAACCCAAAATAGGCATCTGCAATGTAAAGATCACATGTTGCTTCATTGAATTTAAGACCCAATGGTCTTCCACATACTTGTTCCATTGCAGGGTTGATTGATCCATTACAAAATTTAGGAATCCTAATCAAGTACAAAAACAAATACTTCAATTATTTCAAATACTTTCATACATTTTTATCCAACATAAAACCTATACTTACAATTACAAAGAAGGTTGAATTGAACACTAAAAGAATACTTTATGTCATGCAATTAATATGAATATACAACATAATTAAAAAATTAATTATACATTATTATATTTTAAAATCTATTTAAGAAATATATGTAATTATAAGTGAATATATACTAAACATAATGAATAAAAAATTTACTAGTAGTTTTTACCTGAACGGGGAAGTAATTGCAAACTCCTTCCATCCATGTTTCGAACCTTGCCATTTTAAAATTCTACCATCCGAGATGCCAGTATAAGGACCATCTCCATTACAATCGAAGGCGATGCTTTCAGGGCCAGATACCCATGAAGGAAGTTTAAGTTTGTTGTATTTTAAGGCTTGATGTGAATTAACACATTCAAAAAGAGAAATCGAAATAAAAGAGAAAATAAAGAATTGTGAGAGCTTCATGGTGTTGAAGAAGATGATGGACAATTCTTTCTTTGGTACTATAAGTAAAGGTTATGCTACCCATAAATCTATATATAAGAAGAGAATCATAGGTTGTCCTAATTAAAATCAAAATATAATTGTTATAAAGATTCTAATTAATATTTGAAATGAGTTCTTTTTCTAGTAGGATTTGCTTTTATGAAGTGATAGAAAGACTTCTAGATTATTTTGTTGTTAGCCTTTTGAGGGTGGGGACTAATAAAAAAAAAAAGAAAAAAAAAAGAGATTATTTGAGATAAATTTATAATCATCTGTTACACCGTAATGGATTCTTTCAGCCTGAGGGCAATGCCACCATCTCAAGGAAGTTCCCTGGGAAGGTAACCATTCTTGATACATTTGGAATGGGCATCAATGTCATCGACCCATTTTGGATAGGGCTACCACATGCGGTGGTGGGGACAGGTTGGGTTTGGATAATTATTTCTAATTTTTGGTTTAGAGTTTATCCAAATTGTTTTTTTTTTGGTTTTTTAAAACATTGCAAATTTAAATTTATATAATATAAATTTAATTTAATTCAAGGCTAGTTTTATAATTACAAATAAATTAAAAAACAAATATTTTTTTTAGTAAAATGTGAATAATAATATTATAATTAAATCATAAATTATATTTTTAATTAAAAAAATACTATTTTAGTATATATTAGAAATATAAAGATATTAACATCTTCATATTTTTTATTTATTAAAATGAATAATAATAATAATAATAATAATAATAATAATTTAAAATAATAAATTTTAACAATATTTTATTTAAAATAAATAATGAATAAAGTTTAACTTTTTTTAAACATGTAAATGAGTTATGTTTTTCATGCACATATCTAATATTGAATTACAAATATAATACTTTAAAATGTTTTGATTTACTTTATAATTAATTAGATCGATTTTTTGAATTCAAAATTATTCTTAAAAATTAGAAAATGATTAATTATCTCATAATTTATAATTTATTTACCTAAATTAAAAATATATATTTGTATGTATAGGAGAAACAATAAAGTCATGATCATAATATATCAGTTTTGATTTTTTATTTTTTTAACAATTAGATTTACTTTTTGAATTTATATTATTTTTAAAAATTGTTAAACTCATTAATAAATTCAATACAGATTGTCACTTGATTTGTAGTTCATATTTATAGTGAGAAAATTTATAAAAATATAGTTATGTGTAGAAAAAAATTAATAGAGCAATTATGAACTAATTTTATCCATAAAATTTTTGTATTAATGAGTTTATTATTTAAGTTTAAAATTATTTTTAAAAATTACTAAACTTGCTATGAATCCCAATACGTTAAGACTTATTTAATTTTAAACCTATTTTCTGGTTAAAAAAAATAGAAATAATGATTCTATGTAGATGGGAAATAATAGTCATTTTCCATCAATTTTTGCTCATAAATTTTTTGTATTGATTGGATCATTATTTGAGTTTTAAATTATTTTTAAAAATTAGTAGACTCATTAATAAATCTAACATATTAAGTTTTGTTTATTTGGAATTCATTTGCCTAGTGAAAAAAAAATCAGAAAATAAGAATTTCATGTAAAAGAGAAATAATAAAGTTATTCTAGACTAATTTTTGTCCATAAAATTACAGTATTAATTGGTTCACTGTTTATTTTTTAAAAATTATTTGACTCATTAATAAATTTCTTATTTAATTTAAAGCTTATTTGCGTGAAAAAAAAATTGAAAAATTAGGATGGTATGTAAAAGAGAAATAATAAAGTTGTTCTAAATAAATTTTTATCTATAAATTTTTGGTATTAATTGTTTCATTATTTGAGTTTTAAATTATTTTTAAAAATTATTAGAGTCATTAATGAATCCAATACATTAAATTTTGTTTAATTTGGAGTTTATTTGTTTAGTAAAAAAAATTAGAAAATAAGAATTCTATGTAAAAGATAAATAATAAAGTTGTTTAAAACTAATTTTTGTTCATATATTTATGCTCTTAATTGATTCACTATTTGAGTTTAAAATTATTTTTAAAAATTACTATTTGAGAACTAATATGAATATTTTTTTTTTTAAATATAAAATTATATAGGATATATGGTATAATATAATATAAAGGTAATTGATAGGAAATAGGGTCCATGGCACTGAATCCATACCCGGTTTATGAAATTCTCACCATTCTTATCTGATTAGAGGTGCTGACTGGATTGCCAATAAATTTTTTTATTATATGACGTGGCACCATCTTTTGTTAAATAATGTTGAAGAAGAGATTGGCGGTATGCTTCGGGTAAAAAACAGAGAGAATCCGATTTGAAGTTTTTAAAAATTAAATTTATCTCAAAATAATTTGAAATTCATGCGCTACATCAACCAAATAATTAATCGGTTGAATTTTTAAAAATATTTTACAAATTATTTAATATTTATTTAGATATATTTCTTATTTATATTTTTAAATAAAATATAGCAATATTTTTTATACAAATTTATAAAAATTATTAAAAGCTCATATTAAAAAAATAATGATTTCAAAAAATATTTAAAAAAATTGATGTATCCAAAATATTTTACCGCCTCCAATTTTAGAATTTTTAAAATTGATTTTCAAAGATGTTGAGTAAATTATATGTTTTTTGTGTGAGATGCTTAACGTTTATATAAAAGTTCTTATTTTAAAAATAAAAATTATAAAGTATATTGTGATAGATATTATATCCAATTTATACAAACTATAATTCTTTTATTATTTTTGAGAAAAAAGTATTTTATTTATCATCTTGTTTTTTATCTTGTAATTTTAGAAAAAAATTTCCTAATTTTTTTAATATAAAAAATATTTCTTGCAAACCCTATCCATTGTAGAAAAATTTTCTCCGAAAATTTACTATTATCGGTTAAGGTGACGGATACAATTTTTTATTTTAATATTTTTCAAAGGAAAAAAATAAACACTTTAAAATTTTATAAATGTTATAACATGTTAAAACATATTTGAGGGATTTTCTGACATATAATTTTTTTTTTTCAAGAAAACAAAAACTAAAATCATATTTGATACTATATGCGAAGATGGAAACATGATTTTCAAATTTATTAAAATTTTTAATTTTTAAATTTTTTTTTTTTAAAGTGGTATACTCTACGTGTTTTTTTTAAAATGAAAATCTATTGAGAGCTTTATAAAAGTATATTTTCAAAATAATCGGTTGATTTTTTTAAAATATTTTACAAATTATTTAATATTTATTCAAATATATATATATTTTTTATTTTTAAAATAAAAGATAGTGATAATTTTTAAACAATTTATAAAAATTCTTAAAAGCTTATATTGAAAAAATAATGATTTCAAAAAATATTTTAAAATTTTGATGTATCCAAAATATTTTACCATCAATTTTAGAATTTCTAAAATTGATTTTCAAAGATATTGGATAAATCTATATGCTTTTTGTGTGAGATGCTTAACCTTTATATAGAAGTTTCTTATTTTAAAAATAAAAATTATGAAGTATATTGTGACAGATATTATATATAATTTATAAAAACTATAATTCTTTTATTATTTTTGAGAAAAAAGTATTTAATTATCATCTTGTTTTTATCTTGTAATTTTAGAAAACAATTTCCTAATTTTGTTAATATAAAAAATTATTTCTTGCAAACCACACCTATCCATTGTAGAAAAATTTCTTCCAAAATTTACTATTATTGGTTAAGGTGACAGATACAATTTTTATTTTAATATTTTTCGAAGGAAAAAATAAACACTATAAAATTTTATAAATGTTACAACATGTTAAAACATATTTGGGGGCTTTTTTGACATATAATTTTTTTTTCAAGAAAACAAAAACTAAAATCATATTTGATATTGTATGAGAAGATGGAAACGTGATTTTCAAATTTATTAAATTTTTTAATTTTTTTTTTTAAGTGTTATTCTTTTTTGTAGTCATGGTAACTAGTAGCTTCGACCAAAGAGAAAAAAAAAATGAGGCACTCAGCCTTACAACACTCAATCCAAATAACAGAGAGCCAAACAAGGCCTAGCTAATCTTGTGCATGCCCACATACACCCGCACCACCGACAACAAAACAACTCAGATAACAACTTCCTAATTATAAGTGAAACAAACTCTTACGTGGATAATATTCAAGGTTGCCACAAAAATAAATTAATGCCACATCACAACACAATGCAATTATCATTATGGTCAAATTCCTAAAGAAGCAACCTAGTTTATCTTTCGATACTAGGATTATATTTGGTTAGTAAGATATAATATGAGATAAGATAAAAAAAATGAGATATTATATCTTATCTTATCTTATCTTATATTTTATTAGTATGGGTTAAGATAACTTATCAAACTTTTTTTTTTTATAATTATTATCCCTTTCTCATAAGATGTGTAAATCTCATGGTAAAATATGGATATATATATATATATATATATATATATTTCATGTATCAAAATTTTATTTTTTTAAAATTTTTTACATTTTAATTTAATCATTTTACAAAATAAGTTTTTTTTATTATAAATTAAATTTATTATTAAAAAATAAAAATTAAAAAAATATTTATAAAATAATATTAATATATGATATATAAATTATTTTTATATATTAAATAACATAATATAACTTTTTTTTATTTGAAAGTTTAAATATTTTAATAATAAATATTGTTAAACATAAATGAAATTTCATTTTTTTTAAATAGAAAATATTTGAATGTGATATAATTTTTATTTTAAACATTGAATAATAATATTTATTTCATATTATTTTTTATTAATTTCAAAAATTAAATATAATATAATATAAATATAATATAATATAGTATATAAATAACATAATATAATATAATATTTATTTCATATTATTTTTTATTCATTGCCCACATAGATGAAGTAAGATATGCAACCGAACGAGTATCCTACTTAATCTAGACTTGATATATTTATTGGGTTCATCAGTCCACATTCTAATGCAAGTTCAATCACCTTATTTCTACAAGTCAATAACCTCCAAATTAGTTAAAAATGTAGAAGGGTTTAATATAGTTAATTCCAAATGTTTATATTGAGATATCTGATGAAAAAAAACCACACAAACATGAACAGAAAAAAATATAGAAGGCATTATAAAATGGTAGTAAGTTACAAAGGTTTTTTTTTTTTTTCTTTTTTTCTTTTCTTTTGTCATTTTTCATGGTTTTTTTTTCCTATAAATCTATTTCAAAGACAAGTCTAACCCATTCTACAAAAATGGGTCCATTGTAAAAGCTTGGAGTAATAGATATGACAGCTTTCTTTCTTGAAATTTTTAACAATTTTTAAAATAAAAATATTTTCAAATGAAACTAATTATCATGAAGATCACATTTGACACGTACCACCCACAATGATACTGAAGTTTACAGTTGATCACCAAACTTTTAACCTGATATCATTGGAGACATGACAACAACCACTGCTTTGCCTATTTATTGGCCAAAAACTAAGATGAGAAATTGGAGAAACCAGGAAAATCTAAATCAATTGAAACCTTCTCACAAGCATTTTAAAAACTCTATGTTTACCTCCTGCGTGTTTGACTAAATGAAGTCCACTCGAAGATAGAGAGACTCTACTTTTGATTGCTAAATAGATCCACCATCCACATCTAGCATATAAAAGCATTTCTAATGAGCTATGAACAATGTGAACCACAAAAACATCTAGTTCAATCATGGCTTCAAGTGCAATAATATGTTCATTAAACTCAAGAATCTTGTTTCCACCCAGTTTGTATTTTTTTTTTTTTTTTTTTTGAGGAGAAAATTGCATTACTTTTACTAGATATCATTGGCTTGTACTCTTTCCTTTACTAGATATCATTGAAGTATAGGCTTCAATTTCTGCTCTTCTGTCACTCTGAACCATCACTTTAACTCATCTCTGTAGTTTTCTTAACAAGACAAGATCAAAACATGAACCCTATGGGAGAACTACTTTCTTTCCCTATAAGCCAAAAAATCTAGTAAAAAGGTAGAGATTTTTCCCATTACTCGAATCCTAAACAGTGTGAAAAATCTATTATTAAAAACCATAGTTTTCCTTCTTTCTTTCTTTCTTTCTTTCTTTTTTTAATAGCCTATTGGATTTGATGTTCCACTACCATTCATCCTGTAAGCGGTCACTGCCAATGGGGAAGGGAAGCTTCAGTGCTGCCATCCCTTTTAGTTGCAGCTCCCACTGAATAAAAACTTTCTTCCATCCTCATCCTCTAATATGTTATTTTAAAGGCCTACATGGCAGAAGAGCACAATCTTAGAACAAAGAAATCTACAATGGACTTCATGGAAAAGTAACTTTTCTTTATTTAAGGCATTTTGAAAACGAAAATGAGCAACACATGATACCAAGCAATGGTCACCCAACTGTAAGGAGGGAGGTCTATGCTCTCTTCAGGTTCATTAAACCTAGATACCTCTCATCCAGCTCCCTCATCTGATCAAACACCCATCAAAATAAATAAAAAATTAAAAAAATAAATAAATGAGGAAAATCGTAGAACCTATATGATAGTGAAAAGAACATATGTACGTGGTAAATATTTGTGGAAAATAAGTCATAATTACCATTCTACTTGTTATAAGCCTTCCAGAGGTCACCCAAGAAGGAGCAATGATCCATGATGTACTCTCTCTCATGGGGTCCCTGGAGGCCATTAAGTGCAGGAACTTTGATCTGCAGATATTTTGTACAAAAAGGAGTATACATTATGATCGCATGCATTGAAATAAATAAGAAAATTTTTAGTGTCGACAAAGAAAAAGAAAAAAGGAAAAAACCATTCTGTTTGTATGCAAGAAACAAATATAAGGTACTTTTCCATATATATGAATGTAGAAATATAAATGGCAAACATGATTCTCAAAAGAAATGTAAGAGAATAGTAAGAGATTGTGAAACTCCTTATTCTAAGTTGGTAAAAAGGTTTCTACTAGAGATTAAATATCTAAACTGATACCTTTTTCCGACTCCGTTCATGCCATTATTTTAAAGAAACAATCCTGCATTATGAAAACAAATAAATATATGTTTTACCTTGCTATAGACAATATAAAGAAAGTCACAAAATGTAAAGTCAAAAAATAATAAGAATATTTATCATTTTTAAAAAAATTAAAGAAAAAAAGGTGAATTTAAGCACCAACAAATACAAAATTTCTTTTGAAGGTGACATATAATTCAACTTAATTATAGTCTTGTCCAAAACCCCACTCTTACAATAGCAGAAACCAAATAAAGGGTATTTTTTCATACATATGAATGACAATTACAATTTCTTTTGTGAATCAAATTAACATGATTCACAAAAGAAATGTAAAGTAAAAGTAAATTAAAGCAGGTGAAACTCATTATTCTTAAGTTTATAAAAAAAATTGATAATTAAGGATTGATTGTGTAAAGTATATACCTTTTTTCGACTTGACTAGTCATATATATTTACTATTTAAAAAGGCAATCTAGTATCATGGAGACAAAGAAATAAATGATTTATCTTGTTATAAACAATATAAAAATAGCCACAAAGTTTGTAAAGTCAAAAAATGATAAAAATGTGCCATCATTTCACAAATACTTGAGAAAAAAAGAGGCAAAATTAAATACCAAAAAATTTGAAGGATACA
Source organism: Vitis vinifera (assembly GCF_030704535.1). Classification (NCBI taxonomy): domain Eukaryota; kingdom Viridiplantae; phylum Streptophyta; class Magnoliopsida; order Vitales; family Vitaceae; genus Vitis; species Vitis vinifera. Next base: position 7,713,476 of record NC_081817.1, read on the forward strand.
AAGCAATAATCAAAATTATACTTTGAAAAAAAAAGATATAAGTATCAATTTTCTTATTTGGTTGGATTTTTTTTTCTATTTTTGTGCCTTTATATAAAATAAATAAATAGAGGAAATAGTTAAGAAAAATGAGTTAAAAAAATTTTATTTATTTATTTACCTCTATCTTATCATTTATGATATCGACATAGTATATGAAATATATCAATATATCAATATTCTTTTTTTAAAAAAAATTAATAATAATACATCAACGTTTAAAAAAATATTAAGAAAAAAAAAAAGCTTATTTCTAATATCTGAACTGATAATGAGGCATACCAAAACCTTTATAAGAAAAACTAAAGAAACCACAAACAAAGAGAAAATGAATGAAAGAAAGAGGGTTACCTCAAAATTAGACTTAAGTTAGAATTAAGGTTACAAAGTCAAGAAGAATCTAGAAATTAGATTTAGCTAGACCGGAAGCCTTTCGAAGGATCCACCAAAATTTGTTGAGCGGGGATTAGATTTCTATGAGAAAACGAAAGTCTTTAAAAACAAAAATCTCTTTGTTTAACCCTAACAAAAGATGGAGAGAGAAGGGTAATAGACCCTCTAAATATGATTTCAAGATAGATGAGGCAATTATGACGATTAACTAAAAAGTAGAAAAATAAATAAGAAAGGAAAATAATTAAAAACGCCATAATAATTACTTTCAGTTTTGCTGATGTATTTGTAGGAAAAAAACAATCAGTGTCTAAATGTGCCTAAGTGGGCTTAAGATATCTAAATGGGCCTAAGTGAACCTAAACAGACCTAAGGTGTCTAAATGGACCTAAGTGAACCTAGATGGGTCTAAGGTGTCTAAATGGGCCTAAGGTAGTGCCTAATGGGCCGAGTATACCTATACAGGGCAAGGATGAGACTATGTGGGCCTAACTAAGTCTAACCTAAAGTGCACCTAAATGAAGCCTAGTCTAAACTTGAAAAACAACCAAGATCATAATGTGGAACCGGATAAACCCCTCAACCAAAGTCTCCAACGTGGCTCAGAAAAAATGAGCTACATGGATAGCAATGGGCCACCAAGGAATTACTGTGGAGCACTGAAAGTGAACTTAAAGACATGTGCTAAATGGACAAAATGGAGGGTCTACAACATGATAGATATTTGTTGTTATATGTTTTTTTTGTAATTTATTGGATTTATGGTCATTTTATTAGAATATTATTTTATGTAAATTATCATTATATAAAAATAAATGAATTAAATCATTCAAAAAATAAAAATGATATTAGTTTATTTAATTAATATGAAATAATAGGTGGTGGTGTACAAACTAGAGGTGGAGGTGTTCGAACTAAAGATGGAGGTGTACGAACACATGGAGGCCATATTTCTGATGATCCACATTTCCCTATCAATGCTACATCGCTAGATTTTCCATCATCATCGCCTCTACAACATTCTGCCTTCACTTTTTCTACACCACTTGACCAATCACTATCTCATTCATCAGCTCCATCCATTGATGAGGGGGTGATATAGGAAGATGTTGGGACATCATTCATCCAGGAGCTATTGCATTTTTATATTGATGTGCCTTCTTTTCATATACCTATGTCGTCTAGTATTGAGGTGTCATTTACTCCACCTACAACACCACTCATTGTTTTGTCACCACAATCATTAGGACATCCATTTAGAGATGATGTGGCGACACAAATGCAATACTTTCCTACACCACTTGTTGAACAACAGGGAGAGGCTCAGGTTCAAGATCAAGGATGTGGATGAGGAAGAGGTCGAGGACGAGGAAATGGAGCAACATTAGATGGTCCCTCAGATCAATTCGAGTTGGAAAGATGTCACCAACGCCCACAACGAAAAAGAAAGTCTCCTTCATGTGGCACACATTCATGACTTTTATATCTTTTATCGAACATAAATTGATGATACATGTTGTTCTTTTGTTGCTTGTTGGTTTATTTGTATTGATGGTGCATACTAACTTTTATTGGTTGTTAGTTTATTAGTGACGTATGTTAATTTATCGTTTGCTAGTATTGAAGTTGTCATATAGTAATATTGAATTTTAATATTTTAACTTTGTCAGTATTCATCGTTATTATTTTGTTAGTTGTTACGATGTTTGTTGGTTTATTAGTTTATATATACGGATAAAGTATTAGTTTTTTTTTATTCATAATAGTAGTTGATTTTTGATCATTTATTATTTGAATACGTTTGATTCTTTAGTGATTGAACATATTAATACAAGTTATTGGTTGATATATATATATATATATATATATATTCTTTGTTGATGGTTCATATGAATAAAGTTATTGGTTTTTTGCATTCACGATAATAATTGAATTTTTATCATGGTTGATTTTTTATTAATTGTTGGGTTGTTTGTTAGTTTTTTAACATTTACATAAATAATGTTATTGGTTTTTTATAATCATGATATTTTATTTTAATTTATTTTTTATATTTTATTCCTTTTACAATGAAATTTGAAATAATATTTTTAATTTTAAAATTTATATAATAAAATTTATTTAAAAATTAAAAAAAATAAGATTATTTATTTTATAAATAATTATTTAATAAATTAATAACAAATTTGTTTTTTATACAATCATTTTTCACATAAACAAAAAAAATAGATAAATATTATTTATCTTATAAATAAAAAACAATATCAAACTAAATTAATTTTATTAGTTGCAATTAATTGAATTAATTTAAAGAAAATTTGAAGATTAAGAACAATTAAAATTATTTAACTTATTTTTTTATATTTTATTCATTTTACAATGAAATTTTAACTTAAAGTTAATATTTTTAATCTTAAAATTTATATAATAAAATTAATTTTAAAATTAAAACAAAACAAAATTATTTATTTAGTAAATAATTATTTAATAAATTAATAACAAATTTGTTTTTTTGAACTCATTTTTTCACATAAATTGATAATAGTTTTTTTAATTGCAAAGTGAAAGAAAAAATAATAGATAAATATTATTTATCTTATATTAAATTTAGAAAATAAAATTAATTAATTTTATAATATATATTTATAATCATTGTATGAGTATAATTAATTTTTTTAATTCCAAATTGGATTTATAATATATTTTTATATTAAATTGTATTATTTCTTTTTATAATATATAGATAATTAATGCTATTATAATATATATTAAATATTATTTTATTTTTAAATTTTGGTGGAAAATAGACAATTTCCAATTGTTAAATTTTTTTTTTTTTCAACAGAGGATTTTTGAGATTTTTATTTTTATTTTTTTTTTGGTGGAAATTGTCTTTTGAAAAAACGATTTCCAACTTGATAAAATAAACAAATATCTTTCTCTTCTACCTGGCATAGCTTTGAAATTATTTTTCCTATTATAATAATTTAAAAATTATTTTTTAAAATTATCGTACTCTTATCAAAAATCCATACAAAAAGTCTCCAGCTCTGTAGAAAGTTGTCCCTCCCAACATGCCCATGCTTTGCCTCAACCACTCTACCTACCTCCAACCGAAATGTCATCCTTATCTGCCTCTTTCTGCTCTCAATGTAATACCAAGTCACCAGCCTAAATACAATCGAACACAAACAAAAATCAAAAGAAAATAAAACAACCAAAACCAAATACCAATAAACTCAAATCACCAAATTGAACCCAAGGCCCAATCTCTTAAATTAAATCCAAATAATGAAAGGCCTACAAGCCAAAATTCGAAGCCCAAATGCAAACCATAACAAACCCAAATAGGGAAAAACCCAAAATGACATAAAATAAAAATAAATAAATAAAATATTAAGAAAAACAAATAATGTAGAGATAAATAAATAAATAAATAAAGGGCTTACTTGTGTTTCTTGAAGCCTAGGACGAAAAGATCAAGTGACAGAGAGGTTGTAATGGGCAGTGAGTCACACTGGATTGGTGGAAGAGCTGACTGTGGTGCATCAGTGGCAATCACATTGTGAGGCTACATAGTGTGGATGACAAAAGGCGCTGTCATGGCTGTGCAGATGTGGGAAGGCAGCCAACAGAGGTGAGAAAAATAAGAAAATGGGAGAGAGAGAAAGCACCGTAGAGGGAGGTGGTATGGGTGTTGAGAGAGAGAAGGGTCCTATGGAAGGGGTACTGAAATGGAGAGAATAAGAAAGAAAAGGAAAAAAGTAAAATAGAAATGAAAAAACCAAGAAGGAGAAAAGGAAAATGAGAGATAAGATGGACGGGGGTGAGGGAAGGTCTGGTCGTTGGGTTTTTATTAGATGAATGGTGGGGATTGAAACAAAAAAAAAAAAAAAAAAAAAAAGGAAGGGCATGATTTAATCCCACACATGATATGAAAATTTTGACCAAAATTTAAAAAGGAATGAGATGAATTTGGAGTCTACAAAGAAATTAAATAAATGATATTTTTAATTTGATATAAAAATATTTTTATTAGTTTTATTAAAAATATTAGCATTATAAATTATTAAGGATTTACATAAAATAAAAATAATATAATAAATTCATGAAATTAAATTAATTTTGAAAAATAAACTAAAATATTTCAAATGAAACAATATGAACTTTACATGTATATAAAAAAAATTAAATTAAGTTCAAACCCGTAATCATTAACTATAGCTTTCAACTTAAATTTAAAATCGTAATTTGCTATTATGATTTTGACCATTTTAAAAATAAAATTCAAACTGTAATCACTAATTATGTTTTTATAATGGATACTTATATGAGAAAATGCATTACACCACGAATTATTTTTCAACAAAATTTAGTTTATAAATTATTTTTCTATCAAAAATCAAATTTTTCTAAGAAGAAAAAAAAAAGACATTGTCATGATTTATCAACATTTTTTTTAGTTTTTTCTATGTTTTGACTTTCAAATGAAACTCAAAATTATTTTAATATCTTAATAAATTTGATTTATATGCATGGAGTAAAATATCAACGTCCATCATTTGTTTTTTATTTGAAAATGTGAAAATATGATTGAAAAACTAACAAAATAATGGAATTAAAAATTTTGTCAAAAGAATAAATATATTTAGTTTTATAATTATGCAATTAAAACAAATACATACGACGAGCTTGTAACATTAAAGGAACAATATCATGGGTCATTAATTAAAAAAAAAAAAAACTATTTTTATATTTGCATTAAGAAGGGGGAGTTAGTAACTCAAAAAGGGGAAAGAAAATCCTCTTGAATTTGTATTAAGACGTGGGGTGTTGGCAACTGAAAAACATCACCCCTTGTACTTGTGTTTAAGATTTAAGAGGTGGGGTGTTGCTATCTCCAAAAAGGAAATGAAAACTTGTTGTACTTGTACGTAAGAGGTGGGGTGTTCATTACTAAAAAAATGACAAGGAAAACCTCTTGTATTTGTTTGTATGCATCGAGACGTGGGGTGTTGCCACCTCTGTTGCATGGTTTTTTTAAGTCTCATCTTATCTCAGTGAATGACTTCACAAGTGAGCATCACTCCCTACCATAATTATGTGTTCTTCTCCCGACAATGGTAAGGTATTGAATTGATATCCACCCAAAAAGAGATTTGAGTTGTTGAAATATATATTAAGAGATTTAAATAGTTATATATGATATCATCTTATTGATGATATATTATAAGGTTTAAATCTCTTAATATATATTTCAACTGCTAAATTATGGTATAAATAAATAAAGTCAAGGTAGACCAATACAAATAAATAGAATCGGGTATAAATAATGAGAACATAAAGTATATATATGATACCATCTGATTGATGGTGTCTTTTTTATAAGTATCAAAAAAACATTATTTGATATTGTAACCAGACTCTTTTCTTCATCAATGATTTATGACAGTATTTAAAATTTGGTTCTCTCGATATCATATTTAAAAAATATCCTTTTTAATTATAAAATATTACAAATATTCATTTTTAAGGAAATGTTTAGATTCCCTTTGAGATCCTGATCTTCATAATCAAATTATTAATTATTTAAAAAAAATTATTAAAGACATTATTCATACTTCCCATACATGAATCCAATTTTTTTTCTCAAAAGAAAAACCACATGTTTTATTACCATACATTAGAAAGTGCAAAATAATCTTCAAAAAATTTAGGTTATGTTTGATCTTTAGGAAACAAACAAAATATTAAGGAAAATGAATTATTTTATTTTATTTTATTGTGAAAAATAGGAAATAAAATGAGATATTTTTAATAAAGTTAAATAAATAAAATGAGTTTGATATAATATATAAAAATAATTTATTGATCTTAATTAAATTTACTTTTTACTTTTCTTCATTTTTTTCTCTTCTACTTTATCTCTCAATTTTTTTTTCTCGTACCAAACATAGCCTTATAGTACAAGTTTTATTTTTATTTTTTTTTAATTTCTCAATGATAGATTTCTTCATGAGATCAATTCAGATTCCCTCCAATTATTTACTAATTATTATTTTTTAAAATATGATTTAAGGAAATATATATGGTGCAATTAGTCCTCGTACTTTGATACCTTCAACTCTAGATGTAACTACTTATAATTTTATTTATTTATGTTTAAATATGATTGATAGAATTGTATGTGGTGCAATTCGACTGCTCACAATTTAATATCTTCATCTCTACATACAACTACTTTCAATATATTTTTTTGACATAAATTGATGACGATATCTTCAACCCTAGATATAACTAGCTATATATGTATATATTTGATTCATACAGATAATCTTAAACTTGGATCCACCTAATCCACGTTAGTATCCAGGTCATGGTGGTCATGGTATAAAATTGATCCATGATTAGAAGAAGACGATAATCCTAAGTTTTGATCCACCTAATCCATTTAGCTAAAATAGGTCACGGTGTTCATCGTACCAAATTGAGTATAGACAAGAACAATAAGAAATCAATCTCGACAATCTTAAGTAATTAAACATCTTTTCGGGGATATTTTTAAAATATTTGTTAAAAACTAAGTATTGAAAGCAGATTTTAAAAATCATTTTTTAAAATTTTTATTACTAAAATGTTTTTAGAAATTTGAAATGTTTTTAATTTATTTCATATTGTTAAATATTTCTTAAAAATAACTTGTATACATACTATTTTATTTTTAATTATTTTTTAAAATAAATAAAAATAATCAAAATATATCTTTAAAAAACATAAATTTTGATTATAAAAACTAATGATAATTGTGAAAAGAATTATAAAAGGAATAAAATTCTATTAAACACACGATAAAAATGATTTTGGAAAAATTATCTGTCTTAGTAATTGTCGCTTTAAATTATTTTCTCAACTTTTCAAAAACACATCATTTTTATGAGAAAACATTTTCAAATTTGGAAACACATTTTTCAAAATTATTTCTAAACAAGTTCTTATATTGGAAGAAAATTTGTAAAGATTTTATTAGATTTTCGATGAATCCAAATTTATTTATAAAATAATATAAATCAAAATTGAATATAAAATATAAATACGTAAACTTGTTTGAAATGGAAATGAGAAAAATATGTTTTTAGTTCAAATAAAAATTATATAATATTATAAGAAAATATTTTTTATTTTAAAATTAAAAATAATATTAGTGATATAAATATTATCTTTAATTCAAATAAAAATAAATTAAAAAACTGTTCCGTGTGAAAACCGCGTAAAACATAAGTATTCAAAATGAGTAGGTGACGTAGCATATATTTTAATTCCTTGTTTGGACGTTGGTACGTAAAATTATTATGGAAATGAATCATTAAATAACACAAGTTGTTTGGCTGCGATGGAAAGGAAAAGAAAATACATGGAAGCTTTAAGAATTTTCACCTTATCCTTCCACAAACAAACAACGACTTCAAACTTCTTTATTTTAAGATATTTTTAAGTATTTTTCTGTCTCGGTTCAACTTCCCAAATCATTTAATTTTTTCTTACTAATCAACCAATCATAATTAATAATTTAAAAATTAAATGTTTTATTTTATTTTATTTTATTTTTTAAAGTGGAAAAAAATTATTTTAATTTGGTTGTTTATTTTAATTTAAATGTGAGAAAATAACATTTATTTTGGAAAATATTTTTGAGAGTGAAGACGTACTCGCTGGTGACGTGGAGGATACTCTATCGACCCCACTGCCAGGTGTGACGAGGAGGGGGATCTGGTACACTTTGCCATGAGGAGGAGCGAGTGGAGGGTAGTTGTATACGCGAGGAGGTGAGGGAAGAACAAGAGAGTGTGTGTATATCTAAGTGGGTGTTCATAAATAGTGCGGTGCATATAGAGAATATTTGCAGTGACAAGCGTTTTATCTGGGACAGCTCTCTTCACGTTCGTCACCTTCGACTTTCTAGAGAGAGATAGAGAGAGAGGGACAGAGGTTTTTTTGGAGAGAGAAACGGCGGTTTTTATAGGGAGAAACTGCGATGTTTTAGGGACAGAAAAGTGTGGTGTTGGGGGAGAGATACGGGGTGTCTAGACAATGCTGGTTTTGTCCATTTCATCGGCGGGAATTCTCCGATATGGGTTCGAGTGCGGTGGTAGGCGGTACTAGTATCACCACCGGTGGCACCACTTCTTGCTGCCACATGGCTAGGTGGAGATGGGACCACCACTGCTTTCTCTCATCAACCTTTGTCTTCTTTATTGCTTCCTTCGTCGTTTACGGATTCATTGCGGGTGTCTATGCTTGGCTTTTCGTCAACCCTCATGCGCCTCTGGAACTGGCCTCGCTGGGCTGTCGCCCGGACAGTGAGGGCTCCTGGGCGATTGGTGTTTTCTATGGTGACTCCCCGTTTTCTCTCAGACCCATTGAGGCGGTATGCCTGGATTTTGCGTCTTCCTTTTTTTTTCCATTTTTTCTTTTTAAGGTTTCTTTGATATGGTTTTGGCTGATAAGTTGATTTTAGGATCTGGGTATTTGTGGGTGTTTGTTGGTCTTTTTTGGAATTTTGATTTTTCTGAAATGTGGATCCGAAATGGGCGCAGATGAATGTGTGGAGAAATGAAAGTGCAGCGTGGCCTGTGGCCAACCCTGTTGTCACATGTGCGTCGGCTTCGGATGCTGTTTTCCCTAGTAATTTTGTTGCTGACCCTTTTCTCTATGTTCAGGTGAATGAACTTTTCGTTTGATTTTGTGAACTCTCATCTTTTTTGTTCAACCAATTGTTTGGAATCCATACAGTTTTAGGGCTGTGTGGGGTTTTTGGTCTGGGTTTTTCATGAAGAGTGCTAATGCCATGAAGAAAATCAAATCATGATGAGCTTGTCGCTTTTTCTAAATTAAGTGCGCACACATCTGATATTTTATCAATGTACTGCCTTGGTGTGAAGGAGATTATGCTGTGTTTAATGGTGATTTTATGAAAAAAAATTTAGGTTTTTTTATACTTAAAATTTTTATATTTCAATTAGAAAGATTAAAGGGAATTCCTAGAATTACTACCAATAAACACTCTTTCTAGAATCGCCACCGATAAACACTCTAAGATGGTGTTTGTTTTTTTATTTAATTCTAAATAGAATCTTAATACTTAATAGTATTAAATATTAGGTTATTTGTTTTTATAGTATTTTATTTCTATTAAGTATTAAAAAGTAAAAAAAATCATTGTGTTATTTTTTCTATTTAGAAAAAGCCATATATTTTGATTTTTTCTATTTAGTAAAAAGTTTATAATAAGTCATGAAAAAGTAAAAAAACAAACAACCTAAATTCTAAAATTAAATGGTTTTCAGTAAAAAGCCAAAAAAATAAATACCACCTAAGTTAATTTAAAGATGTATTTCTATTTTTTATATATTTAGTTTAGTTTTTACTTAGAGTGCAAATGTTAAACTTTATTATAATTAGTTTAATAACTCATTTGATAGCAATTTTAGAAAACATTTTTAATATTTCTAATACTTAAAAATTTTTATCTTTTGAACGTTAAAAAAACTAAAAACGTTTCCTAGAATTAGTCTCAAACACATTTTAAGATTATGTTTACTACGTGATCTTTCTAATATTTTGAAAGATAATCATTTTTAAATATTAACAAAAAGGATAAAACACTCCTAAAATCATTATTAATGATTTTTAAATATTTATAAAAAATAAAAACACTTCCTAAAATTACTATTACCCGAAATTGATATGATAGGATGTGCGGGTTTGCTGAATCCGTAGGACAGAGAGGAGAACTCTCTGTGGAATGTTTCTTGTCCTAGACGTACACGATAAAAAATTTCAGACGTTTTTGCAACAGGGGACCACCCGATTCAACTCTAAAGAACCACTGGAAAGAGTTTTGGGAATAGACACAGTGCATTGGAGTGGACTTTCCTGGTTGAGGCCAAAGTTGATGGACTGTTAGTTCCGCTAAAAATGATCCTGTGATTTTGACAGAGAGCCAACACTATTCATAATCGTCATTCCACTAAAATGATACTCTTTTTACTCTCTACCAAATCCGAATAAACTAGTTATAAATCATATTGTACAAAATATAGTACTTGTGTACTCCAGTCTCAAACCTCTCTACGCATTTTATTTATTTATATTGATGATGTTTGCCTAAAATCATCTGATCATTGGTATTCCTTTCAGTTTCTTAAGGGTTCCACTGTCTCATGTCTTCTGCTTAAACTGGCATTTGAGGACAGCATAATTTCATAGTCATGAAGATAGGTTTTGCTTGGTTTTATGAACAGCATCTTCTAAGCTCATTTGTAGATGTTCTGTTGTGTTTTATAACTGTTGAATTGCCATTTTTTGGTTTGTTCAATGTGCTTTTCAGATGCTCTGAAGATGACTCAGTTTTAAACAAATGCATCTTTGGAATTCAAGAAGCTGTTAGCTTGGATTTGTTTGTTATAATTGTGTCCTTTTATGAGAAGTAGTTTAATATTATTTTAAGGTGTGGAGTGGTTATAATGATGTGTTCAAATATCAACTGCCCAGGCGAAGCTTCCTGTTGAATGGAAACAAATATTGTTCTTTTGGGTGTGTAAGGCCTGATCTCTATTTTGAAAGTCAATTTTCTTCAAAACCACCTTCAGCACATCAAGAGGGAACTGGCTTCTCATGCGATCAATCATTTTGGTGAGGGGAGGTGTTTATTTGTTTGTTATATTGGCTGATAATGGGGTGTCTTTAGGATTTCTTCTGGTCTTCCCTCTAAAAGAGATTCCCATGGTTTATATTGCATATGGGTTTGTGGATCCTAGCATTTTGGGTTTGGAGGTAGGAGGTCGGGTGGGTGGTTGCTTTGGGTTTCAAGGGTTGGATATCTTCTGCTTAGAGAGAATAGATTGTGGTGGGGGCTCTTTCATTGGGTTGTCCTTTTTTCTTTCTGGTCAAATGTTGAGAGAATTGAGCAACTTAGTGTAAGTGCCCCTGCAAAATATTGGGATACCGACAATTCGATGTTTTATCTTGATAATTATTTCTTGCTTTTGGGATGAACAGTCATCGTGTCATTTGTTTTCTTCAGTCATTCAACGATCCGAGAACTTGTAGATTTTTCTCTGTATTAGTTGATAATGTGTCTCAGGGTAAGTATAGGGCTTGTATTCCCTTGTTTTTGCCTGCAAGGTTTTGATTGTAAGTAGGAATAGTCATAATTTGGTTTGAAAAATGGATTTAGCGATTTATTTTCTTTTCTTGTATTTATTTTTTGTTCATTCCGATGGTGACTGTATGGAATTTTATTGATTTATTTTCTTTCATTGCATTTAGAGCCCGTTTGGTGAAGTGTTTTAACATTTCTAATATTTGAAAATTGTTATCATTTGAGTGTTAAAAGGATTAGAAACGTTTCCTAAATCATTACCAAATACACTCTTAACCATCCTCAAGTTATGTGATCCAAAGATTCTGCGCAAGTTGATGGATATGGTTAGTTCATGAGAGACTAGAAGCAAACGGGAGAGACTTGTTCTTTTCATTTGGGAATCATGGGGAACCTAGAAGAAAATGAAGGGACTGATGAAGTATCATTCTTTGAATCTTTTCATTTGGGAATTATACTATTGAACATATTCGATTGATTTTCTTAATTTCTCAAACAGTATAGAGGACATTGACAGAGAGAATAACTGGAAAAATAAATTTAGGACTTGCTTCCATTCTCTCACACCATAATACAAATGAAACATTTGTGCTGCTTGAGGCTTAGCTCAAGTGGTGAGGGGTGGGGTGGAGAGGTGGGAGGTTAGGTTGGTTCCCAGTGGGACTAAAACAAAAATGTTACCTTTCACAATACCTTTAGTTAAGAATTGATTAGTGTCTAGTCTTCACATAGGGAATAAAAAATAGACTCTGAGTTCAGCTTCTGGCTTATAATGTAAATTTAACTTTAATTTGTTCAATAATAGCAGTAATGGAAAACTGAAGTCTTGTCTGATTGGGATTGGGCTTTGGCTTGGGCTTGTAGTAATAGTAAAGAAAACCTATGCAAGCTCATCCATTGGCCCTTTAAAAAGAGCATGAAGATTCATGTTGAAGAAAGTAAAACTTAAAAGCATGAATAGAAGTATTCAAGCTCCTATGAAATGTTCTCTCTTATGTTCACTAGATAAAATAATTTTCTAGATTTTGGATTTTCATTTTCTAGTTCTTCTCAACATTTTTTGAAGATGGAATGCTGTTCTTGTCACCCTGTCTCATTTTGCTTACCATTGTCTTGAACCACGAAATAAGTTCTGTTGCTTTGATCTGCAAAGGTTGACACCAGATGGTTTATCATATTTGACTGATCTAGGATATAATTTTAGGAAGCATTCTAGTTATACTCTTTGATTTCTCTTTACTTGCAATATTACCAACCAGTAGAATTGTGCTTAGCATGTGGCCATTTATCATCAGATCGATCCTTTGCATGATTTTATTGGTCACTGGGTCACATGGGATAGGGATAGGGATGCAGTGCAGAGGAACCAATCCAAATATGAATATAAGGTTTGGGTTTAGATGGAGCGTGCCTTAGAGGAGTTTAATAAGGAGAATGTCAGTTCAGCAGTGGGTCTATGACATCTTTTAATATTTGCAGTTGGCTGTCTAGTTCAAATGCAACAGGAAGTCTTTTAATCCTAAATTAAATACTGAGTTTGCAGACACTTTTGACATAGAAGAAACTGCCCCTCTGAAGTAACAATTGGTAGTAATGATGCTGTAATTGTAATGTGGCTGTAAAGATGTGGCAAGGAGTTAGGGTCCATCAGTGATTGAAGATGCAGCCTAATGGTCCCAGGGTGATATTGACCTTTTTTTTGCTTAAGAACTTTTCAGATACCATAAATGAGACAGCTGGTTGTAGTTGTCAGGTCTGTAGATATATTCAACCTAAATGTAAAGAGTGCTATTATTAGTCACTGATAGAAATATGCATTGCACTTGAGCCCAACTTGCATTTACATCAGTATGTGACCTCCTATCATTCTTTTCAACAAGAGCATGAATTTCAACCCTTCTTTTCAACCTAGGAATGTTTCTCCATGTTGACTTGAGGAGTGCAGAGAGAATCTCTCTTCTTTTCAACCTTTGCATGAATTTTCTCCCTGTTGAGTCAAGTAGTGCTAAGAGAATCTCTCTCTCTCTCTCTCCCTCTCCCTCTCTCTGCTTTTTTCTCTCTGTATGTGCATCTGTTTTGTGTTATGTTACTTTCTCTTGTACATTAACTTTATCCTTGCATGTCATCCTACTTTCTCTTGTACATTAACCTAATTGTTGCATTCAACTTTATGGGCATCATGATACAGGGAGACACACTTTTCCTATTCTATGAAACAAAGAATTCGATCACAATGCAAGGAGATATTGGGGTCTCAAAAAGTGACGATAAGGGTGCAACATGGCAACATTTGGGTGTTGCCTTGGATGAGGAATGGCATCTTTCGTATCCATATGTCTTTGAGTACCTTGGCAAAGTAAGATTTCAATTTCATAGAAACACATTATGTTCTATAAACATCCGTTGAACCTAGCATTTGCATGTAAATGCAACTTACATGATATCAATGCGGCAAAAGTCAGGAATATCAGATGGTTTTGATCAACTGGATGTACCCCATAGCATTAGATGGTGGAAGTACTTTGAAAACTTTGTAAATCAATTGCTCAAAATTCTTCTGCTTTATTAATTTTTGGTCAGGAATCTTACATTTTGCCACACAGACGAGAGCTCAATATGAAATTTTCTGGTTAATCTCATTTCTTTTCATTACTTCACTTTCTATTGTTTCTTACAGATATACATGATGCCTGAGTGCAGTGGTAAAGGGGAGCTCCGCATCTATCGAGCACTTAACTTTCCCTTGCAATGGACACTCGAGAAAATTATTATTAAAAAACACCTAGTTGATTCTGTTATTATTAATCATGATGGGAAATATTGGATTTTTGGTTCTGATCACACTGGTTTTGGTGCCAAGAAGAACGGACAGATGGAAATCTGGTATAGTAGCTCGCCATTTGGTCCCTGGAAGCCACACAAGAAGAACCCTATTTTTAACACTGACAAGAGATTTGGTGCTCGGAATGGAGGCAGGCCATTTGTGTACAATGGAAACCTTTATCGCATGGGTCAAGACTCCGGTGAAACATATGGACGGCGAGTCCGTGCTTTCAAAGTGGAAGTCCTTACCCAGGATGAGTTCAAAGAAGTTGAAGTTTCCCTGGGCATAGACGAGTCAAATAAGGGTCGAAACGCTTGGAACGGTGCTCGCTACCATCACCTTGATGTGCAACAACTAAGTTATGGCAAGTGGATTGGTGTCATGGATGGAGATCGGGTACCTTCAGGAGACCCAGCTCATCGTTTTATTCTTGGCTGTGCTTCAGTTGTGGTTGTTGTCGCAGTTGTTATACTGTTGGGGTCGCTGGTTGGAGCCGTGAAATGTATTATCCCCCTCAACTGGTGCCCACACAATTCAGGAAAGAGAAGCGATGTTTTCCTGACATGGGAACGGTCCAATTTGATGTCTTCTAAGCTTCGACAGCTCTGCAGTCGCTTGAATAGAGCACCTTTATTCCTCCGAGGCATGATAAAACCCAACTCCATCATCGGAAGATTGGTAATCTCTTTCATATTTGCAGTTGGAGCTGTACTAGTCTGCATTGCCGTGAAGTACATCTATGGAGGCAATGGTGCTGAAGAAGCATATCCATTGAAAGGACACTACTCTCAGTTCACACTATTGACGATGACCTACGAAGCCCGGCTCTGGAATTTGAAAATGTACGTGAAGCATTACTCAAGATGCTCTTCAGTAGAGGAGATTGTAGTGGTGTGGAACAAAGGGGCGCCTCCAGAACCGAGTGAATTGGACTCGGCAGTGCCGGTGAGGATCAGAGTGGAGGAAAAGAACTCACTCAACAACCGCTTCAAGATCGATCCTCTGATAAAGAACCGAGCTGTTCTAGAGCTTGACGATGATATCATGATGAGCTGCGGTGATATAGAACGGGGATTCCGGGTATGGCGAGAGCACCCAGATAGGATTGTGGGATTCTACCCACGTCTTGTAGAAGGAAACGTGTTAAAGTACGACGGGGAGAAGTATGCCCGAAAGCTGAAAGGGTATAACATGATCCTGACAGGAGCAGCCTTCATTGATGCCCAACTCGCCTTTGAGAGGTATTGGAGCGAGGAAGCCAAGGCAGGAAGGAAGGTTGTGGACAAGTATTTCAACTGCGAAGACTTGCTTTTGAACTACCTCTATGCAAATGCCAGCTCTTCAAGGACGGTAGAGTATGTGAGACCCACTTGGGTCATCGACACATCCAAGTTCTCAGGCGTTGCCATCAGCCGAAACACTCAACTCCATTACAGAATACGAAGCGAGTGCCTCTTGAAATTTTCAGAGATGTATGGTGGTTTGGGGAAGCAGAAATGGGAATTCAACGGCCGGGAGAACAGACGGGATTTTTGAACAGGAATCCAATCGATTATTCACCATAGCCACAGGTAGATTGTAATAGAAGGTGACAAAAATTCTTGTAACTTCCAACTTTGTTGGTTCTTTCTCTTGTGAATTAATCACTCAAAATCTCTTAGAGATGGGAGTACTCTTTAGGATCCCCATAGGTTTACATGTACATTGGGTTTTCTCATTTCTGTTAAGTTATTAAACCTTGCTGAAAGGTGAGATTGGTTTTGAAAACTATGCTTCTTTTACCTTCTTCTGTTGGGAGTCTTCTACCCATCTTTTTCCTGGGGTTTTGGGGGAGAATGAAATGATATAGATTTGCAGATACATGGATGGGGGCGTAGAGGTGGGGAAGTTGGAAGAATGGGTATGTTCCCTGTCCACAGATATGAGCATGTGGAGAGATGGAGAGATGTGGATGTAGTTGGCTTTGGGAGTCCCCAAAACAATGGATGGGGACAGGATGTGGTACCATTCTTTTAAGGCCCCATTAACATACCATACTCATACTCTTTTAGTCAAAATGGGTCCCCATTTAAGGATAAGGATAAACAAATTAGAAGAGCAAGGTGGTTGGCTGATGCATTGGATAAGCTAGAAGCTTTTTTCTTTTTTCCTCTTGAAGGAGAATTCTTTGTTGTACCATAATTTCAGTTTTCTGATTACCAAGACAAAGTGACTATGTTGTTGTGGATGGTGGGTTGTTTGGATAAATAATTTTCTTCCATTACTGGTGAAGCCTACCAACTATCTAAGTGGGTGATGGGTTGCTTGGGATGCAATCCCACCAACAAAGGTAAACCAACCAAATATGCATAATTAGTACGAGGAAAAATAAAATTATTTGTAAGAAGTTAAATAAGAGTAAGAAATATTGGAAAAACCATGTTGAACTTCATATATGTTTTCACATGCTACTCTTATTTTTCTATCAATTTTCTTTTATGTATAGAATGAAAAAGATAATTTAGATTATTTTTTATATTATATTTTTATTTATAAGAAATAAATAATAACCTGAATTATTCATAGTATTATTTTACTTCATAAAGCCTCAAAAATAAAATTAATTAATTTACTGGACAACTAAAATTAGGTGAATTGTATATTTCTCTGAGAGAGTCGCCAAAGGCGGACACCCCATTGACTGGCCCTATTTTTAGAATAAAAATATTCAAAAACAACAAAGCCCTTGTCTGCTCACTCGCTCAAGTACGGACTTCAACCAACTCGCCTCATCAAGCCCGCACTTGTCCATCTCCGATGCATTTCCACAAAAGCTCTACCCCAGATCTGTCTTTGCTCGTCTAAGCCGCCAAGGCCGACACGTGTTGAACGGGAAAAGCGAAAATACAAGTTTGTGTAATCTCGAGAAGAGGGCACTCTCTCTCCCCTGGTTTGAAGGGCTGGCCAATCATGGGCAGCATCACCATGGCCTTTATAGAGAGAGAAAAGAAAAAGAAACGAAAGGAAAAGAAAAGAAAAAGAAAATTAAAAAAATAAAAGAGAGAATAGAGAGTGATGTTCATGATTCAATGTCATGTGCTGATCCCTTCTTATTCATCCCCATCTCCACATTGATCACACTCGGTTCCATTCGATTGTTCGTTCATTCATTTTTTTTTTCTAGGGTTTTGAAATGGAGGAAAGATAAAGCTGGTGGTAGCTTCAGATTCATGGAATCATTCACTTTTATCAGATTGAAAAAGGGGGAAAAGGGGGAGAATATTAAGAGAGAGTCGTCGTTGGGGGCCGTGACATTGCTCTTGCTTCAAGGGTTTTGTAGACAGAGAAAGTGGGCATTGAATTTGGGGAATTTTTAGACGGAAAGAAGGGGAGAGAGATGTTGGCAGTGGCTGGGGGAGAAGGAGCGCAGATGGAGAAAGATTTCGATTCCAAGCTTAGGATTCAGAGCAATTCCTCTAATGGTGGCACTGCTGGTGGCGGCGGCGGCGGTGGCGGTGGAGGTGGAGGGGGTGGGGGTGCGGGTGCGGTTCAGAGATCTAAGAGCTTTGCGTTTAGGGCTCCCCAGGAGAATTTTACTATTCAGGATTTCGAATTGGGGAAGATCTACGGCGTCGGGTCCTATTCCAAGGTCCAAACTTTGCGCCCCGTTTTAATTTTCTTCTTTTTCTCCTAATCTCTTTTTGGGCGTTTTGATTATGTGTTTTTTTCCCTTTTCATTTGTTACCCTAATCGATTAACGGGAAGTGATGGTTTAATGCTGATTATGATTGAGTACCTCCTTCAATCCTTGAATTTATTTGGGGTCTTTTTAGTCTCATTGTAAGATTATAAGATAGCTTATACATATTTATATATTTCCTTGTAGATCAACGGTTGATAATTGTACAGCAAGGATGATGATGATGGTATTGATAATTAATAATAATTCTGGTGTTTGCTTCAGTTTTTTTCGAATGATATGATCATATAAATATATTTATGTATTATTGACATGTAGATGTTTTTTTTTCATAAAAAAATTATAATTATTGTTGTTATTATTATTATTATTATTTAAATATTAAACTTGTTTGGTTCTGAATAATAATGAACTAGATTTTGGTTCCATCCGGGAATACAATTTGTTTTTGTTTTTGTTTTTGTTTTTGTTTTTTTAGTGTTAGATGGTTTTGGTAATTTTGAAAGCAACACTAGGCTAAGAAGAAATATGGGATTCCATTATAGTACTTTTAGGCCAAAATTTTAACCATCTAGGCATGGTGGTAAAAGGTATCTGGAGTGATAAGTTGAGCACAAGCAATCATATATACACTCATTGGAATCTGGGGGCCTTGTTAGAAGTATTAGTTTCAATTGTTATTACACCGTAATGTGTTCAGTTGTTAAGCCATTTGAGCTCTTGCATATCTGAAGTTTATGTCTGGTTTTATTGGCATGCGGGTTTAACTCTGTACTAAAATAAAGAAAATGAGACATTCTTCAGAATTTTGAGGCCATGTTAGAGGTATTAGTTTGGTTTGTTGATGTCCCATAAATAAGTCAGGTTGTTGTACTGTTTGGGCACTTACGCATCTGGAATTGATGTCTGGTTTTAATTGTTAGCATTTGGGTATGTGGTTATTTATTTGTTTCTTTATTTTATATCAATTGACTCCAGGTTGTGAGGGCAAGGAAGAAGGACACTGGAATTGTGTACGCTTTGAAAATCATGGACAAAAAGTTCATCACAAAAGAAAATAAAACAGCTTATGTGAAGTTAGAACGCATTGTGCTTGATCAATTGGATCACCCTGGCATTGTGCGATTATTTTTTACATTTCAAGATACCTTTTCTCTGTGTAGGTATTCTTGGTTAAAATCTGGTCAGAAGTTTAATATTCTCCATTCTTTCTGTCTCCAATTTTCCTCTTGCACCATGCTCTCTCCCATGCTTGTTTTCCTTTATCATATTTGGTTATTTTTTTACAATTTGCTTTATCATTTGACATGGGTCCCTTCTGTGGATTTTGAAGATATGGCACTTGAATCATGTGAAGGTGGAGAACTGTTTGATCAAATAACCAGGGTAAGTAGCAAGACTGTAGAGCACATATTCATCCTCTTTTTGGGGAAATGGAAACTTCCTCATCAAGTGTCTTCTTGTTTGTTCTCAAAAATTTAAAATATCTAAGCATTCTTAAAATGCCTAGCCCTTGAAAATGGACTTTTAGGGTCCATAGTGTTAAAATGATGTGATCTAGTGAAGGAAAGACAATGAAGGAAGAGGGGCATAGCAATTTAGTCATGTTCCTTTTTTGGTTATTCATGTTAAAAATTGCTTTTGAATTAAAGCAATTTCATTTGCAAAGACCATAATTCTTCTTATAAACAAGAGAAAGAATCCTGCATTATAACCAAAAAAACATGTAAAACTATGAAAATTATTTGTGAGAAAATGTAAAGTTGTTACTCCTGTTTCTCAAACCAAGACAATTCAAGATCTTCACTAGGAAAAATTGATTGATGACCATGCCACTGTGTATGAAAAATGCAGTTTATATGCTATAACCAGATCCTATGATTGTCCTGACTGATCCAGATTTTCCTGATTTGAGATTTAGGTTCATGTATATGAAGTTGACCCCAGATGCTAGCTATTGGGATGGGGATTGACTGACGGTTGTGGTTGTATTGGTGCATAGATATTGGCAGTAGCGACAAGTGCGGTGAGGTAGTAAAAAGAACCTGCAAAGCCGTCGGTTCTTTTTGGTTTATCTGCAGGCTGGTTCGAATCAGCTTGTTTTAGTATGCATCTTTATGAAATCTGGAAAAGAACTTTGTGGTTGATTCAACAATCACCATGCTTGTCACCATTGGCAATACTTGCCCTACCACTGCTATGACACCAGTACCATATTGTTGCTGTAACTGTTGCTGTTGTCAACAGTTATCATATACATGAGCCTAACTGCACTAAAAAATGTGGTTATCTGGTATAGTCTGCACACTGCTATTTCTCATTTTAGATAAGTTTATGTGGCTTAGGAGTCATGGTATTGTTTGTCAGTCAAGGTTTGTTATTGAGTATTTTAACTTGATCTGGTTTGAGAGGTGTGCGATGCTTTTACATTTTAAAAAAAAAAAATTAATTCATGGTTTTATACTTATTTTGTTGGTGATGAAATTGAATTTGTTCTCCTGTATAAAATGAATTGCAGTCATTGTAAAAGGAATTACTTGTCTTGCCATGAAATTACCAAAAAAACCATGTTTGTGTTTTACTGTCCCCATTTTGAACATTGGGATGGCAGATATCTTCCAACTGATACCTCAAAGAGAGCCTTACTGATCCTGAAGATATGTACCACACCATTATTTTCCCTTTCACTTGACCTCTATTTTGACCATAGTGGATGACCGAAAAATCATTTTTTGGGGGTTAGGTATTTTAGGGGCAACTAGAAAAACTTTTCCTACTCAATGAATTTTGAAAACTATGATTAATATTGCATGGTATCCCTGAATTATTCATGAAATTCTCAATTATTCAGAATAAGTCTAGAGTAGAAATAGCTTTCTTTACCTACCTGGCAACTCTACCTGAATCTGAATAATTTTTTGGGGTGTTCCAAATATTTTATGAATTAGACCAAAAAATTTTCTTGATCTTAAATTTGTCTCTGCTTCTTGTATGTGGTGCATCATGCCTACAACTGCAAGTTTGCTATTGTAACATCCAGTGAATTTGTGTGAGTGCAGAAAGGTCGTTTGTCAGAGAATGAAGCTCGCTTCTATGCAGCTGAAGTTGTAGATGCTCTTGAATATATTCATAGTCTAGGATTGATACACCGGGATATTAAGGTATTTTAATTGCCTATACAATATTTCCTTTGCATGTGAAAATTATTAACTTTTCATGAATTGCAGCCGGAGAACTTGCTACTTACTGCAGATGGACATATCAAAATTGCTGATTTTGGGAGTGTAAAGCCTATGCAGGATAGTCTAATTACCGTCCTTCCCAATGCAGCATCAGGTAAGACTATCATCCTGTCATTTTTTGATAGGTAAATTTTTCTCCCCATTGGGACTTGAACTTCCCTCCCACAAACCCTCCCCATCCCTTTACCACTTGAGGCAGGCCTCAAGAACGGCTATCATCCTGTCATGATGATGCTATTTTATCAATGACTAATTAACCAAAAACCATATATTTCCTGTCCAGATGATAAGGCTTGTACATTTGTGGGAACTGCTGCTTATGTCCCTCCAGAAGTTCTCAATTCTTCTCCTGCAACGTTTGGGTAAGTCATTTCTTCTGAAAGATTTGGGCATAAATTTTAGATCTCAAATTGCCTTTTAAAAAGAAAATCTTAAATTACTGCCAGTTTTTGTGGATTCATTTGAGGCATGCTTAGATAGCAAGGGATTGGGATGGTGACGTGAGAGGTTCTAGGTCCAAATACCAGTAGGGGCAAAAACTCTCAAAAGAGGAAAAAAGGGAAAAGAAAAAAAAAGAAGAAAAGTGTTGGTTTCAATGGTTCTGTCAGATCATGTACTTTCTTTGGTGGATAACATATTTACTGTTGTTAACTTCATACATACAGAAACGATCTTTGGGCACTTGGCTGCACTTTGTACCAGATGCTTTCTGGAACTTCTCCTTTTAAAGATGCAAGTGAATGGCTTATTTTCCAAAGAATTATAGCGAGAGATATCCGATTTCCAAATTACTTTTCCGATGAAGCTCGAGATCTCATTGACCGGCTATTGGTAAGCACAACTTAACTGCTGGTTAGCTTCAGTTAAGAAGTGGTATAACTTCAGCTGATTTTTTTTTTTCCATATTTCTTTTTTCTTACTTATTTTGAAACAATAGTTCATTTCATCTTTTTCTTTGGCTATAATACTGAAAAGGCTTAAAATAGAATTTAATTGATTGGGTCCTCTTAACTTCAATCTCTCAAGCAGTAAAGGGAGAAGAAGCTGGAAGTGTGGTCTGGATTTGGTTTCTTAGTGCCCAGGCTAGGGTTAAGGTGTGGGGACGGTAGGTGGAGGGGGATAGGTTGTTTACAGTCTCATCTATTTGTGTTAGTATCTCACAGTTGTTGGCTTCCTTGTTTTTTCCTGGGATAGGTTCTTGTTACTTGTTTTTGTTCTCTTAGCATTGTAGGGCTTGGTTATGTCACCCTCTGCTTCGCTGTTTCTTTGTTTCTTAGGCCGGTGTCTTTGGCTTGGGTAGTGGTTTGTTGTTTTCTCCTTTTGCCTACTTTACGGCGCTCTTTGTATACTCTGTGTGTACTTGGTGCACCTTTTCTTTGGGATTTTAATATATTTGCTTATTTACCTATAAAAAAAATGGATTTAATTGGTGGGTCCTGAGCTATGATTAACTTGTAAAAAATATTGCATTTGTATAGCCTTGCTCTGTCATCAAATTGAGAATGCATTTTTTTTCTTTGAAAAACCTTTGTCTTTCTATATGGTGTTCTTTTTTATCCCAAAAAGAATGTTACGATAGAGACAAGTTCAATGGTATACTTTTTCAAGTTCTTTTAGTAGAACCACTTCATGTATATATGCATATGTATATGTATATTTAAGTTTATATATTGCCTAATGTTCTTAAGATATAATATTATGGGTTTTGGGCATAAAAATTTATCAAATATACATAGGCACATCTGTATGTATGTATAAAAGACATGTTCAATGGATCACTAACTGGTGTGGCGAATAATAGAGGAGAAGCAAATGAATTTCCAGGACAATTAGGCCTACATTAATGATCCGCATTTTTTTTTTTGATAAGAGTATTGTATTACGAAAAAGCGCTAAAATAGCAGCTTAAGATGTACAAGAAAGAGACTCACCCCCTTGCAACTGAAACAAAAAACCTATTCAACAAGATGTACAAAAAACAACCTTCCCTCAATGGGAACCCATCCAATCAATGAAATCAATTAGCATTGAAGGACCATCTTTTATAAACAATTTAGACTCCGACCAAAGTAAATATACAAAAAACGCTTTCAGCTTTTAGGATCCACATTGAGCCACTATCTTTTGATATCTGTGTTGATGATTGTACTGTACTGGACTGGACGTGTGTAAGAAGTAGTCCCATGGTGGATATTACTTTTCTAATAATGTAGGTAGTTCTAGAAACTAGAGGATGGATTAATTTCCAGTTAGAACAATGTATGTTATAAAACCCCCCCTTTTCTTTAAAATAAAATGTTTTTGACCCCCTTGTTATCATTAACATACTGGGTTTTGTTCAAGGCATGAATCAATTCATCTCTTGGGGGATTGATTTTGAATTTTTTGGATATGTATGATATGTGTCTGGAACCTGTTTAGGCTTTTTCCCATTTGTATCCATGTCCAACAAGTGTGCATGTTTCCATGTCTACTTTTAAGGAGTGACTGCTTTAGGGGAACATATAACTTGCCTGGATGAGTTCACAAATCTTCATGCTTGATCCTGCTCAGTTGGTGGTTTTTGCTAAAGATTTCATATGGCATGTGAAAGTTTTTTAAAACTGCTGTTGTGTGATCATCTTGAAATGTATATGCTTGACCCTGTATTCAAGGGCCTGTTATTAGCATCCAATTCTGGCTGCCTGGTCTAATTGAGGGAATTTTGGTCTTTGGATTGGCATTCCAATCTTAGGCTACCAAATGCTATTTCTCTGGACTTTATTCAGTGATCCAGGAATACTTTAGAGGAGAGATTTGGTCTTTTTTCTTGTTCTTTTTCATTTTTTTTTTCACGATGTCTTCTGTTTAGTGGGTTTTTTTTAATACATTTTTTCTTCACCTTTTGTTGGGTGTTCCCTATATACCCATTGTGTACTAAGGCTTTGGCCCCTCTTTGTACTTCTACGTTTATTTGCTTATAAAGAATGCTATTTAAAAGGAAAAATGGCAGGATGTGATGTTTGCCCCTCATTTTGCACAAAACATAGTTGAAAATGGTAATGAAAAAAAATCAATGCATGTAGAATTTTTAAATGGCTCAAAGCATTTTGTTTATGAACTAAAATTTATGAAGCATCACATTCTTGATGTGAAGTAAAAACCTTCCTTTCATACTTCAAAATGTACATGCTCATAAAGGAAGGCTTGTAGTTAGAAAATTTAACAGAAAAAAAAAAGGGATGGAAATGAATGAATAATTAAGATTTCAAAATAAAATTTTATTCCTAGATTTAAAAAAAAAAAAAAAAAAAAACTCTAAAGCATTTTATTTACAATACTTAAAAATTGGACTTTTGAATAATTTTATCACGTGATTTGGACCTTTTTGTCTAATGTGTGATGTACATACTTTTGGAGAAAAGTAGTTGCATGTCACAAGGTTGTATCTTGTACAAGCCCTGCACCTTGAGACGCTAGCTTCAATGGATTTAAAGCCCTAAGGCCAAAACAGTAGTAGATGTTTTACCTTCATTTTTCACATGGAGCAGTCCTCAAGACATTGGTATCAAGTAACTTCTAAAACTGCAGATTTTATACTGAATTTCTGAATAGAATAATAAGTGATAATTTTGTTTCTGCTTCAACTCCCTCAATTAGATGTGATATAATTTTATAATCTGCAACTATGATGCAGGATACAGAACCCAGCAGAAGACCAGGTGCTGGACGTGATGGTTATGCTTCACTCAAGATGCATCCTTTCTTCAATGGAGTTGACTGGAAGAATTTACGCTCACAAACCCCTCCTAAACTTGCAATGGAAGCGATGGTGTGACTTCAATTGTGCTTTAACTCTCTGTCTCTGTCTCTGTCTTTCTTTGTCCCTCTTTTCTCGTCTAAATCCAACTTCTGTTGCAGTTTTGCAGAATTTGGTAAAAAAAGGACTCCTCCAAAGTAATTTATATTTGTCTTAACTTTTTCAGGCTCATTCAAGTGAAGGAGATGATGGTCAGGATTCATGGAACCCTGCACACATTGGGGATGGCTCGGCAAGACAAAATGATGGGAATAGTGGTGCCACGTCATCTTCTGAAGCACCTGGTTCTGTAACTAGGCTTGCTTCAATAGATTCCTTTGATTCAAAATGGTATTGGTTTGACATCTTTAACTTGGTGCCTGGCATTGACCTTCTTACTGTTTGAAAACAACAATATCTTTCTTCAACATTGAGTTCTCTCTGCTGTGAACTTAGGGAGAGATCAATATTATATTGTTGTTTTTTGTTGTTGGTTGGTGAAATAAGAGTCAGAAGGTGAAAAATTCCTGGAAGAGATGGATTGGCATCGATTCTAAGTAGGTCATGTTTTGAGAACCCATTTTTTGTGGGTTTAGGACAAATCCATATTTGTGCAAAGCAAAAATTTTGGCCTTGGAGACACTGTTTTGAATAATCTTCTGGTGTGGTTGTTTAATTTCTCTACTTGTATGGCTGTTGATTTAATTCTGATTTAGAACTCTGCAGCTCCAGCAAGCTGCATCAGCATTTGAGGAAATTCTAACACTGTGTTAGCATATTCACAGGCAACAATTTTTAGAGCAGGGGGAATCAGTTCTTATGATTTCCATGGTGAAGAAAATACAAAAACTAACAAACAAGAAGGTGCAGCTTATACTCACCAACAAGCCAAAACTGATCTATGTTGACCCTGCGAAGCTGATGGTAAAGGGAAATATAATCTGGTCTGACAACCCTAATGACCTCAGCATCCAAGTCACAAGTCCTTCACATTTCAAGATTTGCACGGTATGTCCCTTCTTTCCCAATCTTCTGTTTTGGGGCACATTTCCTTGGTCATTTTTTTACCTCTTCTAAAGACATTGCAATTGCTGACCACATGGACCTAATATTGGACCATTCAGCACTTTCTGAGATGTAGGGATATATTAGAACTAAAAGTTTACTCTGATTAAAATGAAGAAAGAAAGCAATAAGAAAAAACAAAACAAACGTTTAGTGCCAAGATGGAACTAAGAAGCTTGTTCTTCTACTTAGTTTGCTGGTTGCGTTGTGTGATTTGTTGCTTCAAAGCTTGTGGGAAAAAATAAAATAACGTGAAGTAATAATGGCAGATGATTTGTGCCCCCAACCTATCACCTTTACATCTCACATCTTTCAATTTTCTGTATTCTTGCAGCCAAAGAAGGTTATGTCATTTGAGGATTCAAAACAAAGAGCATGGCAGTGGAAAAAGGCAATAGAGGGGCTTCAAAATCGATGAAATCTGTTTCTGGTTTCAACAACAAATTCTTTGGATATTTGACATTCTAGAGGAACAAGGGGATCCTTAACAGTCGGATGCTCCTGAGAAATATTTATTTACTGAAAAAGAGAGATTCAAGTTGCAGAACCGGCTTTTCAAGGTGCAAACCATACCCCCTCCAACCACCCCTTCCCTTGTGGCTTTGGAACTCAGTTTGTTACAAGGGGATATTGTGCCCATTCTGCATTTGTATGGTATGACATGCACACAACGGCAAATGCAAAATGTGGGGTTTGTTGGGGATGTGTTCATTACTTGTTGATTGTAGAAAAGGTACAAGCCATTAATGAAAATTTATTATGTGAAATCAGTACTGTGGCAATAGAGATTCCAACCACTTAGGGTTTGTTTTAAAACAACCTGATACTTTTCAAGTATTCCATTTTGTTCTTGTAGAGATGGATGAATTTTGCTCTGAATGGTATCAGATGAGCTGAAGCTTTCCACACTGTTCAATTGTAGCATACAGTGCTTGTTTTGCAATTTGATGAACTTTCCCTTTTGGTTAGTCTACTTCACTTATTAATGGAATGATATCAAAATGAATGATTTTGTTGTCCAGCTTCCATTTGTCGGCTCATTTCATTTCACCCTTTAGTCTATTCCTTTAGGCTTATGTCAATTTCACTCTCTTGGATTGGCAATGGAAATACCCATGCTATAGCAAAATCTGGGTTCTCACAGAAGATTAAAAAATCTGAAGAAAAGAAAAAGGAATAGACTAAAGGGTGCTTTCTAAATGACCCTTAGGCATTGACTGCTTTCCTTTTAGGGCACGTGTGGCACTTGGAAATCTATTTTAATTTCCCTGTTTGGATTACTTGTTAAAAATGAAAAATGTAGGAATAAAAGTTCCATTTCGATAGAAATCAAGACTTGATTTTATCATGATTTTGATTCATGTTTTTTAGCACATGCCATGATTTAACTTAGGCCTTATTGGGTAATTATTTTTTAAAACAGTTATAAAAAAATAATTTTTAAAAACTATTCTTTGATGCTTTGTATAACCAAAGTTTATTTGAAAACTTAAAATTATTTTTAACATGTCTTTAATATTTTTAAATGTGTTTTAAAAATAATTTTTATGTCCATAACTTTATTTTTAATTATTATATATGTTTGTATAATTATTATTTAAAACAGTTCTCGAAAAACAATTAAAAACAACTAAAAGAAGTTTTCTGAAAGCAGTATATTTTCTATTTTATGATAATAATAATAAATAAAAAAAGTTTATGATTGTCAAACATATTTTTCAAATTTTTTGTTTTAAACAATAGAAAACTGTTCTTGAAAATAATTGTCAAATAAGCCCTTAATTGTTATTTCTATTTTCAAGTATGAGAAAAATTATAAATAAATAAAAAAATTTGTAAGTTTTTTCTCTTATTTGCGCATTAAAAAAATATTAAATAGAGGAAGAATGCACTTTCTCCAAATTTTACTCATTTTTATCTTATGAAATGAAGGAAAAAATGCAGGAGCATTTCTCTTTTCTTTCTTTCTTCTTCTCCTTCTTCTATAACATTTAAATACGAGAAAATGGTTTTCTTGAAGTTTTTTTTCCTCTACTCTCTATAACCAAACATGGTGTAAGCATATTCCATGTGATGTGCATTGAGTGAAAGAGAGGTTTTGTAGAAATCATACAATAAGACAAGCAATAATGCTGAACAACTTTAACAGATGGTTTTCTCTTCTTCTGCTGCTTTTTATATTCACGTGGGCCGCTTCATTTACAGCCAGAATAAACAAGGATAGAGATATGGTTAGAAGCATAAATAATTGCCCATACTGGCCGCCAGTTCTGACCAAGTTTGCTTTAAATATAGGATTTTCTTTAGCCCAATAGCCAGACCATGGCTTCAGAGCAAGCTGCAAAATGTTTAGTAATAATACTACTATCAATCACCTTACTGGTTATTTCTGTGTCAGCTACACCATCAAACAAGAGAAAATCCTTGAACACCATCAAGGAAGTGAACCGTAAGGGGCCATACATTGGTCTCATCACGGTCTTTCCACCTGAAGAGGATGCTTTTTTCACGACAGGGGCTTTTGAGATTAACCCACATCACCCTTTTGTGGATCTTTCAGGTGGGTACCCTCCATAGACTTCTGTTGATTCTAAAAGGTTTGATTGAGTCAGGTAAAATGACAGTTGGGTGTTACAGGGAGGCGATTCAGAATTGGAAAAGTCCATGGGAGGAAAGTCATCTATGTGAGATGTGGAGTTGGGATGGTATATACTAACTTGTATTCACTTTTTTAGTTCTTTGCGGGGAAGTTAGAAATCATTCCTCCTTGAAGTTCTTCTGTGAACAGGCTTTAAACTGATTTGAAATGTGTCATTGCCTCAATTAGGTGAATGCTGCTGCAGCAACACAACAAATGCTGGATCTGTTTGACATAAGGGGAATTGTCCATTTTGGTATTGCTGGGAATGCTAACAACTCCATGTCTATAGGAGATGTCACTATCCCCAAACAATTTGCTCATACTGGCATCTGGGATTGGCTGGTATGAGTAATTCTTTTCTATCTACAGTTGCTCTAGATCTTTTATGTTTTTACTTTGTCATGGCAGCTTACATGTATCATATTGCATCGCTGATAGAAACCCAATGGAATATTGCCCTCCGACGATGTTGCTCACTTAGACATTGGGAGTTATAATGTTCCTAAAGGAGGAGTGAATCTCTTGGGACGTATTGGATATAGTTATGAGCAGTTCTTTTCTGAGACGGGAAAGCCTGACGCTGCTCAACCGTTGGTTTGGGCCAAGATAAGCCAGCATTGGCTACGACTCGCTGCTAAATTGGAGGTCAGATAGTAGATACTTATTTCTTTTTATGTCAAGATTGTCATGGAAACAAGGGAAAGGTTGTCATAGAATTTGACCATTATCAAGCAAACCACTCAGCCATATCATGACAAACACTATAAGAGAAAGAAGCCACCCTTTTTGTGGAAAAAAGAAAGGAAAATGATTTTCAAACACTTCATTTTTTTATTACTTTTTGATCAATGTCTTCTCAGTGAACAGATGTAAAATGGGAACATATGTGGCATTAATAAATAGGACTTCGCCAAAGCCTTTTATGATTGTCAAAAATCAGTCAAATGTAGTTTCCCATTGATTTTGATCTTTTTGTCTTACAACTTCAGGGCATGGAACTGCAACAGTGTGTAAACTCAAGCAACTGCCTCCCACAAAAACCTAAACTAGTAGTTGGTCTTAGGGGGTCAACATCCAACATTTTTGTGGACAATGCAGCTTACAGAGACTTCCTGTTTCAAACTTTTCATGTTTCATCGGTGGATATGGAGAGTGCAGCTGTAGCAATGGCAAGTTTCCTCACTTCTCATTCTGGTTTTCCACAAAACTATTATAGCAGAGTTATAAATAGTTTCAGTTTACATTGGGCATGACTCTGTTGGCCTGGGTTTAGGCTAATAGCTTGTGTCACTATCACTCTTAGCTAAACCTTGAGAATGATTCAAGTCCCTTACTCCTAAGATCATACTTGGGCTGCAAAAGTTGTGGGAATTTGCATTCATCCCTCTTTGGCATTGAATTATGCATGCAGACATTTCATCATTCTTATCAGTGGGGATGCAGTATGATGCATTTTGCGTTTCTTATTGTTCTTCTGAGGAATTTATATATCAGCCAAGATACTAACTGGCATTGATGGTTTTTCAGACAACCTTGTCAAATGGCTTCCCTGTGATTGTGATCCGAGGACTATCAGACTTGGCTGGGGGACAAGCAGGGCAGAACTCAATCCGGATATTTGGGCCCCTTGCAGCTCTCAATGCAGCCAAAGTTGTCGTTCAATTTATTAGGACACTCTCAGATGATCCTTCTCAACACTAATTTTTCCTTCCAACATTGTGGTTCACCTATTAAAGCTAGCATTAGAATAATAAGAAGGAAAAATGGTTGGTAAATATATGATTACTTGTATTTCCTTATTATCACTGTCAATTCCTACTAGTGAAGGCACTTTGAGTGTAGTAGGAGCTAAGATAATGGGCATATAAACTAGCATGACATCTATAGTTCTTGTACCATGGACTGATCATTGAGAGGAAAGTGTTGTGAAGCCGGCCTCAAGGGCACTAGAAATATGACATCTCCATTAGCTTTATCTCCTCCTCTCAGAACCTCTGGGGTGGAATCTAATAAAAAATCTCAGTTGCCTCAGCCTGAGAATGAAAATACCAAGGAATGAATTTGGCTATCAATTGCAGTATTGGTACACATGAAATCCCGTTAAATTAAGAACTATCAAGCAGATCATGAATAAACAAAAAGGAAAATTAAAAGATATTTATATTCTTACAATCCCAATTTGTTTTACATCTCCCAGTACATATAAAAAGGCCCTTTTGCAAAGTCCATGTGATTCAATCAATAAATTCGTATGTCTACTTTGTGATATATGAGCATTTTTCCTTGAATTGTGCTGTTTTTTTATGATCACATATAGACGGTAACCATTGATTTGGGCCCAGATAAGCCAGCATTGTGTCACAAGATGCTTCAAATGACCCTCCCCATGGGCTTATATAGGAGGAGAGAAGCTTCTAGAGACCCTTGGAGACATCCACACTTAGCCACTAGTGGGAAGAGTGTGGAAGGTTCTAGAAATGCCTAGAGAAGTCCACACAACTCTACACTATGGAAGAAGGCATGAGAAGGGTCCAAAGCTTTCTAGAGAAATCTAGAAGTCTCTTGAATATTCTAGAATAGTGTAGGACATTCTAGAAGTCTCTTGAATATTCTAGAATAGTGTAGGACATTCTAGAATATTCATGAATTGTAAGGAACCCTCCAAGGTTCTAGATAGTTCCATTGGTGCCTATAAATAGGTGAGGGCCTCATTTGGCCAAGGCACCAAGCAAGTGAGCATCCAAGCACTTGTAAAGGCTTTCTTGAGATAATAAAGCTTCCATTCTTTAAGGAGTTGCCTACTAAGCTCTTAAGCTTTCGAGTCGCGAGTGTCTTAGCCGAGCAAGCTAAGCATTGGGGATCAAGGCTAACTTAGCAAGATCAAGCGTCTTGACTTGCCTAAGTGCCGCACGAGCTTAGTGAACGACTAAGTCCGTGACAAGTGGTATCAGAGCGCGGTTACGAGGTGGGCATAGCAAAGGAAGCATGTCGGGTTCCAACATGGAGGAGACTAGTGAGCAAACCCGTGGGAGGGAGACCGAGCCTACTGCACGGGGCAGGAGCAGGAATGATAAATCTCGTGATGCCGTTGCCAACATGGAGGCAAGGTTAGCCAAGGTGGAGCTAGCCATGGCGGACACTCGGGAGGGGTTGGACTTGATCGAGCAAGGCATGGAGAAGGGCTTAGAGGATCTAAGGGAGCAGATCCAAGACCTTCGTGAGAGGGTGCTAGTCTCACAAGTTCAGCCAGTGTCGCACGAGGAGTTTGTGTCCTTCCAAGGAAAGGTCTTGAGCATGCTTGCTAGCATGGAGTCAAGGATAGAGGCCTTGGCCACTCGAATGGAGTCCCGAGACCAGGAAGTTAGGCAGGAGTTGGCCATCTACAAGGCTGCTGTGTCGGCACAGGTCATGGCCACACAGGAGGCATCTAGGGTGGAGGTGCCGAAGCCACACAGGTTTAGTGGCAAGCGGGATGCCAAGGAGTTGGATAACTTCTTATGGCATATGGAGCGATACTTCGAAGCTATCGCATTGACGGATGAGGCGACTAAGGTAAGAACTGCGACCCTCTACCTTACTGACACAGCTACTCTATGGTGGCGTCGAAGGTTTGCCGATATGGAGAAAGGCATTTGCACCATAGAGACGTGGGAGGACTTCAGGAGGGAGATCAAGAGGCAGTTCTACCCGGAGGACGTGGCTTACCTGGCTAGGAAAAACATGCGGCGTCTTAAGCACACAGGCTCAATACGCGACTATGTCAAGGAATTCTCTTCGCTCATGCTTGAGATTCCTAACATGACTCAGGAGGAGTTGCTATTCAACTTCATGGATAACCTGCAAGGGTGGGCCGAGCAGGAATTAAGGCGTCTAGGTGTTCAAGACTTAGCCACTGCTATGGCAATAGCAGAATCCTTAGCGGATTATAAGAGGGGAGACTCCTCCAAGATTGAGTCTTTGGAGGATAGCCACGCCATGGGTGGGGGAGACGAGGTTCCAAGGGACCACAATGCTCCTAAAAAGGGATCAGGCAAGACGTCTAACGTCCGAGAAGGAAGGGATAAGGCGGAAAGGAAAGAGTTTACGCCTAAAATCAAATGCTTCCTGTGTGACGGTCCACATTGGGCACGGGATTGTCCAAAGAGGAAGGCGCTCAGTGCCATGATCGAGGAGAGGGAGCAGGAGGACGAAGCACATATGGGCTCAATGCAGCTACTAGGTGCCCTCCAATTCAACCCGAAGCCTAGTACGCCTGAGACCTCCTTACTAGCAGGGGTGCAAGTAAAGGAGGAAAAAGGGGAGCGAGCTGAGGTAGCCCGCACACACATGGAAGAGGTCACCAAGGGAAAGGTGAACTCAATGGGTAAGAGGAAGCAGCACTCTAAGCATTGGAAGCGCACGGGTCTGCATCCATCTGAAGCCTCACGGGAGAAGGAGGTGAAGAATATCCTGGCTGAACGGGTCACCAGGAGACAAGGGGTCCTTCCTGTGATAGAATATCTAGTCCAATGGAAAGGACTACCTAAGAGGCAGGCAAGCTGGGAACATGCGGATGCCTTGAGAAAATTCTGGAAACACATCGAGAGGTTTCAGAATGAGGCAACGACGAGGACGTCGACGGCATTGGTGGGGGAGAGTGTCACAAGATGCTTCAAATGACCCTCCCCATGGGCTTATATAGGAGGAGAGAAGCTTCTAGAGACCCTTGGAGACATCCACACTTAGCCACTAGTGGGAAGAGTGTGGAAGGTTCTAGAAATGCCTAGAGAAGTCCACACAACTCTATACTATGGAAGAAGGCATGAGAAGGGTCCAAAGCTTTCTAGAGAAATCTAGAAGTCTCTTGAATATTCTAGAATAGTGTAAGACATTCTAGAAGTCTCTTGAATATTCTAGAATAGTGTAGGACATTCTAGAAGTCTCTTGAATATTCTAGAATAGTGTAGGATATTCTAGAATATTCATGAATTGTAAGGAACCCTCCAAGGTTTTAGAGAGTTCCATTGGTGCCTATAAATAGGTGAGGGCCTCATTTGGCCAAGGCACCAAGCAAGTGAGCATCCAAGCACTTGTAAAGGCTTTCTTGAAATAATAAAGCTTCCATTCTTTAAGGAGTTGCCTACTAAGCTCTTAAGCTTTCGAGTCGCGAGTGTCTTAGCCGAGCAAGCTAAGCATTGGGGATCAAGGCTGACTTAGCAAGATCAAGCGTCTTGACTTGCCTAAGTGTCGCACGAGCTTAGTGAACGACTAAGTCCGTGACAATTGGCTACACCTCCTACCAAATTGGAGGTCAGACAGCAGAACTCTACTCATATGGATTCTATTTTAATTCAAGGCAAAATGGAAAAATATGATGAACTCTTGGTGACATTGGAATCCTGATAGTCTGGTTCTTTAGTCTTTACTTCCACTTCTGGATCCATCCTTAATTGGCTTGGCCCGTGGCTTGGCTTAGGGGCTTTAACTTGATGCAACTCCCACCTGTCCTGACTTGTTGACCAGTCCGATTTCTTCCCAGCCCGTTTGAGATGCTTCTAAGAGCTTTTCATAATTGCATGGACATCATTTTCCCATACTTCAGAAACAGTGCCCAAAGTCACCTAACTTCCCATGGCCATGCTCTTACCTTTTTTAACATTTTGGTGGCAGGGTGCGGCCCCCACCTGCACAAGAATCCAATGTGGTTGACCCTCAAATTCTTTCCCACTCTTACGTCTTCTCCCTCATCATCTACTTCCCTCTCTGATCTCTCTCTCTCCCTAGAGATTAATCATGGATGCAGTTGGAGGAGCTGTTCTTTCTGCTTTATTTGGGGTGTTGTTTGACAAGTTGACCTCGGCAGATCTCACGTTTGCACGTCGAGAGCAAATCCACTCAGAGCTCAAGAAATGGGAGAAGACACTGATGAAAATCAATGCAGTGCTGGATGATGCTGAGGAAAAGCAGATGTCAAACCGCTTCGTCAAGATCTGGCTAAGCGAGCTCCGAGATTTGGCTTATGATGCGGATGATATACTGGACGAGTTTGCCACCCAAGCAGCTTTGCGACCCAACTTGATTTCAGAATCTCAAGGCAGCCCAAGCAAGGTATGGAGCCTCATCCCTACCTGCTGTACTACTCTCATCTCTCCAACTGATTTTATGTTCAATGTCGAGATGGGGTCCAAGATTAAGGACATCACAGCCCGGTTAATGGATATTTCTACCCGAAGGATAGAGCTTGGTTTGGAGAAGGTTGGTGGACCAGTTTCTACTTGGCAAAGACCACCCACTACATGTTTGGTGAATGAGCCTTGTGTTTATGGGAGGGACAAAGATGAAAAAATGATTGTTGATTTGCTCTTAAGGGATGGGGGGAGTGAAAGTAAAGTTGGTGTAGTCCCCATTGTTGGCATGGGTGGAGTGGGCAAGACCACACTTGCTCGCCTTGTGTTCAATGATGAGACCATCAAACAATACTTCACCTTAAGATCATGGGTTTGTGTGTCTGATGAGTTTGATATAATCAGGATCACAAAGGCTATTCTTGATTCCATTACTTCCCAAACCACTGCCCTGAGCGACCTAAATCAACTTCAAGTTAAATTGAGCGATGCCTTAGCTGGAAAAAGGTTTTTGCTAGTTCTTGATGATGTGTGGAACAAGAACTATGGCGATTGGGTTCTTCTACGGTCTCCTTTTAGTACAGGGGCAGCAGGGAGCAAAATCATAGTCACGACCCGCGATGCAGAGGTTGCAAGAATGATGGCCGGATCTGATAACTATCACTATGTGAAGGCTCTGTCCTATGATGATTGTTGGTCAGTGTTTGTGCAGCATGCATTTGAAAATAGAAATATTTGTGCACATCCCAGTTTGGAGGTGATTGGAAAGAAGATTGTGCAGAAGTGTGGAGGCTTGCCATTGGCAGCAAAGACACTTGGTGGCCTGCTCCGCTCCAAATCAAAGGATGATGAGTGGGAAGATGTATTGTATAGCAAGATATGGAATTTCCCAGACAAGGAAAGTGACATTCTCCCAGCATTGAGATTGAGCTACCACTATCTTCCTTCACATTTGAAGAGATGTTTTGCATACTGTTCTATATTCCCAAAGGACTATGAATTTGATAAGAAAGAGCTGGTTTTATTATGGATGGCAGAAGGTCTAATTCAACAGTCGCCTAAAGGGAAAAAACAAATGGAGGACATGGGTAGTGACTATTTTTGTGAATTACTCTCAAGGTCATTTTTCCAGTTATCTAGCTGCAACGGATCGCGATTTGTGATGCATGACCTTATCAATGATCTAGCTCAATATGTTTCTGAAGAGATATGCTTTCACTTGGAGGATAGTTTGGATAGTAACCAAAAACATACTTTTTCTGGAAGCGTTCGGCATTCATCATTTGCTCGTTGCAAATATGAGGTGTTTAGAAAATTTGAAGACTTCTATAAAGCAAAGAATCTACG
This sequence comes from Vitis vinifera, assembly GCF_030704535.1. Classification (NCBI taxonomy): domain Eukaryota; kingdom Viridiplantae; phylum Streptophyta; class Magnoliopsida; order Vitales; family Vitaceae; genus Vitis; species Vitis vinifera. Next base: position 7,749,749 of record NC_081817.1, read on the forward strand.
AACATTCCTAGCACTGCCAATTCATATGCAATATTATGACTTTTTCCACTTAACCGATAAGGTATCTCATGACTTGTTGCCAAAATTAAGATACTTAAGGGTGCTATCTTTAAGCCATTATGAGATAAGAGAATTACCAAACTCAATTGGTGATTTGAAACATCTGCGGTATCTTAATTTGTCATGCACTATAATTCAAGAGTTGCCTGATTCGCTGAGTGATCTTCACAATTTACAGACGTTGGTATTATTCAGGTGCAGGAGGCTTAATAGATTGCCCAGAGGCTTCAAGAACCTAATTAACCTTCGACATCTTGATATTGCTCATACACATCAGTTAGAAGTAATGCCTCCACAAATGGGGAAGTTGAAAAGCTTGCAGACACTGTCAAAGTTTATTGTGGGCAAAAGCAAAGAGCTGGGAATAAAGGAGTTGGGAGACCTATTACATCTTAGAGGGAAACTTTCCATTTTAGATTTGCAAAATGTGGTTGATATTCAAGATGCAAGAGATGCCAATCTAAAAGATAAGCACCATCTTGAAGAGTTACTAATGGAATGGAGCAGCAACATGTTCGATGATTCACAAAATGAAACAATTGAATTGAATGTTCTCCACTTTCTTCAACCTAATACAAATCTGAAGAAACTCACAATCCAATCCTATGGTGGTCTGACATTCCCATATTGGATAGGAGATCCCTCTTTCTCTAAAATGGTGTGCCTGGAACTCAATTATTGCAGGAAATGCACATTACTACCATCGCTTGGGCGACTTTCATCACTCAAGAAGTTGTGCGTTAAGGGCATGCAGGGAGTGAAAAGTGTGGGCATTGAGTTTTATGGTGAGCCTTCTCTATGTGTAAAGCCTTTTCCATCTTTAGAGTTTCTAAGATTTGAAGATATGCCAGAATGGGAGGAGTGGTGTTCATCAGAGTCATACCCTCGTCTCCGTGAACTTGAGATACACCACTGTCCTAAATTGATTCAGAAACTACCCAGTCACCTACCTTCCCTTGTAAAGCTTGATATCATTGACTGCCCAAAATTGGTGGCTCCACTTCCAAGTCTTCCCTTCCTTCGTGACCTGATTGTAGCAGAATGTAATGAGGCAATGCTGAGAAGTGGGGGTGATCTCACCTCACTCATCACCTTAAGACTGGAAAATATTTCAAATCTTACCTTTCTAAATGAAGGGCTTGTACGTTTCTTAGGAGCACTTGAGGTTCTGGAAATTTGCAATTGCAGTGAGCTGAAATTTCTGTTGCAGAGTGGGGTTGGATTTGAAAATCTTTCCTGTATTCGACATTTAGTAATTGTAATGTGTCCCAAACTAGTACTGTTGGCAGAAGATCAACCACTGCCTTGCAATCTTGAGTACTTGGAGATAAATAAGTGTGCTAGCCTGGAGAAGCTGCCAATTGGACTGCAAAGCCTCACATCTCTTAGAGAGTTGAGTATCCAGAAATGCCCGAAACTCTGTTCCTTGGCAGAGATGGACTTCCCTCCTATGCTAATAAGTCTTGAGCTTTATGATTGTGAGGGGCTTGAGTCACTACCTGATGGGATGATGATAAATGGCGAAAACAGAAACTTTTGTCTCCTTGAATGCTTGAAGATAGTGCATTGCCCATCTCTCATTTGCTTTCCAAGAGGGGAGCTACCCTCCAAGCTCAAGGAACTGGAGATTATAGATTGTGCAAAGTTACAGTCTCTTCCAGAGGGACTAATTCTTGGTGACCACACTTGTCATCTCGAGTTCTTAAGGATCCATAGATGTCCATTGCTCTCATCCTTCCCAAGAGGTTTGTTACCCTCCACCATGAAGAGATTAGAGATTCGGAATTGTAAACAGTTGGAGTCAATTTCATTGTTGTCCCACAGCACAACACTCGAATATCTGCGGATTGACAGATTGAAGATTAATTTTTCAGGGTGCCTCCACAGCCTTAAGCATCTCATTGAACTACACATATATAGTTGTTCAGGATTGGAGTCATTTCCAGAAAGGGGCTTCTCCTCCCCTAACCTGAAAATGCTTCATATTGATGATTGCAAGAATCTCAAATCCCTACCTCTTCAGATGCAAAGCTTCACATCTCTTCGAGACTTGAGGATATATGATTGTCCAAATTTAGTTTCCTTTGCAGAAGAGGGTTTGTCCCTGAACTTAACATCATTTTGGATTCGAAATTGCAAGAACCTGAAGATGCCCCTATATCAATGGGGCCTCCATGGACTCACTTCTCTTCAGACTTTTGTCATAAATAATGTGGCTCCATTTTGTGATCATGACTCTCTGCCTCTTCTGCCTAGAACTCTAACCTATCTTTCCATCAGCAAATTCCACAATTTGGAATCCTTGTCCTCCATGGGACTCCAAAATCTCACCTCTCTTGAAATACTAGAGATCTACAGCTGCCCAAAGCTCCAGACCTTTTTGCCAAAGGAAGGCCTGTCTGCCACACTTTCAAATCTTCGTATCAAATTCTGTCCCATTATTGAAGCAAGGTGCCGAAAGAACAAAGGAGAAGATTGGCCCATGATTTCTCACATCCCCCGCATAGATATGGATTGAACTGCATTCTAAGGTATCCCATACTTATGGTTCCATCAGTGCTCATTCACAACATACTGTTCTTGTATACCATTTTGTTTATACTAAGCAATCTTTTTACTAAAATGAAAAAAATTGCTAGGAGGTGGCTTTTGACAGCATTTACAGGGCTTGGGGCTTTCTCTCCATATTCTTCCTCTTATTGGCCCCTACATATCCATGTTCAGCCATTCATTTTGGTGAATCCCCTATGAAATGCATGGCACGAGATGGAATTGGATCATGCAGCAGACAACAACAAAAAAAAGGTAAGATCTATATATTGACAAACAGTGGCTTCTGAAGAAACTATTGGTTAACATTTTCTCTTAAATCTGTGTTCCTCGTATCGGTCTCTTCATCAGTTTCCTGTGAGCAACTTCAGCTATACAACAATGTGTAAAAGATGAAAAGGATCTCAAGCATACACATCTCTCATTTGTTATACCATTGTTTTGGTCCTCAATCACTCCTAGTCCACTCTGAAGTTCTCTTTTCCAGTTTTGTAGTAAACAACTTCCTCACTTATTTTGCCCATTAAATGAAATTATCGCTTTGGTTATTACAGTACAGCCTTTATGTTTGAAGTTGAAATATTACTTGTGCTAAGTGATGGCATACTGGATATGTTATCTTGAATACAGACTCTCTTATGTCTTACCATCTATGCTCACTAAATATTTCCTTTCTTCCATTCTACACTTTTCTTTCTTTCTTGCTCTACTTATTTTTTCTAAACGGCTTGGAAGAAGTATCAAAGCACTTTGTCCAAGACAAGATGTATCACTTCCCTCTATTAACTATTTATCTTCATAACTTGTGGTATATTTTTCAGGCATTTTCTGCATAGAGCCCCTTGACATCAAGAGTAGCATCTAGCGGTTCTCTGTTTCTTCCATGTAAATATGACCTCTCTTAGTCGTAATAACATGGAGAAGCAGCCAAAATGCTGTATTTCCCACCTCTATTGGAGAATGGAGAATCATAAGAGTGCCAAAACTTGTGTTCTTCTCAGGGACTGGTTTCCCGTCTATGCTTAGAAGCATTTTGCTTGGCAATTGGGGAAGTGTCCAAAGGTGGCACCCAACTGTAGGATGATGCTGAACAATGACAAACTAGTTACTACCAAAATTTCATATGAATGGACTTCAGCCAGTTGATGTGGATGTGGTCTCTTGGCTCATGATTTATTTTTCCTTCAGGCATTTTCTATGCGTGCATTGAAAGAAATTTAATGTTGTCTTGATGTAATGGAACTATCTAAAGGGGGATGAATTGGTAGTCCCTTAATTAATTCCCAAATTTTATTCTTACGATCATTTGTCTATATTCATTTTCCAAGTCATTTCCAAGTATGGTATTCCATTTGAACCAAATGTGGTACTCCATTTCCAGTCATTCCCAAATGTAGAATCCTATTCCAAGTGTAAGCTACAAGTGTTTGTTGTTTAATACGTTAATCTTAAAATAAGATAATAAAAAAACATGATGAATGATGGAAATTTAATCTTTTTCAACTTATGATTTATTGTAATGTGAATAGTAGAGGGGCAAATGTAGCCAGGTGGATCAAGGCAATAGATCGTGAATCCACCATACACAGGTCCAATTCTCGTCGTTCGCCCATAACTAAACTAAATCGTTTGCTATAAAAATGATTTTTTTTATTTCCTTATATTCAAAGCATCGAAGCTTTTATAGAGAGTACAAAACATAATTTATTTCATAATATCTTACGACTTGAAATGCTACTATCACAAATTGAGTATTGTGTTATAGGAGATGATTATTATTAAATCGTAAACATCTAGGTGGGGGTAAATTCGATTTAAGGACATAAAATCAAACTCTAATCTTAATCAACCTTATTTGTGACTTAAATTTTTATCTGATTTATTTATTTTACATATTTATTAGTCCATATGTTTTTAATAAATTGGACAAAAATCTTAAGACAAATTTCATTTTATTGTTTGATTATTAAGATTACCATAAAATAAAATGGTAATCCGAACCTACGGATTATATACATATCACTAGCATCATAAAACTATATTTTGAACCATATTTTATGACTCAATCCCCCATCTCGGATAAGAATACTATAAGGGTAAGAATTAATATTTGGTTCTTTTTAGACAAATATAATTTAAAAAGTCTTTTGAATCTTAGATAGTTGTCACCAGTCATTCATAAAAAAATTACTATTTTTAATTTAATATATAATCAAATGATTTATTTTATTTTAAAAATTTATTATATCATCATTGAGGTTTATTTATTAATCTATTTTTCAAAATTTTCTTGTAATTATAAAATCATTATTTTTTTGCCTTTTTAAAAATTTAATTTATTAATATTAAAAATATAAAAATCTATTTTTCAAAATTTTTTATAATTATAAAAATGATTAATTTTAGTTTTTTAAAAAAGTTAATTTATTAATATTAAAAATATAAAAATATATTTTTCAAAATTTTCTTGTAATTATAAAAATGATTATTTTTAGTTTTTAAAAAAAGTTAATTTATTAATATTAAAAGCATTTTTATATTTTTATATTTATGTGACATATGGGGAAAAACATTATTAGAACCACTTTTTCAAATTGTCGTAAAAATGTTTTATGGAGGCGCAACAAAGGAAAACACTTCCGCTAAAACCATTTCAACCAAAACCACGGGGGCTATTTTTGTAATTCAAATCGATAAAATTTCCATCAAAATTCTTTTTGGTCAACCCGCACAAAGCAATTGATACCCGATCACCCAGAGATTTGATCAAGCTAGGTGGCATTTGCGTAATTATAAAGAATACTAGGGCTGTTTCTTGCTAACCTTAGGACTATTTATGGTTTTACCTGTCTAGGGTTTTCAGCAGAACCAAAGGAGCAGAGCAACGATATCGGTCGTCGGAAGCCATGGTTCTCAAGTACGTTAGTTTCCTGTTTGTTTAGTGAGAAAGTGAGGGAAGACCAATGAAGATTAGGGTTTTGAATATTAGATTTTACATTATCTGAGGCTCTTACTTTTTCTCTTTTGTATTGGAACTGTATGAAACACGAGATTCAAAATTTTCGTTCGTTTTCTGATCTTTTCTTTTACGCAATTTTCTCAGTAACGAAATGGAGGGCAATGTGTGCCCGTTCGTTCATTATCTGCTTCTTTTTGCGTGCCTTTTTTTTTTCTTCCCTACTTTTGGAATGCGTCATAGTTTGCGATTGCTGTGAGCTGTTCTCTCCCATCAAACCCTAGTTCTAGTGATATATGCATTTTTTTTTTTAATTTGAGATCATCCTGGATTTGGTATTGGGATTTCTTATGTAGCCTGGGAGGCATTTTATATTTGATAAACTGCAAGCAAATCGTTGAAAGGAGGGTTTGTTAGATTTTTTGGGTGAAAGGGTGTTGGGGATGAAGCTTCTCAAGGGGATCAACGAGCACTGCGTATCCACCAATTTAGGTTTAAAAAAGATATAAAACTGACACCCTTTATCAGAGACATTTCTCCTGATATTCTCAGATTGATAATCATAAATTGTCTTTCCTACCCATAGTGGTTGGGTTTTTGGAATGTGCATTGTCATCAACACTTTGATCAATAAGATCTCTGGAGATTGTTTATTTAGCTTCTCTTCTTAACTTGTGCCATAGTCATTTATTTTCATTTAGCTAAACTGAATAGAGCTTCGACCTAATTTTGGTTCATTTATGCAAATCATATCTCCTGTGCCACTTCTGCAGCTGATCCTATTTCCTAGTAGTCAGTTACTCAAGGAACTTGCTAATGGGTATGACCTATCTGGCCAGTCTTAGATTCTAGAATGCCAACTTCTCTATGGATATTCATATTTTTTAAGTGTACTAATTTAAAGATGTAAAAGACTATTGCATACCATTTGTGCAAACTATAGTAAAATATTTTATATAAGTTCCACTTCATGATCAGTTTCTTTTTCTTAATTTTAAGAAGCCATATTGGTTCAATATTTTCTAAATCATCTGTGGAATATTATTACTACATGAAATATGTCGCTAATTATTCATGACTTGAGCAAATCGTTATGAACTCTTCTAGAATAGATGTATATGTTTCAATGCTTCCTCCTGGCTATAACTAGTATGCAGGCACCTCTACTACCCACCTTCCACCACATTTGCACACATGAACAAAGGAAACGAACAAAAAGAGCCTTTGACTTGGACAGCTAAAATCTGGCTGAAGGAGATGCATGTGCTTGGGTTAGGAGGTGGTGTTGAAAAACCATTTGTTAGATCTCTGTGAGCATGTGTCCTATAAGGCAAAAAGGTATTCATATTTTGATAGAGCTGATCCCAAGCATTTGGGTATAGGGCCTTGTTTTGTTGAGTTGGAATTGATTCTAGGAATTCTTGTGGAATCTCTCGGATGTATTCATAATTTGTTAATTAATTCTGAGATCCTGGGCAGTTCTTGCTGCAGAATGATGTACTGTATCACATCTTTGACATTATGGTTAAGGAACAGAATGACAAATGAAAAATAGAAGTTAGTTTATAGGATGTGCATGGGACTTTTCTATGGGCCTATAAATGTAATTATAATATATTTGAAATAACAAACATGTGATTGGTAGCCCTTGAGGCCTGGTTCAAGGAGGTTGGGATGGGCATGTGGGAGTTCTGGGTTTGAGTCTTAGCAGAGAAAATAATAATAAGAAGTTTTACTTTAAAAAAATCTGTATTTTCTTAATTACCAGTAGTCTGAATGAAAATGGTGTACTTTGGTTTCTTTTTGGATAGAATAAGTAATTAACTCATGCATTCTAATATGCATAGTTCTGCCACATATTCTATTATCCTTGATCTTTATGTCCCTTGTTGATACCGTTTTTTATTTGGCTCTGATTTTTGAGGGACTTTAATGATTGGGAGATGGAGATGATAGGGAACTTGTTGCATGTGTTGAGGGATTTCAAGCCTTCTATGGAGGAAGACTCAGTCCGTTGGAAGGGAGGAAGGAATGGTAAATTTAGGGTGAAAGAAGCCTATAGATTGGTGACCAGACCGAATGATATTGGTTTTCCTGCTAGATGCATTTGGGTGGATTCAGTTCCAACCAAGGTTGCATTCTACGCTTGGGAGGCTACTTGGGGGAGGGTGCTCACTCTTGATAGACTTCAGAAAAGAGGATGGCAGCTTCCTAACTGCTGTTTTCTATGTGGTTGTGAAGAAGAAACTGTAAATCACATTCTTATTCATTGTATAGTAGTCAGAGTTTTGTGGGATATTGTTCTTGGGTTATCAGGTGTGCAGTGGGTTTTTCCAGAAACTGTAAAGGAGGTTCTAACTAGCTGGAGGGGCCCTTTCGTGGGAAAGAAAAGGAAAAAGATATGGAAATCCATTCCGTTGTGTATTTTTTGGACGGTTTGGAAGGAAAGAAATAGGTTAGCTTTTAGGGGAGGAGAGCTTAATATCCAAAAGCTTAAGAATTCTTTTGTGTGTAGTTTGTGGAGTTGGGCTAGATTGTATATTGGTAAGGAGCGTATGTCCCTTATAGGGTTCCTAGAATGGTTGGCGTCCAACTAAGGGATGGTGAGGCTCGTTGTTTTTTTGGCTTTTTGAGGGGTTTGTTGCTTTGTATACCCCCTGTATACTTGTAACTCTTTGCCCTTCATTAATATATCTTGTTTTACTTATCAAAAAAAAAAATATATGTCTGCAATCTCATTACTTAATATTGGTCTTTCAGGACTGAACTCTGTCGCTTCAGTGGTGCAAAGATATACCCTGGTAAAGGTATCAGATTTGTTAGATCTGATTCACAGGTAAAAATGTGGATTTAATTACATATTTTCAAGTCTCATATGAATATTTAATTTGCTTGATTGCCTATCAAAAAATATTTAATTTCCTTGATTTATTTAGAGAGCAGTGTTGGGGTTGTTATTGTGCTTTTTATATTCTGAATGTCCATTAATATTTATATAATCTCGTAATTGATCAATTGTTAGGTATTTCTATTTGCCAATTCAAAATGCAAGAGATACTTTCACAACCGACTTAAGCCTTCAAAGCTTACCTGGACGGCTATGTATAGAAAGCAACATAAGAAGGTGGAATGTCTTTTAATGATACTTCATTCATTGAAAAGTTTGCTATATGCAGCTGTATCATGTGGTTGGACATTACAAATTTTCTTCTTTCATCTATATGCAACTCACAGGACATAGCTGCGGAGGCTGTGAAGAAGAGGCGTCGTGCCACCAAGAAGCCATTCTCCAGATCCATAGTTGGTACTACCTTGGAGGCGATACAGAAGAGGAGAACTGAAAAACCAGAAGTTCGAGATGCTGCTAGGGAGGCTGCTCTTCGGTATGATTTCTTTCTGCTTATTAGTTTCCCTTGCACCCACCCTTCACCAATTCATGCACTCTATACCATGCCCATTAGCACACTCTCACAGGGACATAATCAGAGCTCACATTCATATATAAGTGGCAATCTGCTGGATGGTAACTGACATTTTCTGGGACCAGATCCACCAGGACTCAGATCCATGTATAAGGAATCTGGATCTAGAAGCTCTGTTACTGCAACAAGAACCAACCGCTTAGCCCCCTGTTTGAGTGGTAATAGGTTTCTTTTAATTCTATCTTCTGAAGAGCCTTATAATGTGCAGTGAAATTAAGGAGAGGGTCAAGAAAACCAAGGATGAGAAGAAAGCAAAGAAAGCAGAAGTGATGGCCAAAACTCAGAAGTCTCAGAGCAAGGGTAATGCAGGCAGGGCTGCTGCACCAAAGGGCCCGAAACTAGGAGGTGGTGGTGGAAAACGCTGAGCTACCAGCTCTGGACAGGTAAAAGCTAGGAAGTTGTCCTTTTGGAAGATACTGTAGTGAATTTTAATCATTTTTTTTTTCCAAATTTTGTGTTGGATATAGTTCCATCTACTTAATTTTTGAAGTGAACTTGAGGAGTTTTAAACTTTTTACGTTTCATTTATGGTCTTTTTTCCTCCTAACCATTGGTTGAGTGATAGCATATTTCATTACCTAGTATTGGGCCCCTGTGAAAACCTAATTCATTATCGAAACATATGAATCCAAGATTTATGTGGTCTAATTTGACAGACTACATACATTCTAAGGTGAATGAAAGAGGTCAAACTCAAAATGTCATTCAGGTCTGGAATTATATGCATGATAAATGAATTATTTTTATGGAAAGTAAATGGCATTGAAGGCTCCAACACTGAGCATTTGATTCTGTCTTGACACTTCTGTATTTATTTAAAATGATGGGAAATGGTTCTCATATTATTGTTCTTGGGTAAGCACCGCTATGGGAGAAAAAAAAACCTCGACAGGATCTTGAGTATTTCACACTGCAAGAATTTCTGTGATTCCATTTGTCTCCTTGATATGGTTTTCCATGAGTCAGAACAGCCGAGTAGCTGGGTTTTCTGCTGTATGACAATATGCAGGAAATCTCCCTAGTCTGATTAGGATTTTGAGACTGACAATTTGATTGCAGTGTCTTATAGCTTATATGCCATCATGTCCACTCAATCTTTTTGGAAGTCCATACCCAAACATCTTATGAAGGAAACATTCGGATCCAAATTTGTGAAATGTCAACCCAACCCAACCCAACAAGACAACGAATTTACTCGAGTCTACCAACAACATTGTAGCTTCTCATAGGCTATTTATCAAATTCCGATTTTTCCTTTTTTTTATTCTCTTATTCCTTCCAAGTATAAAATAAAAAATGGAGACCTACCTAATCCCACACCCCATCCCATATTAGTTTTTAAGGCCAAAGAGCCATTTTTTAAGGTGGATGATACCCTCAAAAACTTCAGAAAGTTTAGAATAATGGTTGTCATGAGTGGTGTACCGTTTCTATATTCCATCATCTTTTCACGGTATTTGTTTTTTCCCATTCTTTCTAGCACTTTTTTCAGCTTTCTTATAATGTTAAAAACAAATGATGACAAATTTTCAGGAAACGTGTGGGGAGTGGTGGGAGGTAAAGCCTTACTACTACCACTTCAACGTGTGTTTGCAACTTTGAATAAGAAAGAGATAGGTTGAGCAATAATGAAGATTATGGAAAGAGAAATTATAAAGGTAATTAAGGTAAATGATGATAAAAATGTAAAATAAAGATGTAAGAAGTTAATTATTTTTACTTATTACTTGTTATTTTTTATTTTAAATCATATCATTCAATTATTTTACTAAATATGTTTAATTTATTTAATTATTTAAATTAATTATTAAGTCACTTTATCAAACATCCATTTTATTTTCTTCACATGTTTTTAACATTGTCTTTTTTTTTAATTAAAGTTCATAAAATTAGAATATCCTTTTCTGTTTGGGATGATAACAAAATTTACAAATAGATTGACATTTTAGCTCAAATCTAATAAGGAACCAAATCGAAAAGGGTTATTTGATTAAAAGGGTGAATGAAAACCCAATTTTCATTTGGATAAAAATACCCTTATTATTTTTTTATAAAAACAAAAAAAGTCTAAGTATAAATACTTAAAATGGTAAATAACATTTATGTCAAAAATATGTTACTTGTAAAAAATGGTTAAATTCACAATTTGTGATTATTTCATCTCTTTTAATCAAATATTTCAATCCAAAACCAATTACTCTTTTTCACATTTTTTGTTTTGAAAAATGTTCCTCTAAAAACAAGGGCAATTCAAAATACACCTCACTATTTCCTGTTTCTCATACACAAGCTCAATTCAAATCACACCTCACTTTCAAGCAACCGCTAAGTTTTCACATGGACAGATAGACTGATAGCCACAGCAACAAAAACATTGCCAAAATTCATCAACACACTAATACTTAAGTTGAATGACTCAAGTTACTACTTAATCACTTAATCTTAAATTAAGTTATATTTAAGTTCTTAATTTAAAACTTATTATTTATTATTACTTTTAAGTATTAAGATTGATAAAATTAATTTAAAATTTATTATAAATCATTAAATTGATATATTTATTCTTATAAATTATAATTATGATAAAAGAAATCCAGTAATAATAAAAATCATGAAATAATAAAAAAAACGCTGAAAATAATTAGGGGAAACGAGATAAAAAGATAAAATAAAAATAAAAATAAATTATTTTTATTTAAAATTATTTTAAACTTTAAATGGTATCATTAAGTTATTTTAAAAATATATTTAATTTATTTTAAAATTTAAATTAAATTATTAATTCATTTTAAGTGATTTAAGTGAGTTAATCGTACACCCCCTAGAACCAAAAACACAAAAAAAGGGAGTGGAATTGGGTGGGTGCCTCCCCTGATAACTTGACGAACCGTAGGGAAGTGAGCAGCTCGCCATTTGCATTCAGTTGAGTCAAAGGACGCATGCTTTTCCTCCTACTACAACAACCAAAAACTCTTCATTTCTCTCTCTGGACATTTTCTCTCTCTAAAATGGCGCTCTCTCGGCTCCGCCACCCTATAGTCTCTCGCGCCCCTTCCCTCTTCAGAGCTCGCATCCTCTCCTCCACCGCCTCCAGATCGCTCCCTCAGTACTCTCCCTCTCTTTCTATTTGTTTTCTGTTTTATTTGATTTGGCTGCATTTTTGGTTTCCTTGTAATCTAATGGACTGATTCATTTTAGTTTCTTGATTCATGTTGAAAATTTTTATTTGGTGGTTAACAGGTTTTTGTGATACCATGTAGAATATTGTAGTTTTGGGTGTTTATTTCGTTGTGTTTTTTCTTCTTTTTTTTTTTTTTTTTTTTTTTAATTCGGTGTGCAATTTTTCTTTTCTTTCCTTTTCTTTTCTTTTTTGGATGGATTTGGGGATCGTAGAATTGTGAATTGGTTTTGGTGTGTGAAGTAGATGGACCGTGGGATTGGAATTAGGATGGGATTTGTTGCGACTAAATGCAGAGCAATAATTGGGGTGTTCGGGATTGTTGGATTTGTGTCAAAATCGCTTGATATATTCTAAAGTTTGAAAATTTGACGTTGAAAGACAGCTTGAGAAATGATGTTGCAACTACCTCTCGAAGTTGTGATGTGATCATGTGGATCATCTGACATATTATATTGGTTGTGCAATTCTCTGAACACAAGGATAGTAGGTGTTGGTAATTCCACTATTTTTTGTGCTTAGAGACAGGTTATAACTTAGTTATGTGTGGCTTCTGAGAAATGTAGGAAAGAAGAGAGTTCGAACGTTGGGTCTTTTCTTATTTAGGAACAAAAAAAAGAACAAAAGCTTCTGATCGATTGATCCTAATGCAAAATTTTGTTTTATTTTTCTTTCCTTAGTTTTCTCAGCAATCAAATGGAAGGTTAGATAAAAACTTGAGGTAATACTGTTTTCTGCTTAATGCAAGTAATCATTGCCACTTGGGTTGTACTAATGGTTTATGATGCAGTTAAGGACTTTAAGTTATGAATTAGTTGCTGCATGGATTAAGGTATACTCAGATTAGTGTTAAGAATTGTTCAATTAGACATAAGTCATATGACTCATATATGCTTATGTATGGATGCATGTGTCATGCACATGTGCTCAAGGTTGGATATGTTTAATGTATTATGACAAACCCTTGTGGTAGGCTACCTTGATACTTGGATGGATTGGAATGACCCCCCAGCTTCAACAACTTCACAAATTTACCATTGGAGTTATTTTCTTTTTCCATTGGTCCTTGGCTTTTGACTTTTTTCTTTTCTTTTCTTTTCTTTTCTTTTCTTTTCTTTCAGTTGATTCATTTGCTCTGCCACTTTTCTACAGAGGAGAGTGGTTGGTGTTACAATTACAGTATGCATTGAAGATAATGATTGAAAATTTACGAGAAGATAAACGTCATGGTGCATATCATTTTTTCATATGCTACTAAAAATATGAAATAAGGGAAATAATAATGCCAAAAAATAAACTAAATTATGCGCTTTTACTTTAAATTTTGCATCTTTTTTCAATGAGAATTTGAAAAGTTAAAATATGTATTTAGTCATAGTATTATTTAATCCATATGGAAGGCTGGAGCCTTTATGTAGCTTGTGGCTAATAGGAGGGACAATGCCAATAATTTGCTTCAACAAAGCCTTCAGTCATGAGTGATTGATGTCTTATGTGTTCAGACAATGGGGAGATGGTAGATCTCCTTTTCCTTAATTGTTCAACAAGAAGGAAGCTTAGACTCTTCACATTTTCCATGGAATGGATACCCCATAAAACAGCAATTAGTCTGATGGTAATGACTTTTAATAGGTTTGGAGGCAACCATAAGAGTAGGATACTTAGGCGCATATCTACAAATGTTTTTTTAGGTGATCTAGTTGGAGAGGAATGCCAAGACTTTTTAGGATAAATGGAGACCTATTGAATCAATTTGGGATGTGGTGTTTTGCTTCTCTTCTGTTTGGTTTAGTTTCCCCAAATTTTTTGCACATCTTTGTTAAGTGACTCATCCTAGAGTGGAAAGTTGCTTGTTGTTTGAGGAGTAGGCCTACAATAGTGTTTTTTGACCAGATTTTTTCCTTTGGTGGGTCAATTCAAACTCAACTTTAATAGTAGTTTTGTATGTTATCTAGAATAATTAAGCATTTGCTGAGTTTTCCAAGATCATAAGAAAGGGGTGGTTAGAGATTTTTCCATTCTTGTTGGAGGGTTTGGTGATAGAGGCCCAGGTACTACCCTTGTGGGAATGCTTGATCCAAGTCAATACTTTAGGCTTCAGTAATTTCTTAGTGGAGAATGATTCATTGACAATTATATCTTGGATATCCTAAAGAAATAGGCCCTTGGATGTAGGGTTCTTTACTACCTAGGACTTTAGATTTGTCTTTGGAGTCAAGGTGTTTCTTCGATGCGTTTCTTGCTTAGTCAACCATTTGCTAGGTTCTTTGCATTAGCATGGTGCAATTAGCATGGAGGAGTTTTTTGTGGTGAATCACATGCCTCCATTATTTGTTATTTATTTGTGTCTTTGTTTTTCTTTTATCATGAATGACAATGAGTGAATAATAGAAATTTATTTATTGTATATTTTGGGGACCTAAGCTATTTCTTAAATTGCCAATAGATACAAAATATAAGGTACAAAGTTTAATGAAAGGTCTGTGTACCTCAACTAAATGCAAATTCAAAGCCCAAAATGTATCTTCAAGTGTTTATGGGATTGCCCTAGTTCTTCTCCTCAACTTTGGATACAATTAGGCATCTCCTACATCTTCAACCTTTTTTAGGTGGAGTTTGGTGAATAAGTGAAAAGAAAATTGAAATAAAAATTGGGAAATTGAATTTTGCTTGGATTGACATGCTTTGGTAGACTACTAGTGAAAGTCCTAACTAACAAGCTTAAAAAAGTGGTAGGTAAAGTGGTCTCAGCTTTCCAACCATTTGGAAAGGGAAAGCAGATTTTGGATGCGATCCTCATTGCTAATGAAGCCATTGGCCCTAGGATGAAAAGTGTCGAGAAGGGAGTCCTTTGTGAGCTGGATATTGAGAAGGCTTTTAATCATGTCACCTAGAACTTCCTAATAGTAGTTTTGGATAAAAAATGGGATTTGTTCTTGAGTGGACAAGTTGGATCAAGTGGTGCATCTCTGTGGCTTGTTTCTTCGGTTTGGTACATGGAACCCTTTGACTACTTTCAAAGTTCTAGAAGATTGAGGTAGAGAGAACTTCTACCGCCATATCTCTTTATCCTAGCTATAGGCTCTCTTGTCTATCCTATATAGGGCAAAGGAAGGGGGTTTTATCTTAGGCTTCTCAGTTAGTGGAAGAGGAGAGGGAATGGAAGTGTCCCATTCGCTTTTCACTGATGATACTCCTATCTTTTGTGATACCTCAAAAGAGAAAATAAAACACTAGAGTTGGACTTTCATGTGGTTTGAGGCAATCATAGTCCTTAAGATCAATATGGAGACAAGTGAATTAAGCCCTTGGGGAGGTTGCCTATGTGGAAGAGCTTGCTAGAGTCTTTGGTTGCAGTGTAGGGTATCTTGACCTTCCACTAGGAACTCATTTCAAATTAACTCGGATTTGGGCTGTGAAGGAGGAGAGATTTCAAGAATGACTTGTTATGTGGAAAAGATGGTACTTATTAAAGGTAGGAAAAATGACCCTATTTAAGAGTGTCCTTTCTAGTTTGTCAATTTACTTCATGTCCTTGTTCATTATTTCGAGAAAGGTGAGTTTAAGGTTGGAAAGAATCCAAAGAGACTTCGTTTGGGGGAAAGGGGCTCTTGAGAGCAAGCCGCACTTGGTGAGTTGGTCTTTAATTTGCTAGGACAAGAGAAGTGAGGGGAATACTACCCATCCTTAACAAGCCACTGCTTAGCAAGTCGTTGTGGAGAATTTCTTGTGAGAGTGGCTCCCTTTGGAAGCGGGTAATTTGGGGAGGTACTGGGAGGGGTGAGAGTGTGGAAGGCTATCAAAAGCGGATGGGAAGACTTTAAAAGTAGAATGGTCTTTAGGGTAGGAAATGGTCAAAGGGTTAAGCTCTGAACGGATAGATGTTGTGAGAATGAGCCCTTAGAGGAGTCCTTTCCCACATTTTTTTTTCCACCCTCCCTAATCTACTCCCATGTCTTGACTACCCATGCATCTTTAATGGATGCTATTGAGAATAATGTGGGAACCCTAAGTTCACGAGACAGATTCATGATTGGGAACTAGACGAGGTGGAGGCCTTTTTTAGGTAATTATAGGCATAATCAATTTGCAATGGTTTAAAAGGTAAGATGATTTGGCATAACACAAATTATGGCATTTTCTTTGTTAAGTCTCTTTATCCCTCCTTTTTCATTGATAGTTTAGATGTGTTCCCTTCACGATTTTAGAATCCTTGGGTCCCTATGAGGGTGGGTTTTTCATGTGAGAAGCTACATGGGGGAGGATTTTGGCTATGGATCAACTTAAAAGAAGGGGATGGAGAATACCAAACAGATGCTATTTGTGCAAAGGAGGCAAAGAAACAATTGCTCATATCCTCCTTCACTGTTCAAAAGCAGTCATGTTGAGGCATCTTGTTTAGGCTCTTTTTGGGATAGAATGGGTGATGCACTTTAGTATGAGAGAGGTCCTCTTTAGTTGGTATAGATCTTTTGTCATGAAGAAGAAAGAAAGTTTGGAGAGCTGCTCCCTTTGTGTGTTTTGGGCTATTTGGAAAGAAAGAAAGAAATAAGAGAGCTTTAGAAAACATTGAAAAGGGGGACTAAACAATCAAATAAGCTTTCATGCATATTTTTTAGGAGTGAGTTAGAATCTACATAAGTGATAGTTCTTTGACCATGTTAGACTTCATTGATTGGCTGAGCTCTAGTTGAGGTGAGGAAGTTGTTTTTTATGTTATCCCTTAGCTTTGTTTGGCCTTTTGGGGCCTTTGTATACAGTGTGTATACCTTGTGCACCCCTTTTATTAGGCATATTCTATCTTTGCCTATCAAAAGGAAAAAAAAAAAAAAGACATGCTCTGGTAAAATGCTGGATAGGTAGTATAGGAAAAAGAAAGAGTTAGAATTGGGTTGGAGAATAAATGGAAGTAAAATAAGAAGAAAAGTAGGAAATAATGTAAGAGGAAAAATAGGCAGCAATCAATGAATCTTCAAATCTGCTTTATTATTCACCAAGAGTGACCTTTATATATATTTTTTTTTTGATAAGTAAGCACATATATTAACAGAAGGCAAAAAAGCCGCAAAGCATACAGGGAGTATACGAGACAACTATGGCCTCCCAACCAAAAAGAACAAAACACCCCAACCCCTAATTGGAGGCTAACCACTCCAAGAAGCCTTTATATACACAGTCTACAACACATCTAGCAAAAACAAACAGCTAAAATTTTAAGTTGATACTAACAACATGGTAAATTTGAAACATGATAAACTAAAAAAAATAAATCCTCATAATTGTTAAATGAAAACATAAGTATAAAATCCTAATTAAAAGATACATCCCTTATACCTATGCTTGTGATAAGTTTGAAAAGGTGTAATTGGCATGTATGCTCTGCATCACCCCTCCTTTAGTTTTTGTGCAGCTACTCCACCAATTATGCGATCCCTTTTTCCTTCTCAAAAACTGACCATAAGAAGTCATTTTGAATTCTCTCACATCATGACAAGCTTAATAGGAATCTCGAAAATGGTGAAGGCAATGTGTGGGGATTTAAGCAATAGGTGATGAAATAGGAGACTGTCCCTCTTAAAGATAGAAAAGTCTTCTTTCATCTATCAAGTCTCCTCAAAATTTGTTCTATAATTGGGTCTCAGAAGTAAGGTGCCTTGGGGCTTCTAAGTAAGGTTAACCACTAAACCTACACTCAATGGAGGAGGTGAGCCTCCAAATATGCTTGTGTTATGACACCAGAAGGATGCTTTCTCAAGAATCTTCCAAGTAATGCTAGCATCTCATTTTGATAAAGATGGATGTGAATATGCATGTATAATTGGTGTGAAAGTGTACCTAATTGTAAACCTAAGGTAATCACCCAAGTGGAGGATGAATTGATTGAAAGATACTTTTTCAAATTTTATCAAAATTACAAGCCTATATGCAATAATAATGATATAAAGCAATAATCAATGATGTGAGCAAACAAATAATAAAGAGATTAGGGAAGAAGAAACAAACTTTGATGTACGTGATTTGACAGCACCTTAGCTACATCCACTGTCCTAAAGCTTTAATCCAAGCCTTTAGGTTGCTCCATTATGCAAGGATCCTTCAAACCAAGGGCTACAATATACAATTGGTTTCTAGGTACCAACAAGTCTTCACAATTTCTTTCAAATGATCTTCCCTCACTAAGAACCACTCTCTTAGGGGAAAAATAATCCTTTGATCAAAAGGAGTATAAAGAGCTAGCTAGGCAAGTGAGAATATAGTGTGGAAATTAGCTAGACTTAATTGTGCAATCAATGGGGTTGCAAGTTAGGAATAATTGTATTAAGGATGTATTGGAAGCTCAAATTCAATCTATAGAATGTTTTGCAAGTGGTAGGTTGTTTCTAAATGAAGTTTGGGGGCTTTAAATATGAGATTTTTGGAAAAATTGGTTTTTAGATGTAGTCTTCCCCTCTACTAGTTGACTATGCAGTCAATCACTTGACTACCCATTAGCATTTAACGCATATCAGGTGACCTTGCACAACCTATTAACCAGTTACTGAACCAGTTGCATGACCTATTGATTAGTTGCTTAGTCTGTAGACACTTCTAACATGCTACAAAACAAGGGTTCTACCCAAATGGAACCAGATGACAAGCTGGTCAACTGCCTGAGCTAGAGAACCATAGTTTTGTGCACTTTTGCAAGCTTCTGAGTTGATTTAAACTGCGGCTAAGTCATTCAAATTTGAAAAATCCTTCTTAACTTTTGAGAATACACTGGAAAAGTTTAGTCCTGAATGAGTGTAGCTCATTTTAAGAAAATATTTTTCCATTTTCGCACTTTTGAGCTTTATTTTGAAAACCTTAGAATGATCGATTTGTTTAAGCCCAGAAGTTTGATCTCAATAGGTCAAATTTTTATGGAGTGTGGTTCTCACGCAATTGCACCTTGATCTAACTTTAGATAAGATCCTAAGTACTAGAGTTCTTGAGGACTTCTCTTGATTGAATTTTGGACGTTCCATGCATGTCTTCTCCTTGAAGCTCCCAATTTATATTAGAAATTTATAACCTGGTCAAAAAACTTCAAGAAAAGATTAGGTGTTAATCCTTTGTTTTGTTATCATCAAAATCAGTCTTGAGAAATTCAATTTGGACTTGTGTTTCTTTTAAGTATCTTAAGATGAGATCATTAGCATCTTATGGCTTATGTTTCCTCTTTCCATATTTCTTTGGTTGTAGAAATGATGCTTTCACATTGCCCAATATCATTTTTAATGACTCTGTGATTCTGACCTATTAACTTATGTGAAGACATCATTGCTTATAATGCTTATTGAATTCAATCCCATTCCCATTTATGTAAGGATCACTGTAGTATCCTTGCTTACTTTTTACTCGCTGGTGCAGCACTTCCACTGTGCAAAAGTCTTCTGTGGATGGTGATGGCACTCTGTTAAGGTTTGCATCTATTGCCCTTCCATCTGTGGTCCCTTGTGAACCATGTTTTGATTTCTTATGTGGTTGCATTACTCCTATATTTCCAGCTTGTTTGAATTAGTTTTTTTATTTAGTGCCTGTTGTAAACTTCTTGTTCTCTAATTTCAGGACTAAAGAGAAGGTGTTTCTTTCTATTAGTTAGAAATGTTTTGGCTTTTTATTACCTTATTTTGGTCACTACAATGGTGAAAATGTGATTGGAGTTAATGCTGATGTTAAAACTAAACTGAGCCTGGTTATGGAGCATCAACTAACCTCAAGATTGAACCAATACATTCAACCCTAACCTAACCCGTTGTTGAATGTTTTGGATGCTTGTGGTGGGGTTTCATTAAACCAGGTCAAGCAGTTCTTATTCTGATTTTACCTTGATATGTACATGATGTATGAATTCACAAAAAACATGTATATATTTATAATTTATGGATATAAGATGACCTTAAACCAGTTATTTGACCTAAAACAAAACACGTCAGAAAACCAAATCTGAAAATCAAATCAAGGTCAAGCTAGGTAGTTGATCTAATTGAGCACCGGCATGAAGCCAGAAAACTGATCTAAATCCAATCAGGGTCTGCGCATCAGGTTGGGTTCATATTATTCAGTTATTATTTGGACCAACCCAGCTTGCAGCCCAAGTTACTTTAATTTCAAATTTTCTTTTCCTATGTAATTCACTGATGATGAAGCTTATCAGGCCTGCATCTTTACTGATGGTCCCCAGAGTTCAAGATGGTTCTTCTAAGCTCAAGGTCAGTTTTTGAAATATATTAGTAAATACCTCTTCATATCAAAGCTGTGTTTTGACTTTGATTGCCATTTTGCAGTTGCAAGTCGGTGTCCGTAATTTCTCATCTGCAGGTATAGATCTTAGCTAATCGGAGTTTATGTATCATGTCTTTGTATCTCTTAGATTCTTACAGTTTTGGTCATAAGAAGCCCTGTAGTGATCTCTTGTGTGGGTTATGCATTCAGTAGCTGTCTACTAAGCTGCAGGCTTGATGAACACAACCATACAACCTTCTATAAGAAAACAAGAGATTAACTTTCCAATTTTATTTGTATTTACCAGTACCCTACCTGACACTCTTCAGGGATCATTATCAGGTCAATTAATCATAACATATTAGGACCCTTGCCTGTTTCTAATAGACTGGCAGGGTAAAAGAATGTCAATAACTGAAATAAATTTATGAATTGCTAGTTATGTTATCTGTAAGTTGTTCCTTCCTTTTATGTATTAATAAGAGTGCACATTGGGCAAGGATCAACATAACCCAAATCCTACTCATGATAGGGCTTAGGTTCTAGGCAGTCACCAACCCAGAAGAAACTATAGAAGTTTAATTTCATTGTATACCTTCCTGTTGTGGTTGTGGTGGTGGTTCCTTGATTAGATAAAATGTACCCTCTTTAAAATCCTTAAGCTATATTTGTGCCATGCCAATTAAGAGACTGTTTCGGTGTGGGAAGAAATGTCCTTGGTGGTTTTTTCTAGAGAGTAATTATTAAAAATTTTATGTTAAAACTAGGAGAAAATAAAAGTTATTATAGCAAGTTATTGTAGCAGTTCTTTTCAGCCAACTCGAATGGGTTAGTATCACCACTACTGTAACAGTGAATGATTAGGGTTTCTTTTTAGTCTTTTTGAGTTCCTTTCTAAGGTTTAACTCAGTTAGGATTGGTTGTTATTTGTTTTTCTGGTCTATAGAAAGGGCTGCAGTCATCTGATTGAATTAATACTTACCGAAATGAGAATTTACAGTTCCTAAGGACTTGTTTTGAAGGCAAGAGATCCTGGATCTCTCTCTCTCTCTCTCTCTCTCACTAAATTCTTTTTTTTTCCTCCTTTTTTTTCTGGTTTTCTTTTAATTTCCTTCCTATTATATACATTATTGTTGTGTTTCTATGTGCTTTTCATGTTTTGAGTTTCAACTAGAGTTAGTGATAAATGCATTTTTCATGTATACTTTGTGATGCATGTCAGGGTATCCGTGTTCTGGCTCTTATCGTTGAACTTTTGTGTTACTGCAGAGCTTCCTTCGCATATGGTCCTTGGAATGCCAGCTTTATCACCTACAATGGTAAGATATATGGGGAAGGAATTAATTTTGAAACATTTGTTGTTTTTTTTGTGGTTGGATCTTCTCTTTTTTGCACAAAAGCTAGGTTGCATTCTTGTGTGCTCTCTTGTGCAGACTCAAGGTAACATTGCAAAATGGAGGAAGAAAGAAGGAGATAAGGTCAGTTATATTCAAAAAGTTGATATGATGTGAGAGTTTAAAGCTTCTTAAGTTCCAATTTGATATAATTATAAATAATGACAATAAGAAATTTTCACTTGATGAGACCATTTGTTGATTTCATCTATGAATTTGGTGATTTAATCTAACAGATTGAGCCAGGTGACGTTCTATGCGAAATAGAGACAGACAAAGCTACCCTTGAGTTTGAAAGTCTTGAAGAGGGGTAATTCTGTTTTCTTTTCCTAAAAACAAGCTGATTTTATATATTTTGTGTAGTAATAGAATGTAATATTGAGATTAGCTATTATAGTGATATATTGTCTTCTACTCTTCATTCCCACAAATCTTTTGATTGGCATAAAAAAGAATGTTTCCATAGGCATTCTCTTTCTCTCTATATTTTATTTTCAGCACGTGGAAATTAAAATGTTATGAACTTCATTTTTTTTGTTACATTTAGAATCTGATTTCTCTTTCTATCTTTTTGTTTTCACATGTCAGCACTTGTAGTTTCATGGCTTTCACATTGAATATGATATTCAGTTTTCTAAACAAAATCTGTATTTCATCACCTGCATCATGGCTGGATAGTGCATATAAATAGTTGAGTGAAAATTTAAACATGTGCTTCAATCCTTTGGCCCTGGTGTTTTGCAAACATTTTATGCAGGTTTCTGGCTAAGATACTAGTAGCTGAAGGTTCAAAGGATGTGCCTGTGGGACAACCTATTGCAATAACGGTAAATTGAGATAATCCTCAAACGTTTATTGATTTTTTGTACTTAAATAGAATACCATGTGCATCCAGCCAGACAAAGAAGGAATACAATAAGCATTTACTTTTGTTTCGGGTTTTCTAAGAACAAAAGCTATTCTATGATGTTCAGAGAATTCAGCATCTTGTTTAAGTATGCCCTTTTAGTGAAGTTCTTTGCCTTTTTTTCCCATTCCGTTATTAGTATATTAGGCTTTGTAAGTAATTTCTGTTAGAGTAATAGCTTGTCAATATATAGCTTTTGAACATTGACTTCAGTTGTGTCGTAAGCATAACTGTTGATATGTTATACAGTTTTTTTATGCTTGCTCGGTCTTTGCTATCAAGTATTAATCATTCTGAGTATCTATTGTTGTGAAAAATATATTCAACCATTCACAAGGTGGAGGATGAAGAGGATATCCAAAAAGTCCCTGCTAGTGTTGCTGGAGGATCAGGGGTTGAAGAGAAAAAATCAAAACATGAAAATGCTGGAAATGAAGACAAGCAACAGGAAATGAGTTCTACAATTAACACAGCAGAACTTCCTCCTCATATTGTTCTTGGAATGCCAGCATTGTCCCCAACTATGGTAAGAAAGTTTGAATACGGATTGTAATACTTCTGGCTGACCTTGTCATGCTAAATTTAGAAGCTTAAAGTTTTATTTATTTGTGTATTCATTTTCAGAACCAGGGTAACATTGCTAAGTGGAGGAAAAAGGAAGGAGATAAGGTTTGTTATGCTTAATTAAAGGTTATTGAATTTCAAGTAATATTTTTTTTCCTGTTTGGAAAATACTTGTTTATCTATTCAGCCTTTCCTGTTCTCTTGATCATTTACTTGATCTAACAGATAGAAGTGGGTGATGTGATATGTGAGATAGAGACAG
The DNA here is from genome assembly GCF_030704535.1 of Vitis vinifera. Lineage (NCBI taxonomy): Eukaryota > Viridiplantae > Streptophyta > Magnoliopsida > Vitales > Vitaceae > Vitis > Vitis vinifera. The sequence continues at coordinate 7,773,349 of NC_081817.1, forward strand.
ACAAAGCCACCCTTGAATTTGAAAGTCTTGAAGAGGGGTAATGTTCTATGACAATGCCTTATAATACTCTATTGCTTTACACATAAATAAATAAATAAATAAATAAATAAATAATTCTTTGAAAATGCCATAGAACTCCTTTTCCTCTATATAATTTGTCTTGAACTTCAATTATGGAACTAATCATAAAATCTTGATGCAAGTTTGTTTAGGAACTTAAAAAAACATTTTAATCGTTATTTTGGAACATAAGTGAATAAAATTTTAACCAATGATGCATTTTTAAGCCCTTCTTGAGATACTTGTCTTTATTTTGTGTTGGAATGTTGGCTGCAGGTACTTGGCTAAGATAGTAGCACCTGAAGGTTCTAAGGATGTGGCTGTGGGACAACCCATTGCAATAACAGTGAGTTGGAATAATGCTAGTCACTTGTTTGTGTATGACTTATTTTCACCTTAGCTGCAACTTATTGCCAATCAATTTTACAGTAAGCACTAGATACTTGTTATCAGTTCTTCCAACACGATTTTGATTAATGCAAATCTTATGCATCATACTAGTCCGTAATTTCTAGTGCAGCTATAGCCACTCGAGGCAGCATATGGAGCACTAATATCTGCTTTTTTGCAAGGTTGAGGATCCAGATGACATTGAAATTGTAAAGGCCAGTGTTAGTAGTGGTTCAGATATCAAGAAGGAAAAGCCACAACAGCAAGAATCTAGAAATGAAGTTAGAGCAGAGAAATCCAGTTTTACTAGGATTAGTCCGTCTGCAAAGTTGCTAATTACAGAATTTGGATTGGATGCATCAACACTGAAGGCATCAGGTCCTCGAGGTACTCTGCTGAAAGGGGATGTTTTAGCTGCAATAAAGGCAGGAATAGGATCTTCAAGTTCTTCCTCAAAGGATAAGATGCCTCCACCTCCAGTTCACTCTCAAGCTTCTCCCTCAGCATCACCAGAAAGGTCTCATTTACAGCAATCAGAATCATTTGAAGATATGCCCAATAGCCAAATACGCAAGGTAAGTTTCATTTAACTTGGAAACAGCATTTGGCCAATATTTGTAATGTGCATGACTTCTGTCTATATTTGTTTTGTGGATTCTTAAATAGGTTATGACATCACTGACATGTTAATAGGATTTTAAGCCTTTTTAGATTATGCCCCTCATATCTACCTATTCAAATTAAGTCAAATAAGGCATTTGAGGAAGAATAGTAATTGCACCAGTAACAGTTATTTATATTATAGCCTCTACAAGGACAGGAAGGCTTTGAGGATGTGAGGGTGAATCTGGTGCTCTGCATTGACAAAAGTTATGACCCTGGATTTATAATAGAATTATGGGAGGTTTTATGTGTCCATTTCAAGTAACTGGGACAGCATTTTCTCCACGTGGGTGGAAGATCTAGATTAGATCCCTTTTTGTCTATTATATAAAATATTTGTCATGCCTCTCTTTTATAAATAAGGGCTTTAATATAGAGCTCCTTTTTACTGAAGTTGCATTTAAATTGAGCCATCAGATGTTGTTTTGCAGGTGATAGCAACAAGGTTGTTGGAATCAAAACAAAATACTCCACATTTATATTTATCCTCAGGTTTAAGAATACTATACACTTTTCTATATTTGTTACTATTAACTAAGCTATAGTCTGAAAGATTTGATTGTTTCTACAGATGTTATACTGGATCCCCTTCTTTCCTTTAGAAAGGAGCTTAAAGGTATAAAATATAATCTTTTATCTTGTTACTTTGGTTTCTTATGCATTCTTGTAATTTGAAGGATTATTCATCCTTCTGTCTTTTCTCAATTACAGAGAAGCATGATGTTAAAGTCTCAGTGAATGATATTGTTATCAAAGCTGTAGCAATGGCACTTAAAAATGTACCAGAAGCAAATGGTAATACATTTCTCAAGTATTTATGCACTGTTCCAATGGAGCTGTCTTGAATAGATAATTCAGAGGCATGAAATTGCATGTTTGTGGTTGGAGTTAATTATAATTAGAGATGAATTTGTTTTTATTTTTTTTTCCTAGTTCACAGTCTCTTTCAATTAGTTGATGTTTGATGCTGCATTAAGACATATTTTCATATTAAACACAAAAATGGATATTAGTTGAACTTGTTTACTGTTGTAGGTTTGTTGCACATACTCTGTTCTGCCAGAACCTACATAGACCTAAGTTTTGTTTAACTGTTGAGCATTGTGAGAACCCTAGGTTTTCTAACCAGCAAAGAATAGAGGTTGTCGAAACTTGCATGAATTTTTTTTTTTCCACTAATTCCCAATCTTCAACTGAAGAAATCAGGAAGACATACATTGTGTTTTAACTACTAATACTAGTTGTAATGCTATTGCACATGTTATTTCTAATTTGCTAGCTTGTTTGCTTGGTATTAACATCTTTTGTAACAACTTCTGACTTCCTAAGACCTTATTGAACTTTTCTAATCATTTAGTGAATAAATTTATCCTATTTTTTCTACATAGAAATAAATTTGATTTTATATATAAGAATTGATGTTAAACCCAGAAAGGGTTTTTGTAAACCAATAATTGAGATGATGTTCGTGATTGGTGCTGATGGTAATCACCAAATATTGATGTTTAACAGCAGAAGTCTAAAAGTCATCAATCAAGATTACATTGGTGGTTGCTGCTGATGATAACCACCAGGTATTGATGTTCAACAGAAAAAGTTTTTGAAATACATCAATATAGATTACATCAATAGTTGTTCTATTGATTGGCTTGTTTTTTCTACAAGTCCTCTTCTGAACAATGTTTGAATTCTTTCAATCTGAAGTACTTTGATTTGTCAACTTTTTCCTGCACTCAAGTTCTGTGATGGGCTTCATATGCATATTATTTGTGTTTCAATATTGTGTTGAACTGATGAAATGAAGGAAAGTGGTATTACTAACTGCTATATTGGAATACTTTATATTCTTACTGCCAACTGATTTTTGGAGTGTATGGATACTTGCATCAATCCTTCTACAACATGTCATTTTGATTTTTTACTCCAACTAAGTTCTGATATCTATATATCTGATGCCAAATTTTGTTGTGGCAATACATTGCAGCTTACTGGAATGCCGAGAAAGGAGAAGTCATTTTATCTGATTCTGTTGACATATCAATTGCAGTTGCTACAGAGAAGGTATTCTGCCACTAGCTTGTTCCTTAGCCTTCATTTGGATCTCAGGAAACAATAGGGAAAGGGGAAAAAAAAAAGGGAGAAATCTCAAATTCTCTTGTTTCCTAATATTATCTGAGTTACAGGGCTTGATGACTCCAATTGTGAGGAATGCTGATCAGAAGACCATATCATCAATCTCTATAGAGGTATTTCATAAGTTGATTAAAATTTAGTTCAGTGTTCTGAATCTCCTCCTATTCTATGGCCAGTGAAGATTTTGAGCTTACACTTTCACATTCTCTTTTTTTAGCTTGAAAAATAATGAATAAATCCTGGAAATTTGCTTGCAGTAGAAACCTGAATCTACAATTTTTTTTGCTTGAAGAGTGTTATTTTTTAAAAAAATATTCATTCATTAAATGGTAAATACAAAGAAGGATGAACAATGCTTCCAAGATGTACAGTTGTTGATAAAAAGTAAACATGTATGCTGCTCCATAAAAAGTAAAACCATCTACACGGGCGGAAGGCTGAAAAAGCAATATACACACACTGTCAAAGCTTAATACATGCAGGGGGAAAGTCTCAACAAAGGAAACCGAGTGCTTTGCTGCTTTGTTGGCTAACTGTTCTGCAACTTGATTTACTGAACAAGGCACCTGAGAGAAGGAGCAAATCCCACGTAACTAGCAACATCTAGAATTTTGTGGATTCAGTTGCCAAACCTCTATGAGACTATCTCCCTATTAGATGCCCAAGATATTACAATAATAGAATCTCCCTCTACTATTAGATTAAATAGGCACAAAAGTTTTACCCTGCGGCAAGCCCTCCAATAATGCTAGGAGTTCTGAAGTTACTCTTTTTAGACTAAACAACAGTACATTCATCAAAATCGTATCTATGTTAGAACATATGCAGTAGTGGTCAGCAGTATTAATCTCAAATCCTTAATTTTTGTGCATTCATTAATGCTATGAGTTTTGTTGAACTGAGTGAGAATGAAATCTGCAACAACCTAAATGAAAGTCCATCAATCTAGCTCCAATATCCTTTCAATTACTTATCAATTCTCAATTAATTCTTTGGGGAATAATTTCCCTTGTTTCATGGATTTCTAGTTAATTAATTTTTGTACCTCAGGTCAAAGAATTAGCTGAAAAGGCACGAGCAGGGAAGCTTAAGCCCAATGAATTTCAAGGAGGAACTTTCAGGTGAATGTGTCTTATAATTCCAGTATGATACTATTACTTGTGTCTTTTGTTAAAAGCAGCCATCATAATTTTTTTTTTTTTTAATCTTATACAGCATTTCAAACCTGGGAATGTTTCCTGTTGATCACTTCTGTGCAATTATAAACCCTCCACAGGTACTTTCTCTCTCTTTTCCTAATTAAGGACTCGAACGAAACTAAGATTACACTAAGTTGTCATTATTGAGCTTTTGTATCTCTCTGGTTTAATGCTGTTATCTTGCAGTCTGGTATTCTTGCTGTTGGTAGAGGCAACAAGGTTGTTGAACCAGTGGTTGGAGGCGATGGTTAGATATTGTTGCTTATATCCTATTCTACCATACACTTGATGCATTTTTAGTTAGTTGTATGATTTGGATTTACTTGCTTCTCAGGACTTGAGAAGCCTGCAGTTGTCACAAAAATGAACTTAACATTATCCGCTGATCATCGTGTTTTTGATGGCAAAGTTGGAGGTATGTAATGGTGTAAAATTTGTTTATTTTCTAAATGAGGAGGTTTCCTAGCTATGCTGGATACTGCATAACCATTTTCTATTCAAATCATGCTTCATGCTCTATAATTTAGTAGGATATTTATGCATGATCAGTGTGCCATTAATGTTGTACAAAATACAAACAATCATGGAGGGGTCCGACTCCTCCCAGGTTCAATCTTCCTTGGTTTTCGAAGGTCATGAGTGTAACCAACTCCAAAATCCCAAATCTTGCATGGGGGTTATGACTGAAAGGCAAAAGAGATGGGCACTAAAATGCCCACATCTTTGATGAAAAAGACAGATGTTGTCTCCCTGCATTAATTCTGTGTCAAAAGAGAGAGCATGAGCTAGGGTTCCTTTTTTCTGTTTCCTTTAGTACATGCACCTGCATCTACAGAGTCATCAGTTATCCAAGTTTCTGCTATTTAAGCAGCCCGGAGTCTTGGACTATAGCATTGAAGGATGTGAATAACAGAAGTTTTAACCTTACTCATACTTTTTTGGTTCCTTTCATTTTGATGTTAATCCTGTCTTATTTCACAGGTGCATTCCTTTCAGCTTTGCGCTCAAACTTCAGTGATATTCGAAGACTTCTGTTGTAAACATGAGCACTTAAATGTTGTTATTAAAGACTTGTTCTGTAATAACACGAGGAAAGCCCTCGGAATTAATAGATGGAGTTTCCTAGAGAGCAATCATAGCAGGTGATTGTCTTCCAAATTGTATTTGGAAATTTTCCTAGCATCCAGCAATTTTGTTCCTGGGATACATGGCTTTAACATATTGCATTTCTAGTACCATCTCAAGTTATTGATTCATTGGATTCAACTTGTTTGAAGAGAGTCAAATTGTCTGTTTAGGTATCAATTGATATGAGATTTGGTATGGTGTACTTAGGTTTATGTGTTCCAAAGTTGTGCTGCTGTTGTCCTTTATCATACTAATAATGTACAAGGAAAGCTTTGGGTAAATACCCATTAATTTACTAATAAATTGCTTCCTGGCTTAATGGTATTACAGTTTTAATTTGCTCCTTACCCTCTGCTTCTAATTAGCTGGTATAATTTAAATACAGATCAAACACCTTTTGGTTTTGTTTGGTTCCCGGAGATTACTAAGAAAAATATGGAGCAAAATTATCTTCTCATGTTTTGTTTTATTATTAAAAATATTTTTTTAAAATAATTAAAAGTAATATATCTATATATCTATATATATATAAATTATTATTTTTATATAAAATTAAATAAATTTGAAGTGATATATAAAAATAATTTATTAATTTTATTATTTTTTTAATATTTTAATTTTTTTTATCTTATATTTTGAATTTTCTTTCAAATTTTCTACAAATCAAATATAAACTATAAGATTATAATAAAAGGGTGTTGCTATCATGAAGAGACTAGGATGTCTCGACAACGGGTGTGACCTGTTCAACGATTTGCAGCTCGTGCTGGAAGTCCATGCCCACCTCGACTATAGGTGGAGGGAGAAGCGGTACTCCTTTTGGTGCTTGGACAAGCCATGGCTGTGAACTTGAGATAAGCTTTTCACATGTAAATGTAATATAATGTAAGAAATTAACAATGTCCATTGGAAAAGTCCATATTTCAAGCTCAAGAAGAATATGTGTTATGTTTTTCTTTCTTACTTATATTTAAATATATTTTAATTTAATTCTGAATACAACTTAATAATATTAAGTAGTTTGTTTTTTTATTATTTTATTTATGTTAAGCATTAACTATTAATAGGGTGAGATGGTGTTGAGATTTTTTTTTAATTGTTTCAAAAAGTTATTTTTAGCATTCAATAAAAAAACTAAATATTTTTATTTTTTCTATTTAATTAAAAAAAATAGGTAGAAAAAATAAATTAAAAACAAATCATCAAAATTTGAAAGCAAATTAGATTCAATATTAGGTTAAAAAAATAAAAATAAATAAACACCACCATGGTATAAGAATCAATGACACATTTTTAAGATATCAACTTAGTCGGAGTTTGGTAAATCAACCTAATAGCTTAATATTACTTAATGACAATTTAAGTTATTAAGTAGATTAAACATATTTGATAAAATAACTTAGTATTATAACTTAAAGTAAAATAACTTTAAGTGGAAGTCAAAATGGTTAACCTATATATTCTTAATTTCAAATCTATTTTACCCTATTTGATTGAAAAGTCAGTGGTACGAAACTATTGTACGTTAGAATATGAGTGAATGGTAGATCTTAATTTGATTAATAAAAGCATAACTAAAAATCCTAATCAAAAGATAAGATTTTGTCTTTGGGATACATGGTCTTCAACATTTTGCCTTTCTAGTACCATCTCAAGTTGCTTGAGTTATTTTTATTGATTCATTGGATTCAACTTATTTGAAGATGAAATTTTTATCCTGTTCTTAGGTTTATCTGTTGTTTTTATCGTACTAATGATATAAAAGGAAAGCTTTGGGGTAAATACTCACAAATTTATCAATAAATTGCTTCTTGGGGTAATGTTATTACATATTTTGATTTGTTTCTAGTTAGTTGCTAAACTTTGGTGTAGATCAAACACCCCATAGGAAGATTCTATAAACAAAAGAAACTCTCCTCAATATAGAGGTGACAATTCATGTTTGTAGCTCTAGTTCATGTCATATCAACATGACATGGAGCAGCCCAACGTAGTGATCCCCAATTAGTAGCCTTGATCGAGGTTGCCCATCATGGAGGTGGCACCGACTTTAGTATGAATGACAAGGGCATCTTTTGATATAGACCACACTTTTGTGTGCCTGATGTAGAGGATTTGAGAAAAGAGCTTCTTGAGGATGCTTACTATTCTTGATACATTGTTCACCAAAGAGGAGCAAAGATGTATCATGACTTGAGAAAACATTTTTGGTATATAAGAATGAAGCAGTCACCTCAAGAGATTAATTATCAAGTCTATTCTTGATAGATGCTATTTCTTAAGTTAAGGTGATCACACCTTACCCATAAAACTATCCTCAATTGGTCTCTTACTACTCTAATTATGTGTGTAGATGATATTATTGTGACATGTGATGACAATAAAGAGATTTTAGGATTGAAGGTCTATTTAGCAAAAAAATTTGAAATCAAAGACCTTGGAAGTCTAAGTTACTTTTTGGGAATTAAAGTGGCTAGATTTCGATAGGGAATTTTTATCTTTTAACAGAAATACACTCAAGATCTTCAAGAAATGGGTATAACATGCAGCAAACCCATTAACACTCCAATAGAGGTCAATCATCAGTTAGGAGAAAAACAAGAGAAGGAAGACCAAGTCGATTGAGGTATTTATTAGAGAATGATTGGAAAGCTTACCTACCATTACACACAAGACTAGATATAACTTATGTTATAAGTGTGGTAAGACATTTTATGCATGCTCCTCTTAAACCACATTTCAAAGTTACTTACAAAATTGTTAGATACTTGAAAGGAACTCTAAGCAAAGGCCCCTTGTTTCATGAAGGGTGGTGAACTTGAGTTAAAAGCTTATACAGATGTTGATTGAGCTACCTCCATGACAGCCAGAAGAGCAACTACCAAGTAATGCACCTTCTTGTGAGTGAATGTAGTTACTTGGAGAAGCAAGAAACAACTAGTGGTGGCTCGTTCCAGTGCAAAGATAGAGTTCAAGGCAATGGCATAGAAGATATGTGAACTACTTTAGTTGAAAATAATACTCTTAGATTTGCAAGTGAGTAAAAAGCCCAATGATATTTTATTGTGACAATAAAGCTGCTATAAACATAGGGCACAACCAGATTCAACATTTCCGACCAAGCACGTGCAAATTGATAAGACATTTTATAAAGGAAAAGCTTGACTCTCAACAAGTTTATACTCTATATGTTTCATCCTCCAACTAGCTTGTAGATGTGCTCACAAAAGAATCCCCAACGCAAACTTTCAACGGATAATTAGTAAGCTTGGGATGCAAATATCTTTGCATCAATTGGAGGGGGAGTGTCCAAATGGGCAATTATTTTCAATAAATTAGCTGTATATTTTTTACTGTATTATTACCCTTGATTGATATCTTCTATATTTTCCTAGTTTAATGCTCTATAGGTTAACTAGTGTATTCTATACATTTTATAATTTTTTTTCCCAAAAAATGTATCAATTTAGCATAATTCTTTCACAAATTTACAAGATTTATCTTACAATTGTTAGTACATGAAATTAAATTTGATTTCATTTACAAGCATGGATGCTTAACAAACAAAAGTTTCTGAAAACCACTAATAGAGATGACATTGGTGACTATTATGATGTTTAACAGCAAAAGTTTTTGAAAGACATCAATGGAGATAATATTGGTGGTTGATGGTGGTAACCACCAAGTATTGATGTTTAACAGCAGAAGTTTTTGAAAGACGTCAATGGAGATCGATTGCCTTTTATCTTCCACTAGCACCCTTCTGAGCAATGGTTGAATTCTTTAATTCTGAAAGAACTCTTATTTATCAAAATTTTACTGCATCGAAGTTCTGTAATGGTCCAACATCGTTTCAGTTATTGATCAATTATCAATTGATTCTTATGGGGATTAAATTTTTCATTTTCCATCCATTTGTAGTTAATTTATTTTTGTTCCTAAGGTTAAAGATTGTGCCATTAAATGCTGTACAAAATACAAACATTCCTGTCTCTGAGGTAGGTTGATGTAAAATAAGGTTTTCGGTTTACCTTATTTTAGGATTAGCATAATCTTTCTTTTAAGAAAAGTTCGAAACAATTGTCAATTTGTCATCGAGGACCCATGTGTTTCTGAAAACAAACAAAGCATCTCAAGAATTTTTCTCCATGAGAATATAACAACAGTTGAAGCAGACGTGCATAAGTAGTGCATGTACTTTGTGGTGGTCCTGCCACATTCTTTCAGGCAAACTGTTTGGGGAATGGAAGAACCTAAGAAACAATTTATTCTGCTCAAAAAAAAAAAAGGAAGATGGATGTTGCTATCAAAACTGAATTACTTTTGATCATTCTGGGTTGCTTCTTTGACAGCAAGAGGTTCATACCACTGAGGGCCAAACCCTGCAGCTTTCCTTGCCTCCTCATTGAAAGGAGGCTTCAATGGCCCCCTGAAGTGTGTCCTCACTGTTGCATGGAACTTCTGAATCACATATTTCTCGTCCTCTACAATTGTAGTTTCTCTTTCTGTGGCTTCATTTTCTAGAGATATCAAGCTGCATGGATCCGTGATTGGATTTCTAGACCTCAGACAAAGGTACTTAAACCATTTTACTCCTGCAGCACAATGGGTAATCTCTTCTGGGTAAACCACCCTCTCCAATAAATTTGCAGTCTTATTGTCACCTCCATTGCGAAAACGAGATATGGTTGTGGGTAGCACATCAAGTCCTCTGGCCTGTTTTATAACTCAATTGTGTTGTCAAAACAACATTTATAGATTGAAAAAAAAAAAAAAAACTAATGAATTGTTCAGACAATGCATGGGAATTGAATCATCAATTTCATTTTCCTAAGCCTATATAAGACAAAAAGAAAAATCCAGGATCTAGGGTGATTTTAAGGTCATTTTCAAAGATGTTTAAAAGTAAAAATGTCATTGTGTCATGAAATCTTAAAAAGCCCCTAAACTAATTTCTAGCTATTGCTCCTTTCTTTTTTTAAACAGCTCCATTCTAGATGATGAATGTATCATACACGGAGTGGAAACAATTCAGTTTCCATTTGACATTCAGAGTCACCCTATAGAGATCGTTCCATATTGTTTTGCATACAGCTTTTGTTGTTCATAACATTTTAAATGGGTTTACCTCCTGGCATTAATAGAATAGATGACAGAGCACTAGGCTCCCACACAACCTATTGCAGCTTAAGCTGCTAACAGGCCTTGAGGCATCAAATCCTATAACCCTGGGTATTTTTCCTAAGATTTGAATAATTATCACCATTCCATGAGATAGATTGTAGATCTTCCTGACTACTCAAAGTCATAATTTTATGCTTCAAACATCATTGGAAACAACATGGAATGATTTCTACTCCATATAATTTATCTAAGCAAAAACAAGAGATTTCTATAATTTATCTTACCTCATGGACACAGTGCTCAACTGCCAATCGTGCCAACAGATCCTTGGAAGTGGCAGTGGCTGAGTCCCAGAGTCCATCATGAGCCGGCAATGCTCCATAGAATGAACCCAGCTCCTCAAGTCGTGCTGCAAGGAGGGTGAAGTGCCTGCCTTCATCCTGAGCCACCTTCACAAAATCAGTGAAGAATTCTCTTGGCATGGCCTCTTGTTCACCAAAACGAGCAATTATATCCTATAAAAAATCAAGAAATGAAATGAAAAACATGAATTAATTCATGAGCAGTCAAAAATATCAGCAACAGAAAAGTGTTTTTATTTATTTAATTATTTGCTTATTTATTTTTTGAATAGACAAATAGGAATATTATTTTTTTATAGGAAACGACAAAGGGATATATTGATAAAAAGAAGTACAAGAAAAGGATGAGGAATTCTCCCACCAAAGAAAAACAAAACTACAAGGAAGCAAATACAAAGTAAAAACAAGCAAACTCTTTAGGTTAGACCAACCCAATGGAATTACACACCACTAACCAATCAAGTTGTAACACGTTAAGGGGAGTCCCCTTAAAAACCTTGGAACAAAAAGCCCAAAGAGAAGCAAGGAAATGAATAGAACCCCAAAGATTCTCTGAATTCCTTGCTTTATCCTAAAAAATCCTTGCATTTCTTTCCCGCCACACAACTCAAATTAAAGCGATGCACGCAGCTTGCCATAAAACAATCCCTCTCTTAGAAAAACCAAAACCGTTAAAATTGGTGGACAGCATGTCGGAGATGCTCCTCGGGGGGACCCAATCCGTCTTGGCTAACTGAAATAATCTGTGCCACAACCCCATCGTCAAAGAACAATGTAGAAAAAGATGATCTATTGATTCTCCATACTTCATGCACAGCTTACAAATATCAGGACTAAGGGCTTTGTAGGGTCTTCTCAACTGTAGCAAGTCATTAGTATTTACCTTCTTGTGTGCCACTAACCAAACAAAGGACTTGACTTTGAAAGGGACTTGAGAATTCCAAACGAACTTAGAAGGGAAAACTGGAGGAAAACCAGAAAATTGGGATAAGGCAAGAAAGAAATATTTAACTGTAAAAAGTCCTAAAGAAGATAAAGACCAGGATCTCATATCTGAAACCGAAGGTGATAAATGCAGACGATCAAGAGACCACATGAGGCCCTCTAAATCTCCTATCTCAGAATCGGAAAGGTTACGGTGAAAGTTAAAGTTCCAAGAGAAGGGACGAGTAGAGCCAAGAATTGAAGAAATAAGAATATTCTTATCCGTGACTACTCTAAATAGTCTTGGATGTTGGACTCCCAAAGGTTGGTCCCCCCACCACAAGTCTTCCTAGAACCGAATTCTTTCTCCATCTCCTACCACAAACCGAGTAAACTTGGAAAACTCCTGGGAGACTTGTGCAATAGCCTTCCAAGGACAACAATGTGACCATCTGACTATAGTGTTGGCATCCCAAACATTAGAGTGTGATCCATAAATGCTTAAAATAACCTGATGCCACAGAGTTGAACCCTTCCTAGGATACCTCCACAACCATTTCCCTAAGAGAGCTAAATTCCTTATAGAAATCTTCCCAAATCCCACTCCCCCTTTTGCCTTCGGATTATACACTATATCCCAGCTAACAAGATGATCTCTTTTGCCTTCCCCAACCCCTGACCATAAAAAATCTCTTTGCAATCTCTCAATTTTTGCTGCCACTAAGGCGGGAATCTTAAACAAGGAGAGGAAGTAGCAAGACATATGGGTGAGGCAAGATTGAATGAGAGTTATCTTGCCTCCAAAAGATAAATACACCTTTTGCCACCCATCTAATCTTCTCGAGATCCTCTCAAACACTGGATCCCAAAAGCCACAAGCCTTGGGATTCCCTCCCAGAGGAAAACCCAAGTAGAGTATAGGCCAACCAAAAGCCTTGCAATCTAGCAGCTCGGCCAACCTAGAAAGATGATTCTGTTCAAGATTAATGCCATAAATATTGCTTTTGTCAAGGTTAACCTTCAGCCCAAACACTAGCAATACACTCTTAAGGGTCTATAGATCCTCCTCTCGAGTGCTAGAAAAGAAAATGGTATCATCTACAAATTGCAAATGGGACACCCTTGTTCTGTTCCTACCCACCCTGAAACCCTCCAAGGCATTTCTTTCTTCTGCTCAATAACATCCTGCTCAGTACATCTGTGACTAAAGTGAACAAAAAATGGGATAAAGGGTCTCCTTGTCTTAAACTCTAGATGCCTTGACCCACCCTTTAGCATTTCCATTCACTAGGACTGCAAAAAATATTGTGGACAAACAACCTCTTATCCATTTCCTCCGTCTAGGACTAAACCCCTTCTTCTCCAACACATGATCCAAAAAATCCCAACTCACATGGTTGTAAGCCTTTTCAAAATCAATTTTGAAGACAACTCCTTCCCCCCCTGATCGTCTTTTCTCATCCACTATCTCATTGGCTATGAGAACTGCATCAAAAATTTGTCTCCCTTGAACAAAAGCGTCTTGAGTAGAATGGATAGTTTCATTTAGTACCCTTCTTAGACGCCCTGATAGCACTTTGGCTATTATCTTGTAAAGACTAGTGATCAAGCTAATAGGTCTAAAGTCTGAGATTTTCTTTGACATGCTTTTTTTGGGTACCAGAACTATGAAGGAGGCATTAGTGCTTTGATTGATAATCTCGCTTCTGTGAAACTCTGCAAACACTCTCACTAGATCCTCCTTGATCACATCCTAACAATCTTGAAACACTGCAATGGTAAAGCCATCAGGCCCTGGTGCCTTATCCCTATCCAACTGAAAAATAACCTTAAAAATCTCTTCTTCAGTAAAAGGGGAGTCCAACCTAAACGCACTCTCTCCAGATATAGAGGACCAATCTAAGCCTTCAACTCTCCAAGACTCTCTAAAAGGGCTCGAGTAAAGCTTTTCAAAATACAAGATCTCCTCTTTGATGCTCTCTGAATTATTCAACACTAGGCCTCTTTCATTCTCCAACACCTTGATATATTTCCTATTTCGCCTACCATTAGCCACTTTATGAAAAAACTTTGAGTTACAATCCCCTTCCTTAACCCATTTCACCCCAACTTTTTGTCTCCAATGAATTTCTTCCCTCAAAATCAATTCCTCTAACTCCCCTTTTCTTAAAGCTCTCTGAATTAAAAGTTCAGAGGTGAGACCCCCTTCTTGCTCAATGGAATCAAAGTTAGCTAATTCGAACCAGATGCGTTTTTTCCTTTCGTTTAGCTCTCCAAAAGAAGCCTTATTCCACTCTTTCAATTTGTCCTTAACAAATTGTAATTTCCTCATGAACTTGTGACCTTCCCACCCATTTCCTTGAAAATATCTCCACCAACTTCTAAACCTCTCCTTAAAATTAGGATGTTGCAACCACATATTCTCAAACCTAAAAGGTGTTGGGCCCCACTTGAAAGGATTGGTTTCCAAGACTATCAGCCAATGATCCGATGTCCATCTAGGAAGAGCTTCTTGAAGGCTTTGAGGAAATAATTGTTCCCACTCATTTGAGTAAAGAAATCAATCCAATCTCTTGCACACGGGAGACTCTTGCATGTTTGACCAAGTGAATGGTGCGCTCCGTAACGGTGGATTTAGCAATTCACATTCTCTTATAAAATCATCAAAGTCCCTCATGCTTGGGGTTAAACTAGAACCTCCCAATTTTTCTGAACTTCTCCTTATGACATTAAAATCGCTCCCACGCACCAACACGAGAAAGAAAGTCCAAAAATGTCTGAAAGCTCCACCCAAAAATCCTTCCTAAGTTCTGGGTTGTTTGGGCCATAAACTGCGGACAACCATAACGATCTGCATCCATCCAAAGCAAACTTGACTGAGACCGAAAAGGATCCTATTACCACCTCCTCACTGCGCAGTTTTTTGGAGTCCCAAATAATCAAAATCCCACCCGAAGCCCCGCACGCCGAAAGAGTTGCCCATTCCTTATTTATGACTGTCCAAACACTACCCACAAACCTTCTATCACACTCTACCTTTTTTGTTTCCTGAATCATCACAACATCCGGATTTTCTGACCTCAGAAAATATTTAACCACCGTTCACTTTTTCCTTAAACCCAAACCTCTGGTATTCCAACTAATTAACTTTATGGAAAAACCTCACAGACCCTAATCCTCCAATCCAGTTCCAACAGGTCTCACATACCTGTGGAGCATCTGCTCTTCCTCCTGGAATATACCTTAATATCCAGAAAACTTAAGACCTCATGCACTTTAGCCATTTTCACAGGGGACAGGCCTTCTATTTGGAACTCACCCGAAAGGGAGCCTGCAATCACACCCTGGTTAACTGTAACAAGGTTGGAGACCTTATTAGGCAAAATGGGTTTAGACATAATTGGGTTAAAACTCTCGATCATCTGGTATGGATAAGCAGGCTGAATCTCCTCCACAACAAGTTTAGGGATGCCAACAGAAATTTGACCTACAGAACCAACGTCGTCTTTTTTGGAAAAAAATTCAGTGTTTAATATTATTATTAGTGCCTAATAGAAAAAGGGGGTATGCTCCAAGTACAAGGGGGTGATACAAAGGTCGCCAAGTGGCAAAAAGGAAGCAAAAACAACCACACTCCGCTATCTACAGTCTAACCAATCAATGAAGTATAACAAGGTCAAAGGACAATCCTGTAGTTACCGACAAGACCAATGGAAGAGGAACCAATGAAGGAATCTTTGAGAGATTGATGCAATCACTCCACTCCATCAAAAATCAAAGATTATATTCCTGGCATACAGTCAAAAACAAGCACAAAGGAGCAATCATCCAAACTTTCCTCCTATTCCCCAAAAACTGTCATGACAGTCCAGAAGCGCTTCTCTCGCTACATAAGGGAGCACCCAGGGGAGACCAAATAGAAAGTACAACAGGTGCCACAGTCCCCTTGCCCATAATGGATGGTGATACCTTTAGCTGCTTTCTTACACAAGCAACAATAGTTTTTGGAAAAGATCATCCTCCAGTCTTGCAATTATATAAAGCCAAAATCCTATGCCAATCCCATGCAAAGAAGCACACCTCGGATGGGCCCAAGAACACAAACTTCCCTTAGGAGAAAACATCTCTAACTCCAACCTCCAAAGCAGAATAGAGAGATTTAATAGAGAATTTCCCAGTCTTAGCACCCTGCCAAACCAATCCTTGTCTTCTCTGAGTCCTCCCTTTTCCTGAAGCCTCCTAAGTAAACCTCCAACACTACACAATTCCCAATCATGGAATTGTTATGAGAAACTAGGATTCCAAGGCCCCTAATCACCTGAAACCTCCCAAGCATCATCCTTTGAAACTGCTAGAATAAAAGGAGGGGAAAAATCTCTCAAAAACATCCAGTCTACACTATTACCATTGCTCACCTCTAATTTGGTTTTAACCTGAAACATCCCTCACCCAACTTAATCTGATTGCTCACCTGTAATCTGGTTCTAGTGTGAAACATCCTCCACCATCTTCGTATTGCTTTCCACAAACCCACACCATACACCTCCCTTCACAAAAACACCAACCTCTTGGCTCTTTTTTTATTTTCTTACAATAACCAACCTCCAAAGAAAGTCTCTTTCCAAAGTAAATCTCTAACTCCATTTTCCAAACAAAACTTTGTTTGGGAAAGATATGGCTCTACGGGCTATAGCCCTTTTCTTTTCATCCATACAAATGGACAACCATATTACGAGGTAAGGTTTCTTCTCAAAGGCTCCACCTCCCTAAAGAAAATCTAGATGGATTTTCTGCAGTCTCAAACTCAGAACCTAGGGATGACTGAGAGAAACATAAAGTAACTAGGTAAGCTGGAAATGGTACTTCTGAGCAGAATGAGCCTCCCACCCTTTGAGAGGTAACAACATTTCCACAAGGAATACCTTCTATAAATTTCCTCTTCTATCATATCCCAAACTAAACCACTAAAGACTTAAATGGGGCTTCCAAAAGTAAACCTAAGCACATGGCAGGCAACTTTCCAACCGCTCAGCCTAGCAAAGACACTAGCTACTACACATTAGGGACCTCTCCCCTAGAAATTAATCACTTTTCTCCATTTGAACTTTTAGATCTAAAAAAGCCTCAAAACTAGAAAAGGATCCAACTCATTTAAGTCATTTGTTTCAGACAAGGCTCACAAAAGGGAAGGGTCTCATCTCCCTCTTCAATCCCCACCCAAAAAACACAATATAAAACTACCCCCCTTGCCTTCCTCAAATGAACAGCCTTCCTCACCGAGAGCAGTAGGAATGGAAAAAGGGGGTCGACCTAAAGCCCATTGAGCTTTGGAAAAAATCAGAAGGTATACAACTCAACATCACATAGAACCTCCTTGTTGAGATGCAAAACCAAATCAAATCAATCCATTTATACCCTAAGACCACCTTACCTAGCACTTCAATTAACATGAGCACAATTTTTTTCAGTGTCTTACTAATAACATCACCTTTGGAACTCTTCAACCTCAAGTCAATGATATAATTTTCGATTAGAGCCACATCCAGAATTTACGTACCCCTTACAAAAGCATTCTAAGAAAGTGGTAAGAAAAGTGGTTTTGAATTCTTAGAACTTCTTCAATAGCCCCAATTATGCCCTTCCCTCAACAAAGTCCCAGTAATGTTGTCAAAACACCAAAGAAAACCATTTGGCCCAAGGACTTTATCCTTCTCCTTTCCAACCTGAACAACACAGCATGAACTTGCTCCTCAGAAAAGGGCTCCTTCAAGCTTGAAGGACAAATCATCAATACTAGTTCTTCAATTTACCCCAGATCAGTTGGTAAGAAGTGGAAGTAACTCGCCACTTCTTAAGAACATCCTTCATCAACCATACGCCATTCACCCTTAGTCCAACAATGAGAATCTCTCCTTCAGCCACAATTCCTTTGACTAATTATCACCTAAAGAAAAAATCATGATAAAAGAAAGTCATTTTAGAATGTTCAGTCAAATGCAAAGAGCAAGACCGATACACTAAGCAAGGCAGTGATTTGCTTGATTTTTAAGTGAAATGTGGAGCAAGGACAACAAGAAAGCTACAAAGCACTCATATCAAGGGGGTGAGAAGACATGGTAACTGAAAAATAAACCAACAAACAAAAACCATGGCCAACCCAGAATCTTTAGAATATTACAGCATTGTTGAGTCATGCTGTAATCAAATAACATCCGTCGTCGCTTCCTTCTTCCATGAATTTAAGCTTTAAACGCCAGTGGATTTGAAGATTGTGTCAGAGCTTAAGAAATTACACACAAGATAATTATCATTGCCCCGTCTATGGTTTAGAAAGATGAGTAAAAAAGGGGTCATACCCAGGACAAGTCAATGGCCCAGCTTTCAGTGTGGACAAGACTATGCACAATGGCCTGCCGACTCTGTAAGCTGCCAGCTTTTCCCAGCTTGGGCATGAGACCGGGCGGAACCAGCTTCACCTGCGGCAGCAGGGTGATTGAGGCATTTCATCGAACAGGTAGAGTATAACATGAAATGACATTGAGGAAGGAGGTAGTGAGCGTACATTACTGAGCCTGGCGGGGCGGTCAGGCACGGGGAGATGGAGTGATGGGTGGTAGGGCAGAGTGATGGAGCCCTGGAGCCACTTGGTCGCGACTTCATCGCCCAGTCGGGCCTTGTCGAATGGGTCGGCGGTGTTTAGCACACGTAGCGCAGCTTCCACTAATGCCTCCGTCGGACGGCCCATCTCTTATACTCTCTCCCAGACCAGTTACTTTATTCAAAATAAATAAGTATTATTTATTTTTGCCTCACAATAAATAGACAGCAGTGTTTTCAATTATATCTAAAAAATGCAACATAAAAAAAATGGATAATTATGTTTTGGACCCAACTAAATCCAAAAATTAAAATTTGACCCATAAAAATTACATAATTGATGGAAATGATATAAAATATGAAAAGATCAATATACCCTTCAAAACTATTTTAAATATTTTCTATCACAATATTTAATAAACTCTTTTATCTTAATTTTTTTTAATAATTATTTTAAAATTTTATTATTTTTAGAAAACTAATTTTTTTTAAAAAATATATTCTAAAAATATATCATTTTAAAAAAATAATTTTGACATATTTTTAGTTATTTTTTACATACATAATTTTAAATATATATATTTTCCAAAATGTTTGATTTTTAAATAATAATAATAATTTATTTTTATTTTTTTGGAAAAGAGTGTATTTTTTTTCAAATCACTAAATTAAATTAAATTTTATTGAGGTTTACAAAAGGAATAAAATTTAAATAAATATTTTTCTACTATCTTTTTTTCATAGTCAATAAAGGTCATTTTTAGAAAGATAAAAAATTCATATATTTCTTCTTAATTTTAACATTTTCTTTATGTCTTGAGCTTAAATGATGAACTTATATAAAACAAAGTTTAATTTTTGGACCCAACTAGATCCAAAACACAATTGTCCCTAAAAAAAAAAATCCTACTTTCTGTTCTATGTCAGGTCACCCAAAAACTTAGTTGCACAGGGATCCAAGCAACTTAATTTATGGATTCCAACATCTATTTTTCGAAAACAGTTCTTAAAAAACAATTTTTTTTAAACAATATTGTTTTTTTAAACAATTTTCAAAAACAATTCTAGAATGTTTTTTTCAAAACAAAAGTTTGAGAACTTGGAATATTTTCAACCAATTTTTTATATTCCAAATAAATTTCATATGAAATATTTTATTTTCAATCATTCTCTGTATTTTTACAATTATTTTTTAAAACAGTGCCTAAAAAACAATTAAAATGTATTATCAAAAAACACCCTATTTTCAAAACAATTTTCAGAAATTATACCGCTTATGAATGTGACAAAAATATATAAAGATGTAGAAGAGGAATGGGAAGGAATAAAAGGTATAAAATTCTTCCTTAATATTTAGTCTGCACAGAGATCCATATGCATACAAAAATTCCTAACACTAAAAATAGAAACTTTCCTAACTTAATTACATCCCATCCCTTTAGTGACGGGATTGCCTAATTCTCTCCTCAATTACAAAACTATACAGCCATGGCTTTCCTAATGTTATTCTTCCACAAAAGACTCTCCACAACTCAAAGGGGAAAAATCCCCTAAAAAGGACATCTCATTTGACTAACTCCTCACTTGGCTAAGTGATCTATAATACCATTCACTAAGCAAGGAGTCCAAAAGAGAGAGCAATCCAAACCTCTAGCACACTTGCAATTTAGTAAAAGGCACATATCATTCCTCCATAAATCTCTCCCTTTCTTAGATACCCACAATATAACAATTTTTTTTACCCTCCTTCAATCAGATTGAAAAGACTTATAGCCATATCTACCAAAGATTAAAATTTCTACCTATGATCATCCATTCCAATTTTTTTACATCCTAGAAAAATTTAACCTTTCATTTACCAGAGAGAAGTCAATCCAATAAGACTTTATTAAGAACTTAGAAACAGAAAACATAAAGAAGGCATGAGCTTGGTAAGAGCATACATAAAGTAATGACTACAAAACTGTACTTCCATGACATAATGGATATCATTTCCTTTGGTCTAACACATATAAGCTCCATTTATTGAAGTTTTACATATACTTCCTGAAAGAAAAATCTTTCTTGTGCATGAAAAAAGAGTGTCATTCAAAAACCCAGGAATTATAATTTAGTAAATATTCTGCATGAGAAAGCATAATACCAAGCATCCAACCACCCAGCAGAGAACCATTTGTTCTACAGAGTGGGATGGATGTAGAAACAACTCAGGATTGAAACTTGAGGAGAAAAGGGGCACCTAAAATTTGAACCAACACCTAGCACAGAGAGTAACCAAGAAGAACAAACAAATAGCAAGAATAAAGACAGGCAAGATAAATAAAAGAAAGACACCAGAAATTACAGGCAACTTCTTTTTTAAGTGTAGCCTTGATTTGAATTTTCTTTTAGAATATGAGAATACAGAAAGCTAATTGAAAAGGAAAATGTGATCATAAGCTTTGTACCCATGGTTCTCATGAAATTGATATTTGCAAAGTAAGACATTTTGGAGTGTAGACCAAGTTTTAAGTGGACATAATTCTGTAGCACAATTGAAGCTCATCATCAGATATTTCATATATAGAAGTTTAACTAAATCTGGTGTCCAAGTGAAGATGCAAATAGAATACATCAAATATAAAATAACTAATAAGCACCAAAATTATAGCTCTGCAATAAACTCTGCATGGAGAAGATGTCAAATTGTGTTTCAGAATAAGATCTGAACTCAAAGCTAATATTTTTCATGATACTAATGATGTTCCTCATGTACTTACAATCAAAATTCCCAAGAGATTAGATATAACTGTCATTGCAAGAGCAAGTGCGGAATTCCCCCCAGCAAGCTGTGTTTTAGCAATACAAATCCTCAGTTAAATTTAAAACCTACTCCATGCAGAACCATGATTTTGGGAGAAAGATTCACATGCCTGAGTCAGTGCCACACCACTTGATAATGTTGTCAGCATACAGCTAAATATAGGCAGTCCTGTAGAAGTCAGAAAAGGTTTTAAACAGTTTGCAAATTGGCAAGAGAGAAATAATAGATGACTGCACCAGCACAAGATTGTGGATCCTGTGCTCACTTCAAAGGCAAAAGTTAGCATTTGCCCGATGTCCTCAGTGTCAATGAAAAACAAAAGAACACACACCATTATCTGCAACTGAGTAGTGTTTGCCCTATGTGCTTAGTGTCCATGAAAAGCAAAAGATGGTATATTCTATGAATGGAAAAAAAAAACCTATTGGGAACTAAAAGGTGGTATCCAAATGATACTAGTTTCAAATGAACCATCACTATAATGCTAATGTTGGTAGTAACAGGGGAGGAGAAATCTCTACAACTATCAGAGAAATCACAAGACTAAGAGCATTCAACACTTTTCACTTCAAAAACCTACCACTCTTTTCTTTAAACTGAGCTTGAAGATGAACTTTGATGCAAAATAGGATCCAAACGTTTCAGTTTTTTATAGGAAGCATATAACTTCTTAAAAGTTAGTCTATTACTGTTTTGAAATTATTTTGGGACAATAAACTTTTGCAAAATTATGATCCTTGCAGCTG
The DNA here is from genome assembly GCF_030704535.1 of Vitis vinifera. Classification (NCBI taxonomy): domain Eukaryota; kingdom Viridiplantae; phylum Streptophyta; class Magnoliopsida; order Vitales; family Vitaceae; genus Vitis; species Vitis vinifera. The sequence continues at coordinate 7,795,478 of NC_081817.1, forward strand.
ACTCTTCGAGAAAAAAATGAAGTTCAGTGCCATACCAGTTATAAATTCTTGAGGTTGGAGCTGAAATTGCAAAATAAGCCTTGAAAAGAGGGGGGTAAATAATAGAATAGAATAGAACCCTGCACTGACAGGAATAATTGGTTAACAGCATAAATGCATTTTTACTGAAAAAATCAAATTTATTATTAGAAGAAAGATAAGAAGTACAAGGAAGGGCTATCCTTCTCAAAAAGAAAGCAGGAAATAGCCAAGGTAAAAATACAACCCAAAAGGCCACTCCATCAATAGGAAATATTGGTCCTACAACAAATCAAGTGGGGACATCATCCCATACAAACCCCTCCAAGGTCCTAGCTCTCCTCTTAGCCAACAGATTGGCTTCCTAGTAAGACCTGGACCTGCATAAAAGGGAAGAGCCCAGGTCCCTGGATCACGAATTCTCCTCATCCAATGGTCCAGCCTCAAGGACTCTCTTAGTTGTTCAAATTTGAGGTTTCCACAAGAGGTGCTTTCCAATACTATATTTGAAGTAGTTGTTTGAATTTCTTATGATACACAACTGAAATAAGTTCTTAATTGTAAAAGGACTCTAAATGTAAGGATTGTTCTTGGATTACCAAGCGGGTTTGAATTAACTTCATCTAATTGTGTTTCCCCCAACATGAAAGAAAACATAGGCAATCTTTAAGTGATAACAACCAAGGAATCTAGTTTTATCATGAGATTCCTATCTTTCAAGTCCATCACTACTTCTATTCCCAATCGGTTTGAGAAAAAACACATAGCATTTCCCCACCATTATCTTTATGAGTTCCCAAAAACCCATCAAGCCTAGAGGTTTCCTACTGAGCATCCGTTGAACATTCAGATGGAAACTTCCATATGGAAGACCAATCTCCTGGTTAATGAATTCCTCTTTGTGATGCATTCCATATAAGCAGCCTACAATATCCTAGCAATGAGACTCTGCAGAATACAAAAATTTCATAGCCACATACACTGAGAGAGAGATCAAGAATTGAAATGTGTCATATTTCTTCCACTGTTCCCCGCTTTTCCCAAAGATCCTACTGATTCTTCCAACCAAATCACTCAGTGGCTAAAAAAACACACCATTCCTCCCTCTTTCCGTAGCCCTCCGAGGAAATGGCCATCATACCCAAGAGAAACAATCAACAGATTCTTGCAAGGCAAAGGCATTCTACATTTTTCTAGACTAATGATAAGAAAAATTGAAGAGCAACACATAGTATAGATAAATCATTCACCCATCCCAAACACCTCCCCTCTCCCCTCCCAAAGAAAGAAAGAAAAATAAAAATAAAAATGTAACTTTAGTAAACCAAAAAATATTCAACCATCTAGATATAGTCTAACAGAGAGATCCTTTTTTTTTTTTTATCAGTATAGTCTAACAGAGAGATCTTACTTAACAGTAGCTTCCTTAGAGCCCAGCAAAATCAAAAGTTTCCTTCTTTCATGTTTTGAGGTCAATTTTGATGAATATTAACTCTAGATTTAGAGCTTTTGCATCCCTAAACTTGGAGCACCAACACTGGAAGGCTGGAAGGTTAATTTTAAAGACAAAGTAAAACATAAAGGGAGGTAATCAAGATCAACAGAAACAACATGAGAAATAGGACAACAAAGCCCAAGAAGATGATATTTTGCAGAATAATCTTCTCACTTTGAGTAGAAGAGAAATCATCCAATCTACAATATATTGCATTTTCTTGAAAGTTCAACAAGGTAAAGTATGAATGCATAAAGAAATATCCCTAAAAACCAATAACTCAATGAAGAAAGTTAAGCCTCTCTCACATTATATTTATTAGCAGGGTACAATTGAAACCCATTATAATGCCATTGTTCAATATCAGTAACTTCAATTGGATAGGACAGGAGTGAGGCAAACCTCCACCCATCAAAACAAATCTTTCTTGATTCTTTCCTAAGATTTTTGTTTTGCACAACAACAACAAAATAAATAAATAAATAAATAAATAAATAATAAAATAAATTATAATTAACAATAAAGACAAAGGTTCCAGGGGAAAAAAATTGCAGATAAAGGATAAACAACATGAACTTCATTTTTGTTTTTAAACAAGAAAAAAAATGTATTCTAAAATCAATTCAACAAAACCTTATCCCCAATAAATGAAGTGAGCTATACAAATCCAACTGCACCTTAAACTACATCAAGATTGATATCAACTGTTGAATCACATGCACAGACTCAACCATATTATTTTTACCCTCCTTTTCTCTTTTTAGCACCTTAAACCAGAACCATATCATTTCTTTTGGTGCAGGTAGGTCCATGCAGTATATGATGGAACCATCTCTCCTTAATTTCCCCATCTAGCCCTCAATTGGTATTTATCCATAACTCTCACAAATACACCATTTAATTATAGTCTCCATAAAACAGTAACTCTTGTCTATATAAATATATAGGAAGAATTTAAAATCCAGGGACAATGACTCTTGATTCACTTTCCATCATTCTTTTCTCAATGATGTTTAGTAGAATTAAAGATTAAGTACTTAAACTTTAGTGTTGAAACATAACCATTGAAGGTTTAAAGTATTTTAAACTGAAAAGCTTTGGCATCACTTCAAGACTAAGTAGTAAATTCAATTAAACTATTTAACAACTAAAAGAAATTGAACTCCAAAAATTGTTTAATTTATAACTTTAGATTCTTTGAATATTTTTTCGGGATATTATCTCAATAATAGTAAGGCCACAATGCAGGGCTATCAGGTTGGAGATCAACCAAATCACAACCCAACCTCACCTTAGGTTGAAAGTTTTTCCAAGACCTATGTTGGATAAGATGAACTCCTGATGAACCAACTTATCGGATTGCTCAGATTAGGTATGAATCAGGTAGCTTTTTAGTTATATTTTTTAACAGGTGCAAAAAAATATATTATTAAGTGTCAAAAAGGGCCCCTGATACAAGTTAACCATACAAGAAACACATGTAAAAAACAAATTAAAAATGGAAAAAAACCTAAAACAAGATCCTAAGCTAACAACAACCCATTAATGCAACCCATAAAGGACAGGCTTCTTTTTCCTAAGGAATTCCCTGACAATAGGAACAGACTTCATGCAAAAGTCATTTAATCTTAACTTAAAACTCTCCATTGGTTCAAAAATTGTCTCAATTTCACTTCATCTAAGTATGCTAGATATGCATAGGGTTTTGCATTCTTCCATTCCTTCCTTTTCCTTTAGGAAACAAAGGTGTCATGTCAATTCACCAAAAAGCATGGTTAAAAGTTGCAATATCAATTGTCGACTCAACAAGTTACGAGGCGAATTGGTCTTAACATTTTTTTTTTTACTAGAAACAAGAATTGTATTAATATCATATAGAGATTTCATGAGAGGGAGGAGGAATCCTTCCACAAATATACAAACCTGATCTAAACCACTAAAAAACTCCGCTATACAATTGAAAAGACAGCTTGGCTACTCTTAATGGTGGCCCAACCCTAGTGGTGTACGTACCGCAAGCCAACTAAGCTAAATGACATTTAAAGGACATCCTTTAAATTCGTTAGTACAAGAGGCCCACCAATCATGTGGACATCGTGTCTGCATTGGGGGGTAATTGTGATATCCCACATATAAGAGAAAAAGTTTCTGGTACTATATATGTAGGAAATTCTTTTAACCATGTAAATTCATTTTAAAGTCTTGAGAATCCATTGGTATAGAGTGGACACTATCTACATGAGAGAGAGCAGAGCATTACACAAAGCATTCCCATCAACTAGCAAGGAGAAAAGACCTAGAAATTAGTCCTTGAGCACGTACTCCTCGTACCAAACATCCAACCACAAACTAGTCGTCCACTAAATATTCACCAATTAGTAGTTGAGTCGGGGAAGATATTTTTCATTCTTTATGATTTCTAGAGCCTTTTGTCTGTAGGACCTCCACCCAACCCGGTACCAAACATCCAACCACAAACTAGTCGTCCACTAAATATTCACCAATTAGTAGTTGAGCTAGGGAAGATATTTTTCATTCTTTATGATTGCTAGAACCTTTTGTCCTTAGGACCTCCACCCAACTTGGAGCAAACCTTAACCTAACCCAACACCTTCCATGACACCAAACCTTCAATCATCACCTAACTTCATAGTGTTATAGGTAATTTGTTACAATTGAAATTTTTTTCAAGTTTTTAACCTCCCAAAAAAAAAAAAACAACAACAACAAATAGAAACATCTTATATTAAAAATATGGTCATATGTCATAAAAATATATACAGTGATACATGTTAAGCCAAGCAATAGTTAAATTTAAGTTGCCAAGGCTTCAACCAAATCCTAACCATGCCTAGGTGGGGTAAAAATTTTTAATGAAACCAGTATCTTTTGTTTTGGTTAAGCTCAAACCATCCAAGCATGATGCGACCCTAACCAATATTAGTTTGCACAAAATGTCACATGGACAAAACACTTAAACAGTTGGAAAAAAATTACCAACACATGGCAT